>NW_025110839.1:1926279-2568372 GCF_015476425.1 Leptopilina heterotoma
ACTCTCGTCCTTTAATTAGGCGGGCAGAAGAAATATACTTTTACACCTACACCCTGTTTGTGTTTGAATTCTTGCCTCCGATTCTGTCACTCTGAGAGAGCTCGTTTTTCACACTTGGTAGGTTCGCGGTTTTGTTTTCAGGGAAACATTGCCCGGGAGTTAATTCCGTACAATTCAGTATAGTTGCATGACAAAAAGGGAAAGGAGATGATGAATTTTACCAATTTTACTTTTAATTTTAACCAACTGGAAAAATTAATTACAATAACTATGTATTTTAATTTCTATTGTTTAATTTCTATTTTTCACTGTCAATATTTTTCTCGATCAGGGTTGCCACAAAAATTTAATTTTGTTTTTTCCTGACTGTTCCCTTATTTCCCTGACCAATTCTATTTTCCCTGAATGTCCTGACCTGTGAAAACCCTGCACAATGAAAGAAGAAGAAATTTTGATTAAAGAAAGCCACTTTCTAAAATTCTAATTTATAAAATTAACAGGGTTGCCACGCAACCTGGAAACCTGCGGAAAACCTGGAAATGTCAGGGAATTTTTATAAACCTTGAAAAAACCTGGAAAAGTCAGGGAATTTTGATTGAAATCCTGGAAAATTATTGTTTTCTAAAGTTATTGTGCTTATTCTTGAAATCTAATTTTTCCTTAATTCAATTTTCTTAATTCAATTTTAAAAGAATTGCCTTTACAATTTTTCTTCGCAATAATTCAATTACTTTCATAAATAATAAAAAAATTTATAGATTTACAATTATTTTTATAAATAATAAAACTCATCGCAAAATTTCAATTATTTTTAATCCAATTTTAATGGAATTTCTCGAAAAATGTATAATTATTCTAAAAATTTTATTAAAATTCAATTATTTTCAAAAGTAATAAAATTCTTCGCAGAAATATTCAATTATGGTCAAAAGTTTAAAAAATTTATCGTCAAAATTTCAATTATCTTTATAAATATTAAAATTTTTCTCCAAAATTCAATTATTTTCAAAAATTTTAATGAAATTCTTTTTAACAAATTCATTTTTTTTTCAAAAATTCTCCTCCAGTCAATGATTTTCAATATCTACTATTTTTATAAAATTTTCCAAAAGAAATGAATTATTTAAAAAATTTTTTGATAAAATTCTTCACAATAATTCTATTATTTTCAAAAATATTCAATTTATGTTTACAGAGATTCAATTATTTTTATAAATATGTAATACCATTTTTTACCAGGGATTCAATTATTATTTTCATAAATAATAAAACTCATCGCAAAATTTCAATTATTTTTGATACAATTTTAATCGAATTCCTCGAAAAATGTGATTATTCTTAAAATTTTATTAAAATTCGTCAAAATAATTCAATTATTTAAAAATTTGTTCATCAAATTCTTTATGGGAATTGAATTTTGAGAAATATTCAATTATTCAATAAATTATTCATTCTTGTATTAAAAATAATTAGTTATTTAAAAAGAAATATTATTAAAAAATTCGTCTCAAGAATTCAATTATTTTCAAAAGTAATAAAATTCTTAGCAGAAATTCAATTATGGTCAAAAGTTTAAAAAAAAGTTATAGTAAAAATTTCATTAAAGCCAATGAAATATTACAACTAATTATTATATAAGAGGATCAATAAAAATCAAAATGAATAGAAATATTTTTATAAATATTAAAATTTTTCTCTAAAATTCAATTATTTTCAAAAATTTTAATAAAATTCTTGACAAAATTTCAATTATTTTCAAAAACTTTTCTCAATTCAATGAAATTTTTTTTACAGAGATTCAATTATTTTTAATACATTTTTAATCTAATTTCTCGAAAAATGTAATTGTTCTTAAAAATTTTATTGAAATTCGTCAAAAGAATTTTAATTAACCTATTTAAAAATTTGTTGATAAAATTCTTTAAATGAGAGTTGAATTTTAAAAAACATTGAATTCTTCAATAAATTATTTTTTTTTTGTATTTAAATAATTGAATTGTCGTAGAACTTTCTAATAATAATTGATTGAAATATGAATTTCAGTTAAAACTTTAGATAATAATTGAGTTTTGAAAAGGTTTCAAATTATAATCTTTGAATGTTTGAATTTTTCATACTTTTAACTTAAAAAATTGTGTAGACTTAATTTTTTTGTAAAAGTTGAATTGAATTTTTTTTGAAGTTATTTTAAGTTTTTATTTTCTAATATATAATTGATTGAAGAATTTCCGAATACCTGAATAAAAACGATGAAATTTCGTAAAATTGAATTGTAAACAAAAGGATTTGAAAATGTTGAAAGAAATTTTTCAGAAATTATTATTAATAATTAATTAAAACTTTATAAAGAAGAATTTTAGTTAAAAATTGTGGAAAACAATAATTGAATTAAAATAATGAAAGTAATTTTGAATAAGTTACAGTAACAATATTTTTATAATAGGTATAAAATGATGATTTTATCAGTCCAACATTTTTAATTATTATAAAACATGAAGATATTGATTGCTCCGAGTCGAAGACTCGGAGTGATCGATATTTTCATGTTTTATAACAATTTTTTATAAGATGTTAAATTTCAAAAAGGTTTGAATTAAAAATTTTGTAAAATATAATTGTAGTTTTAATAACCTGGAAAAATTCCGTTTTTTAACCTGGAAAACCTGGAAAAGTCAGGGAATTTGAAATGAGTAAAAGCGTGGTAACCCTGTAAAATATTTTTAATATTTAGAAAAAGAAACTATTTAACAGAGTTTATGGAATTATTTATCTAACATGTTTAAAATATTCTGCCTTGTTTTGAAGTTTCTTTGAAATTCCGTTTACTTGCAATCGTAGATGCAAAGTAGAAAACATGGTTGAGATAAACGCGTTTAAAGTTTTAGTATGCAAGTTTCGGATTTGGCTCCTGAGAGGTGAATTGAGGTTCTATATTGTTGAAAATATCCGCATGTTCATATATCTTGGAAATTCTCTTTAAGACGTTGATTTAATGCCCAGGGAAATATTTTCGCCAACAAAGTTATGAAATTGATATACACAAGTGAGTCGAATATATATATTTGTAATCGCGAATCGTAAAATTTGATTTCTAGACAAATATATAATCTTCAGAAATTATTTAATTTGACATTGAAAAATTGAAAAAAATCAGTAACGGGACGCGAACACACATTGATTTTATAAGCGAGAGCTAAACAAGAAATTTTACACTAAAAATTAAAGAGTTAATGCTTAAAAAACTTATTTCTGTTTGTAACAAATATCACACGATTGGTGCCTTTTTTTAAATCTATTTCGCATTTTTCCGCTTTTTCCCTTTTTTATGCCTTTAAACTTTTTTAGAATTTATTTCAGATTCAGAAAAAATTTGTATCTTGAAAAACGACGCTGATCTTAATAATTTTTTTAAACAATTTTTGGAGGCAATTGTCAAATTTGGGCTTTTTTTCATCAAATTGGAGCTTTTTTATTAAAGAAGAGCTTTTTCCGAAACACAAAAGAATTTAGAACATTTTTATAATTTATCCCTGATTCAGAAAAAATTTGTATCTTGAAAAACAACGCTGGTCTTGTAAATTTATTTTCACAATTTTTGGAGTCGAATAACAAATTTGGACTTTTTTCATCAAATTGGACTTTCTTTATTAAAGAAGAACTTCGACGTGGGAATTAATAAAAAAACCCTAAATTTTTATTTTTTACAAACTTTGGATAAAATAACATTTTTTTGTATGACTTCATCAGAGTTTTTAAACTTGGAAATTTTTTTATACTATTTCACAACAGTAATTTTTTAACTATTTAGAAAGTAAAACTAAACTGTGTTTGAAATTTTTGTCAACTTGTACTATTTTTAGAATAAATTATCAAATTTACTCTGGAAATAACGATTTTTAATTTTAATTGCAAATTTGACCTTATTTTTTATGTTATAATTTTTGTATAAAAGTTCTTCAAAATTTCTTTCAATCATCGTAATACATTTACACTACCGGTCAAAATTGAGAGACCACCCATTTTCAGGTGATTGAAAAACATTTTAAAACATAAAATGTATGGAAACTAAAATTTTTTTCTTTTTATTTTTTGAGAGATGATAAAATTTTGAAAAGAACAATATATTTCAGAAGTTATGTGGCCAATACTTTATTTAGATATTTTTAAAAAATCGTCATTTTCAATGTTTTACAAAAATTTAAATAACTTTTAAAATAATGAACGCTTTTTAATGATCTTAGGCTTATTTTAAACAGAGAGAAACTGAGAGTACGCACGTAATGCAAATCGCTCTTTCCTTTGAAAGTCTGCCCCCTCGCGGCCAAAAGTCCCAAGCTTAGGTGGTTGGCTATATATATTGCCTAAATCGGTGAGCTTGCACACATATGTAAAACGCAATGGCTAAGCCGAAGTATAATCGGAAGCACTCGTGATCGTTCGTAAAATGCAAGGAACGCGAACGCGAGGAATAGAACTAAGAAAGAGGTTATGACAATGTTTTGACATTTGTACACATTGTTTATGCAAAGTTTTTTGTGGTTTTTATGCTTATAAAATTTTGTATTTGAAAAATTTTATTTTAGGGATTTGAGCGTATAACATTTTAATTAAGGCTATTTATTTTGATATATTTACATATTTATAGGAACAAATTCTCCTAAAAAAAAGGAATTCAAATATAGAGCAAATAAATATTGCAACAATATTCTTAATTCTCAACATTCATCAGTATTTTTATACTGAGTGATAAACTCTTACTATTGCATAAATTAGGAAAAAATTCGGGAATTTTATGAAAAGTACTGGAGAAATTAATATTAAATTTACAAAATTGAGAAAAAAATTCTGGTTTTCCGGTGTCCGCAAATTAATTTTTGATAATATTAATACGTTTAGGAATTTTTCTTATAATTCACTTTCTAAATTTTGAAATCATTACTAATTTTCAAACAGAACTTTGGACTTTTTCCATTTTTGACAATAATTGCAATTTATTTTAAATAATTTAAATCTTGAATTAAAAAGCTTTCATAATAAAATTATTTATAAATTTTTCAGGGAATAATTTTACTTAAAAAGTCGAAAAATGATTGAATTTTCGAAGAGTTACAATTGCAATTTTTATAAATAATTGAGTTTTAGAAGGCTTTATATTTATAATTTTTGTAAATTATTAATGTTTTAAATAAAAGTTTAGAATTGAAAATATTCTCAAATAAATGTGAAAAAGTCAAAATTCTATTTGAAAATCAGGGAAAAAACAAAATTAAACAAGAACAAAGTAAATACGAATTAGTAAAAATATTTACTAATTTAAATCAGTGACTGACTTTTTTACTTTTGAATTGGTAAATTTTACTAATAAATTAGTAGAAATTACTATTTATTAGTAAAACTAAAATAAAATTAAAGTAAAGTTTTACAAATTGAATTACTAAAGTGTCTAAAGTTAGTGTCTATGTTGAGCATCGAAAAATATTTTTTTTACAAAACCGAAAAAATGAAACAATTATTTCAAAGATTTTAGATTTACAGGGTGGCCACATGTCAGTAAAGTCAGGGAAATGTCAGGAAAAAATTTTTTGTCAAAAAAAATTGAGACTTTTCTAAACTTACCAAAAATTGCAACTTTTTCGACTTTTCTTCCAAACATTGCAACAAAATATCAGAATTTTTAGTAAAAAAAAGTACAATTTATTTTGATTTTTATAATGCGCAAAATAACTATAAACAAATCTTTCAAAAATTGTTTTTGAATCATTTTTTAAGATAATTAAAATTTTTTAAATATATCTATAAGAAAAATCTTTTTAAATAATAATTGAAATTTTGTACAATTTTATTGAAAATAATTAATTTTTTTAAAGTATTTTGTTACAATTTTTGAAAATCAACTTTTAAAGAATTTTAATTGCAAATTTTCAAAATAATTGAATTATCAAAAAACTTCAAACAATGTAAAAAAATTATTTTAATATATTTTTACAAAATTAATTGTAAGAATTTCTCTGTAATTTTTTGAAAATAATACATTAATAACATAAGAAAAAACTATGGAGAGCTACAATTTATTATTATAAAAAATCAAGATTTTTGTATTTAAATAATTAAATTCTAGAAGAACTTTTGAAAAATTATTTAAATTAATTGATTCAGAAATTAAGTTTAGTTGAAAATTGTAGAAAATAATTGAATTCAGGATGAGTTATAATTGTAATTTTTAAAAATTATTAAAATTCATAAATTTTACTCATTTTTCCGTAAACATTCATATTTTCCTGTAAAAAGAATTTTGTCAGGAAAAGCAATTTTAAAGTCAGTAAATTGTCAGAAAAATTGATACACGGAGAGAGAATATATATTAAATTTTGTAAAAATATTTTCAAATTGGGGAAAAAGTGCGACAAAGCGAAATTTTCATATAAAAAATACTAAACTTTAAAAAAACTTATGTGAAATTTAGTATAATTATATCAAATATCAAGAATATTAATTAAATTCTAATATAACTTTAATAAATTTCACAAAACTTTTTTTAAAGTTTAGTATTTTTTATATGAAAATTTCGCTTTGTCGCACTTTTTCCCCAATTTGAAAATATTTTTACAAAATTTAATATATATTCTCTCTCCGTGTACTTATGAAACCACCCTGATTTAAAAAAGTAAAATTTACAAATTAAAAAGCGAAAAGTCAGTCACTGATTCAAATTAGTAAACATTGTCACTAATTCAAAAATAGCTAGAGTACACTTATTCTTATTAGAAAACATTTAATTTAATTAAATATGCTTAATTTTTCGCAATATTCCACACCGTAAAATTCTAAATTAGAAGAAATATAAGTTTGGATGCTTTAATTTAATTATTAACATTAAATTACAAAATTACAAAAAACAAATTACAATTAAAATTTTAAAAAAATTACACAAATTACATAAAAAATTACAAAAAAAATTACAAATTACACAAACATTCTTAAATAAATAATATTAAATTAAAAAAAAAATAAATTAAAATATTAAGAAATTAATTCTACCCCATAAATTTAGTAAAGTAAATATATATAAAAAATTAAGAATTAAGTTAAATTAAGTATATTCAATTATATTGTGTAGAATTTTTTTTTGTAAAACTTTCGTGTGTAGAGATTAATTTTCTAAAATTAATTTGAAGAGAAATTCAAATTGAAAAAATGTAATAGTGTAAAGAATTTAATGTCATAGATTTTCTGAAAACTATAGATATTTATTTGTGTAGAATTATTTAGTGTTTAACGGCGTAGAGTTAATAATTAAATTGGCATCCAAAATGATATTTTCTTCCCTGAATAATTTTACGTATACCTAGAAATTAATTCAACATGAACTATACAAATTTAATAAAATTAAATTTTATTTAAAATTATTAGGTACGTTTATACTAATTATTAATTTAAAAAAAATGTAATTAATTTTATTAAATTTAATTTACCTTTTATTTTTAGTTGAAATAATTTCAATTTATAAATTAAATTTCTTAAAAATTAATTTTTATTGTTATTTCATTTATTAAATTTATCACTTATAGTAATTAATGTGTAATAATTTTTAAATCACAATATAGTAAGAATGAATAAGAGAAGGAAGCAGACATTTCGCTGTCCTGCATTGCGATTTACTTTGGGGACTCAAAATCATTTCTCGGCCTATTATCAGATTAGTTCAGTTCTATTCCTCGCGTTTCTTGCATTTTACGAGCGATCACGAGTGCTTCCGATTAAAATTCGGCTTAGCCATTGCGTTTTACATATGTGTGCAAGCTCACCGATTTAGGCAATATATATAGCCAACCACCTAAGCTTGGGACTTTTGGCCGCGAGGGGGCAGACTTTCAAAGGAAAGAGCGATTTGCATTACGTGCGTACTCTCAGTTTCTCTCTGTTTTAAAGGTTATTTGCTACACTATAAGAATTACTTATAGGCTTTAACGTGTAATTTTTTTCTTAAAAAATGCAGACAGTCAAAGTTAGACCAAAAAAATTCAAAAAATTTGGAACATTCTTAATAACAGAAAAATAATTTTTAAAATTCAAACGTATTTTTTTATTAAATTTTCTTGAAAAATCTACTCTATATGATGTTTTATATATTTTCTAGAATAGTTTTTAGTACAGAAAAATTGTTCCAAATTTTTTGAATATTTTTGGTCCAAGTTTGACGGCCTGCATTTTCTAAGAAAAAAAAATACACGTGAATGCCTATAAGTAATTCTTATAGTGTAGCAAATAATCTTTAAAATAAGCCCAAGATCATTAAAAAGCGTTCATTATTTTAAAAGTTATTTAAATTTTTGTAAAACATTGAAAATGATGATTTTTTAAAAATATCTAAATAAATTATTGGCCACACGACTTCAGAAATATCTTGTTCTTTTCAAAATTTTATCATCTTTCAAAAAATAAAAAGAAAAAAATTTTAGTTTCCATACATTTTATGTTTTAAAATGTTTTTCAATCACCTGAAAATGGGTGGTCTCTCAATTTTGACCGGTAGTGTATATTTTTTAAAAATTTTTATTTCCGTAAATAATTTTCTTACTTCTGAAGTATAAATTATTCTAATTTTTATAACAAAAAATGTTCTTTAGAAATGGTAAAAGTTCTTCTCGAAAAAATGTTTAGCAGCAAATTTTGATAATTTCGGGGTACATTGTAGAAAATCCGAAGTATATTTTACTAAGTTTTACTGCAATTTACTTTGGATATAGTAAAATTCAGGAAATTTTAAAACAAAAGTATCGTTGTAACAATAATTTTGATTTGAAATTTAAAAAAATTGAAGACCCCAAAAACACCCGAGTGACAATTTTCAAGTGAATTCGTTGAGTTTTTAAAAAATTCGGTCGCCATATTGAATCCGCCATTTTGAATTTTGAAATTCTGCGTTTCTAGTAGGGGAAAAGTAGGCATCATTGAACCAGCGTTTTTAGTGAACCATACTTCAATTTTCTGAGAAATGACTGAATGAAATTTTTTCTAATTGTCTTTTAAACTTGTTGCGATAATTCACAGGAAACAAAATGGCAAACACAATATGGCGGTTCAATTTTTAAAAAAATTATATTTCAATCAAATTTGCTTGAAAATTGTTATTAAGGGCTTTTTAGGGTCGCTGTTTACAAATCCGATGTCAGTTCTTTAAAATTCAAAATGGCGGATACAATATGTCAGACTAAAAATTTTTAATTTAACAAAATTTGCTTGAAAATTGTTACTCGGGGGTTTTTGGGGTCGCTGATTATGAATCCGATGATCGTTTTTCAAAATTCATAATAGTAGATCCAATATGGTGGACTAAATTTTGAAATTTAATCAATCAATTTTCAAAAAAAAATTTGATTAAATTCTAATTTTTTTAAATTTTCCCCCACATATTGTTTCCTTTGAATTATGTCAACAAGTTTAAAGGGCAATAAGCATCTTTTATAATGACTTTTAAATATAGCAAGTCTTATATCCAAAAAAATTTTATTTTTTAAATTTTTTTGTCAAATTTGACGATTGCTGCAATCTTTGTATAAATTATTAAAATTTTCAGTTATGTATTATCGTTAAGGGCATTTGAACCTTGATGACGTTACAGATTGTGCAAAGCATGTGTGACGTCATCAAGGTTCAAATGCCCTTAATCGTAGAATTTAATAATCTTTAGAATGGTATATTTGTTAATTTTCTGACATGTATTTACAAAAAAATCGTGATTTAAAGATTGGTAACGGTAATTCTCGACGGCAGTGTATATTACATTTATTTTCATCATTTTATTCAACAATATTTACAAAGAAAAACTAAAAAAACTGTCAGAAAATAAAAATATTACACCCATACATTGGAGCCATACAGAATTAAAAACTAATTAATAATCCATTTAGTAAAAATAATAAATAGTGAAGAAAACAAAAAAGTTAGTGTATTAGATATAATTATATACACTTTAGTCCCTGCACATCAAAAAACGAATTGAAAACTTTTCTTTTCGATGTGATCACAAACTTTGTGTTTTTAGGTTAGAAATTAGAATATCTCAAAAACCTGATACACTCCGGCACTCGTGTAAAATTCTAAGAACCCATTCAGATATTAAGCACGTGCACACGACTTAGAGAAATGCACTTCTTAAAATTAAATTAGTTAATTTTAACCACCTTCGTCGTCGTTCTTTTTCTACATGAAAAAATAAGATATGATTGAACTAATGAGAAATATCGCGAGATCTAAATCGCTGCACGCGTTGAGTGCCACCGGGAAATGCCGGGAAAGAAAATAAACACCAGATCTGACACATGCGACGAAGGAAGATGCGCAAATGTTTTGAAACACGTTTATCGCGCATCAACGCGGTATGCATGTATAGCACCCACTGTGTGTTCACAAAGTCCGAAACTGTAGTCTCGTGCGACCGCTCGTGGCGTTCGAACACGTTTCTCTCTTAGACTCATTGCTCTTCCTAAGCATTGGCCTCAAATTTAAAGCCGGTAAAACCGCGTGGTGTTTGTTCCCTATCAGTACACGCGGATTCATGCGAATTAAATCGACCTAGTTTATACAAACAGGAAATCTAGTTCGCCACATAAATAAACGTAACCATTCTTCTGAACGTGACTTGAGTGTGCGCTTTGATATTTATATATTGTTTTTTTTTCCCAAACTCGTGTGTCGTGATCGTGAGTGCAACTTTAGGCGGTCTTTTAAGAATCAGCTGGTGCTACACACACATACACTTCCTTCTCACCGGGGGATCTCGAGATATTTTTTTTCCCATTCCTTTTTGGGGTAAGTTTATTCTCGTTCTTGATGATTTTTTTCTTGTTTTAAATTTAAAACATGCATGTGACTTGAGGGCTTTTTCTTTCTCTCCCAAAGAGTTTGAAAAGTTTATTGACGTTGTAAATATTGAAATTTTAACACGCAAAGAACCAATTCCACGAATGTAGATACATCAGAAAAAGTTTTTATTTTAATTATTCACTATTAGTGAATATTTTCTTTTTCATTAACTTTTGTTAAAGTTGTAAAATTCGTTACTATTTAATAGAAATAAATAATAAATCTAATAAAATAGGACAATGTGGAAGAATTATTATTTAACGGACTTTATGTTGCATGAAAGAAAAGTTTCGTTAGAATCTTGTTGGATTTGATCTAAATATTATAAAAAATAGAAGAAAATGTGATTGTGTCGTAAATCCTGGGAAATTGTGTCCTTCAGGAAGGTTACAAAAATCATCTCGTATTCTGATTTAGAGTGTCCACTGTGTAAAAAAAGCGAAATCAGAAATAAATTATGGATCGTAAAGATATGAATGGACAGGGACGATATAAAATATGCTTGTTTTAAACAAAGACGATAAGGAAATCCAATAACGAACTGCAATGTGACGAGATTAATTTAAAAAATTGAAGGACATTTATTTTATCGAGAGTCTTGTTGCTTATTGTGAAATTTAATTTTCAATATTCGTGATGACAACAATCAATCATTGCATAAGAAATAGATAGAATATTTCCGGGTTATTTCAATTTTAATGACAGTTGCACGTTTCATTTGTTGAATAATTTTGAATCTTAGTCAGACAAGTAATTTTCGGTACAGAATCAGATTTGTAGAATGTGAATAGAATTTATAATTGCAGTTACAGCATTACTAAATATTATATACATATATATTATATTTTACTATATATTATATATTACAATATATTATATATTATATAGTAATATATAATATTAATAATTATTAATTAATACTGTATTAGTTACTGCATACTATTTCAGTTGAGATATGATTGGAAATCAAATTTTGACACTTGATTATAATTTATAAAGAGGATAGCAATTTTCAGATAGAAGTATTATTAATTTTTTCACTATTTATTTTAGTGCATTACGAAAAGAAAAACAATTTAAATTTTGCGGTAATAAACTTTAATTATTTATTTACAATGTCATTAAAATATAATTTTGCGAAACTTATGTTTTGATTGTATTGCCATGATGCGCAATCGTGACATTCGTATGGAACATTCTAATGCAGAGTATTAGCCTGAATTATGTCAGTAGAAAAAATAATTCCTTTCGGTATAAAAATTTAACTTGTATGATTCTATATCAGAAAGAATAGGAAAAACTATAGAAGTATTAAAGTTCTATTTTATTCAATGAAAATTTAAGACTAGTTTCTTAAAAATACAGCAGATTAACAGCATCTGGCTGTTAGACCTCCAATGTTTTGCAAATTAGAGGTCAAACCATCAACAATTAACGAAATATTATTATTTATTTAAATAACTTTGTTAATTAACAAAACAGGCATATGCGTTAATAACTAATTTTTAGCGTCTCCTTTACCTGAATTGAATGCGAAGAACCAAACTTGATTATCTTTAAAGGTTTAAAAGATATCTGCGCATGTAAACTATTTTGAGTAATTACTACTCATTTTATTATTATCTACTAAAAAATTAGTCACATTCTAATTTCTAAACCAAATAGTAGCCCTATTCTACTGACTCAATCAACAACATTATTTATGTATTATTAATTGAATTAGTTAAATTATTTTTCTTAAAGATAACATAACTTTAAATTCTAAGATTTTATATTTTTATTTGATAAATAAATTGTTGATTTTATGTTGAAAAGAATTTTAGTATTTTATAACGTGTATTATTACTTTTCAAATAACTTTTTAATTTTTTAATAACAATTCTATTATTGTCATATATATTTAGTTAGAAACTCACTAATTCATTCAATAGGTTAAGTTACTAATTTATTTAATAGCCTCTATATTACCAATTCTAGTTAACTTTGATTAATTTATAGTAAACGAATCCGTCCTATTAGTCAAAATTTACTATCAAATTAGTCCAACACTAGAGTAGAGTCTGGAGTCAGAAAAATTGTAATGAAAGTTAAAAATTAATAAAGTAAAATAGGCAAAAATTTGGAAAAATCCAAAAAAGAATGAAATATTTGAAGTTAGGATTCGATAAAATTAATAGTTAGCAAGAAACTAAGTGGATAATAAAATTAATAAGAAAGAATGTTCAATATGAATTTTATAGAAATTAAATAAAAGAAGGTCCCTTAAGTAGCCTTCAATGCTCAGCATCGAAATATTTTTTTCTTACGAAACCGAAAAAAACAATTAATTTTTCCCAAGGTTTAAGGTCAAAAAGGTACTCTTAATTAAAAAGTTTTTTACTTCCTAGGTGAATGAAAGAAGTGAAATTAGTTAAAATTTTATCACTAAAAATAAGAAAAAATATTTTTTAATGCTGAGCAATAACGATGTTCAGGAACCTATAAAAGAATAAAAGAATATCCGAATATTTTTTTTATGTACCTTGTTTTATAAAAAATCTCAGACATTAAAGATTAACTAACTAAATTGTTTTATACTAATTAATTTTTTAAATAACTAAACCTTTGCACCTCACTGCCCTTCCCCTTTGTATTTTAGAGTCATTCATACAAATTAGTTCATTTATTTTACATTTTAAGAGAAAAATGATTGAAAAATTAACATGAATGCTGTTAAGCAATAACATTTACCTTAATTATTATTAGACATCTAATTTATCTAATTTGATATTTGAAGATAGAAACTTTAGTGATTGAGCACAAAAGCATAAATTTAAAAAAAAGTTGTATAGTTTAAAAAGTATTTTTTTAACACCAGCAATTGCATTTTGCGGAAGCATGAAATATTAAACTCTATAAATAATTTTTGTTGCAAAGCAGCATAATGTGTCTGAGCATATATAATATAAATTAAAACATAATTTTATAATTATTGAGCATAATTGAAGCATATTTGATAACTCGAGGTAGAATTTCAATTTATATCTTTAAATATTTTATTTATAAAAAATTGTCAATTCTATAAGCATTAGCGAAGACAAAAATTATACCATTTCAAGAATTCGTTATAAACAATATCAATTCAAAATTATGAACCAGAACGTTGAAGTCCACAACGTTATGAACAACGAAAAAATTTTGTATAAAGTGTTCAAACATTATTTTTAATAACTATATAACAATTATTGTTGAACATAAATAAAAATCTTCCTTTTTTGTATATTTGTTCTTATAAATATTGCGGTATCATTGAGTAATATTGTTATTAAAAATTTTTTCGTTGATCAACGTTGTGGACTTCAATTTGGTTTGAAAAGTTTGTTATAAAACATACCATTTCAATAAAGATCTATAAAAGTGTTGCACTAAAGAATTCCTAATGATTAACGAACAATTGATTTAAATTATAGAAAGTTTGAGTAAATTTACATTGATAAGATAGACAAGAGCATTCTTATGAAACCTCTTTTTAAAAATGCATAAGGTTTATGTCTAGCAACAGTGGGAAAAAAGAACAAATGTTCTAAATGCAAAGCACAATAAAAGCATAAAAACATTGAAAAGCATAAAGTTCCTGTCTCTATATTGTTACTTAAAGAAAGGTATTTTTTTTAGGTATTTCGAGGTATTTTAAAAGTTATAAAGTATTAGGTATTCAAAAACATAGAGGCAAAAAAAACCTTTTGTACTAATAGCAAATCAATTTCCTTGACATTTGTCGATACGGTTCTCTTGGTTTTGCAATTTCGTATATACATATAAATTGTATAAAACAAATAGTTTGCCATTTGAAACTGCAGTGGGAGCATTATTTACTGTCACGTGACCTTGTTTATAACTCACAAATGTCAACAGAAAGAGTAAATTTAATAAATAATTTTATAAACAAAACTAAAATTATTAACTCTTTATTAAAAGTTATTCTGAAAAAAGTAATTCGGAGAAGTTTTTTTTAAAAAGTTTTCTTTCGTGAATTGTACAATTGTCTCGTGTGTGTTTGTGTTAATATCGTGTCTCTCGAGCGGAGATTCGATAAAGGCAGCATGATCGTGCATTGACCAACGCGGCTGGTGAACTGCCGGCAAACGTGACGCGGTCTTATTGGCTTACGTCATCGGCGGAGGAAGAAGCACACTAGAACTTCTCTCACCGACCCCATACCACACATCCATAAATGACATTCTAGAGATGCAGCGGCAACTGATTTGCGATTCACTGTAATTACACTAGCATTTACGGCTGATTAAAGGGTCTTTACATGCCGCAAACTGCTGTCTTTGTTCCTCCACCAATAATCTCAATTGATTACATATGCTGATAGGGATTAGAAAAAAAGTCAACAACATTTCCCGGTTATTGTTTATTTTACATTGAATTTGTGAAAGTTAGTGAGACGGAAAATTTATGTTCAATAAAATTAGAAGAAGGAAATTATAATATTTATACTCAATTTAACATTCATTCATTAAATTTAACATTGTTTATAATTAATACATTACTCTCTAAATCTGAAATAATAGTTTTTTTTACTAATGAAAGAGTGCAGATTTTCTTACTATTTATTTAATCATGAACAGGTCAACAATTTAAAAATGTCCTTTTGTGCATTAGCACTTATTTATAAATTAACAATAATAGTAATAATCAAAAGAATAAACAGAAAGTTTTAAGTATTTGATGGCGGCTACTAATTCATTTTAAAAGTTAAAGTACGCAGATCAGATATAAATTTATCCAAAGATATGCCAAAAAAATCAAGTTCATGACTATAACTAAATTAGTAATAGTTTTGGCTACTTTTAGTAAATTTCCACTAATTGCTAGTAGAAAACTACTAATTCATTAGTAAGTCGTATTTTTTACTATTTTAAATCAGTAAACCGACTTACTACATGAATTAGTAGTTTTTTACTAGCAATTAGTGGAAATCTACTAAAACTTAGTCAAAACTGTTATTAATTCAATTGGTAAACCAATCTGCACTATTTTATTAGTAGAAAACTACTAATTCAGATTTATTGAGTATGTATTATTTAAAAAGAATATACTATATAGCTTACGACGTTCAAGTCTATACAACGTTTATCAATGAAAATTTTTTTTTTTTTAAAAGAAGATTTAACTTTTTTGCCCGCAAAAATCGAAAAATTAAGAAAAAATAGGGGAAAAAAATTGTCAAAATTAGAGTTATCAATTGATCAGGGATTTTATTTTTGTTTATGACTCCTAGTCAGTCCCCTAATATGTAATTCTACATACACTGAGAAAACTGGATATTAAAAATCTTAATATACTAGATATTAAAGAATAGATGCTAATGCATATCATCCAGATGTTATGGTTTAATATCTCAGATGTTAAAAAGTATAATCTGTAAATGTGAGGTTATGTTTGAACAAGTCTTTTTCCAATATCTTAGATATTAAATTTGAACATCTAAGAAGTTTACATAGTTCACTGTCACATATATTGACCATTAATATCTAGATAATAAGGCTTAATATCTATTTTTCTCAGTGTAATTTTAAAAAAAATCTCTACTCTGAAATTATGACTTTTTTGCATTTAAAAATCGAAAAATTAAGAAAAAAAAATAGGGGAAAAAAATTATCAAAATTACAATTATCAATTGACCAAGGATTCTATTTTTGGTTTTTACTCTCAGTGAGTCCCCCAATATTTCTAAATAATTTCAAAAAAATCGCAGCCCGGAAACTATATATGACTTTTTTGCCCGCAAAAATCGAAAAATTAAGAAAAAATAAGGGAAAAAATTGTCAAAATTAGAGTTATCAATTGACCAAGGATTTTATTTTTGGTTATCTTACTCTTAGTCAGTCCTCTAAAATTTCTACTTAGTTACATTCAAAATTTTGATAATAATTGAATTATCAAAAATTTTAATGAAGAATCTTTAAATGTAAATTTAAGAATGAAAATATAATGAAAATTAGCTTCTAATTTTTTAAAATCCACAATTTTCAATTAAATATATTTTTGACAATTCAAATACATACAAAAAATAATAATATTTTAGAATTATTTTTACCATTTTGGAGAAAAAAATCATGTTCAAAATTTTTAATTAAAATTCATCAAGAAATTAATTAGTTTTTTTTAAATTATACAAAAATTCTTTTAAGAAATTCAAGTATTTTCGAAAAATTACATTAAAATATTTTTAAAAACTAATTCTTAGAATTGTTTTATTATAATTTTTTAAGATTGAATTATTTTCGAACAAAGTATAAATAAAAATTGATAACAATTTTCTTCTTTAGATTTTTTAAAATTTTGGAGAAATCGTGGTCATATTTATAAATAAACCACCCAATGGGAAGTAAACGATTGGTTCAATAATGGGCCATGCTTGGCGAACTCCGTTCCATTATTGGAACATTAATGGCAACCATCATTGGACCACCAATGGTTTAAACTTGGGATGATCACGCTACTGCCAATGATCGGTAGCCAAGCATCGGGCCAATATTAGTTGCCAAGGAATTGCCAAGGAAACAAAATCGATTTTCAAAAGCTTGATTTTTTATTGGCAGCCAACAAAAAACCAAGGTTTTGAAAATTGATTTTTTTCAATTATTAATTAAAATTTATTTTTAAAAAATAAATTTTTCAAAATTTTATTTAAAAAAAATATATTTTTTAAAAATATATATTTTTTTAAATTAATAGAACATATTAATTTAATTTGTCACCTCTGGTAAAACAAAGATGAAAGACTGATAAATTCCCTCACTTTATATCTTACAGTGGAGGGATAACTGTGAATGTCTTTGCGAGAGAGGAGCAGGTACTTATATAGAGCCAGTGAAACAGGTCACAAGCGAGAAGAAATCACTAGCATGCACTCTGGCGGCGCTTGTCGGAACTGTTTTCTGGCGCGCATGTATATCCTGACATTATCGACACAGCGCTTGGCAACCAACGTTGCGCCACTTCCGACAAGCGCCGTCAGAGTGCATGCTAGTGATTTCTTCTCGCTTGTGACCTGTTTCACTGGCTCTATATAAGTACCTGCTCCTCTCTCGCAAAGACATTCACAGTCATCCCTCCACTGTAAAATATAAAGTGAGGGAATTTATCAATCTTTCATCTTTGTTTTACCAGAGGTGACAAATTAAATTAATATGTTCTATTAATTTAAAAAATATATATTTTTAAAAAATATATTTTTTTTAAATAAATTTTTGAAAAATATATTTTAATTAATAATTAAAAAAAATCAATTTTCAAAACCTTGGTTTTTTGTTGGCTGCCAATAAAAAATCAAGCTTTTGAAAATCGATTTTGTTTCCTTGGCAATTCCTTGGCAACTAATATTGGCCCGATGCTTGGCTACCGATCATTGGCAGTAGCGTGATCATCCCAAGTTTAAACCATTGGTGGTCCAATGATGGTTGCCAATTGTTTTGCCAAGAAAAAACCATTGGGTACCAAGCATGGCCCATTATTTGGCTAATCGTTAACATTAGCAACTTCCCGTTGGGCAGTAAGTCACACACTACCACTCACGTATAGGGAAAGTGTAAAACAAAAGGAAATCAAAATCACTGGGAGAATTGCAATATAAATAAATCAGACAAACAGTAAATTTCAAGGATAAACAGGAGCGACACGTAAATACGTCTCATATTTATAAAAAAAATCCTTAAAAAATTCGATTATTTTTATTTATATTTTTCGAAATTTCAATTATTTTAAAATGATTTTATCAAATTTCAATTGTTTGGTAATTTTTCAATTGTAAATTGTCAGGAAAATGTCTATACAGGGAAATTAATAATCTGAAACTTATGACCACTCTGTTAAGATACAATGATTAAAAAAAACATTTTCTAGAATCAAAAATAAAAATACCATCCCATTATTTTTTTGTTTACGTGTTTAAAAACATGGTGAACTTTAGCCTAATAATTTTACATTTCTCCTGCTGGTTCTCTGTTTTAAAAATTTGAAAAAATTTCTAGTAAATTTGACTACTTTTCAACTACACTCTAAATAATACAATAGGTCTTCAACCGAATTTAAAAAGTTGTATTGACCATACCAAAAAGTAGAGTTATAGAAACTAAAAATATAATTTTTTTGTTCAGTGAAATGATTATTAAATTATAAATGAAGTTTAATCGAATTTTTTAAATGCATAATACTTTTGCATATTTTCATAATGAATTTAATTTACTTATCAAAGTTTAAACTTCTGTTAAATTTAAATTCAATATTAATTTCATAATTTTCATTTTATAATTACTTTTAGATTAATTAACTATAAATAACTTTTTGATAAATTCTCTGAAGAGGAAATCATTTAAATTTTGAAAAGTCGGAGTAATTTTTTTTAAATCATAATTAAATGTTTTTATTTCATCTTTATTTTACGATCAAAGCTGTTAAAAATCATGATTTTTTTTTTAAATACGATTTTTTAAATTTAAATCGGATTTTTTTCATTTAAATCAAATTTTTTCTGGGGCTTGATTTTTTTTAGTAATAATGATAAAAAATTAATTTTATAATAGTTGGAGTTTTTTGTTGTGGCCTTTGGTCAAGAAATTAAAAATTTTTTATTATATTATGTCAGAAATTTAATTTTTAATTATCTTAATAATTTAATAATTAATAAATCAAAAAACTCCAATTAATTTTATAATAGAAGAAACGAAGAATAGCTACTTTTATTTTTCTTAAGAAACTATTTAACCGAACATGTTGAAAAAATAAATCACTACCTTCTTAATTAACAGTTTTTATATTTAATAATTATGTTGGTTTGCTAACAAGTTTTTTATTTTTTGAATTTAAAATTTTAAACAAAAGTATACTAATAGAAGGATAAAGAATTTAATTTCTACAGTTTAATAATAATTAAAAGTTGCATTTGAATAAAAATTACAATTTCTTGTCAATTATATTTGTTAAATATTAGGCTCTGTTACTTAATTCGTTTCTTATTAATAGAAAATTGTAATTTTTATTCAAATGCAACTTTTAATTGTTTAAAATGTTAAAAATTTAATTCTTTATGCTTCCACTAAGTCGAATTGAAAATTTTATTAATTTATCTTTTTCATATAAAATACGAAATCATAACTAACTTTTGTTATGAAACTGAAGTTACTAATGTTTTCGTTGACGCAAAAAGTGAAATTTTTTTTTTTAAGACCAAGAAACAAATAAATTTTTTATAATTAAAGATCTTAATTATTATTTTCATTACATTGATTTTCAATCCAATCGGGGCGAGTAAGACAATAGTTTTTGCATGTAAACTTGTAAATTCTTCGTTGGATTCTTCCTTAAGTTAAAGATGATTAAAAAACCTATTTTTAAGTAAAAATTTGATATCAATTGGATTTTACTTTCTTTTTATTTATTTATTATTATTATTAATTATTTTTATTATTAGTGGTAATAGTAGTAGTATTTCATTTTTATATATACGTATTTATTTATTTCTCCTTCTTGCTACAACCATATAAAATGGATTCTCCCATGAAATTTTCATTATCTTGATGTGTATCTATTTTATGATTGCATCAAGCATAAAATATTTTTATCAAACAGAAAAATAATAAAGTTGCCATTTGTGCTATACATCGAAACGTAAAAATTGTTGTTTCAGCCATGCTTTTATTTTCTCTGCGTGTACATTTCAAACGCGAATATTCATATGTCACACTAGATCGAATAATTATTTGTATCAAGCGTAAATTATTAACCTCTTAAATGTGGTCAGGTAATTAACATTGAAACTCTTGTTTAAATATTATTTACTCAAATTATTATATCGCTAATTAAATATTTTAATTAATCAGAAGCTAATTATTGTTAACTGAATCCATAGTAATTATATTCGAGAATCATACCATTCTAGAACTAAATAATTTTCATTATTTGGTACGTATTGAAAATTAATATATATTTAAAAATTAAAGTGAAACGAGAGCAAAATCGAATGTTAATTAGTATACGAAAGATGTGAATATAGAAGGGAAAAAAGAGGGGAAAACTACCGAAAGTCACTTTTTTAGAATAAAAAATTTTATGTTCATAAGTTTGTATATTAAAAAAAATTGATGTGACGAAAATAAAGACGTCTCCACTATCTCCTTGGTAGTTTAATTCTCTTTTTGAAATTTCTGTCGAGCTAGTGAGAAATGTTCTCAATGTTATGTTCTATTCAACAAATCCCAGTGGAACAGTTTTACTGGCAAGAGTTTTAAACTTTGACATGCATATATGCGTGAAAAGAGTGTCTACTGTTGCTGAAAGTTTCTCTTCATGTACCAGCATTTGTGTATTGTAATTTTTTACTTTTCTTTCCTTCTTTTTCTTTTCAACATGGAAAATTATTTGTCCAAACATGATTATATTTAAGGGAAACTTTTTTCAAAATACTGAATTACATATATGGGTGATTCTCCACGAGGTGGAAACTTTTGACTATATGGTAAATGTTTTTTCAACAAATTTACTTTTTTTGAAAATTTCCTATGTAAATCTTTTTGATAATAAGCTTGAAAATAACTATTTTGTTGATATTTGAGTTTAAATTTATTTTCTAATTTTATATTAAACAATTTTTAAATTTTTAGTTTAGAGGTTAAATAATAAGTTTAAAAAATTGACTTTATAAATTAAATAACTTTTAAACCATACAAGATACCATTTTGTTCATTAATACATATAATCTCCATTATACTTTAAAATATTTTTTTAGATAGTTTCAGCTTCATTTTTCGAAAATTTTTTAAATGGTCAAAGATCTATAAAAATAAACACAAAACTTTCGTTTTTAATTTTTTCATTGGAAAATTTATACAATTTTGGAATTAAAAATTACCAAATTAAAGACAATTAAATTTTCTGTAAAAAAGATCCGTCTTTTTTTGAATTCTTTCAAACATTTGCAAACATTCAATTATTTTTAAAAATAATAAAAATTTAAAAGAATTTAATTATTTAAGACACAATTTCCAAAAAATTAATTATTTAAAAATTTTTATAAAAATCTCCACAAGAATTCAATTATTTAAAAAAAAATTTAATAAAGTTATTCGCAAAAATTCAATTATTTTCATAAATAATAAAATTTTCACAGGTATTCAATTATTTCAAATGGAATTTGTATAACATTTTTCAGAAAAATCAATTATTTTGAAAATTTTAATAAAATTCTTCACAGGAATTCAATTATTTTCAGAAATAATAAAAAAATTTTCTGTAGAATTCAATTTTTTACAAAATTTGATAAAATCCTTCACAAGAATTCAACTAAGTATTTAAAAAAATTTAATAAAGTTCTTCGCAAAAATTCAATTATTTGTATAAATAATTAAAATCTTCTCAGGACTTCAATTATTTAAAGCACAATTTACTTAAAATTTTTCTAAAAAAACAATTATTTAAAAAATTTTATAAAATTCTTCACAAGAATTCAATTCTTTAAAAAAAAATTTAATAAAGTTTTTCGCAAGAATTCAATTATTTTTATAAATAATAAAATTTTCACAGGAATTCAATTATTTTTAAAAATTTTAATAAAATTCATTGCAAGAATTCAATTATTTTCATAAAAATTTTCACAGGAATTCAATTATTTAAAACACAATGTGTACATAGATTTTTTCATAAATAATAAAATTTTCAGAAGAATTCAATTATTTGAAAAACGATTTACATAAAATTTTTCGAAAAAATCAATAATTTAAAAAGATTTTTATAAAAATCTTCACAAGAATTCAATTATTTTTATAAATAATAAAGTTCTTCAATAAAATGAATAATTTTAATTATTTAATTATTTTTAATACAATTTTATATGAATTCCTCGAAAATTGCAATTATTCTTAAAAATGGTATTAAAACTCTTCGAATGAATTCAATTAGGGGAATGTAGTCAAGGTTGGCCTACTGTCTAGGTAGGCCACTCGCGTTTTTTTGTCAAGTTCACTAGCGCCACCTACGCGCATTTTTGTCGAAGCTTGTCTTAGTGAAACGTAACTTTTTGTTCAATTACATTTTCGGAAAATCGAAAATTGTGTTTTCTGTGACGTCGGTACAAAAAAAGCTCAAAAAAAGTTTTGTGCATAATGTGAAAAACCATTAATAAAAGATAAAATACAAATTGAATCGTCAAGGCAAGTATGCAGAAAATTTGTGGGACTCATGGTTGAAAGAAAAACAAAGTAAAAAATCGAATCCCGAAACGTATTTCTTTATGGTTACAACAATTCGGTAATGTTACTTACTGTCAAGGTCGGCCACTATGTGTTTAAAATGCGCAAAGATGAGGACGAACTACTTCATTTGCAAAAACTGCAATTCTGTATAACTGATAATATAATTGATCATCTTACTAATATTTTTATTTAATTTTATTAATATTTTAGTGCAAAATTTTTTTTTATTTATATTTATTTTTTTATATTGTTTATTTTTATTATTTTGTTATTTCATTAAGTTACAAACTGTAAACAATAAAGAATCAATTTTCCGTAACTCCAAACATGTTATTTTATTTTTTAACGATTAATGCCCTTTGAATTTTAAACATGGCCGACCTTGACTGTAATGGCCAACCTGGACTACAAATTTTTTTTTTTTTAAATTTTTATAACTTTTTCATTTTTAAACCTGTCAATTTACTTTGTACAGAAAAAATGTTCCTATTAAACAGGACTTTCCAACCATATACTTCAATTGTCCAAATTCATTTTTAAAAAAAAGTTATAAGCAAAAGTCAAAAAGGTGGCCGACCTAGACTATGTTCCCCTACTTAAAAAAATTTTAATCAAAGAAAAAATTCATTAAAGCAGTAAAATCGGAGTTTACATACCATTAAAGTACGCCGTAAAAATACTAGTAATTTTTGTAGTTTTATATTCTAAAAATGCTATTTCTTTATGCAAATTTAAGTAAATACAACTTGTTAACTTGATAATGTAAATAGTAAATAAAATCATACTAAAAATTTGAATAAAAATAATGAAAATCCATAATTATACGTAAATTCCGGGTTTTGAATAACAAATTAGTGGGGAAAGTATTAAAAAAAATACTTTTACACAAATTTATCAATAAAAATTGGAAAACAACACAAAAAGCTTAGTTTTGGAGATTAACTTTCGAATTGAATAAATACACTGAAAAAAAACTTCTGGTTAGGGTATATTTAACACGATATTCTAGTAAAAAAAACAACCAGAATTCTGGTTAAATTAACTAGAATTCTGGTTAACCTAACCAGAAAAAATCTAGTTAGGGCATATTTAACACGAAATTCTAGTTAAAAACAGGTTTTCTGGTAATTCCAACCAGAACTTTTTTTTCAGTGTTAAATAGTTTAAGAAAAATAAAAGTAGCTATCACAGTAAAATGTGAGGTTTTAAAAAGCGTTGCAGATTAAATTAACACCAAAAAAGATTTAAATAATACATTTTGGTTTTATTTTTTACTATGAATGAAATTTAACTTCAAATAAATTATACTAAGCCAACGATTTGTCAAAGAAAGTTTTAGTTCAAGTCTTAGTCTAAGTCACAGTAAAAGTTTTAGTTAAATAATCGGTCTAAAACTAAGACTTAGACTATGAATTTTACTCAGGCTAAGATTAATACTAAGACTTGGACTTTGACCAAGATTTGGACTTGAACAAGACTTTGACTAAGATTGATACTAAGACTTGGACTTTAAACAAGATTCAGACTTTGACTTAGACCAAGACTTTGATTAAGACTAAGATTAATTCTAAGACTTGGACTTTGACTAAGACTTTGACTACGACTAAGACCAAGACTTAGACTAAGACTTTGACTTAGACTCACTTTGATCATATATGAAAGTGAATATAAGTCTAAGATTAACTATAGTTAATCTTAGACTTAAATTCACTTTGATTTCCTTTGATAAATCATTGACTTGGCTTTGATTTGAAGTAAAATTTCATTCATAATAAAAAAAAACACCAAAATGGATTATCTTAATCCTTTCTGGTATTAAATTAATTCTAGAGGGAATAACTGTTGCAGATTATTTTAATCCATTCTGGTGTTATTTTAACACCTCACGATTTACTGTGTATTCTTTGTTGCTTGTTTTATAGATTTAATTTTTTATTATCATTACTTAAAAACCAAGCTCTAGAAAAAAATTTTATTTAAATAAAAAAGGTAGGATTTTTTTGATTTTTAAAAAAGAATCATGATTTTTTAAAAAACATGATTTTTATGACAGTTCTGATTTCTTTTTGTCTCAATTTGATATGCTTAGAAAAAATGTAAGTATATATATCAGATGTAGAGACTCGGAGTGACATAATTTTCGCAGTATAAAATTGAATTTGTCAATTTTTCGTATAGAAAATTTTGGACCAAGTGTGTAGCACGTGCGCTTTTGAAAATTGCACAACAGTAGGTGTCGCCACTCATTAAAGTACAGTGTAAATATATGTTCTTTTAATCAGATCAGGGATCGTTAGAGTCTAGTTTCTACCCACTACGTTTTCTCAGTATAGTTTCAGGTCATTGAACTATCTTTATAAATTGATATTGCTTCATACTTAAAGCAGTGTACACTTTAGAATCACATTTAATAAGGACAATGCAATTCCATTATGTCATTTACATATATCCGATCGTGTCCACTGTCTTCAGATATATAAAATAATGGTGAAAATTATATTGATTGGCTGAGATATACATATTTATTGTGATTTGTTATAGCATACAGCGATGAATCTTAAAGGTGTATTATTCCTGTCAGTTTGAGTTTGGAAATAAAACATTCGCATGTAATTAAAGCTTGACATTCAAATTTTACGAGAGGGGTTTTTTTTATGTGGGTTATTTTAAACAGATCCATCCTTATGGCTATTCCACTCATAAAATACTGTTACGAGGATTTGGATCGTAAACTGAGTTACACTCGCATTATGCGACAATTTTTTATAGGTTTAATCAATGCTTCACCCTTTTCTGTTCACTTTTGTCTAAAGAGGATAATTAACGGTCCACTGCACAAAGCCATTTTAAGCTAAGACTTGAGACCTTTATAATGTTCATCAGAAAAGAATAATGTTAATCCTTGAATTAAGTTATTTCTTTTAGACTTGTTTATTGAATCTAAAAAAAGGTAGAGTTTAAAATAGTTTGTAAATTGTATTATAATATTTATAATGTGTAAAAATTTAATTGAATTATAATGTATATATGTAGAATTTAGTCGTGTAAATTGTTTCCACCATTTTTGGGAGAATGAAACCACGACTGGTAAATAACAAATGGAAATTCAGATAATTGTATGCTAAATGGATATAGAAACTTGTGAGCCAAAGGGAGAAGTAAGTTGTCGCATTCTATTTGATATATACATGGCGGAGTCAACTTTGTAATTAACGATCTTGTAATGACAACACTGCGTGCATTGTTGGCTGAAGACTTCAGCGCACTCAACTCTTCAATTAGTAGTAAAGAGTTACTCCACTTCACTGTTTGTTTTTCCGTAAAGCTTTAAGTGCTTTTGCTTCTGATAACATTTGATACTGTGAATGTTATTATAAAGAACCAACTTTCTTTCATTCAATTTTAAATGATATTACCCAAAAGTTGTATTGGTTGTATAGTCACATTTTCCTTTAATTAGCAACAATATTTTAGTTAATGTATGAAAAGAAGTATAAGCAAACATTTACATTTATTTAAAAAAAAATACAAATTAGAAAAATTTATGCGAAAAACTAGTCCTTAATAGCATTCAAAATTATTTGTAATTTAGGCAATGACAGACGATGTCTGTCAACTACTTGCATCTTCTTCTAAAACCTATACTATTTACTACTTTTTTTTAGATTAGTGACACTAAAAGCTACTTTTTTCTTTTCTTTCGATTTAAACAAATTTAAACCGCTAATAGTTGAAATAGAGAAATTATTCTCCAAAAATTTAAATGAATTCTTTGAAACAATTCAATTATTATTTTCAAAAAGAAAATTTTTCTCAAGAATTCAATTATTTTCACAAATAATGAAATTCTCCACTTAAGTTGAAATTCAATATCTACTATTTTAAAAAATTTCTCAAAAGAATTCAATTATTTAAAAAGAATTAATAAAATTCTTCACAAAAAATTAAATTAATATCATGAATAATTTATTTCTTTTTTTATTTATTTATGGACTGGCATTGAGTCCCATTCGTACATAGAATACTAAGAGTATTTAATAATAATATTTTTACAGGAATTCAATTATTTTGAAATAGAATTTTTAAGGGAATTTAACCCATTATGACGTCACATATTTAGAACAAATGCTTTGAACAAACTGTGACGTCATAATGGTTCAAATGCCCTTAAGAAAATTTTTCAAAAAAATCAATTATTTAAAATATTTCAAGAAAAATTCTTTGAAGGAAATTAATTATTTTAATTAATTAATATTTGTTTACTATAAGAATTAAATTATTTTTCATAGAATTTTATAAAAATATTATTCAAAATGATTGAATTATTTTCTTAAATTTTTAGAAAATGATTTAAAAAAAATCAATTATTTTCAAAAACATTTAATAAAATTCTTTCGCAATAATTCAATTATTTTCAGAAACAATAAAAATTTTCAGTGGAACTCAAATTTTTAAAAAATTTTATAAAATTCTTTTGCAGAATTTCAATTATTTTTAAAAATAATAAAAATTTCCAGTGGAATTCAATTTTTTGATAAATTTTATAAAATTCTTTGGTAGAATTTCAATTATTTTCAAAAATAATAAAAATTTCCAATTAATTTTAAAAATTCTTTCATATTTTCACAAAAAATAGAATATTCTTCGCAGGAATTCAATTTTATTTTCAATACAATTTTAATACAAAATGTTTAAAGAAAATTCAATTATTTTCAAAAATTTTCATAAAATTCTTCGCAAAATTTCAATAACTTTTAAAAATAATAGAATTCTTCGTAAGAATTTAATTATTTTCAATAAAATTTTAGTTAAATACCTACCTCTCAAAATTTAATTAAGTATTTTCAAAATTTTTAATAAAAATTCTTAGCAGAAATTCGATTATTTTTAAAAATTAAAATTTTAGTAAAATTCTTTGCAAAAATTCAGTTATCTTTTTAAATAAAAAAATTTTTCTCAGGAATTAAATTATTTACAAAAAATTTAGTAATATTCGCTTTAAGAATTTAATTATTTTCATAAATAATAAAATTCTTTAATGAAAGATAACAACTTCAATTATTTTTATTACAATTTAAAATGAATTCTTCGAAAAATAAAAATGGAAATTTTATTTAAACTTTTCGAAATAAATCAATTATTTTCAAAACTTTTGATAAAATTGTTTATAAAAATTGAATTTTAAAAAATAGTTCATTATTCTTCTAATTTTATTAATTTATTACTCGTAGAACTTTCTATTTTCTAATAAGAATTGATTTAAAAATAAATTTTTGCTAAAATTTCCACCAATTGAATTTATATTGAAATAGTTAAATTTCAAGATTTTTAAAATGAAATCTTCGAAAATTTTAATTATTATAAAATTGTAATAATATTTAAATATTTATTTTAAATAATTATTAATTTATTATTTTCTTAAAATTTAATTAATTTTAGGAATAATTTATTTTTTAATTAAATAAATATTGGATTTTCAAAGAATTTGTACAGTTGTAATTTTTAGGAAGAAGATAGATAATTTCCCATAAAATAAAAAAAATTTTATAAAATTTGTAATTAATTGAAAATCAGGATAAAGTCAGGGAAATACAGAATTAAATTTTTTTTTATTTTTGTGAATCGATTAATACGTTTTTGTTTAGTCGTCAAATTTAATTTTTCAATATCTACTTATTTACTTCTTTTTTCAGTCGTAAAAATACTTGTAAATATTTTTTTTTAAAGTAAATATCGAATTCTATGTTTGCAATAAAGAAAAATCCTTAAGGGGAGACTTCGACTATATTTTTAACTATTTCAAAAAAATTATTTAAATCTTCCACAAAATTATTTTTATATTAATTTTTGAGAGAAAATCAATCAATGGTCAGAAAATATTCTGACCCTTTTTGGATTTTCATTTTTCTTAAAAAGTTAAAACTTGATAGGTTTTAAAATCCAAACGTAATTCTTTAGAAAATATGTTTTTGTATTTACAAAAAAATTACCGAATGAAAAAATTAATTTTTACCATTTTTGAAGCATTTTTTTATTAAACAAAGCATTGTTTTTATTTTAAGGTTGAAAATGCTAAAAATACCATTGTTATACAATTTTTTTTAATGGAAATTCACTTGTTTATTTTTCTAACTAATTTATTCAAATCATAATTTAAGTTTTATCACAATTTTTTTCAATTTTTTATTTTCAAGAATTACGATTTGAATAAATTAGTTGGAAAAATAAACAAGTGAATTTCCATTTAAAAAAAAAATTGTATAACAATGGTATTTTTAGCATTTTCAACCTAAAAACAATGTTTTTTAAATAAGAAAATGCTTCAAAAATGGTAAAAATCAATTTTTTCATTCGCCAATTTTTTTGTAGGTACAAAAACATATTTTCTGCAAAATTAAGGATAGATTTTAAAATCTATAAATTTTTAAGAAAAATAGAAATCCAAAAAGGGGCAGAATACGTTCTGACCGATTTTATAGAAGATTTAAATCATTTTCTTGATATAGTTAAAAATGTAGTCGAAGTCTCACCTTAAAAAACAATTCTTATAAATATAGAATCTTAATATTTAGGTATCGCACTCATTCTTTAAATCTCATATTTTTGACGTACAAAATAATGCATATGTCGCAAAAGGGATAATGTTTGCTTAGAATTATCAACATAAAGTATAATTTGGACACCACAAATTGTATCAAAGTTCATTGTTGCTGCAGTAGAGTTTACCACAACTGCAGTTGACTTTGTTACTTTGCTGTAGAATGCACTGGATGCTCATAATAGCTCCGCAGTATTTCAGTAAATAAACATTTCTCTCTCTCTCTCTCTCTTTTGCTAAAAACACTTTTGTCAATTTATTAGTCTGCCTAAAGGACAAAAAATTTTTTCCATATATGAAATGAAAATTCGTAAACTTTGGATAATGATGCGCGGGAAAAGAAGAAAAGTATATTATGTATATAAATAAAATTGCCAATTATAAAAAAGACGTTTCCTCTTATTTTTTATTTCTGCATTTTAATATTTTTACTTTGAATATAAAAGTCTAAGAGTTATGAACCAAAATATGGTTTATTTTAGAATCTAAAAAAGTTATATTGTGATGTGCACTCGAGCATTTTATATCTCATAGCTTCCAGGCTCTGGAGATTTTCATCGATGATACATTCTTTCTTGTGCGGGATAAGAGCTTATATTGCTCTTTATAGGGATTTATTTGCCTTCCATTATGTGAGGAATACAACTGGTCAAGATAGACGCAACTGCGAAATGGGGTTATGATGATCTATATAGACACTTTATTTTTGCCGGCAATAAGTCGCTTCGCCGCACTAAATAGAGTCAAGTATTCTCTCGACTTATGCAATCTCAAAACTTTCAACAGTTAATTCAGTTATAGATGCAATTAATTCACCAGGAATTCAAATAATTATTCTCATTTTTCCGATACTTGTATAATAGCCAATTATTGCAAAAATCAAGATCTGACTTTTTCCTGATTTCCAGACAAAATTTTCACTTTTTCCCTCACCCTGACGAATATTCATCTGATTCACTCTAAAAATTATTAGATACTCAACAAAATTTTCTATTACATTTATTTACGAATTTCTTTAATTGTAAAATTATTCGCAAACATCAATAACTTCTTTTTTAAATAAATATTTAACCATTATTATTTTTCCATGGGAACTAAGATTTTCAAAATTTCTAATTCAAACCTTTTGACTTTTGAAACTCAATAACTTATAATAATTAAAGGTGACTGATTTAGATTTGCTACAATTTGGATACTTTTTTCTAAATTTGTTACACTAAAACCTACTTTTTTCCATGTTTGAGAATTTACAATACTTTAAATTTGTTAACAGTTGAAATAAAAAAATTATTTAAAAAAATTTTAATAAAGTTATTGGAAAAAATTCAAAAAATTTTAATAAAATTTTTTAAAATGATTCAATTATTTTCACAAATTTTTTTAATTTTTAATTTTTTTTTTCAATGATTTTTAATATCTACTATTTTAATAACAAATTTCCTAAAAGAATTGAATAATTTTAAAAAAAATGTTTATAAAATTCTTCGCAAACATACAATTATTTTTTCCTAAATAAAAAATTTTCACAGGAATTCAATTATTTAAAACAGAATTTTCCTCATATTTTTCGAATATGAATAAAATTTTTTGAAAGAATTCAATTATTTTCATAAATAATAAACAATTTTCAAAGAAATTCAATTAAGTACCTATATAAAACACGATTTTCATAAAATATTTAAAAAAAATAATTTCTAAAGATTTTTTTAAAATTCTTCTCAAGAATGCAAATATTTAAAAAACTTTATTAAAGTTCGGTGACAAAAATTCAATTATTTTCATAAATAATAAAACTCATCTCCGGATTTAAATTATTTTTAATCTAATTTTAAACTAATTCCGTTAAAAATGCAATCATTCTTAAAAATTTCAATAAAATTATTCGAAAAATTCAATTATTTAAAAAAATTTGATATACATAATTTGTTTCTTAGAGTGTAATAATTATTTTCAATTCATTTTTAATTATATTTTTTTTTTCTTTTTTTTTAACAAAAAAATTTTTAAATAATTGAATTCTTTCGACGAATTTGAATAAAACATTTTTAAGAATAATTATATTTTTTTCGAGAAATTCGATTAAAATTGTATTAAAAATAATTGAAATTCTGCCACGAGTTTTATTATTTATGAAAATATTTGAATTATTGCGAAGAATTTTATAAAAAAGTTGCAAAAAATTGATTTTTTTCGAGACAATTTATGCAAATTCTATTATTAATAATTGAATTTCTGTGAAATTTTCATTATTTTAAAATATAATTGAATATTCGTGTAGAACTTTGTCAAAATTGTTTTTAAATAATTGAATTCTTTTGGGAAATTTAATTAAAATAATAGATATTAAACCTATACAAATTATTGAATTAAGAAAAATGTTACCAAGTTGAAGTCCTCAACGTTGATCAACGAAAAAAATTTTTCAATTAGTAAATTAATCAAAAATGACGCAGCAATATTGACACAAAAATATTTAGAAAAAAAAGATTGATGTTTATATTTTAATAATAATTATTTTACAATTAAATATTCAATTAAAAATAATACTTGAATGCATTAAATAAATTTTTTTCGTTGATAAACGTTGTGGACTTCAACTTCGTAAAATGTTTGATAATTGAAATTTTGCAATGAATTTTATTACTTTTGAAAATAATTGAATTCTTGCGATAAATATTGTTATTTATGAAAATAATTAACTTCCTTTTAAAATAATTGAATTGATATTGATATTGAATTGAATAATGAGAATTCAATTATTAAAATAGATGAATAATTGAATATTTCTTAAAATTGAATTTTCATAAAAAATTTTATCAACAAATTTTTAAATAATTGAATTCTTTCGACGAATTTTAATAAAATTTTTAAGAATAATTACATTTTTCGTGGATTTTGATTAAAATTGTATTAAAAATAATTGAAATTCTGCGATGAATTTTTTTTTATTTATGATAATAATTCAATTCCTAAAAAGAATTAAAAAATTATTTATGAAAAAAATTGAATCCCTCAGAAGAATTTTACTTTATATGAAAATAATTAAAATTTGCAAACAATTTCATTAAAATTCCTAAAAATAATTAAATGTTGACAAGAATTTTTAAAAAATTTTTGAAAATAATTTAAATTCTGTGGAGAATTTTATTACTTTTAAAAAGTATTTAATTATTGTGATACATATTTGTTATTTTTGAAAATATTTAAATTTAGTTAAGAATTTTATTATAACTCCTGAAATTAATTGAATTTCTGAGAAGAATTCTTATATTTATCGAGATAATTGAATTCTTTCGAAAAATTATCCAAATATTTAAATTTGAAACGTTTACAAAATTCAATTATTTTTAAAAATCTTAAAAAATTCAAGTTATAATGCTTTTAATAGGTATTCAATTATTATCTAAAATTTAATTGAGATTCATTTGTAAATCAATTTTTATTAGAAAATTCTACGATAATTCAACTATTTAAGTACAAAAATAAATAATTTATTGAATAATTAAATATTTCTTAAAATTTATTTCTCATAATGAATTTTATTAACAAATTTTTAAATGATTGAATTCTTTCGACGAATTTTAGCAAAAAGTTTTAAGAGTAATTACAATTTTTCGAGGATTTTAATTAAAATTGTATAAAAAATAATTGAAATTCTGCAATGAGTTTTATTTGTTGTGAAAATAATTAAATTATTGCAAAAAAATTTATTAAAAAAATTTGTAAATAATGGAATTTCTGGAAAATCTTTATTATTTATGAAAGTAATAAAATGTTTGTGTAGAAATTTTATAAAATTTTTTTTAAATAATTGAATTCTTTTGGAAAATTCTTGAAAATAATTGAAATTTTGTCAAGAATAATATTATTAAAATTTTTGGAAATAATTGAATTTCGGAAACGAATTTTATTATTATTTTTATAAAGATAATTGAAAGTTTGAAGAGAATTTTTTTTAAATTTTGAACATAATCTAAAGATTTAACTGAAATTAATTTTTAAATAAATTTTTTTTAGAAAATTCAACAAATGAAATTTCTGCGGAGAATTTTATTCGTTTTGAAAATACACTTGATCGCCGGTTTAGTGGACTGTCAAGGGGAGTCGTCCGATAAAGCGAACAATACCTTAACAATACCTTTAACGTGTCAAGACAAAGAAAATCGTAAATCACAATCCAAAAATTCCGCTAAACCGGCGTTCCAGTGTAATTGAATTTTAGCAATCGTTTAAAACTTCCCCAAAATTCAATTTTTTTAGTTTTTGGAAAAGAAATTATTGACAGAGATAGAAAAATTCGAAAGTTTTGTATTAGATTTGAAGAATAAACACAATAACTTTAGAAAACAACAATTTTCCATGATTCCGATCAAAAGTCCCTGACATTTCCATGTTTTTTCAAGGTTTATAAAATTTCCTGACATTTGCATGTTTTCCAGTTTTCCAGGTTGGCAACTCTGATTAAAGAATTAATAGAATAAATTTGCAGAGTATAAAGAAAAAAAGATCATGTATCTTTAAAAAGTTAATGACTCAAAAAAAAAAATTACAGTTCTTGCTTGAAACCTCATAAGAATTCTACAGAGCAGTGCTAAATAAAAGTCAAGCTACGATGAGACATAAAAAAATTTTCTTATACCACCTAGGCCAATCGTATTTTTATGCTCGTAATAATTCAAATAGAGGAAAGAAAACAAATCTGATGCTATAAATTACGAAAATGCCAATACGCACTTTCGCAGGAACGTTCTTATATTTTTCTGTATATAGTAGGTAAGTTTTAATTAAATTTCATATTAATATTTTGTCATTTTTATCGCTACCCGTGCAGAAATTGCCCGCCCGGGCCCTGACCCCGCATGAAACAGGGAACCCGACCGGGCCCCGGTCTGGGAGCACGTCAAATCGGGGGCAAATCGGGCTTTCGCCATGGCCCCGGTCGGTTTTATTGTTTCACCCCGACTTAGGGAAGTCCGGTCTGGCCCCGGCCAGGCCCCTGCCAAAATTTCTACACGGGTATAGACCACTACATAGAAAAAGATTTATTAACCCTATACTCAAAATATATCAATTTTTGTTCCCAAGTTTTTCCTGAAATTCACCGAAAATAAAGTTGTCAATTATTAGTCCTGATAGACTTTTTTTATTCCTGATGAGCATTTTTCCTCTGCAGGGTTGCCACGCAACCTGGAAACCTGGAAATGTCAGGGAATTTTATAAATCTTAAAAAAACCTGGAAAAGTCAGGGAATTTTGATCGAAATCCTGGAAAATTGTTGTTTTCTAAAGTTTATTCTTGAAATCTAATTTTACATCAATATTTCAAAATTAATTAAATTTTAAAAAAGCTGCGGTTACAATTATCATAAGTACAGATGAATTTCAAAAGATTTTAATTTGAAATTTTGTAAAATTTCAATTTTGAATGAATCTAACTAGAAATCGTCTTAAAGAACGTAAATTTTTGAAAAATTTTAATTATTCCAATTCTTCTGAAATTAGTTAAATTTTTTAATATATATTTTTAATTGATTATTAAAAATAATGGATTTATAGAAGAATTTTAATTAAAAACACTAAAAGAAATTGAATTTTGAAGCAATTACAAATGATTGCATAAATTCAATTATTTTCCAAATTAATAAAATTCTTCTTAGAAATTCAATTATTTCCAACAATTTTAATAAAATTCATGGCAAAATTCCAATTATTTTCAAAAAATTTCCTCAATTCAATGATTTTTAATAAATCTACTACTTTATTAAAATTTTTCAAAAGAATTGAATTATTTAAAAAAAATTTTCAAATTCTACGCAAACATTTCATTATTTTTATAAATAATAAAACTCATCTCAGACTTTCAATTATTTTTAATACAATTTTAATGAAATTATTCTTAAAAATTTTATTAAAATTCATCAAAGAAATTCAATATTATTTAAAAAGACATTTTAATAAAATTCGTCTCAAGAATTCAATTATTTTCAAAAGCAATATAAATTCTTCGCAGAAATTTAATTGTGTTCAACAATTTACAAACATTCTCGTCAAAATTTCAATAATCTTTATAAATTTTTCTCCGAAATTCAAATATTTTCAAAAACTTTAATAAAATTCTTGGCAAAATTTCAATTATTTTCAAAAACTCTTATAAAAAAAAAGTTTCAAAAACTCTTTTCTCTTTGGAGAAAAAATTCTTAAAAATTTTATTAAAATTTGTCAAGAGAATTCAATTATTTAAAAATTTGTTGATAAAGTTTTTATAAAAATTCAATTTTAAGAAACATTTAATTATTTAATAAAATATTTATTTTTGTATTTAAATAATTGAAATAATTTTTCTAGTAAATATTGATTTAAAAATTAATTTCAGTTAGAATTTTAAATTATTATTGAATATTGAAAGCAATATAGCGTAAATTTTTAGAAATAATTAAATTTTGAAAATGTTTCAAATTCAAATCTTTTAGAAAATTTGAACTTTTCATACTTTTAATTAACAATTCTATAGAATTTATTTTTTTAAAAAGTTTAATTGAATTTTTCTTTAATTCTTGAAGTTTTTATTTTCTAATATACACTGTTAAAAATTTTTGTTACAAATTTAATACAAAAATGTTTGAAGCAATTATCATATACAATTTTGGAAAACTACAACACACATTTTTAAATTTAATACAAATTTTCTTATTAAATTTTAAAACACATTTCTTTAAAATTTTCAAACTTTTCTTTGTAAAATTAATACAAAGTGTTTGAATGAAATTTCAAATAGTTTTGTTTGAAATTTAAAACAAAACTGTTTGAAATTTCAAACAAATCTGTTTGAAATACCAAAACGATTTAAATATTTAAATAAAAAATCTAAACTGTTTATATTGTGTTTTGATATATTACAATAAATGTAAATTAATTAAAAAAAAAGTTTCATTAGCATTTTTACGGAAATGCGACACTACGATTTGAACCCTTAGTCGTATATAATGTTGTCTGTGTATAGTGTGTCTTGTATGGAGCCATCAACCTTGGGAGCTGCGCCTAGACGCGCTCGACCAAGGGAGGCTATGAAAATCTCTTGCAAAGTATCAGTAGTGAGAAACATGTGGACCATTCCCTTTTTTTGACTTCTTCTAAATTTCTAAAGATTTAATATCTTTAAAATTCTTCACCAACCGATTCTTGTATTCTTTACTTTTTTTCTCTTCACGTTTCTGTTAAATTTATGATATGTATTAAGATGTTTAAGAAATATTTAAACAATACTTTATACACAGAAGATTTTTTATGGAAAAATATTTTTCTATTTAATTCAGCAGTTTTTAAATTTTAATATGTACAAAATAACTAACTATATTAATTATATTATATCATCCAAAATGTTTTTTTCTCTTAACAAGTTTTGTCAAATTTAACTAATTAAACTGATTAAAAAAAATTTTAGTTATTTCAACATTTGAAAATGTATTTACTTATAAATAATGTTTTAAACTAATTTACAGAATTATTAAACACATATGTTTGAAGCAATTTTGTATAAAAACTCAAAAAAATTTAAATTAAGTACTTTTCAATGAAAAAGTTGTAAATTTACCTACAATATTTTAAAACATATGTGCATTGAATTATTTTACACATAAATTTTTCAAACACTTTTTTATGAAAAGGTAGTAAATTTACATATTTTTCAAACTTATGTATTTGAAGTTAATCCATACAAAAATTTTTGAAAATTTCAAACACTTTTGTTTGAAAATATTGTAAATTTACAAATCTTTCAAACATATGTATTTGAAGTTAATCCATACAAAAATTTTTGAAAATTTCAAACACTTTTGTTTGAAAATATTGTAAATTTACAAATCTTTCAAACATATGTATTTGAAGTTGATCCATACAAAAATTTTTGAAAATTTCAAACACTTTTGTTTGAAAATATTGTAAATTTACAAATCTTTCAAACATATGTATTTGAAGTTGATCCATACAAAAATTTTTGAAAATTTCAAACACTTTTGTTTGAAAATATTGTAAATTTACAAATCTTTCAAACACGCGTTTTTGAAATTATTTCATATACAATATTTGTAAATTTTCAATCACTTTTTGTATGAAAGTATTGTAAATTTACAATCTTTTTTAACAGTGTATATTTAATTGAAGAATGTCAGAATAATAGAAATTACGTAAAAATTAATATTGAAAATAATTGAATATTTACGAAGAATTTTATCATTTTTTAAAATAATTGAATTCTTGCGGAGAATTTTATCAATTTTGAAAATAATTGAATTCTTGCGAAGAATTTTGTCAATTTTAAAAATAATTGAATTATTTCGAAGAATTTTAATCAAATTTTTTGTTTAATGGAATTTTTTTAATTATTTAAAGTTTTTAATTTCTAATTTATTTAATTGAAGAATGTTAGAATAATCGAAAGTTTAGGTAAAATTGAATTGTAAACAAATGGATTTAAAAATTCTCAAAGAAGAACTTTTTCAAAAATTATTTTAAAAAAATTGTTTTAAAAAAGAATTTTAGTTTAAAATTCTAGAAATGAAGAATTGAATTAAAATGAAAATAATTTTGAAGAAATTACAGTAACAATATTTTTATAATATAAATTAATGATAGTATCAAGTTTTAATTATTATATATAGGGGAGAGTAGGCTACATTGAACCAGCGTCAACAGTGAACCACTTCAATTTTCTGAGAAATGACTGAGTGAAATTTTTTCTTATTTAATATATAAGTTAGTTTTACTGAAACAAACTATGTCCAAAAATTTCGGGCACGTAGGTTTATTATTTATAAAGAAAAACCAAAAAAACTGTTTTTCACGTACAAAACAAAAAATTTTGTGGAAATATAATCAAGTTTTTTTTTGAAATAGGAAGTTTTAAAAATTAGTAAACTTGCGATTTATTTCGCTTAGGGTGTCAACTTCAATATTCCGATGTGATAAAGAACTTTAAATCTTACACAAATTTATTATAAACAATTTTTGTTGTGAATGTCATGTGAATACAGTGAGTGCGGCATCATTGACCCACCCGAAAAAGCAAAGAATTTTCAATTTTAAGAGTTGTAAAATTGTCTGCTCTACTAATTAGTAAGAAAAATACTGGAAGACATGCTTTCATCACAATTGTGAACGAGATAAACTCAAACTGTCACTTTACCTACCTAACCTGACATTAAAATACATTAATCTCCTATATTAACAAGTAATAACAATTAAATAACAATTTTCTATTTTTTTGAGTGGAAAATAAGATTTTTTACAATGTGTAAGTGGAAATATTATTTTTGAAGTAAATTGTAGTGTTTTATTAGAGGTGGTTCAATGTAGACACACATTCTTCAAAATAAGAAAAGTGTAACTGGCTAGAAAAAAATTTAATTTTATTATTTAATCATAATAATTTGTGTTTGTAACGTGTGTATTAACTAAAGGAGTACTTCAGCTTAATTTTCATACAAAAACCTGATCGAAATTAGTAAAATTTTATTAGTTCTTGGACTTTATAAAATACCCGGTTCAATGTAGCCTACCCTCCCCTAATTGAATTTTAAATTTTTGAAAATTCGTAAATAAATGTAATAGGACAGGAAAAAAGTCGTTTTGTCTGGAAATCAGGGAGTTTGGTAAAATTAAGAATAAAATTAAAAATTAAATTTTGTAAAAAACCCTGCTCTGATATCCGGGCAGAATTTTTATTTCCCTGACCCTATAGAGAATATTCTGATTAATACTCAATGCTCATCACTCTCTTCCTAATTGAGCAACATGACAAATCAATTTTCTTGATTGATGACTAAACAAATGCAATCTGAATTCTCTTTTTCTTCTGGCTGCCCAACTGGCTCTAATGGAGCCCTTCGCTTTGAATAAGAGAATCCAAGTTGCGGATCTGAGTGTTACCGTTTTGACCTCAGCGGTGAAAGCCTCCTCGTTGAGTCACCTTCGCTTTTAATTAGGAGGCGACCTACCAAGAAACTACCTTCTTGGAAGGTCTTGCTTTTACAACTCTCGTGTGACTAACATCTGGATTCACCTCCTTATGAAGTTTGCTCTAAAGTTTATCACACATTTTAGCAACTCTCATTACCATCATCGATCCTCTATTTGCGCTTTTTCACATTCTTCCTGCTTTTTAGTTTGGATTCTAGTGTTCTTTTTCTTATCTTCTCCAACTTAAAAGTTGAATAAAAATCATTAAAAAGTCTTTTATTATTATTTTAATCATTAATAATTAATAATTTAGGCACATTTTTGGCACATTTTTGACGTTAGCAATGATGAAAATAACAATGAAAATTGAAATTTTAAAGACTAACCCCCTTGATTTGTTTTCTATTGTTAATTTAGTTTTAATTAGTATTATGTTTTTTGTCAAGTACAAAATTGTACAAAAGGGTCTAGAGCCCGTTTATGATGAAAATAAATATTATTTTAATAATCTAAATAATGATCTTGAGTATACCTATATCAGGGTTGCCATAGGTCAGGGAAATCAGGGATTTCAGGAAAAAGTCAGGGATTTTTATTAAAAGTACTGGAAAAAATTAAATGTTTAGAATTTATAAGAAAATTCTGAATTTTTGTGTCATTTTGTTTGCTTCATAAATTATGAAATTACTATACGAATTCTAAAGAAAACCTAAAATTTTTTCTATTGACAATAATTCATTTTAACTAACTTAATTCTATTGAAGAACTGCCATAAAGTTATTACTTAGAAATCATTTAATGAAGTATTTTTTTTGAAAAATTTTAATTTCAATTAGTGTTGAAATTAGTTTCCATTTAAAAAATTTTAACGCAATTCTATGGAAGAATTCAAATATCTTAATAAATATTAAAATTCTTTCCAGAAATTCAATTATTTTCAAAAATTTAAAAAAAAAATTCTTGTCAACATTTCAGTTATCTTTATAAATAGCAAAATTCATCGCTAAAATTTTATTACATTCAGAAATTTTTAAAAAATTCATTATAAAATTTAATTATTTTCATAAATTATAAAACTCGTCGCAGAATTTTAATTTTTTTTTAATACAATTTTTAAATAAATTTCTGGAAAATATGCAATTATTCTTAAAAAAATTTTATTAAAATTTGTGGAAGGAATTTAATCACTTCAAAAAATTTTAATAAAAGTCTTTATAAGAATTCAATTTCAAGAAATATTTATACATTTGTATTTCAGTAATTGAAATTTAATTAAAGTTTTAAAAAAGATGAATTTTAAATAATTATAATTCAAAATTCTGAGTAAGTTTTTTGAAACATTTTTATATATTTTTTATATAATATATTTAATTGAACAATTTCCGAATAATCGAAATTTTGTAAAATTGAATTGTAAACAAATGGATTTGAAAATTCAAAACTAGAACTTTCTCAAAAATTATTAAAAATAATTTACAGGGTGGCCGCTGGACCGGGAAAACCGGGAAAGAAAATTATGAATTTTGTTGTCCAACGTAACATACTTAAAAAAAGAATATATTAAATTTAATTTTAAATTCTTTCTATTTCTAACAATAATTAAACAAAATATAATTTTAATTGAATTCGTCGAAAATATTTGAAAGAGAAAAAATTTCACATCCTATAAAATAATGAAAAATAAATCAATTAAAAATTTTTTTTTTGTAATAATAATATTATAATAAAACAAATTTGAATTAATTAGAACAAAAGTGATACGAAATTTATAAAAATTAATTTTTAAATAATGAATAAAGTAAATAAAAAATAAATAAAATTTCTTTTCTTAGAAAATAAATTTTTTAAAAACCGTATTTTGCATTAACATATCAATTCGTTTTTTTTACAATTATTCATAAACAACTTTTTCTATATTTAAGAATGTTAAATTAATATTAATAATATTAATGTAAATTGAATTTTAAAAAGTTTCAAATTGAAGTTTTATAAAAGTTGAATTGTAAAAGATTTTAATTAAAAATTCTGAATAAGTTAGTTTTTTGAAACATTTTTATTCACATTTTTTTCATATAGTTATGTTTTTAAGTACATAATATTTAATTGGAAAACTTTCAAATTATTCAAAATTTCATGAAATTGTCTTGAAAACAAGTGGATTTTAGAAATATTTAAGTACTTAAGTTCCAAATGATTTTACAGTTAAAGATATTCAAAAAATGTATTATAAACGTATTTTGGAGTTTCAATTATTTTTAGAGTAAACTAAAATATTTTTAGGGTTTGGAAAAAAGTCAAAGTTTTGTCTAAAAATCAGGGAATTTTTTCAATTATTCATGGAATAATTTATTTTCAGAGTTATTCTTTATGACCGAAAAAAATAATTTATGTCCGGGAAATGACCGTGAATTTTTTTTTATGAAAAAAGTGGCCACCCTGATTTATTTAAAGAAGAATTTTATTTAAAAATTCTAGAAAATAAGAATTGAATTGAAATGATGAAAATAATTTTAAAGAAGTTAAAGCACCAATATTCTTATAATTATAAAATAATGATTTTATTACTCGATCAGCTTTAAATGTTTGTAAAACGTGAAGAAATGGATCACTCCGAGTCGAAGACTCGGAGTAATCCATTTCTTCATGTTTTATAATATTCTCTTCTAAGTTCTTGAATTTAAAATTTTTTGAAATTCTTAATTTCTACGGAAAAATAATGATTAATGATTTATTTAAAAATGAAGTTATTGATGTTTTCGAATAAAGAAATTCGTAAATAAATATAATAGATAATTTTTTGAGTAACTAACTATGTTTAGAGTGAATTAGAGTAAGAGAAAAAGTGAAAATGAGGGAAAAAGAGAATTAAATTTTTTGCGGTAACCCTGATTGAGTAGATAAATGTAATAGTGCGGAATACATTATCACATGAAAGTTCCATGTATTTATAAAAATTTATTAAAGTTATTTAATTTTGTAAAAAATAAATGGAGTTTTAAAAAGCTTGAAAAATTCCATTTTTTAACCTGGAAAACCTAAAAAAGTCAGTGAATTTTTAATGTGCTAAAGCGTGTCAACCCTGTTAATTCTTTAACTCGAATTTATTTTATACACGACATGTGTCACATTCTATATAAATCCCTTTATTCGAAGTAATGTAAATAAATATGACAGTATGATAAAATATTTATACTATTGACAAATTGCAGTTTGGTAACAATAAAATTTCACTTGACGTATAATATGTTGGAAATAGAAGCTTTTAACAGTTTAGTGCTTAGAGAATTATGCCCGCTACATATAGAATTTATGTATATATATGGGGTATTCTCAGACAAACTATGTACATATGTTAAAACTTTCCATTCGACTAGAAGTTAAACTTGACGAAAATGAACGTTTCGCACTTGCTTGACCACTGTCGAATATCCTGGATTTTCAGGAGTGACCACTCAACTTTGGAAATGCTCCTTACGAAAGCAATAACATTCATTCTGGTGCCTTGTGCACACATTCCCACACATGTTTACTTTTAGTTTCATACATACTGGAATGTTTACACACTCAAGTGTACTTGTGAACGATACGCAATTTACATTGTGTTCCAAATTTTATTTAACATAACCGATTATGCATTCTAGAAATTTGTATTATGCATGAGTATAATCGGCAATTTTAATGCTTTCACCAAAGTATTGAAGTATACTTACAGTTTAAATCTATTTTTTCTTAAATTCAACTCATTTTTATATACATGGTTTTACCAATGAACTTGTGTTAGTTTTATTAAAATTGTTCAACTTGTTCTATGCAGTTCGCTTTACCAAATGTCACTAGTTATCAAAATCAAGTACAGAGTATAAATTCGAAAAAAGCCATTTTCACCATCTTTGAAAGTAAATTCAACTTCATAACTTTAATTCCAATTATTTACCTTATAACTAACTGCTCGGACGTAAAAGATTGACTAGTAATTAAAAGATTAGTTAGTGCAACAAAAAATATTTTAACTAACGAAAAATTGTGAATTTTGTAACTTTGCGCAGATTATATCATATATTTTGAAGTTGAACAATGGATAAGAATTATTAATTTTATAATTGTGGTAAATTTGGAATAGCTATTCTATTTGAATAAGAGAATATTTTGGTAATGCTGATGAATATTATATGATTAGTATGCAAAAATATTCGGTGATATTATTCAGAAGAGTATATTTATATGAATTCTTGAACCAGAAGTTTCACAAATGGTAATTTAGTCTTTCTTCACACAATTGTATCAAGAAAGTCTTGAGAGGGTGTGGTGCTGCTATTCGGAAGTTTAGTATAGGCAGGCGGGTGGAGACATTTCCGCGGGCGATAAATTTTTCATGTAAATCTTCTTTTGCAATACAATGCTGCAACGACAGTGGTTTTTGTGGTGGTGGTGGAAGCGTGTACGTACACATTTTTATTATTTTTTTCAAGGATGTGTACTCATGTACGTATCCGCATTTACAAGGGACTCGGTACGCCGGAAACTCGTGAATGTGGTTTTGAGTCTAGCGTGCGTCCGGGACCAAGTGTCTTTTCGATATGGAATTCGCAGCATAGCAGCATCTGCCTTCTCTCACAGTACACGCGAGAGTAACGGAGAGACACGAATAAAAGAGTTAAAGGTTAAACAAAATCCTTTGCGTGGGTAATCTCACTAACCTGCGAAATTTGCTTAGAGCCTTTCTGGAGATGAATTATACTTTCAACCAACCTGGGAAAAATGTGAATATCATTTTTATTTTATATCATCTACTTGTTTAGTGCAGAGATTTTTTTATCTCTATTTGTAGCACTTAACATTTATGATTAAGTATCCAATTAATTTCTTGTTATTCATGAAGAAATTTTTATATATAACAATTAATATTACATGCTGAGAATAAAATGCTATCGAATCAATGACATATCTGTTTGTCGCAATAAACGACATATTAAATATAGTTCGAATACAAATAATGTTGATTTAATAACATGTGCTATTGATTATTGCACTATTTATTTAAATAAATCTGGTATTATATTATTACAGAAGTTATAGTGTTAATAGAAAATGCTATAATGTCAAGAAATGCATTTCGTAGGTGTAATTAAATCATTTCAATAGCATGTATGAGTGATTTTATTTCTATTTCATTTTCAATCATGCTATCAATTTTAAAGAGCATTCAATTTATAGCATTAATTTCAATTATCAAAACTGTTGCATTTCTAAAACAAATGTTTTAACAAAAAATAAACATATCTTTGCTCTTTAATACCTATTTCAAGTTACAGTTTTTTGTGGTTCAACACACAACATACATAATTTGAGATAGAAGCTCACAACTTGACCTGAACTCACAATTTATCGCAATATAAACTTAACACACTGCATACAATCATAATACATTTAAATGATGTTGATTTCAATTCCCTTATGTACCTACAAAAATGATGAAATTAATACCGCTTGTGAGAGAAAAAATTAATTTTTCAAGTAGGTATATTCAGTGGCGAAAAATGTTTAATAACCTAATTAGATTATTTTACAAATCTTCTTGAGACTGTATTTCTATCATTGTTGAATAAAGTATTTCTTTTAAGTTTATAGAATGATACTTTTATATGAAAATGCAAATACTATGAAATAATAGAAAATACTTTCTTATTGAAAAATTAATTTCAACAAGACAATACCTAACATCTTTAATTTAAATAACTATGACTACAATTGGTACTGTCAATTTTATAGCATCTTTGTTTGAACGTATTTGAATACATCGTTTATAATAACAAAAGCACGTGCTATTGATTCAAAAGCATATTACATCGTCTACAACTGTAAAATATCTATACAAACTGAAAATACTATTTATTAATTTAACAAAATTTTATTCAAAATAATGGCAACACTTATTTGAAGCTAATTTTTTTTTTAAATTGTATCAACCCTTCATCCCAACCATTTTACATATTTCATAAGACAACATTATGCTTCCAGTTCTAAATTATAAATTATTATATTTTAATATATATTTTCTTAATTAAATACAGAAATTATTGCTTCAAAAAAATTGAATTAAATAGCATTGGCGCTACTTGGCCAATAGTTTTTTTTTCTCAGTGTAGAAATTTAATTAGTTTAGAGTGACCGCTATACCGGGAAATGACAGAGAATTATTTCTTGACCAGAAATTTTGAATTTGTATTAAAAATTTATTTTGTGAAAAACATAAAAATATTTATTTTAAAACTTATAAATTACATTTCATTAAAAAAGAGTGAATGTTCTTCTATAAAATCTTTTTATTTTGTAAGAAATGTTTAAAATACATATTCAGGATTACCCAGGTAAGGGAATTCAGGGAAAAGTCAGAGAATTTTATCAAAAGTACTGGAAAAATATTTGATGCAACCAGAATTAATTTTGGTTTTTTTATTCTTACTAAAATTCGCAATAGTTTCTAATTTGATTTTTATTTAATAGCCGACTTAAAAAGACATTAGAGAATTTTTGCACTATTTATCGTTAAAATAGAAAAGAAGTTTTTTTTATGTCCACAACTTTACTTTAAGGAAGAACTAAAGTATAAAATAACTTTTCTGAAACTGATTTCTTTCAAGAGCATATAAAGAAAATAAAATTTGTTTTTTATTCCAAGTAGTTTATCTGCGCTAAAAGGATAGAAAAGTTGTAATTATATTATATTGATCAGTAGTTTACAAAGTTGAATGAATTTTTTATTTTTTATGTCAAAAAAAAAAAAGAAAAAAAAAAAATTGGTGCAGATTTTGATAACGTGATTGTAAAACAGTGGAAATGGATAAAAAAAAAGACAAAAATGTCGTCCACTTTATATGGCTTTGAAAAAAAAATTATTTTGTGGCTTTCTATATTTCACACGTTTCCACTGTGGAATAAAATAACTGGAGTACACTTTTGAAAATCTCTTTTAGGATTAGCGAAGCATAAATGGCGTGTGTGTGAGTATATAGAAACGGTGAACTTTAGTGACACTCTTGAGAAATTCCTTCTGGTTCATCGTTTGTGCGAAACGTTATTGCATGCGTTCCAAACGTACCAATGTCATTGCATATATAATGTTCTCGACGTAATCCTGAAAGCAGATTTTATTGAAATTCATTGACTGTTATGTCTCTGGAACTTTAATGAATCTCCCATTAATAATCGTATATAAGGGCCTAATGCATATTTCACCCTAATTTCACAGCATTCTTGACATACATATATTTGATTATTATATTCGATTCTAAAGCCAAATTCTACACTGAGAAAAAACTATTGGCCCAATAGCACCAAATGCTATTGAATTCAATTTTTTTAAAGCTATAATTTCTGTATTTAATTAAGAAAATATATATTAAAATATAATAATTTATAATTTAGAACTGGAAGCATAATGTTGTCTTATGAAATATGTAAAATGGTTGAGATGTAGGGTTGATACAATTTTATTCAAAAAATATTAATTAGTTTCAAATAAGTGTTGCCATTATTTGAAATAAAATTTTGTTCAATTAATAAATACAAGGTTGCTACAAATATTTAATTTTGTTTTTCCCTGACTTTTCCCTGATTTCAAGACAAAATATTGACTTTTTCCCTGCCCCTAAAAAATAAAATTTTTAAAATAAAATTCAATTTTTAAAAAAAATTTTTTGATAAAATTCTAAGCAAGAATTTAATTATTTTCATAAATAATAGATCTCATCGAAGAATTTCAATTATTTTTAATACTATTTTAAATTAATTAATCGAAATATTCAATTATTTTCACAAATTAAGATTTCAACAAGAAAATTCAATTATTTAAAATAAAATTGTCATGATATTTATTATATTTAAAAAAAAATTAATTATTTAAAAAAACGTTTATAAAATTCTTATGCAGAATTCAATTATTTTCAAAAATAAGAAAATTTTTCACAAAAATTTAATTCTTTCTAAACATTTTAATAAAAATTTTCGCAATAATTCAATTATTTTCATAAATAATATTCATTAAATAATTAAATAAATTAAATAAAATAACTCATTGCAGGGTTTCAATTATTTTTAATACAATTCTACAGAAATTGCTAAAAAATTCAATTATTTTAAAATATTTTAATAAAATAAATTTATTTAATAAAATCAATAAATAAAAAATTGTTCGAAAGCAATCAATTATTTTAAACACCATTTTAATTAATTTTGTATAAGAATAAGAAGAGATAAAACAAGAAAGAAGCAAATATTTTTGATGAAAATTAAGGAAAAAGTCAGGAAAATAAAATATAGAATGGAATTTTTGTCAGTTTTGTGAAGTAATTTTTTATTACTTTTATTTAAAAATTTCTTTAATTATTGTAAAATTATACGAAAACATAAATAACTTCTTTTTTAAATAAATATTTATTCATTATTATTTTTTCCATAGAAATGAAGATTATCAAAACTTTCAAATTCAACCTTTTGAAATTAACAACTTATCAAAATTTTATTGAAAAACATGAAGATATAAAATCACTCCGAATCTTCGACTCGGAATGATCGATTTCTTTTTTGTTGTTTTATAATAATTTAGATTACCATAGAATTTATCAAAAAAAATTAATTATTTACAAAAATCTTAATAAAATCCTTCGCAAGAATTCAATTATTTTTACAAGTGTACTGATTTTATGTTTTACAAGTGTTTATTGATAATCTTCATTTCTATGGAAAAATAATAATGAATAAATAATGAATTTTTATTACTTTTGAAAACAATTGAATTTCTGCAATTATATTTGTAACTTCTTCAAAATTCAATTTATTTTAGTGTTTTTAACTAAAATTCTTTTTATCAATTCATTATTTTTAATACTTAATTGAATATAATTATATTAAAAAATTTATCTAATTTTAGAAGCACTAATTTTATGACAGTTCTTCAATAATTAAGTTATTTAAAAAGAAATTTTTGTCAGAAGTGAGTTTAGGTCAAGTTGTGAGCTTCTTTCTCAAATTATTGTATGTTGTGTATGTTGAACCACAAAAAGTGTGGCTTGAAATAGGTCATAAATGTTTTTGAAGTAAATTTTGTTGTATTTCTACTCCTTTTTGCAAAAATATACTTCAATTGTAGTAAATTTTACTCCGAATATATTAAAAGTTGACAGAAAATTAAGCATCATTAATTGATCAGTATTTTTTTGCCATAATCGTTAATAATTGGGAAAAGCTGTTGTTCTACACTCTCGTGTCGAAAGTTCATTAATAAAAGATTCGAAAAACGCTTCTGATCCTGCGAAATAATGCGATTTTCCCTATATGGAGGAAGACTGTAAGGTATTAGCAATAACTCTTCGTGTTCATTTCGCGGCATTTATCGATTTTTCTCAAGTGGCCACAGCCGGATGAAAAGCAAATATTTTATTAATAAATACACTCTAAAAAATTTCCGGACTGTAATTTTACCAAAAATATTTTCTAAGTCTTTTACACCAAGAATTTGTAGGTAAAAATACACAAAAATTTTGGTATAGTATTACACAAAACTTTTTGAAAAAATATCCATTACAGTTTTAGGTAATAATTACTCAAGATTTTTGGTAATTTTACCCAAATATTTTGGAAGAAATATCCGAACTATGTACCTAAAAAAGTTTTGAAAAATAAAAAATTTTTTTGCCATTTTTGCATAAAGTTTTTGGAAAAAGTTATCCAAGAGATTTTAGTTAAAATGAGACACACAATTTTACTGGAAAAAATAAATTTTTAAAATACTTAAGAAAATTCTGAATTTTGGTGTCTGTTTTGTTTCTCTCATAAACTCTATGAAATTACCACGAATTCTAATAGAAAACCTTCAAAATTTTCTATTTTTGAAAATAATTTCTTTTCAAATAACTTAATTCTTGAAGAGCTATCAAAACTGTCAAAATTTTGTCTGGAAAACCGGGAGAAGTCAGGAAAAGACAAAATTAAATTTTTGTGGCAACCCTGATTCACTTTCGATTAATATCAGCCTTGTTAGGTAGTTATATCCACAATAAAGAATTGTGTTTTGGAATAAAATTTCCCTCAATAACTATATGTGACACCTTACATGCTTCATCATATAAGGAGGACCCTGAAATAAAAAATAGGCACATTAAATTGAAGTAAGCATAGTAGAATAAAATTGATAATAAAATTGATAGTTTATAATAAGTTGATTTTACTACTATATAGTTCCGTAGGAATAAATAGATGAAATGTATAATTAGTCGAGTGGCGATTAGAAATGCACCATATCGTAACAAATACAATGCAGATACAGTATCATTCGTGACTTGTATAATCGTTGGGTGCAGGATTATCGGGCGATATCGTGAATTGAAGGCATATATATCGAAGAGTGTATCGTTAATATCGCTAGTATCGAGTCGATAGCGTTACCACATGACGCTTCTATTGGACGATGCCACGGTTATATGGGTTTACATGTATGCAGAGGTTTTCGTCGTTTTCGTCGATCATTTATCAAGCCAGCTGTGCGCGCGGCCCCGCATCAACCATTAGAGGACCAAAATGCCTCTGTTGCACTGTCGGATCCATTATTTTTTTAACAAACACACTATTTCACTGCGGAAAAAATCAACATTGCAATAGAAAACTTTCGGTAATTTTCGTTTAAAGCACTTTATGACTTGGCAAATTTCACACCTCACACACTACGAAAAAAAATAATGGCTCAACAGGATCAAAGCTTTAGAATTTAATTTTTTGAAGCAATAATTTCTGTATTGAATTAAGAAAATATATGTTAAAATATAATAATTCATCATTTAGAGCTAGAAGCATAATGTTGTCTAATGAAATATGTAAAATGGTTGAGATGAAGGGTTGATACAATTTAAAAAAAAAAAATTAGCTTCAAATAAGTGTTGCCATTATTTTGAATAAAATTTTGTTAAATTAATAAATAGTATTTTCAGTTTGTATAGATATTTTACAGTTGTAGACGATGTAATATGCTTTTGAATCAATAGCACGTGCTTTTGTTATTATAAACGATGTATTCAAATACGTTCAAACAAAGATGCTATAAAATTGACAGTACCAATTGTAGTCATACTTATTTAAATTAAAGATGTTAGGTATTGTCTTGTTGAAATTAATTTTTCGATAAGAAAGTATATTTCTACTATTTAATAGTATTTGCATTTCGTAAAAAAATATCATGCTTTATATTTAAAGAAATACTTTATTTAACAATGATAAAATCAAGTCTAAGGAAGATTTATAAAATAATGTAATTAGGTTATTAAACACTTTTCGCCACTGAATATACCTACTTGAAAAATTAATTTTTTTCTCTCACAAGCGCTATTAATTTCATCATTTTTGTATATAAGGGAATTGAAATTAACATCATTTAAATGTATTATGATTGTATGTAGTGTGTTAAGTTTATATTGCGATAAATTGTGAGTTTAGGTAAAGTTGTGTGCTTTTATCTCAAATTATGTATGGTGTGTGTTAAACCACAAAAAAGTGTAGCTTGAAGTAGGTATTAAAGAGCAAAGATATGCAGGCCTCGCACACATCTACTAAAACCTACTATTTACTACTTTTTTACGATTTGCAACTATTTGGATATTTTTTTTATTTGATTCACTAAAACCTACTTTTTTCATGTTTGAGAATTTACACCACTTTAAATTTGTTAAAAGTTGAAATAAAAATAGTACCATAGTCAGAGAAGTGTCAGGAAAAATTTTTTTCAGGAAAATTAAGAAAATTGAGACAATAAATAAAAAACCACAATTTTTATTACAAAAGTGCAAGTAACTAAAAACAAATCATTTAAAAATTGTTTTTGAATCATTTTTTAAACATAATTAAATTTTTGAAATATATCTATAATAAAATTCTTTTTGAACAGTTGAAATTTTGTAAAATTTAATTAAAAAATAATTTATTCATTTTAAGTATTTTGTTACAATTTTTGAAAATCAGTTTTTGAAGAATAAAAAATCTTTAAAGGCAAATTTAAAAATAAAAATAATTAAAATGCTTCTAATTTTTTTTAAATTCAATATTTTCAGTTTTTTCAAATATTTCCAAAAATCTAAATACATACAAAAATAATATTTTAGAATTATTTTGAAAAAAACATTTATATTCAAGATTTTTAATTAAAATTCATCAAAAAATTAATTAGTTTTTTTAAATTATACAAAAACTCTTTTAAAGAATTTAATTATTTTTGAAAAATTACATTCAAATATTTTTAAAAACTAATTAGTATAATTCTTTTATAATGATTATTTGAAACTCAATTATCTTCAAAAACAATTAAAATTTGGTAAAATCTTTTAAAAAATTTAATATTATGAACATTTTTCTGACTTTACTGACAAAAATTTTGCTTTCCTGACTATGGTGTTAATATAACAATATAATAATTAAAAAATAAAATGATTAATTAAGTTATAGTGTTTATTTATTATTTTAATCGTTAATAATTTTTGTAATTTCGTGCTTTGAAATATGTTCAAAAATAAGCTTTTTTACTTTTTAACATGCAGGAGTAACATTAAAAAAATACTTACATACTTTTCAAATGTGCATTTTCCACGAGGACAAGTGTAAAGGGGGAAGGGTTTGCCAAATGTCCACGATTATCCACAACCGGAGGCAGGGGGGTCAAAAATTGGTGAAAAATTGTCCATAAGGTTTATGGAAAAACGATAAAATTTATACCTCTCACTCTTACCTCGTTCTCGATCTCCCTCTCTTTCACTCCTTAATCTATCTGCGAGTGAGAAAAGAAAAATAATTAGCCAATAAGGAAATAAGACGCCCTTTTCGTATTTTGGCTTGAAAGTGAAATTCCCCACTTTTCCTTCCCCTATCAAATTCTGTTCCTTTCTTTCTACCTGACACGGAAAATGGAAAAAACATTATGCTCTTCTGTAAACCAAAGAAATAGGCGTTACTATCTTACCTATTCGTTTCTCTTTCCTTCCTACGGTAAACTAAAAGGAGAGACAATACCTCCCTCTCTTTCTCTTTATCATGCTTTCTCTCTCATACTGTGACAGACAGATGAGTATGAAGATTAATATAGTTAATTATAATTATTTTCAATACAATTATTTTAATCAAATTTTTTGAAAAAATTCAATTATTTTCAAAAGTAATGTACGATTTTTAAAGAAATTCAATTATTTAAAACACAATTTTCATAAAATTTTTTGAAAAAATCATTTCTTTAAAAATATTTTTTTAAATTCTTTTCAAGAATGCAATTATTTTAATAACTTTATTAAAGTTCGAAAAAATTCAATTATCTAAAAAAATTTGATATAATTTGTTTCTTAGAGTGTAATAATTATTTATTTCTTGAATGAATTTAATTATTATCAAAAATTTTAATGCAATTTTCTGTTAAAATTCAATTATTTAAAAAAAAATGTTGATAAAGATCTTTATAAGAATTCAAATTTAAGAAATATTCAATTATTCAATTAATTATTTATTGGTACTTTTGTAATTTTTAGAAATAGTAAAATTTCAAAAATGTGTTACATTGAAAATTTAGAAATTATAAAAAAATTGAGTCTTCAAATTTGATTATTTGATAGCTGCTTTTTTACTTCTTTTATTGTCTTTAAGATACTTTTTGCTACTTTTTTAAAATTAATTATCGAGTACGAAGCCAGATATGTTTATTTCTTATAACATTTCGTTTAGAAAAGCAACAGTTTTGATAATTGAAATTAATTCTATAAATTCATTTCTCATATTTCTAATTGAATTAGGTTCGAAAATAGGTCAATCGAAACATTTTTTAATGATCTTCAAGTTGGTTATGTGACTTTTAAAGTAACTCCTACATTTTTGAACAAAATTTTTAAAAAAGTCTTATTTCCAAAATTTTAGATTTTTAAAAGCTAAATATCTCTGACTAATATGGACGAAAAATGTTGAAAAAGGGCTCAAAAGATGCGTCTAAAAAACTCTAACAAAATTAGGGAAAAACATTTCTAGATGTCCTAATATTTTTTTAAAGTTATGGGCGAAAAACGTTTTGTTGCAAAATTAAAAACCCCATGATTTATCGGTAAAAACGAGTTATTGATTAGAAGTGACCATGACAACTGATAATTTTAAAATAATTTGTAATAATTAATTTTAAAAATATTAAAACTTTTGCAGATCACTGCCCTTCTTTATTATATTTTAGACTTTTGTACAAAATTTCAGCTCAATTTATGAAATATTTAAAGAGAAAAGTGGTCGAAAAAATTACCATTGAGAACAAATATGACATTGATTCGATAGCATTTTTTTCTCAGTGCACGAATTTTATTTTATTAAAAGTACATTTAGCACTATTACTGTAAAAAGAAGTAATCATGTAGATCTTCTTTTTTTACGGTGTAATATTCTTCAGCAGTGGAATTGCTCTTATCGAGAAATATTGTATGATAAAACTGGACTCAAGTGGACGATAGTCTTTAAACTTTGAAGGAAGTAGATGTACGTATATATATGCTTATCACGTGATCTGAACATCTCTGTAGTAACCTCTGAATGATCCTTGAAATCTAGAAACGTGCTGTCAAACGCAAAAGACCTTCAGAGTATCTCGTAAATCCGTCTTCGACCTTCTTCCGCTACCACTGAGGAATCCCTACCCCTTTATTCAGAGATTTCTCTGTCACTTCTCACGCCAAAGTCAGAAAAAGAATCTTTCTCGAGTGTCACGTTCGACAAGGGACATTTTTTACTCAAGCATCAACTCTGAATTTATATTAAAATGCCTACCAGTGCCGCTTTTCCAGCTCCAAAAAGAAAATTCGAACCAGAGGTGTTAAAAATCATGATTTTAAGAAAAAAATCCGATTTCTTTGATTTAAATCAATTTTTTTCTAAAGCTTGGTTTTTAGTAATGATACATTGAAAAAAATGTCAAAACAAAATTAATTTGTAATACAATTTTAATCAAATTCCTCGAAAAATGTAATTCTTCTTAAAAATTTTATTAAAATTCGCCGAAAGAATTCAATAACAATATTCATCATAAAAATCCAATTATTCTTAAAAGTAATAAATTTCTTAGAAGAAATTCAATTATTTAAATTTTTTTTTAAATTCTGGTTAAGAATTCAATTATATATCTTTATAAGTAGCAAAATTCATCGCCAAAATTGAATTATTTTCACAAATATTAAAATTCTTCTCAGGGATTCAATTATTTTCATAATTTAGAAAAAATATTTTTAGGAATTCAATTAATTTCATAAATAATAAAACTTATCGCAGTATTTTAATTATTTTTAATGCAATTTTAAATAAATTCCCAAAAAAAATGCTATTATTAAAAATTTTATTAAAATTTGTCGAAATAATTCAATTATTTCAAAAAAACCGCTGCCAAGTTGTATAATTTTTTTTATAATTTTGGTGCTCATTTCATGAACACTTTACTTCCTCATGGAGATAAAAATAATAGAAATATATGAATAACTTTTTATAAATATGGTAAAAGTGATTGAATTTTGGGTCAATCAATTTATTTTTAAATACCCTACAAGATAATTACAATAATTTAATAGTTAAACAAAAATTTTTAAACAAACAAGTTGAGAAAATGTCATTTTCCACAATTTTTGGTTTTTAAAATACCAATAATTTCGAAATTTATTATCGAATTAGGTTCAAAAATAGGTCAATCGAAGCGTTTTTTGAAGCTCTACAAGTCAGTAACGATAATTTTAAGATTACTTCTACATTTTTCAACAAAATTTTCAAAAAAGTCTTATTTTCCAAAATTTTGAATTTTTAAAAGTTTAATATCTCCGGTTAATATGGACGAAAAATGTTCAATTAGGGCTCAAAAGATGCGTCTAAAAAAACTCTACAAAATTATGGAAAAACATTTATAGGTGTCCTAACATTTTTTTAAAGTTATGGGCAAAAAACGTTTTTTTGCAAAATTAAAAATCCAAAAAAAATTTAGTTAAACTTTATTAATCTATCTCAAAGTACTCTCATTTTATGTCCGCAGGTGAGATCTACAATTTAAAAAAAAATTCAACCCAAAAGCTCTTCATGATTTCGAGATATTTATGAAAATGTGATGTTTACACACACACACACACACACACATACGGAATGACATTTTTTAAAAATGTCATTTTTGAACTCCTGAGGTCAAATAACATAAAGATATGTCAAAAAATCGAACTCAAAAAATTTCGGTATTACAATACTTCCTCTATGAGGAAGTAATATGAGGAAGTAATTTTAATAAAATTCTTGTCAAAATTTCAATATATCAACTATTTATATTTTTACGCAAACATTCAATTATTTCCATATAAGTATACTAATAATTTCACAGGAATTCAATTATTTAAAATCGAATATGCATAAAATTTTCCGAAAAAATCAATAATTAAAAATTTTTTAAATAAAATTGTTTACAGGAATTCAATTATTTTCACAAATAATAAAATTTGTCAGTGGAATTAAATTATTGTCATAAATATTAAAATTCTTCGTAAGAATTCAATTATTGTTATAAATATTAAAATTCTTCTCAGGGATTCAATTATTTTCATAAATAATAAAACTCATGGCAGAAGTTAAATTATTTTTTGTACAATTTTAAATAACGTTCTCGAAAAATGCAATTATTCTTAAAAATTTTATTAAAATTCGTCGAAGGAATTCAATTATTTAAAAAATTTTTAATAAAATTCTTCATAAGAATTAAATTTTAATAAATATTAAATTATTCAATAAATTATTTTTTTTTATTTAAATAATTGAATCCTTCTTACAATTTTCTAACAAAAATTCATTTTTTATTTAAATGAATTATTTATAGTTAAAATTTTAGATAATATTTGAATATTGAAAGGATTATAGGATGAGTTTTTAGAAGTAATTAAATTTTGAAAAGGTTTTAAATTAAACTTTGACAAACTGAGTTTTTCAGACTTTTAATTAAGTATATGTAAAAATAAAAAGTTTTAAAACATTTTAATTCCAATTCTGTGTAAATTAGTTGAATTTTTTTGAGTCTTTAATAATTTTTAGAGTAAGTCAGAATATTCTTTAGGGTCAGGAAAAGATTCAGATCTTTGTGTGAAAATCAGGGGAATAGGCAAAATTACATTCTTGTGGGAACCCTGTGATTCAAATATTATGCTATTATAAACAACAAAAAACTTCATAAAAATTCAATTATTTTCAAAAAATTTAATCAAAATTCTTATCAAAATTTTAATTATTTTCCAAAACTTTTCGCAATTCTATGTATTTCAATATTTACTATGTATTTTCATAAAATTTACCAAAAGAATTTAATTATTTAAAAAAAAACTTTAATACCATTCTACGCAAAACATTCAATTAAAAAAAAACACAATTTTCAGAAAATGTTTGAAAAAAATTAATAATATAAAAATATTTAAATAAAATTCGTCTCCAAAATTCAATTATTAAAAAAAATGTAATAAAAAGTTGTTCGCAAGAATTTAATTATTTTTAAAAATTTTAATAAAATTCGTTGCAAAAATTCAATTTTTTCATAAATATTAAAATTCTTCTCAGGGGATCAATTATTCTTATAAATAATGAAACTGTTTTTAGGAATTCAATTATTTTTATAAACAATAAAACAATTGCAATTATTAATAATACAATTTTCAATAATTTTCCGGAAAAATGCAATTATTTTTAAAAATTTTATCAAAAGTTGACGAAAGAATTCAATTTATAGAAATATTTAATTTTTCAATAAATTATTTATTGTTGTATTTAAATAGTTGAATTCTCGAACTATTTTCTAATAATTCATATAAAAATAAATTGACGTCATAGTTTTAGATTATAATTGAATATTAGAAATATTATGGGATGCATTTTTAGAAATAATTGAATTTTGAAAAGCTTTTAAATTAAAATCTTTGACAATCTGAATTTTTAATACTTTTAATTATAACAATTCTGTATAGAACTCGTATTTTTTGATAAAATTTTTATTCCAATTCTGTTGAAATTAGTTGAATTTTTTTTTAGTGTTTAATAATTTTTAGAGTGAGTCAGAATATTCTTTAGGGTCATGGAAAAAATAAAAAATTTTGGTTAACGGATACCAATAGTGTTTTTTTCAGTGCATGTTTAAATAATTTTTCAAAACCAAGTGTAATTGCGGAAATTGCTGTTACATCAATAGAAGCAAATTGCGTTTAATTACAAACGCAACTGTTATTGATCGAAATTAGAATTTGATCAATCAATTCATAATTGCTTCAAAGAGTTATTAAATTTTCATTAAAATATCTGTTATATTTATCTTTACCTGAAATTGAAGTTTGAAATTAATTCCTCTGGTTTTGACAAAAACAGATCATTATTATTGGAAAAATTGTAAACAAAATTAATTAATTTCATAAATGATTTTTTAAAAAATATCTTATTTCTTTTTTGATAATTTTTACAATTTTTTCCCCATCTATTTGTTAGAGAAAATTTGTGGCATTCACAATGTAAATGTATATAACAAGCAGTGGCAAAAGCTTTAGAGAAAATCAATTACCAAAGCGCAACCAATGATACTTGTACAACAATTGAGAATTCCAATGATTCAAAGTACATTGCAAATATTTGTTTATTTGATTTTATACGAATTTTATGTTATTTTCCCCGATGTTATATTGACTTTGAAATTTTTCGTCAATTTGATTTTAAATTAGATTTTACAACCATTGTGCTTCTATTTAAAGAAAATTTGTTCCTTTTTGACTTTAATTTGTTCCTTTTTTTTATTTTTTATTTTATTGACAACATTTATTGGAACAAAAAAATTTTCACAAAAATTTAATTAAACGTAAACTGTTTAATTGATGGAAAAAAATGAACAGTAAACAAATAATTTTTGCTTCATTCCGGGAAAAGTAATCCTAACTATTACTCTTATTGCAGGACGAAATGGAATAACAGTTTTTAAAGCTTTCTTTCTTAAACTTGTTTTTAGTTTTCAATGGACCATTTGTTTGAATTTCAACAGACCATAAATGTCTCTCTCTTTCTCTGTAGGTAAGCTAATTAACGAATGTTACAAAGCAGACGAAAGGGCTTTTACAAATCTACTATTCAACTTTCTAGATCGTACTGAATATAAATTTAATTAAAAGTGGTGAAAAAATAAACCATTTTATCGATGTATAAATAATAAAATATATTTTCAACGTTACAGGGCTCGAACTAGGTTTTCTTTAGAAATAATTAAAATTCTTCTCCGAAATTCAATTATTTTCAAAAAATTTTCCAAAAGAATTCAATTATTTTTAAAAAAATTTAATAAAATTCTACACAAACTTTAAATTATTTTCAAAAAATAATAAAAATTTCATAGGAATTTCATTATTTACAAATTTTTTTTATAAATGTTTTCCCGAAGAATTCAATTATTTTTAAAAATAGTACAAATCTTCTCAGAAATTCAATCATTTTTTAAAAAATTTAATAAAATTCTTTGCAAAAATTCAATTATTTTCATAAATAATAAAATTCATCCCAGAAATTCAATTATTTTTAAAATTTTAATAATAAAATTCTTTGCAACTATTCAATTATCTTCATAAATAATAAAATTCATCGCAGGATTTCAATTATTTTTAATACAATTTTTAATGAATTACGTGGAGAATGCAATTGTTCAGAAATATTTTCAAAAGAATTAAATAATTTAAAAATATTTTGATAAAATTTGTTTATTAAAAGTTGATAATTATTTTCAATCTATTTTTAATTACCTACATTTCTTAAAAGAATTTAATTATTTTCAAAAATCTCAATGAAATTCTACGCAACAATTCAATTATTTTCTAAAATTTTTTAATAAAATTTGTTCTAAAAATTTAATTAATTAAAAAAATTAATTAATTAATTTCAAAAAATTATTTTCAAAAATTTTTCTCTATTCAATGATTTTCAATATCTACTATTATCATAAAATTTAAAGAATTCAATTATTTTTAAAAAAATTTAATAAAATTCTACACAAACTTTTAATTATTTTCAAAAAATAATAAAAATTTCACAGGAATTTCATTATTTACAAAATTTTTTATAAATTTCTTTCGCAATCATTCAATTATTTTCATTAATAATAATAATAATTTAATAATAATAAATAATATTTAATTAATAATAATTTTACGGGGATTCAATTATTTTCGCAAATAATAAAATTCTTTTTATATAGGAATTCAATTATTTTCATAAATAATAAAACTCATCGCAGAATTTCAATTATTTTTAATACAATTTTAATCGAATTCCTCGAAAAAATTCTTGAAAATTTCATTAAAATTCGTCAAAAGTATTCAGTTATTTAAAAATTTATAAATACAATTCTTTATGAGAATTCAATTTTAAAAAACATGTAATTATTCAATAAATTGTTATTTTTGTATTTAAATAAATAAATTCTAGTAGAATTTTCTCAAACATTTATTTAAAAATGGATTTCAGTTAAAATTTTAGATTACCTATAATTTTAAATTTGAAAAGCATTAGAGCGTAAATCTTTAGAAATAACTGAATTTTGAAAAGGTTTCAGATTAAAATCTTTAAAAATTTGAATTTTTCATATTTTTGACTAACAATTCTGTGGAATTATTTTTTTTTTTGAGAACTTAAAATTGCCAATTTTTTTTTGAAATTATTTAAAATTTTTATTTTATAATATATATTTAATTGAAGAATTTACGAAAAATTGAAATTTTGTAAAATTAAATTGTAAATAAATGAAATTGAAAATTCTTAAAAAACTTTTTAAAAAATTATTAAAAATAATGGATTTATAGAAGATGTGTTTATTTAAAAACACGAAAACAAATTTAATTTTGTAAAAGTTACAAATTATTGCAAAAATTCAATTATTTTTTTAAGAGTAATAATATTCTTCGCAAAAATTAAATATTGTTCAAAAGTAATAAAATTCTTCTTAGGGATTCAATTATTTTCACAAATAATAAAACTCATTGCAGAATTTCAATTATTTTTAATACACTGAAAAAAATTTAATTGATTCAATTAACCGATTAATTGACTATTACACTGCAAAAAGAAGTATCTTATTTAAGATGTTTTGGTAGTCATTTCTAAGATGTTATTGTAGTCACTTTTTAGTCATTTAAAATATCTTAATTTAAGATACTAAAAGCATCTTCGTACATATTTTCAGCATATTTTTCGGGAAAAAAGTTTTGAGGTTAACTATGGGCTTATATGTAAGACATTTTATGTATCTTAGTTTTTAGTAACTTAAATTTTTTTCGCATCTTACAATTCACAAGTATCTTATCGCTAAACATCTTATTGAGACAGAAACATCTTAATTTAAGATACTTTAAAAAACTTACAGAAGTATCTTACTTTTTTAAGATAGAAGAAATATCTAAGACGTATAAAACATCTTAAAAATCAGTAAGATACTTTAGAAAACATCTTATTTTAAGATGTAAGATACCATTTTTCCATCTTACATCTTATTTTAAGATATCAAATAAGACACTTATTTTTGCAGTGTATCCATTAAATATTTAATTGAATCAAATAATATATATTTATTGGAGTCAATTAAATGGTATTTGATTCAAATACTGAAATTATTGGTTCAAATACCATTTAATTGACTCTAATAAATATTATTTGATTCAAGTAAATATTTAATTGATAATAGTCAATTAAATTTTTTTTTCAGTGTACAATTTTAATCGAATTCCACGAAAAATGTAATTATTCTTAAAAATTTTATTAGAATTCGTCGAAAGAATTCAATTATTTAACAATTTGTTGATAAAATTCTTTATGAGAATTCAGTCTTAAGAAATATTCAATTATTCAATAAATTATTTATTTTTGTATTTAAATAATTGAATTCTGGTAGAATTTTCTAATAAAAATTGATTTAAAAATTAATTTCAGTTAAAATTTTAGATAATAATTGAATATTAAAAGCAATATAGCGTGAATTTTTAAAAATAATTGAAATTTTGAAATTAACTTTGTTTGAAAAAGTTTAATTGAATTTTTTTAATATTAATTCAAGTTTTTATTTTCTAATATTTATTTAATTGAAGAGTTTACGAATAATTGAAATTTAAGTTTTTATTTTCTAATATTTATTTAATTGAAGAATTTACGAATAATTGAAATTTCGTAAAATTGAATATTGTAAACAAATGGATTTTTTGAAACTTTTACGAAAATTATTAAAAATAAGAATTTTAGTTAAAAATTCTTGTAAATAATAATTGAATTTTATTGTAAATGATTTTATTTTTCAGTCATCGTTAATTATTATAAAACATGAAGAAATCGATATCTTCATGTTTTATAGTTATGCAAAATTTAATTTCTAGTTTTAAGTAAAATGTTCTCTTATTTGACTCGAACTGGTTATATTTTTGTCACTAATTGGTCCGTAAATGGTCCGTAATTTTTTATTTTTCGTCCGTAAAGTCCGTATTTTCAAATACTTTCACTGTTTCGAGCCCTGCGTTAAAATAGTCAGAATTCGCACTCAATAATTAATTTTAGAAAAGTATCTATCAAAAAATTAAATAATTGTTTCAAATAATTTTATTGAAGTTTTCAAGAATAATTTTTTTATTCCGCATGAATAATTAGCGGATTTAAAGTAGTGCAAATTTTCATTTAAAAAAAGAAAGAAAAAAGTAGTCTGAATAGTACATATTTACGAAAATTAGGAATAAAAAAATTACTTTAATTCTGATTGGTTGAAAATTGTGAAAGTCCCTCATTTCAGCAGATTCTCTCTCTCTCTCTCTTCCTCTCTCCACTTTATTGGAAAGGGAGAAGTAACAAAGCGTCAGATTGTAATGGGAGGCAATCGAGATAATCATTTGGAGGAGACGCGACTTCCTTTTCATGAAAAAGGGTCGATCAAGACCAATCGAAGTCGCTTCCTCTATAATCGAGAGATTTTCTGAGTTTCAACGAATTTTCAAATATCTCACCGAATAGAAATTCACTAACAATCCAATGGAAGATCAACAAAAAGTTTATATTCTCGAGTCAATATAAAATTTATATTTTATGCAAACAATAATTTCATCAATTACTTAGTATAAAGGCACATTTATAATGGAATATTTCAATTCTGAAGAAATTTCTAGATCAGATGATGAAAGTATATAGAGAGAGGACCATTTAGTAATTAGTTACAGTTTACTTTACTATACTGCGAGAAGTAATCCAAAAATACTCTCAATTTGGAAAATTGAAAATTCATGATATCGTTTCCATTCAAGATCGTTTTGGTTCAACTTTTGTAAAATTAGAGTTTGTCAAGTAGAATAGTAAAGTATAAGTATAAATTTAGAACCAATTTTCGGTATTAAATCGTCATTTGGTTCCATTTTTGTAGGGGAATATAGTTTGGGTATACTATAGTTAATGTTAATCTTACTACTATAAAATGGTTAAATTTACTATATCAGTCAGTTGATTTAACAATTTTTTTGTTTGTTAAAATTAGTAATTTTATTTTTATTCGTATATTAGTTATTGTATCGTAGCAAATACATATGAAAAAATATTTTTATCTACCAATTGAGCTTTAATTCAGATTATCAAATACACAGAGAAAAATGGAGTTTGAAAATAATTGAATTCCTAAAAACAATTTTTAACTTTTGAAAATAATTGAATCTCTCAGAAGAATTTTAATTTTTATGAAAGTAATTGAAATTTGCAAGAAATTTTATTAAAATTTCTAAAAATAATTGTATTTCTGGAAGAATTCTGGTTTTTTCTAAATACAGTCAGGTCCCCATACTGTTAGATTCCAAACTGTTATGTCCTCAGTAGTGTTATGTTTTTGCATAACCTCCAAATTCAGAACTGTTAGGTGACGTCACGCTACGTCACCAATTTTCAGGGCCTTATTCTTAAGCCCAAAGAAAAGGGGGCATATACTTCTAGGCCAAACTTGAGGTTTATATATTTACGTTCCTGAAAGGTGCGCAGTAGGCATACTTTGAGCACATAACAGAGCTGAGTCTGGAGGAGTGGGAAATTTCTGGAAATGTAACAGTATGGGGACCCGACTGTATAATTGAATTATTTCAAAAAGTTGCTTCAAATTTTTGAAATAATTAAATATATGTATTAAAAAGTTCAACTAATTTTAACAGCATTGAAATTGAAATTTTTTAAAAAAACTAGTTCTACAGAATTGTTAATTAAAAGTATGAAAGTTTTTAGTTTTGAAAAAATTATTAACTGTATATTGCATTGTAATTAAAAAATGACAAAAAAATGAGATTACTTAAATTCATATCTTGCCAAACACCCGAAAAATCTTGGACATTAAGTCTAACTCTTCTAATTTTGTAGCAATCCGTTAATTATTAAATATTTTAAAAAGAAATAAAATTCTCGGAAAAAAATTGAATGACATTTTGCCAGTATGCTTAATAAAGTAAAACGATATTTAAGGACATTTTCCGATTGACCAAATTTTTCTGCATTTGCGACTCAAATAATGCAAGAATAATTTCTCTAATTTTCAGAAATGATGTAAAGATTTATTACAATATGTATGTTTTCCTAATTAGTATAGCACAATACAAGTAGGACTTTCACTTTCTACGAGAGATGTTCATATGTATATATAATATAATCATATTTCTCGTTCTCTTATTTGCAATATTATCAAACAATTTTATGGCTAATTTGCTAATTATTTTCATTAGCCTTCATGAAACAAGCAAGCAAGACTCTTCTAAGAAAAAATTAATAACGACACGCAACTCTTGGTGATTAAAATTGTATGAGAATATACAAGTCAAAGGAAAAATGACAGAATAGATTTCCAACATCTTTATAAGGCAGTCATAACTTGAATAAATAATAATAATGACAATAGTAATAATAATAAAAAAAAAAAAAAAAAAAAATTGAAATGAGGGATGGCTTCTTTGAGAGCAAAAGGGACTTGCAAACCAAGACATAAAAGCGGTTCGCATTGCGGGAGGCCGCCCGACCGTCGCGACGCCGCGAGTGCGAACTTTTCATTCCCTGTAAAGAGGAATGTCGGCCTCAGGTAATAAACCTCTGACTCTACTATGTGTACCTTCTTTTTTTTCCTCTCTTTCTTTCTTTCGTAAAATAAAAAAAAGCCACCACTTTTTGCCGGTCCTTCTATTCAATTTTATTTAGAGAAAAAATCTCTTTACCATACAACAAAAGACGGATTTTGTTAATGTGAAAATTATTCCTTGATATCTAAATTTAATGATAATTCCTTTGTGATATTTATATTCAGTATAATTAATTATACTCTTGTTTTTTATTTACATTTAGTTTATTTTCTATTATTATATTTCTATTTAAACAAGTAGAATTAGTAGTGGAAAGTTTGTAGTTTGGTTTTCTACTGATCTGAAAGAAAGAGTTTAATGTTTCTAAAAAATTAGAGGAAATAGATGGGTGATTCTCCGCGTAGTGCACAATTCAATGTCCCTCGAATTTTTTAAGAAATTAGTTGCACATATTGCAATGAATTCAAGGAGAAAAACTAATTTCTGTGTTTACAAACAAAAGCCAATAGTCGTTTACATTTAAAAATTTATAATTTAGCTTTAAAAGCTGTTTTAAGGTGCTAAAACGTCATGGTATGGCCTGTCCCCAGTACGATGTATATAAAAAAAATTTTATTTTTAATAAAATACAGTAATTAATCTAAAAACTATTCATAGTTTCGTATTGTTTATGTTCGTAGAATTGTGAAAAACAAAAAACTTGCGAAAAAAATTTATTTAAAAAAAATTTTTTTTGATGTTAATTCTTGTCCCTCGTTTTCGCGTCATGGTCTGGCCTTTTTATAAAATTGTATTATTTACATAAAAATCAAATCGAAACTTTACTCAATATTAGTAAAACGCAACAACAAACTCTCCTAAGTAAATTAATAAGAGAGAAACTAATTTGAGAATTAATTGTTCTGTTTTTTAGACATTAAAAGCACTAAACTTGCATAGGGAATCACAGAATCGTCATGGTCTGACCTTCACATACTTCCCAATAAAATTAATAATTATTTATATTTTACGATGATACTGAAGTCCGCAACGTTCTTAAAACGAAAACGAAAAAATAAAGGGACGGTTTTTTTATTTTTGATTCTAAATCATGTTAATTTTTAATAATTGTATCTTAAGCAACAATTAATTTCTTAAAAATTAAGAAACATGAAAATTAGAGATGAATTTAACTTGGAAAAAAATTCTTTTTTGATTTTTCGTTTTTAAAAACGTTGCGGACTTCAGCTTCATTATTTTACGTCAATTAAAGTGTAGTAGTATTAGATCAGTGAATATAAATGACGTAAATATGAAACAGAATGAAAATCGCTAATAAATTGTTTAAAAAATCATTTTTTCTTGAGCGTCATGGTCTGGCCTTCTTGTCATGGTACAGCTTTTCTGTATTGAACAGCGTGTAACAACAGAGTGAAGCAATAATTGTTAAACAATTGTAATTTGTAAAATAACATACAGATAATTATTATTTAATTTGCCTGTAAATATAACAGGTGCTTTTATTTTACCATGGCTGGATAGTATTGCCGCAAAGTATATACAGATATATAAAAATTATTTGTTTAGAAAATAGAAAAATTATGAATATTTTGTCCGGCCCACCACTGATATTTCATTTATAAACACTAAATTTGAAGATTCTATATTGACTTTTACTCAATTTGAAAAAAAAAATCATTAATAGTAATAACTAAATCGTGCGCTACGTGGAGAATCACCCAGATATATCGCAAATTGAAAATTGAAATCCGTTTGTATGGAGTATAATCTCTCCAGATTCAATGACTGATTATAAATATAATTATAGAATTACGAACATCTTGAGATTCAATATGGAGATGCTTCCACCTGAGGACGCCAAAGTCACTGCTAGGTGGCAGCTCAGTTGACAAAACAAGATTCCACGCCACCTAGTGGTGACCTTGACGTTCTCAAGTGGAGAATTTAAATCCACCATTTTATACCTCGGAAAATTTTTTATAATGAAATTCTGAGATTTACATATTAATAACGCTTTTTATTCAAGCAGAAATAAATAAACTGCGACTTATTTCTAAATTCAATTCGAGGTCTCATATTATTCGAAAGGAAAGGTCCGTAAATCCCGTAAGTAATGGTGCGTAGAATTTTCTTGAAGTCAGTAAAAGTCATTTTTCTTTTTAAAAAAACAACCGTAAAGTCTATAATTATTTATATGAAAAAGTACGAAAAGTTCGTAAATTGTACGATATTTAATTAATTATTAAAAAGTAATGGATTTATAAAAGAATTTTAGTTATAAAACTACTAAAGAAAATTGAATTTTTGGAGAAGTAAAGAATGATTGCAGAAATTCAATTATTTTCAAATATTTTAATAAAATTCTTGGCAAAATTTCAATTATTTTCAACAATTTTTCGCAATTCAATAATTTTCAATATCTACTAATTTCATAAAATTTACCAAAGAGTTCAATTATTTTTAAAAAAGATTTAATGTAATTCCACGCGAAACATTAAATTACTTTTATAAATAATAAAAACTTCACATGAATTCAATTATTTAAAACACAATTTTCATACAATTTTTCAAAAAAACCAATTATTTAAAAAGATTTTTTATAAAATACTTCAAAAAAATTCAATTACTTGAAAAAAATGTATTAAAGTTCTTTGCAAAAATTAAATTATTTTTATAAATAATTTAATTCTTCTCAGGAATTCAATTATTTAACAAAAATTTTTTAAATTCGTTGCAAGAATTCAATTATTTTCACAAATAATATTTTAATAGAATTCAATTTTTTTTAATTTTATAAACTTTTTCGCAGTAATTTAATTATTTTCATAAATTATTTAAAAAGAATTTTTATAAAATTTTTCAAAAAATGCAATTACTTGAAAAAATGTAATAAAGTTCTTTGCAAAAATTAAATTACTTTTATGAATAACTTAATTCTTCTCAGGAATTCAATTATTTCAAAAAAATTTTTAAATTCGTTGAAAGAATTCAATTATTTCCACAAATAATATTTCAGTAGAATTCAATTTTTTTTTAATTGTACTGCGCTGCCTCGTCCTCCAGATCAATTATGTAGTAATGCAGTTACTGCTCATTTCGCACAGATCTTTTAAAATTCAAACAAGAATTTTTTCCCTCCGTCCACTAGGCGTCACTCTCTCTCGTCGCCATCTTGGTCGTGTCATTATGGAGTTCTGTGCGTTTCGTAGCAGATCGCTCGCGTTTACCTCGCTCGGTTTTTTCGCGTTTTTTTAAGTGAAAAGTGTTAAAAATATAGATAATGTCGTCATCGGATGAATATGGACGCAAAAGGAGAAGGAAGGAGCGTGAAGAGGACGATCGGCTTTTGTGGGAACTCGAAAACTTGAAAAAGCGTATCAAGAGAAGAGACCAGTCACGTGATGAACGCCATTTTTCTCAAGGATCTAGTCGCGAGCGTTACCTGCGAGGTACGCCGCGCAAAGATTACTATTCTTCCGAAGATGAACGCCAGAGCGAATACAATCATTCGCCATCGAGATTCTCAGAAAATTCCTATCAGTCAAGTGATGAACGTGACCCGAGAGGCGATACAAATACTCAACGACACGATGCGGGGGCATCAGAGGTTGGCTTGGTGGCCAAAATGCTAAATTTCCATTTTACTAAATTACAATTTTACACAGTAAGAGGTTAGGTTCGGAACACTCAGTTGGTAAAACAGTTTTTCTGTGTGTGGTTTAGCGAAATGTCAATTTAGCATTTTGGCCACCAAGCGTTGTACCGATAGGTGATGGTAAAGAAGGAAATTCTACTGCAGGTAACGAAGATCCCTTACTACAGTTCTTAGACAATACGGAATTCGAAACAAAACAAGTGGGCGCTGACATCCATGAGTCGGTATCAAAGTTATGGACAAATATGTTAAAAGCGGGACTGAATAAAGAACAAAAGAGTGATCTGTGTAAAAAATATCCTGCACCTAAAAATTGTCATACAATTAATACTCCCGAGTTGAATCCGGAAATAAAGACAGCGTTACGAAGACATCCGAAAACGCTGAAAAAGGACACATTTCAGACTGCATATCAAAGTCAACTTGCGGCGGCATTGGGAGCAATTGCCAACGCATTAACGCATATTCTGCAGTCAGAAAGAAACGACAGCCAAAAACAGCTGTTCGAGACAATCAGTGATGCAGGAAAAATATTGACAGATTTACACTACAACATATCGAAATCTAGAAGTGCAATCATTTTACCAGCACTGGATCAAGTCGTGAGTGCAGTCGCAGAGCAAACAGAAATTGACTCTTACTTATTCGGCGAATCATTTTCCGAGAAATTAAAAATGTCAAGAGAAGTTGAGAAGAGGAGTCTAGAGGTGTCAAAACAGGATGGAAACAAAGAAGGGAGAAGACTTTACAGGGACAATAAATTTAGCTCAACCAATCAGTCATCCAGGAATTTAAACTGGAAACCCCCTCTCAAGAAAACGTACAAGTCGACGAGAGGGGCTCAGTCTCGGAACCAACACTTCAATCACCAGCAATTCAGTCAAGGGGGTCGACAGACGAAGAAATAGAGGTAAGTCGAATTGCCGGACGGCTAAAATTTTTTGTACCTGAATGGGAGAAACTAACATTTGACTCAAGTATAATAAATTGTGTAAAAGGTTACTTAATTTCCTTTACAGTAATTCCAAATCAGCCAGTCAAACCAATTAAGCATGAATACCCACTGTCTGAACAGGAGAGATTCAAAAATGCTCTGACAGCATTGGAAAGAAAAGGAGCAATTGTTAGTTGTTCTCCATGAAAAAGGGCAATTCTTGTCGACATATTTTTTGAGGCCAAAACAAAATGGCGAAGACCGATTCATCCTTAACCTTAAAGGATTAAATACGTTTATGAATCCTCCGCACTTTAAACTGAAGGATTTAAAAACCGCGATTGGTCTCATGACCAACCATTGCTTTATGACCTCAATAGACTTAAAAGATGGATATTTACACATTCCCATAGATGAAAAACATAAACAATTTCTTAGATTCAAATTTTTAGGTACAATTTACAAGTTTCAGTGCATGCCATTTGGACTGTGTACAGCACCTTTTGTACTTACGAAACTTTTAAGACCAGTGGTAAAGAAATTACGAGAAAATGGAATTGTTCTAGTAATTTACCTCGATGACATCTTAATAATTGGTAAAACAGAAAAAGAGTGTGCTCACAGTACCCAAAGTGCAATAAAAATATTAGAATCATTAGGTTTGGTTATAAACGGGGAAAAAAGTAATCTTAAGCCCAGCAAAAAACGTCAGTTCTTAGGTTTTTTACTAGACAGTGAAAATATGACTATTCAGCTTCCAGGGGAAAAAATCAAATCAATTTCGAAATTATTAACTGATTTTCAGAAAAAAGAGAAATGCAAAATAAAAGAATATGCGAAAATAATCGGAACCTTGGTAGCAACATGCCCAGCTATGAAGTACGGTTGGCTATATACAAAAATGTTAGAACGTGAAAAATTCTTAGCTTTAGAAAAATCTGGAAAAAATTTTAACGAGACAATGTTAATTTCAGACGCTGCCAAGGAAGACTTGAAGTGGTGGTTAACACAATTAAAACTGTCAATCAATCCGATCAGAAAGCATGCTTATAATTTAACTATTTTTACAGATGCGTCTCTGACAGGCTGGGGAGCCTGTTGCCAAGGTGAGAAAGCTAACGGATGGTGGACTGTCGAAGAGAAAAAAACACATTAATTACCTGGAGTTGAAAGCGGTCTTATTTGGATTTAAATGTTTTGCAAGGGAATGTAGGAACTGTGAGCTGCTGTTGAGAATTGATAACACAACTGCAGTCTCGTACGTTAACAAAATGGGCGGAATTAAATATCCAAAGCTTGCCGGGTTAAGTAGGGAAATCTGGCAATGGTGCGAAAGCAGGGACATCTGGATTCATGCGGCATATCTTCCTTCAAAAGAAAATTGTCAAGCAGTTGACTATTTCTTTATTCTGTGTCCCTACAAATTGCATTTTAAAAATGTTTAGAGGTGAAAGGTCGCGTCAAAACTTTTGGAATGAACTATCATTTATATCACAAAAGGAAAATGGGAAAAGTGTGGCTTTTTGCCAAGGATGCAAACAAACCTTCTCTAATACATCCGAAGAGAGGTTAAGAATCTACAGGTAAATTTGAATGAAGATTATATGTTGTTATATAAATAAATGTATTTTGAATATAGAAATCATGATTGAGTTATTTATTTATTACTTATTTATCTAAATTTTCTAAATTTATGTACAAATTGTACAAATAAAATTCGTAAACATAACCTATAGAATATACTGTCCCGTCATAAACCTGTCAAAATCATCTTCATCATGCGCTGACGAATTTATTGCATGACATTGACGACACTCGTGTAATTTTCAAATATAATGCTTTTAGCGCTTCTTTAATTGTCCGACATCTTTTTTTACATTTATTACAGGTTTCTTACGTATATTACATTTTTTACGTAATATACGTAAAAAACATCGAGTTGCGCGCAACCGTGCAACCCTGCAGTTTTGCTCCTCGCTTCAACGCCTCTAGCGGACACTCGTGAAGCTCTGGTCTTTTCTCTGTCTCTCTCTTGCAAACAATATTCGCCTGCCCCGACATTTGATCGGGGGCTTCTGGTCGGGGGCAGGCACGAAAAAAAATGTGAAAGATAAATTAATATTATATTTTTAAAAGAATTTTTCTGTTGGTACAACATTAATTTTATGTTTCTAAAATTCGAAACGTTCTAATGAACACAATTTCATTATTTCTTCAAATTATTAAAATTTTATTATAACATTTTGGCACGTATTAAAAAAGAAATTAGAAAATTTTTAATTATAGTATTTTTGTTTTTAATGTTTATTAAAATAATTTTTGAAAATAATTGTATCAGCAAAAGATTTCGTTCATTTCAATATTTAGAGCTTGTGGATAATAAATTTATAAAGAATAAAATGTTTTCTTGATAATTTTTTTTCTTATTTTATACAGTAGAACGTCTATAATTTCAACATTTTGGGGGAACATTATACACTTTTTGCGCGATAGGGGAAATTGTTGCGCAGCAGGTTTCTGCGCATGACGTAAAAGGCGGGATAGTTCAAATTATGTACATATACCGGTCCGCCATTAAAAACTGTTTGCCGACGTCACGACTCGGCTGAATGGTGGGGAGCTAAAGTAGGGGAAAGTTGAAATTATAGGACCTTGAAATTAGAGACGTTCTACTGTACTTCAATAACAATTACTCGTTAAATTGTCATTGAACTTGAAATTTTCTTATTTACCGACAGTGGTGGTTTTACCGACAGAGAATTCTTTTACTCCCGCTGTAATAGAGGGCGTGTGCGAAAATCAACCAAGGCATAAATGTTTGACTTTCTGCTGCGAAATCGCAGAGGGAAGTACGTACTTTCGACCGAGGTATGAAGAAAATTTTTTTAAGAATTCTCATTAAGAATTAAATTATCTTTATAAATAGATGGGTAAATTCTTCTCAAGAATTAAATTATTGTTAAAATTTTTTTTTTAAATTCTTCTCAAGAAGTCAATTATTTTCAAAAATTTGAATAAAATTCTTCTCATGAATTCAATGGTTTTCAAAAATTATTATTTAAATTCTTCTCAAGAATTCAATTATTTTAAAAAAATTCAATAAAATTCTTCAAAAAGTTTTCAATTATTTTCAAAAATTGTTATAAAATTCTTAAATATAATAAATTTCATTAAAATTTTAATTAAATTCCATAAAAGAAATTAAATATTTTCAAATGTTGTTAATACAATTTTTCGTAAAAATTAAATTTTAAGAAACATTCAATATTATTTATTTTTGTATTTAAATAATTGATTTCTCGTAGAATTAAATTATTATTTTTCGTACTTTTAACTAACAATTATGTAGAATTAATTTTTTTTTTAAAGTTTAATTGAATAATAAATTGATGTTATTGATTTAAAGTAGAATTTTAATTAAAAGTTTTAGAAAATGTTAATTGAATTACAAATAATTTTGAAGAAATTACAGTAACAATATTCTTCTATTAATAAAATAATGATTTTGTCAGTCGGTCAACTTTAATTATTATAAAACATAAATAAATGGATTACTCCGAGTCTTCGACTAGGAGTGATCCATTTTTTTATGTTTTATAATAATATTCTTATGAGTTATTCAATTTGAAAAGGTTTGAATTTGAAATTTTTGAACATCTTAATTCCAATGAAAAAAAAATGATTAAATATTTATTTTAAATAAAACTATTGATGTTTTTGAATAATTTTACTTTTGAAGAAATTTGTAAATAAATTGAATCAAACATTTTTTTGAGTATCTAATAATTTTTAGAGTGAATCAGAATATTCCTTAGGGTCAGGGAAAGAGTAAAAGTTGTGTTTGGAAATGAGGGAAAAGTCATGGAAAAATAAAGTTAAATTTTTGTGGCAACCCTATATAAAGAAATTATATTTTTATCTTTATTGAACCAATTTTTATGGTCCCCTAAAAATCCCCTATTTCCCCGGAAAAACTTTTTAGGAACACTGTGAAGACTGGAAATCAAAAATTGTTAGAAAAACTTTTTTTAGAATACAGATTTTTAGAATACAGTTCGAGCCCTGCGCAATAGATTTGCGGCTTATCTTTCTTATAGTGAGAAATGTGTTCGGTATGCGTTGCCAAATAATTCAGAATGAATAAAGAAAGTTAAAAACGAACTTAACAGTTCCATCTGCGTATCAAGTAATTTTCTTAATGGTCCATTAGCGAAAATTTGCGGAGCTTTGGGAATCCTCATAAAAACCTTCGGTAAAGTATAATCGTTTCGTATATATCAGATGCCATCTTTCATGCCATCTTTGTGTTTATTTGCGCAAATTGTAAGGGACGCGTATATATAAAGATTTTATACTGAAAATTCATTTTCTTCTAGTTAGCACATTCTCGAGTCATAGAGCGAAATTTCACTCAGGATGGCTTTTAGCATGAAATTTTAATTAATATTTTCATCATTCAGTACATGTCATGAAATTAATTATAAACTTTCTTTTTACCTATCATTCTATTACATAATTTTTATCGCACAATTTTCTATGTTTCTTTTTCCACAAATTTCAAAGAATTTAATATAAAATATGTCTCTCTCTCTCTCTCTTTCTCTCGACAAAATTACAAAAATAATTGGTTTAAATTTGAATTTTTAAGTTGAATTATGGTAATTTTATTTTTACAAGTATATAGAAATTTTTTTCTACACACCTACCCCAGTGGTACTTAGTGGCACACATAACTCTAACTTTTCTCACGCGAACTAGAAATACATGTAAGTTTCCTATATAATTATTATTATATATTAGTTTTCATCATGAATTTCGATTCAAAAAGAGAATAACAATATTCTTGATTTTATTTCAGTATTTTCGATTTTATATCTTCTCTCTCTCTCTCTCTCTTTCTCACACTTAATAGTAGGAAAATCAAATAAAAACACGAATTAAAAAAAAATGTTTAATACAAAAAAAAATAATAATGAACTACAGTCCTTTCTTTAGCAGGAATTGTTGGAATGATAAAAAAGGAAGCATAGAAAGCGAACGCACGCCTCGATATTTCACCCTCTGAACACAATGCGTTCATTTGCATTTTCGATGAAAATGGGGTGCAGAGGATCTTCTGTAAAGAGGGTATCAATACGCGATTTTGCGGTCGAATCAAAAAGAATATTTCTTTTTATCGCAAACTTAAAACTTTTTCAAAAGCATATTCTTATTAAAGCAGAAGAATTACTGTATTTTATACAATTTTCTTTTACTATGAATTGTTGACAACATTTATGATCAATATTTAGGGTAAGTCCAGAGGAGATGGCCGTGGTTTTTTTTAAAGGATTGTAAAAATTATAAAAAAGTGATTTTTGTCTTTTTTCTTCTTTTTGTCGCATTTTGAACATCTGTCATGAAATTCAGAATCAAAAATGTCAAATGCTGCACTGAATTGAATCTGCAATCAATGTTTCTTGATATGGATAAATTTACTATATCAATTGAATTCTTTTGAAAAATTTTATGCAAATAGGTAGTAGATATTGTAAATCATTAAATTGCGAGAAATTTTTGAAAAAAATTAAAATTTTGACATGAATTATATTAGAATTTTTGAAAATATTTTAATTTTAGCGACAAATTTTGTTAATTATAAAGATAATTGAATTCTTGACGAGAATTTTTAAACAAAATTTTTATAGAATTGAATTTTTGCTAAGAATTTTTAAATACTTTTAAAAATAATTAAATTCCTTTGATAAATATATTTTTATTTATGAAAATAATTGAATTTCTGGAAGAATTTTAGTTTTTTATCAAGATAATTGAATTCTTTCGAAAAATTGCGTTAAACTTTTGAAACAATTAAATACATATTAAAAAATTCAACTAATCTCAACAATATTAAAACTAAAATTTTCAAAAATTTAGTTCTATAGAATTGTTAATGGAAACAATTTTATAATTTATAAAAATAATTGAATTTTTATTTAAAAGTATGAAAAATAATTGAAATTCTGCAATGAGTTTTATTATTTATGAAATTAATTGAATTCCCGTAAACATTTTATTACTTATGAAAATAATTGAATATTTAGGTAGAATTTTATTAAAATCGTAAATATTGAAAATTAATGAATTTGAGGAGAATTTTTGAAAATAATTGAAATTTTGGCAAGAATATTTTTAAAATTTTGAAAATAATTGAATTTCGGAGTAAAATTTTATTATTTATAAAGATAATTGAAATTTTGACGGGAGTTTTTTTTTTAATTTTTGAGCATAATTGCATTTTTGCGAAGAATTTTATTACTTTTTAAAGTAATTGAATTCCTAAAAGGAATTTTATCATTTATAAAAATAATTAAAATTCTCCAATGAGTTTTCGTATTTATGCGAAAATAAATGAATTCTCAAAAACAATTTTACAATTTCATGAAAATAATTGAATCACTGAGAGGAATTTTATTATTTATAAAAATAATTGACCTCTTGCGAAGAACTTTAATTAATTTTTTTTATAAATAATTGAATTCTTGCGAAGTATTTTATAAAAATCTTTTTAAATAATTGGTTTCCTGTGAAATTTTTAGGTTATTTATAAAAATAATTGAATGTTTGGCGTTGAATTTTATTAAAATTTTTTTTAAGTATTTGGAATTCTTTTGATTTTTTTTTAAATATTAGATATTGAAAATGATTGAATTGAGAAAAGTAATAAAAGTAATAAATTGAAATTTTGCCATGCATTTTATCAAAATTTTTGAAAATAATTGAATGTCGGACAAGAAGAAATATATTTAGGTATGAGATATTTAATTTAATTATAAACATTTATTTTGAAAATTTTTTTTACAATATTCTTTGATTATCTGTTTTTCAATGAAAAATTTGTTGACAAAAAAATTCTGTTTTGCTTTCTGCTTTTCAAAGCATGAATTAAAAATAAAATAAACGTAAAATAAAAATTAATTCTCTAGAAAGAATATAAAATCACTGGGAAAAATGAAAAAGAAGAAAATCTTTTTTTATCTTGAAATCGTATTCCCGAGTTTCTTAATTAGAGAATTGTTTACTCTCTTTCGTAACATTGCTCTCCTTCGTCCTGTCTTCGACAATTTTCCGTTAATCCGACTGGAAGTCGACGTAACACAGGTAGGAAAAGCTCTCAGTGATAGGTTAAAAAGGAAAGGTCTTTCTTTCACGCTCCAAAGCAATGGCACGTAAAACGTATACAGATACGTACGTACTTTTCGTTGAATATGCAATGAGAAAGAAAGTAAGGTTGAATCTTGAGTTTTTCTTTCGCACCGACTCGTAAGATTCATTCCTTCTTCTTTTTTTTTCTTTATTTTTTCCTGTCTTCCAATCTTGCATTGCCTCACCCTATCTTCTTTTTTTGCCTCCACGCTACCTATCGAAACTCTATAGCCTTTCCTTGGGATGTAATTTTGCTTGATCTCATCGCTACGCAACTTCTTCGGTGACAGGAAAGAAACGAGTCAAAGCCACCGAGTAAGGTATTCAGAAGTCAATCCATACCCCTTTCCTCTTTTATTTAAATAGACTTTCAAGTAATGTCGGAGATTCTATTTTAATGTCTTTTTATTAGCCAATGTCACTTAAACCTTCTCCAGTTATTTACTGTGGAAATTTTAAATTTTAAAATCATCTTCAAAAATACCCCAGTTCTTATTTATTAAAACACACCGGAAAATTATTTACACATTTTTTTGCTCTTTTTTAATTACAGCTTTTTTAAATAAATTTTTGTTGTTGTTTGTTAATTAATATTTTTGTTTTCCTTTTCCGTGGTCTGATATTTTTCCAAATTTTGAATACAAATTTTCGTTCAACTCTACTTTTATTTAAAAATTTCAAGAAATTTAGTATAGTTTTACTGTAAATTTTATTGTAATAATTGTAATAATTTTACTGTAAATTGTAGAAAAAGTTAGTAAAATTTACTCCCCGAGGCCAGTAGGAACAGCACAGTTTTCCTAAAGATATCAAATTGAAACAGGGTTGCTAAAAGTCAGGGATTTTTAATAAAAGAACTAGAAAAAATTAAATTTTTAGAATTTATAAGAAAATTCTGAATTTTTGTCTTTTTTCTTTGCCACATAAACTATTAATTGAATTTTAAAAGAGTCCCATTTATAATTTTCATAAGTAAATGATTGTATGTAATAAATAAATTTGAATAAAATTCTTGGAAAAATTCCAAGTATTTTCACAAATTTTCCTCAATTCAATGATTTTCAATACCTACGGTTTTAATAAAATTTTCCAAAAGAATTCAATTATTTCAACAAAAAAAATTTTGATAAAATTCTACGCAAAACATTTAATTATTTTTATAAATAATAAAAATTTCACAGGAATTCAATTATTAACAAATTTTTTTACAAATTCCTTTGCAATAATTCCACTATTTTCATAAATAATAAATTTTTTTACAGGAATTCATTTACATATATTCATAGATAATAAAATTTTCCACAAACATGTATTCTGAATAAAATTTTAATATAACTTCTCTAAAGATTTAAATTACTATTTCAAAAGTTTAAATAAAATTTTTTATAAAAATTCAATTATTTTGAATGCAATTTTAATTAAATTCCTCAAAAGACTTAAATTGCTAGGATAAATTATGAAAAATTTTAAGCAATATAAAATTCAATGCTAGAATTTAATTGTTTTGACAAATAATATAATTTTTCACTAAAATTCTATTATTTTCCCAATTAATAAAACTTTTTGCAAAATTTCAATTATTTTCAAAAAATTTTCAATTCTTTCATGTAATTCAATTAAAATTGTATTAAAAATTATTTAATTCTTATAAAAAATTGTATATCAAAATTCTTAAGAATAATTGAATTCTTTCGAAGAATTGCATTAAAATTTTTAATAAAATAATTGAATCTTATTGAGAAATTTTTTTAAAATTGTATTAAAAATAATTGAATTCGTACGTAAAAGTTTTATCAAAACTTTTGAATTTCTGCGAAAATTTTAATATTTATGAAAATAATTGAATAGGGTAAGTGTACCAATTGCCGAGGGTGTTCCATTTGTCGATGTTACCATGGTAATAACCAAAAAATATTGTCTAAAATGTCTCATTTGTTTGTTTATATAATATTAATATATTTTTTTCACATTTATAACGCATAAAAAAATTAATATTTATTACTTTTTTTCATTTACAATGTGCTACACTGTTTAAATAAAATTCAAAGTTTGTTTACTCGACAACAGGAACCATCCTCGACAATTGGTACGTTTACCCTACTTGCCAAGAATTTTTTTTAAGATTTTTCAAAATAATTAAATTTCTGCAAATATTTTTATTATTTAAATTTTAAACAAATAATTTAAATTTTCTCAAAAAATTATATTAAATAAAATTAAAATTTCTGAAAGTAATTGAATATTTGCAAAGAATTTTGTTATTTTTCATTTATGCCAAGAATTTTATTAAAATTTTTGAAAATAATTGAATTTCTACACAGAAATTTAATTTTTTTTGAAAACTTTAATACAATTCTTAGCAAGAATTAAATTATTTTCATAAATAATAAAACTCATAGCAGAATTTCCATTATTTCTAATACAATTTTAATTGAATTGCTCAAAAAATTTAATTATTATTAAAAATGTTATTAAAATTCGTCGAAAGAATTCAATTATTTAAAAATTTGTTGATAAAATTCTTTATGAGAATTCAATTATTCAATAAATAATTGATTTTTGTATTTAAATAATTGAATTTTCCTAGAATTTTCTAATACAAATTGATTTAAAAATGAATTTCAGTTAAAATTTTAGACAATAACTGAACATTAAAAACATTACAGTGTTAATAACTTAATTTTGAAAAGGTTTTTAAAATAAAATCCTTGAAAATCTGAATTCTTCATACTTTTAACTAACAATTCTCTAGAATTAATTTTTTTGAAAAAGTTTAATTGAATTTTTTTTTAATTATTTGAAATATTTATTTTCTAATATATATTTAACTGAAAAATTTCCATATAATCTGTATTTCGTTATTTTTAATTGTAAACAAATGTATTTGTAAATGCTCAAAAAACTTTTTCAAAAACTATATAAAATAATAATTGATGAAGAATTTTAGTAAAAAATTGTAGGAAATAATAATTGCATTGAAATGATAAGTACAATTTCGAATAAGTTACAGTAACAATATTCTTATAATATAAAGAAATGATTTTATCACTCGGTCATTTTTAATTATTTTGAAGAAATTACAAGCAATTGCAGAAATTCAATTATTTTCAACTAAAATAATAAAATTCCAAAATTTGAAAAAAATTCTCGTAAAAATCCCAATTACCAATTATTTTTATAAATGACAAAATTCTTCTCCAAAGTTCAATTATTTTCATGAATTTCAAAAACAATTCTTGTCCTAATTTCAATAATTATTTTCAAAAATTTTTCTAATTTCAATGATCTTCAATATCTACAATTTTAATAAAATTTTTAATAAAATTCCCCAAAAAGAATTCAATAATTAAAAAAAAATTTTAATAAAATTGTATGCAAACATTTAATTATTTTCATAAATAATAAAAATTTCACAGAAATTCAATTATTTTCATAAACAATAAAATTTTTTTAAGGAATTCAATTATTATTTGCATAAAAAATAATGTAATATTCTGGAAAATAATAATTGAATTTAAATGATGAAAATAATTTTCATGAAGGTATACAGTAACAATAATCTTATAATAGAAAATAATGATTTTATTACTTGGTCATCCTTAATTATTATAAAACATGAAGAAATCGTTCACTCCGATCTTCGACTCGGAGCAATCGATATCTTCATGTTTTATAACAATACTTTTATAAGTTGTTTAATGTAAAAAATGTTTGAATTTGAAATTTTTGAATGTCTTAATTCTTGTGGAAAATCCTGTTCCAAAAATAAGATTAAAAATAGGAATTGTGAAAATATTTTTCTTCTTTTTCTAAAACAAAATAATAATTTTGTTAAAAAAATTGTGATTCATAAACAAAAATATTGCAAATTAAATCAATTTTCTATTTCTTAATCACAGTTGTTTAACAGTTTTCTAATTTTGTTTGGAAGTAAAGAACAAAAATCTGCATAATTTCAATTTAAAAAAACATAATATTTAACAAAATTTTAGTCTTTTAATGAAAAAAAGTGAAAAAAGTTCTGATGATTTCAATTTGTCATAACAATTTTGAATTAATTATAAAATAAAAATAATTATAACATAATAGTAAAATATACAATTTTTCTAAAGTTAACAAAAAAAAACAAAAGTATAAACAAAAGACAACTACAGAGTGTGAGGGACAGAAAAAATGAATGAATGAAAGAACATTCAAATTATTATAGTTAATAATTTAATTTAGTTAATTAATAATTTATTAATAATTAAATAATTAATAATTAAATAATTTATTAATAATTAATAATTTAGTTAATTTAATTTAAAAAATTCGTAAGTAAATGTTAATAGAACAATTTTTTGAGTATCTAATAATTTTTAGAGTGAGTCAGAATATTCTGTAGGGTCTGGGGAAAATGTAAAATTTTGTCTGGAAATCAGGGAAAAATGAGGGCAAAAGAAAATTAAATTTTTGTGGCAAATCTGTTAGAAAAACTGGGAGATGAAAATGAAGCAGCATTATTATTAATTGAGAATATTTTACAGACATCTTAATAAAAAGAACAACAAATTCCCCAATGTTTTTGTTTTCGAAGGAACCGGAATTTAAATAAAAATATTTATATATGGAAATTTGAATTTCTATTCCTTGGGTATGTGATAAGTGTGGCTCGCTTTGAAATTCTATTCTGTAAATATATGTCATAAGTGAAACACTTTAAACCACATTTTGAAATATACGTCGCACTTTCTGTAAATGTAAAATTTACCGTCCCTCTATTTAACACCCCTCCTCTTTTCATAGAGCATTTTTTAAGCACCTGCAATAATTCAACCGCCGCAATTTCCGGGTGCAGTCGACGAACGAACGAGCTCGTTGAGCTTTTTCACAATTGTTGCCAAACCCCCCATTTCTCGACACACACACACACACAATATATTTCTCTATCTCTCACCCCTCACCTCTTTACATCATAGCACACAATATCTCTTTCCACTTTAAAGTTCAGGAGCGATGCACCTTCACTCTCTCTCTGGGGAGACATGATTTGTGGCAAAGCTGCACCGGCAGAACGTTCCTCGCAGATAATTTCTAAAACTAAAATTAGCAAAATTCATTCGCTAATTAATTGTCCTCTCTGTGAATCAGCTAACGAGAATTGTTAATTTCCCGAACAAAAAAATGTGTTACACGTGTAGATATGTCCGAGAGGAATTTGTAACTGAATTAAAACGAATTTTTTCATTACCTCCTCCTCCTCCTCCTCCTTCTCCATTTAGGAGCAATAAAAAAGGGATGAGACAAAAGTTTTGATCGTTCAAAAGAACGAACAAAATTTGTTTTAAAAAAAAGTTTCCATTGAAAACTGTTACAACAGATACAAAAAGTAGATTATGTAAACATTTTTTACTACTTTATTTTATCCACTGTTAGTAAGCGTATTTAAAATAATTTAATTAAGAGGAAGAATATTTATTTGAAAGAAAACTATTATATTTATATTATTTACTTTTTTGTTAAATTATTTATAATTATTAATTTTAGAATCCTGGAAAATTGTTGTTTTTACCAAGTTGAAGTCCACAACGTTGATCAACGAGAACATTTTTTCAAAAAATATATTATTCAAAGAGAACGCAACAATATTATCACAAAAATGTATCAAAAAGGTAGATTTTTATTTTTGCTTTAACAATAATTGTTGTATATTTCTTTAAAGTATCATTCAAAAACAAAACAAATTTTTTTTTTTTTTTTTTTTATCAACGTTGTGGATTTTATCTTTGTGTTTTTCTAAAGTTATTGTGTTTATTCTTGAAATCTAATACAACCTTCAAATTTTTCTATTTCCGTCAATAATTTCTTTTCAACTGACAGACTAAAAAACTTGAATTTTAGAGAAGTTATAAATGATTGCAGAAATTCAATTATGTTCCAAATTTTAAAAAATTTTCTTCAAAATTTCAATTATTTTCAAAAGTAATAAAATTCTTCTCCGAAATTCAAATATTTTCAAAAATTTTTTTAAATTCTTGTCAAAATTTTAATTATTTTTAAAAAATTTAATTACATTTAATATTATTTTCATAAATAATAAACTTTTTTACAGAGATTCAATTATTTAATAAATAATTAATAACTTTTTAGGAATTTAATTATTTTCATAAATAACAAAACTCATAGCAGAATTTCAATTATTTTTAATACAATTTAAATCGAATTCCAAGAATAATGTAACTATTCTTAAAAATTTTATTAAAATTCGTCAAAAGAATTCATAATTATTATTTAAAAATTTGTTGATAAAATTCTTTATCAGAATTCAATTTTAAGAATACTTATTCAACAAATTATTCATCTTTTTATTCAAATAATTAAATTCTCGTAGAATTTTCTTATATGAAAATTGTTTAAAAATTAATATCAGTTAAAATTTTAGATTATGTTCAAAATTAAGAAAAAATTCTCTTCAAAATTTCAATTATCTTTATAAATAATAAAACTCTTCTACGAAATTGAATTATTTTCAAAAATTTTAATAAAATTCTTGGCAAAATTTCAATTATTTTCAAGATTTTACCAAAAAAATTTAATTATTTAAAAAAATTTTTGATAAAATTCTACACAAACGTTTAATTACTTTCATAAAAATCATAAATAATAAAAATTTTCCAGAAATTCAATTATTTACAAATTTTTTATAAATTCCTTCGCAATAATTTAATTAGTTTCAAAAATAACAAAACTCATTGCAGAATTTCAATTATTTTTAATACAATTTTAATCGAATACCACGAAAAATGTCATTATTCTTAAAAATTTTATTAAAATTCGACGAAAGAATTCAATTATTTAAAAATTTGTTGAAAAAATTCTTTATGAGAATTCAATTTTAGAAAATATTCAATTATTCAATAAATTATTTGTTTTTGTACCTATTTAAATAATTGAATTCTCGTTGAATTTTATAATAAAAATTGATTTAAATATGAATCTCATATAAAATTTTAGATATTAATTGAATATTAAAAGCATTATAACATTAATTCTTTTAGATTTTCAAAAATAATTGAATTTTGTAAACGTTTTCAAATCCAAATCTTTGGAAAATGTTTTGAAAAAAATCAATTATCTCCATAAATTCTTCAAAGAAATTCAATTATTTTCAGAAGTTTTAATAAAATTGTTTGATAAATTTAAATATTTTCATAAAAAAACAAATATGTATCACAATTAATAATTCAATTATTTTTAAAAGTAGGGGAACATAGTCTAGGTCGGCCACCTTTTTGACTTTTGTTTATAACTTTTTTTTAAAAATGAATTTGGACAATTGAAGTATATGGTTGGAAAGTCCTGTTTAATAGGAACATTTTTTCTGTACAAAGTAAATTGACAGGTTTAAAAATGAAAAAGTTATAAAGATTTAAAAAAAAAAAAAATTTGTAGTCCAGGTTAGCCATTACAGTCAAGGTCGGCCATGTTTAAAATTCAAAGGGCATTAATCGTTAAAAAATAAAATAACATGTTTGGAGTTACGGAAAATTGATTCTTTATTGTTTACAGTTTGTAACTTAATGAAATAACAAAATAATAACAATAAACAATATAAAAAAATAAATATAAATAAAAAAAAGTTTTGCACTAAAATATTAATAAAATTAAATAAAAATATTAATAAGATGATCAATTATATTATGAGTTATACAGAATTGCAGTTTTTGCAAATGAAGTAGCTCGTCCTCAACTTTGCGCATTTTAAACACATAGTGGCCGACCTTGACAGTAAGTAACATTACCGAATTGTTGTAAACAAAAAGAAATACGTTTCGGGATTCGATTTTTTACTTTGTTTTCCTTTCAACCATGAGTCCCACAAATTTTCTGCATACTTGCCTTGACGATTCAATTTGTTTTTTATCTTTTATTAATGGTTTTTCACATTATGCACAAAACTTTTTTTGAGCTTTTTTTGTACCGACGTCACAGAAAACACAATTTTCGATTTTCCGAAAATGTAATTGAACAAAAAGTTAGGTTTCACTAAGACAAGCTTCGACAAAAATGCGCGTAGGTGGCGCTAGTGAACTTGACAAAAAAACGCGAGTGGCCTACCTAGACAGTAGGCCAACCTTGACTACATTCCCCTAATAAAATTCTTTACAAAGATTCAATTATTTTCAGAAATTTTTTTAAAATTCTTATCAAGATTCAATTATTTTTAGGAATTTTAATAAAATTGTTTGCAAATTTAAATTATTTTCATAAAAATTAAAATTCTTTTGAGGGATTCAATTATTTTCATAAATAATAAAATTCTTTTTAGGAATTTAATTATTTTCATAAATATTAAAACATTGCAGAATTTGAATTATATGTTCAATACAATTTTAAAAATTCCTCGAAAAATGTAGTTATTATTAAAAATTTGTTCTTAAATTTGGTCATAAGAATTCAATTATTTATTTATTTTTGTAAGTATCTATTTAAATAATTGAAGTCTCATAGAATTTTCTAATAAAAATTGATTTGAAAATGAATTTTGGTTGAAATTTTTGATAATAATTGAATATTAAAAGTATTATAGCGTGAATTCTATAGTATTAATTTTTTTGAAAAAGTTTAATTTAATTCTTTTTGAAATTATTTGGTTTATTTAATTGGAGATTTTCCGAGTAATCGAAATTTCGTAAAATTGAATTGTAAACAAATGAATTTGAAAAATCTCAGAAAACTTTTTGAAAAATTATTAAAAATAATTAATTTGAAGTAAAATTTTCGTTAAAAATTCTAGAAAGTCAGAATTGAATTAAAATGATGAAAACAATTTTGAAGAAGTTACAGCAACAATATTCTTATTATTTAAAATTTTTGAAAATCTCAATTTCTACGGAAAAATAATAATAATTAAATTTCTTTTTAAAAATCAATTTATTGATGTTTTCGAATAATTTTACAATTGAAGCAAGAATTTGTAAATAAATATAATAGAAGATTCTTTTGAATATCTGATTATTTTCAGGGTGAATTAGAATATTCTTTATAGTCATCAGGGAAAAAGACAAAAAATTTTCTGGAAATCAGAGAAGAACGAAATAAAATTGTCGTGCCAACCCTGCGTGTTTCGATCTTTGTTGTTTATACGAAAATGATTGTAATACAAATAATAAGCGAAATAGGCTGCAGTAGATATACTATACAACAGAGAATACTTGTCTTTCCTCTAATTTCCATTTTCCATTTCCCAAGTCACTTTATCTTCCATTTTGCACTTCCATCATATCAACTATCATATCCGTCTCATTATCCGCTTTCGTGACAGTTATCAATTCCCGACCTCTTTCCTTCACTGTCTGTAAGATTATAGCGCTCATGACAAACCTATTACGTGGTTTATGTTCGAGACGGTCCAGTTCCAACAGAAACTTGATGAAAGTGTAATCACAAACTGCTCCCTGAATTTGACGAGCTCTATAATGACACTAATTTCTGTGAATAGTTGATTGTCATTAACTAAAGAATGACCTCATATAATCAGAATATTTATGACCGTGTCAAAGTTTACGGCCATTTGCATACAACTGAATCTTGTGATAATAAATCGGAGAAAGTCCACTTTAATCGAGATTTTATCAGAGTTGTTGTGAACAATCGTATTTATTTCTGATAAGAACTGTTATACATATATTCTTCATTTAGATTTAATAATTTACAATAAACGCAAACGTCCTTTATTATTAGACTGAAATCCGCAACATTTTTAAAAACCAAAAAATAACATTTATTTTATCAAATTTATGTTATTTTTTAGCAACTAGGTAACAATTAATTTCTTAAAAATTTACGCACATGAAAATTAGAGGTCAATTAATTAATTAACTTAAATATTAATCTCCGTATTCTGTCATTCATTCTGCCCGCAGTTTGATATATGTATAGTTTTTGTGTTTGCTTTTGTTTTTTTTTTTCTTTAAAAAATATTATTTGACAAATAGCAAATAAATTTTTTCACGATTTATAATAAAATAATATTACAATTTAGAAAATGAAAAAAAATTTATGATTAACAAACAAAAAATATACCCATTTTGTTTGTTATATGCTTTTTTCTATAACAAATTTCGTTTGACTGATCTAAATTATTATGCAAATTATTCTCCTTCTTTTTTATAAAAAGTACTAGAAAATTGTTAATTGTTAAACAATTTTGATTAAGAAGTAGGAAATATACCCATTTTATGCATAATTTTTATTTCTCAATAACAATATTGTTTACAAACTCAATTTTTTCTTTTGGGCAGAAAAAGAATTTAAAAAATATTCCCGTTTCTTAATATTTTTGTAGCAAAATTCTCAATTTTCATATGGAAATAATTTGCATCAATTCTATTTCTTAATTTCAATTGTTTTAATAAAATCCAAAGTTTTTTAAAAATAAAGGAACAAAATGTTTATAAATTATATTTGTCAATTAGAAAATTTAATTGAAAATGAAACTGAAAATTTTTGAATTTTTAGAAAATAAAGGAAGAAATTTTGTTGGAAAAAAAGTTCTGTTACATTTATTTACGAATATCTTTAATTATAAAATTATTCAAAAACAATCATTTCTTTTTTTTAATATTTTAAATATTTAATTATTATTATTTTTCCGTAGGAATAAAAATTCTTCAAAACATTCAAATTCAAATCTTTTTGAAATTAATCAACTTTAAAAATTTTGTTATAAAACATAAAGATAACGATTACTCCGAGTCTTCGACTCGGATCGATCGATTTCTTCATGTTTTTTAATAATTAAAGAGGATCGAGTGTTAAAATCATTATTTTATATTATAAGAATATTTTTACTGCGTAACTTCTTCAAAATTATTTTCATATTCAATTATTATCTCAAATTTAAACTAAAATTTATTTTTTAACAATTTTTATTAGAAAATTCTACGAGAATTCAATTATTTAAATACAAAAGTAAATTATTTATTGACTGTTTCTTAAATTTTTAATTCTTATAAAGAATGTTATTAACAAATTTTTAAATAATTGAATTCTTTTGACGAATTAATAACATTTTTTAAAATAGTTACATTTTTCAAGGAATTTGATTAAAATTGTATTAAAAATAGTTGAATTATTACGAAGACAATTATTATAAAAAAAAATGTTAAATATTTGAATTCTTGTGAAATTTTTATTATTTATGAAAATAATTAAATGTTTGCGTACAATTTTATTAGAATTCCTTTGGGTAATTTTATTAAAATAGTAGATATTAAAAATAATTAGATTGAGGGAAATTTTTGAAAATAATTGAAATTTTGCGAAGAATTTTATTAAAATTTTTGAAAATAATTGAATTTTGAAGAATTTTTTTATTTAGAAAGATAATAATTGGGATTTTGTCTAGATTTTTTTTTTTGTAAATTTTGAACATAATTCAATTTTGTGATAAGAATTTTATTACTTTTGAAAATAATTAAATTTCTGAAAACATTTGCAACTTCTTCAAAATTCCATTTTTTAGTATTTTTAACTAAAATTATAATTAAATTCTTTTGACGAATTTTAATAAAATTTTTAAGAATATTTACATTTTTCGAGGAATTCAATTAAAATTGTATTAAAAATAATTGAAATTCTGCGATAAGTTATATTATTTAAGAAAATAATTGAATTGTTGTCAAAGAATTAAAAAAAAAATTTGTAAATAATAGAATTCCTGTAAAAATTTAATTATTTGTAAAAATAATTAAATGTTTGCGTAGAATTTTATTAAAATTTTTTTTAAATAATTGAGTTTTTTTGGAAAATATTATTAAAATAGTAGATATTGAAAATCATTGAATCGAGGAAAATTTTGGAAAATAATTGAATTTCGGAGAAGAATTTTATTATTATTTCGAAAGATAATAGAAATTTTAAAGAGAATTTAAAAAAATTTTTGAACATAATTGAATTTTTGCGAAGAATTTTATGGCTTTTGAAAATAATTGAATTTCTGCAATCATTTATAACTTCTCCAAAATTAAATTTTTAAAAATGTTTTGAACTAAAATTTTTCAATAAATTTATGATTTTAATAATTATTATATTAAAAAATTTAACTAATTTTAGTAGAATTTGAATTATTAAAATTTGTCCAAAATCTAAATTATTTAAGTAATTAAATTCATTGAAAATTGAAATTTTATAAAATTTTAAATTGAAACCGTTTGAAGTTCATTTATTTATGAAAATTGGAAACGCAACTCTATTAAAATTGAATTAATTTTGAAATATTTAAGTAAAATTATTCATTAGATAATTTATTTATTTTATGATAGTTGTTCAAGATTTAAGTTATTTCAAAAGAAATTTTTGTTAGAAATTAAAAAAATTGCAGGTTTTGTATTAGAATTCGTAATAATTTTATAGTTCATAAGTCAAACAAAAACGACACAAAAATTCATAATTTTCTTATGAATTCTAAAAATTTAATTTTTATTTTTTTAAAAAAACTTATCTTTCCTTCTAAATGAAGACGAAAGTTTTTTTTTCAAGAAGAAGATAAATTTTTTTCCCCTTTTTTTTAATAAATTCGTTGAAAATCCTTAAAAGGATGAAAATGTATATATACATAATTTTTAATGAAATTATTGGTTAAAGAGAAATATCGAAGAGATATGTCTTAATTTAAAGATGATCCCTGAAATAATTTCCAACTTATATAGGAAATTCGAATCGTATTGCTTTTACCCTCAAGTTTTTAACTTTCTGACATTTCTCTCGCAGCGCGCTCATTTCACTATTTCCCGTTCCACTATATATGAAAGCTTATCAAATCTACAAGGAAAAAAGATAATTTCATGAAGACTCGATAAAAAGTAAAAACTATATTTTTTAAAATTATTTTTATTATTTCTCTATAATATAGTAAACTACTGAAACATTTTGAAAAAAATTGTAAAAGAAATTTAATTTTTAAAGGAAATTACAAAAGAAATGAGTATATTCAATTAAAATTAATAACATGCTGAATTTTTTTGTAATAAAAATGAACTATTCTCTATTTGAAAGCATATAAAGTGTATAAAATTCTTTCATTTTTTCTTTGAAAGAAAAATAATTAAACAGAAAATAAACTGCACGAGATACGTACATATAAAAACTAAAGCATATTATCCCGTATATATATATATTTTTCAGCTATTTTAGTCTAACCTTAATGCGATGAATGAAACTCACTTCACTTAAAAATGTAGTATGTACTCTTCACATGACTCGTTACTAAAGAAAAATGTTCATTACTTATATATACAGGATTTTATTTTAATTTTTTTTTATTCCTTTTCGCTACAAGATTAAATTTCAGAAAACGAGTTTATAATTTTTTGTAATTCGCCTCTACACATTTTTTTCTTACTTTTCCGATTTACAATTATTTACAAGCATCGCAGTTAGTCCTCTTTTCCATTTTTGCCCCTTTTTTCAATTTTGTCATCTTTTTCACCTTTTTCTAATAAAAAATAAAGAATTAGAGGAAATGAATTTATCATTCGGTAGTAGTTATGGAATAAAAAAGAATAAAGAAGAATTATAAAATAAAGAAGTTATTCTTTTTTTTGAAATCTTTTTTAAAGTGTAATCATAAAATTTGGACTCAATATTATAGAATTCAGATCGTTTTATTTTCTAAAAAGACAAAAAAAAAACAATTTTTGAGAATACAATTGACAATCAAAATATTTATTTATTTTTATACAATTTACACATGATACAAATTTTTTGTCATGTCGCCTCTATAAATTTTTTTTTAAATATTGACTTTTTTATTTTTCTAAAACAAATAACTATATTTTCAACATTATTTTTTGAAGAAAATAGGGAAAGTAGAATTGATAAGGGAAAAATCAGGTAAATTGTAAAAAATCCACTTCTCAATGAATTTAATTAGAAATTTTAAAGAACTTAGATTTTTGAAAAATTCTATAAATTCAAACTCTTCGGAAATTTGTTAAATTTTCTAATGTACATTTAATTAATTAATAAAAATAATGGATTTACGGAAGAATTTTATTTAAAAACACTAAAAAAATTGAATTTTGGAGAAGTTACAAATATTTGCAAAAATTAAATTATTTTCAAAAGTAAATAAAATTTTATTCTTCGCAGAAATTCAATTATGTCAAAAATTTTTTTCAAATTCTCTTCAAAATTTCAATTATTTTTAAAAATAATAAAATTCTTCTCTGAAATTCAATTATTTTCAAAAATTTTAATAAAATTCTTGGCAAAATTTTAAATATTTTAAAAAATATTCTTCAATTCAATGATTTTTAATAACTTATATTTGAAAAGTATATTTTCCAAAAAAATTCAATTCTTTAAAAAAAAATTTAATAAAATTCTACGCAAACATTTAATTATTTTCATAAATAGTGAAAATTTCACAAGAATTTAATTATTTACAAATTTTTTATAAATTTTCTTCACAATAATTTAATTCTTTTCATAAATAATACATTTTTTTAAAGAATTTATTTATTTTCAAAAGCAATAAAATTCTTCTCAGAAATTCAATTATATTCAAAAAATTTTTTTCAATTCTCGTATAAATTTCCATTATCTTATCTATTTAAATTTTTTAAAATAATTAAATTTCGAAGAACAATTTTATTATTTATAGAGTTCTTGGCAAAATTTCAATTATTTAAAAAAAATTTTGATAAACTTCTACGCAAGCAAACATTTAATTTTTTTCATAAATAATAAAATTTTCACAGGAATTCTATTATTTACAATTTTTTTATAAACTTCTTTGCAATAATATTCAATTCTTTTCATAAATAATAAAATTTTGTTTAAGAATTCAATTATTTTCATAAATGATAAAACTAATCGCAGAATTTCAATTATTTTAAATACTATTCTAATTGAATTCCTCGAAAAATGTAAATATTCATAAAAATTTTATTAAAATTCTTCAAAAGTTAAAATTTTAGATAACAATTGAATATACAGCATGAATGTTTAGAAATAATTGAATTTTGAAAAGAATTCAAATTTAAAGAAGAATTTTAGTTGAAAATTCTAGAAAATAATAATTGAATTGAAATGATGAATACAATTTTTAAGGAATTACCGTAACAATATTCTTAATATAATATTACGATTTTGTCACTCGATTATCTTTAATTATTATAAAATATGAATAAATATCTTTACGTTTTATAATAATATTCTTATTTTTTGCTGCAGTTGTTAATAAAAAATTTTCTTTTTGAAATTTAATTAAAATTCTTTATTAAAAAATCTAATTTTTCATTTTTTTTTTATAATTCAATTATTTTCTAAATTTATTCAAAAATACAACTGTATTTAAAAATAATTTTTAAAAGTAAAAAAATTAAACTTATTTTTGTTTATTTTAATTGAAATTTCAAATAATGTTTGATTGTGTTTTAAACTTATAATTTAGTTGAATGATGACTAGAACACAACCAGATAATAAATAAAATATTTTAGTTCTTGTTTTAAAGTCAAAAGTTAATTAGGGTCTGAATCTTGTGGATATTTTTGATAAAAATTATTATTGCGAATTTAGTGGCGGAAAGTATATAAATGTTAATGAATTTTCGAACGTCGAATAAATTTAAAGAGCGGAAGGAAAGGCAGTAAATAATTATTTGCAAATTAAACGAAGAATAATAAAATTTATTAAAATTTAACTGAATAATTACTGTAAATTCCCAAATAAAGGCAAAATTTTGTTTTACATTTTACAAAATGTTATTTAAATTTTCGGCCATTAATATCTTTCGGTATTATATTTTTAATTCATAGAGGGTGCATTTACAGCACGTTGAATTGATAATAATTGCAATTTGCAAATTTAATGGAACAAATGTTGTGGAAGTAGATTATAAATACAAGCATAATTAGTATATTAATTGTCAACTCTCATTATACTTATTTATAATATAGAAGTAGAATTAAAATCGTACAAAAGAAATACAACTCTTTTCGCACGATTATATACAATTTTCTAATGAAAAAGTTATTACAGAATGTCGACTAATAAGGTTAAAAATTTCGATGGCACGAAATTCAATCCTAATTTAATTTCAAGGATAATGGCAACTGTGATAATCAGACTGCTCTTTGAGAAATTTCCTACACTTTAAATTGAAACTAATAGCAGGCATAATAAATAGAAGACGCAGTCTTTGTAACTTATCTTGCAAAATTTTCACCTTTTAATGTTAACGCTATAAGATTGATCATTTATTCGCGTGAACTTTGCACCCAGAAAATGCTCAAGATTAAGGAAATTTTCTTTTCATTATTTTAAAGAGGATGGTTTCTCTTTGTTAACAGATTTACATAAAAAGGAAATTTATAATTTAATTAAAAATTTACATATATTTTTATCGTAATTTAAATAATCCATTTTAATATTATTAGTAACTAAACTATAATCAAATATGTAATGTTACTCGTCCTGTTTTCAATAAATAACATTTGAGACTTATATTGACAGAAAACAAGATTTATAAATATTTATTTATTCATATTTAAAGTCCATTCGTAAACAAAATTTGTATTTGATAACAGTAAATAACGAATACTATCAAATTGATTGGCCCAATGAAAATTACTTTTTAAACATTCATTCAGGTGTACATACAGTTTATTTTTACATTTTTGTTTGTGTTCAGTTTTGTTTCAGGTTTATGAGACAAAACTTTTGAACTTTCAAATAAACAAAAAAATGCTTTAAAATAAAAGCTTTCTTCATTATTCAATAAAAATAAATTTATTATTCATATTTTTTATGAAAATAATTGAATTACTGTGAAGAAATTTATTAAAAAAAATTTGTAATTAATTGAATTGCTGTTAAATTTTTAATATTTATGAAAATAATTAAATATTTACGTAGAATTGTATTAAAATTATGTTTAAATAGTTGAATTCTTTTGGAAAATTTCATTAACATAGTATAGTAGGTATTGAAAATCATTAAATTGAGGAAAATTTTTGAAAATAATTAAAATTTGGCCAAAAATTTTATTAAAATTTTTGAAAATAACTCCTTTCCAAAATTCAATTATTTCTAAACATTTATGCTGTATATTCAATTATTATCTACACAGGAAAAAAGAAGTGTTATTATAATACTAAAAGTAGTATTAAAACTACACGCAACATTTTTAACCGACACTGTGTGATTTTAACAATAAAATTGGTGTTAAAATAACAATAGAGTGTGTTAAATTAACACTGGAGGGTGCTAAATTAATATACATTTTAAATGGGGTTAAAATAACACCAAAATTGTGTTAAAATAACACTTTCTGAAAACTACACGCAACACATTTAACACTTATTTTTTCTGTGTAAGGTTTTAACTAAAAATCATGTTTAAATTAATTTTTATTAGAAAATTCTACGAGAATTCAATTATTTAAATACAAAAATAAATAATTTATTAAATAATTGAATATTTCTTAAAATTAAATTCTTATAAAGAATTTTATTAACAAATTTAAAAATAATTGAATTCTTTTGACGAATTTTATTAAAAATTTTTAAGAATATTTAAATTTTTCGAGGAATTTAATTAGAATTGTATTAAGAATAATTGAAATTCTGCAATGAGTTTTATTATTTTTATGAAAATAATTGAATTCCTAAAAATAATTTATAATTTATGAAAATAATTGAATACTTATGTAGAATTTTATTAAATTTTTTTTAAATAATTGAATTCTTTTGGAAAATTTTATTTAAAAATGTCGATATTAAAAATTATTAAATTAAGGAAAATTTTTTCCAAGAATTCTTTTAAAATTTTTGAATATAATTGAATTTCGGAGAAAAATTTTATTATTTATAAAGATAATTGAAATTTTGACGGGAATTTCTATAAAATTTTTGAGCATAATTTAATTTTTTGGGAGAATTTTATTACATTTAAAAATAATTGAATTCCTAAAAAGAATTTTATTATTTATAGAAGTAATTGAATTCTTGAGAATTTTATAAAATCTTTTCAAAAAATAATTGATTTTTATGGAAAAATTTTCAGAAAATTGTGTTTTAAATAATTCATTTCCTGTTCAATTTTTAGGGGACCATTCAAGTATTACGTAAGCATTTAAGGGGGAGGGGGGGAGGTCTAGCTAATGCTTATTTTCATTAGAAAAAATGGCGCTAATGCATATGAAAAATCTTACGATGGGGGTGGGGGGGTCTAAAAACCTAAAAAATATGCTTACGTAATACTTGAATGGCCCCTAGGTTATTTATGAAAATAATTTAATATTTTGCGTAGAATTTTTTTAAATAATGGAAATCATTTGGAAATTTTTTTTTAAATAGTAGGTATTGTAAATCATTGAATTGAAAAAAAATTAGTGGAAGTAATAAATTTAAATTATGCTATGACTTTTATGAAAATTTTTGAAAATAATTGAATTTCGAACAAAAATTTTATTATTTATAAAGATAATTGAAATTTTGAAGAGAATTTTTTTTTAAATTTGTGAACATAATTGAATTTTTACGAAGAATTTGATTTCTTTTGAAAGTAATTGAATTTTTGCAATCATTTGTAACTTCTTCAAAATTCAATTATTTTTTGTGTTTTTAACTAAAGTTTGTCTATAAAAGTATTTTAATTTTAAATATTTAAATTTTAAATATATTTAAAATATTAAAATTTTTCAAAAATCTAAGTTCTCTAAAATTTGTAATTAAATTAATTCAAAATTGAAATTTTATAAAATTTCACATTGAAAACTTTTGAAGTTGATCTATTTATGAAAATTGTAAACGCAACTCTTATAAAATTCAATTATTTGAATTATTGTCAGAAATAGAAAAAATTAAAGGTCTTGTATTAGAATTCGTGGTAATTTCATAGTTTATGAGGAAAACAAAAAAGAAAACAAACTTCAGAATTTTCTTATAAATTCTAAAAATTTAATTTTTTTTAGTATTTTTAATAAAAATTCCTGACTTTTCCCTGACTTTCCTGACCTATGGCAATCCTGAAACAGCAAGTACTTGCATGTTTTAAATATTAATTAAAATAAGTAATATTATATAAAGAGCTTATTACAGAGAGATCAATAATAAATTGAGATTAAAAAATGCAAACATAATCTGTGTCGTTTATCTCTTCCTAAGTAATTGAAAACATAAAATGGCTATGAACATTAAAGTGTCAGTTTTATAAAGTCCTTTTTTTGGGATTATTAAAGCTAGTCGTGAATACTACACCTGTGTACTTTACTCTCATTTATGAATCGTTAAGCTAATTTTTTAGAGTATACTTTAATTTGAAATTGCTGGGAAAATTCCATTGTTTGGCCTATTAAAATAACAAGGCGCAACAGAATTAAAAAAAACAGAATTAATTAATAGTTTTGGGGAAAAAAGAATACTGCTAAAAATTTGGCTACAAATGTACACGGAGAAAATTTATTCCTTATAATTTTTAGCTAATTTGTGCTTCCTGATTTTGTACCTCAAGTTTTGTCGATTTCCAAATTTCATAAATTCAATTATTTTTCAAAACGAAAACTTCGTATTCGCAGGCTTCGCACTCATCTACTAAAACCTACTATTTACACTACTTTTTTAAGTTATGCTACCATTTGGGTACTTTTTTTAGATTTCAGCCACTAATATAAAAGCTACTATTTTTGTTTATTTTTTTGTGAAAAAAAAATAATAATTCATAATAATAATACTAGAAACCAAAAAACTATTATGAAATTCTTTAAAACGATTTAATTAATAATAAAATTTCCATAATATTAATTATATTTTGAAAAACATAATTATTTAAAATAATGTTTATAAAATTCTTATGAAGAATTCAATTATTTTCAAAAATAACAACATTTTTTACAGACGCATTCAATTCTTTTTAAACGTTTTAATAAAATTTTTCGCAATAATTCAATTATTTTCATAAATAATAAAATTCTTCTCAGGAATTATTTTATTTTATTTTATTTTATTTATTTATTAAGAATGTTCCTAGGGCTGAAGAGCCCTTTAAGGTACAAAATATAAGTCATTTGCTTCAATACAATTATATAATAATTTTTAAAATATAACTGGTGATACTATATGTATATATATCTAAGTTATTTACATACAATCAATCATATAGAAAAAAAAGTATATTAATATCAATAGTTTACCAGTATGTAATATCAAATATTATGCTATTATTTTTAAATAGAAAATTAAAAAAAAGTTTCTTAAAGGCGAACTGAGTAGATAGATTTCTAATTGAAGTTGGAAGTTTATTCCACAATCTTGCTCCTCTTATAATAAAAGATCTTTGCATTTTACATGTTCTATGTTTTGGTATTACTAGAGGAGATTTACTTTCTCGGAGCCTGCGTTGAGATTCTTTATAGTTAGTCTTAAATTCAAAAAATTCGTATAAGTAAATGGGAATCTTATTACTGAAAATACTAAATAATAAATTTCCAATAAAATATTGTCTTCTCATTGCAACATTGAGAAGCCCAGATTTAATTCTATATTGTGTGATATGCTCATGTTTAGGTAAACCAAATATAAAACGAATGCAAGCATTCAACGCCCTCTCCAATTTGTTATTCAGTTCATCAGTCAAATCATCGTATACGGGACAGCAATAATCAAAAAAGGGAAGAACGAGAGCTTTAATTAGCAGTAAACGTGTTGAGGTAGAAAGAGACTCTTTTTTTCTATTGAGTTGCTGCAGGACCATAAAAGTTTTGCGCGATATATTAGCAACATGTTCGCTCCATGACAAGGATCCGTCCAATATCAATCCAAGGTCTTTAACTACATTTTTGTATGTGATGGGAATTCCCCCGACAGTAAGGGGAGGAATTGACATCAATACATCATTTTTAAGAAAACCAGACATAGCAGCCACCATGGCCTGAGTCTTATCAGAGTTGAGAGTAAGGCCGTTATCATTCGCCCATTTCACAACGTAATCAATATCTGTTTGAATGTTTTTAAGTAGTTCTGAGAGCTCTGATAACGGACCAGACAGATAAAGCTTAAAATCATCAGCATATTTGTGATATTTGCAAAATTTTAATTGTTTTCCCAAGTCATTTAAAAATAAATTAAAAAGTAAAGAAGAGAGAGAGGCTCCTTGTGGAACTCCACATTTCAGCCTATCCCAATCTGAAAAATTTCCATCTTCATCGACCACTCTTTGGAATCTAGAACTAAGATAAGACTCAAACCAAGTGCGCACAGATTTGGACATATTAAAAAGTTTGAGTTTATTTAAAAGCAATTTATGGTTAACTGAAGGAAATGCTTTTGAAAAATCAAAAAAGACTATTACGGTAATATACTTCGAGTCCATCGCAATTTTGATATCTGTTGTAAATTTCAAAGCTGCAGTACAAGTACTATGCTTATTACGAAAACCAGATTGCAAAGGCTCAAGCATTTCTTTAACATTTAAAAATTTAGTTATCTGCTCGCAGGCTAAATGTTCTAAAGGTTTAGATAGCGTGCAAAGGATGGAGATAGGTCTAAAATCTTTTGGGCTTTTAGGATTTTGTATTTTTGGTATAGGACGAATTGTACTCATCTTCCATATTCCTGGATAGACTCCTGTCTGAAGCGAGTAGTTATAAATATGTAAAAGGATAGGAAAAATTATTGGTAAAGCCAATTTTATCATCTTGATTGATATATAATCAGGTCCTGTTGCATTTGTTTTGATTCTATTTATGCTTTGAATAAGATTCTCAACTGTTATATCCGCAAAGAAAAAATTGTTCTCATCAAAAGTATCAAAACTGACATTTAGAGACGCTGAGGTGCAGGAAGAAATCGAAATTGGAGTTTGAGAAAAAATATCTACAAAATCATTAGCTTGAAAGCAGTAATTCGTATCTTTCTTTTTGTTTGGAATAAGATTAAGCTTTCTTAAGGTGCACCAAATATTTTCAGATTTGCTTCTGTTTTTAATCATGTTATAATTATACTTGTTGTAAGCATCTCTTATTCTGGTTTTTACCAAATTTCGAATTTTCTTAAATTTAACATGATCAGTACTGTTTTTTGTTCTCCTGGCAACTCCACGAAGTCTGTTTCTCTCCCTAATGAGCAACCTTAATTCATTGGTCATCCAAGGAGAAAACTTTTTTCTAGGAGTTGCCAGGTGTAATGGTGCGAATTTATCAAAAGCAGAAGTCAGATAGTCCGTGAGCTTAAATACTTTTAAGTTTATGTCAGTCTCTGCATATACACTTGACCAGTCATAAGCCGCTAGGTGCTCGAGAAATTCTGTTTGAGTGATCCTATTTAAACTACGAAACATATTTGATTTTTTTATTGTTTGATATAGATCACATTCAAATTCAAACTGAGCATCTATCAAATCGTGTCTGGACAAGAAAGTCACCGCATGTTGACCAAACGAAAGTACTTTATTTAAATCATTGACTAACATTACGTCAAGTCTGGTGCTAGAATTACATAAGTGGTGAGTGGAGCTGTGAGGAACGACACACAAACCTGCCGAATACACCATTGATGTAAAATAATTGGTAATAGGTGATGGTACATCAAGATTACAATTAAAGTCACCCATGATTATGATGTTATTATATTCTTGGATTAGCGAGAATATTTGGGTTTCAAGGTCATTACCAAATGATGCATTCGGAGGCTTATATACCACACCAACTAAAGCGTTATCAAATTGAGATTGAATTTTAATAAAAATGTACTCCGCAGCCGGATATTGCCCCTCACAGCTGGAAGAAACAAAGGAACAATTATAATCATTTTTTACGTATAAGCAAACTCCTCCACCTCTGCGCCTCTCCCTATCATTACGAAATAATCTGTAATTGTTTAAATCAAATAAGTTATTAGATAGATTTGAATTCAGCCAAGTTTCTGATACAGCAATGACATCGTATGATTTAGAGTTAAAAAAATTATTAAATTCAATGAAATGGGCAGGGAGTGACTGAGCATTCACATGACAGAAATTTAATATTTTCATTATCTTATAAGTTTTTTATAACAATTTTTATTTATTAATTTATTGTAGATAAAGTATCTGCAGGCTTCGAGATTACAAATTCTTATTGCTATTAAAAAGATCAAGATTATAATGTGGATGATTACAATTAACAATATTTTGAAAAATATATCGAATATAAAGAAATGGTAGTAATTAATAACTTTTTGAGAAATAAAGATGAAAAATGATGTGAATAAGCATAATACATACATTTGAAAATTAGTATATTGATGATTAATTAGTGAATAAATCATAATGATTAGAAATAATAAAGAATTAATAATGTTAACCAATGCAATTTAAACATTACTCCAAACTTCATGTTAAAGGAAGGATGCTTATGTAATATTATGAAGTAAATAAAAATTAAGTAAGATATGTAGTGAATATACAAAAAAAGAGAAAAAAAACTACTGTGATCCTACTAACAATTATTGTAGTTTGTTGAGAGCTTCCATGTTGTGCAGGTAAGTCCTCGTTGAACCTTCGTCTTTTTTACAGAAAATTCTCCCCTCGGATATCCATAGATATTTTAATTTTCCATTCCTCCGAAGATTTAGCGCCGCTGAATAGATCGCCCGATTTGTAGGAGTCAAAGTCTCTCTAATATATACCGTTGAGTTGTTGTCGGTAGCCAGGCCCAAATTAGATAAAGTGAAATTCGTGGTTTTCTTGCGTTTGGTAATTATTTCATCACGAATTTTCTGATTAGTAAATTTTGCAACAATGATGGGCGGTAAATCTGGATTTGTGTTATTTATAGTTTTTTGAATTCTGTATATATTAACAAGTTCTCGACTGTTGTAATCTACGTTTAAGTACTTAGTAATGGATTCCAAGGCAAGTGAAAGATTTTCATTTTGAACAACAGGTACACCATGTATCTCAAGTGAGCAAGAAAGGAGCGTTTGATCATTTCGATTTATGTGTTCTTCAAGACCGATTATTTTTTCCTTTAATTTAGAATTTTCATTTTTAACTCGCACAATCTCGTTATCACCTTTTCCACAGCTAAACTCGAGTTGCTCAATTCTTGACGTGTTATCAGAAATATTGTTTTTCATTTCTTTAATAGTAGTACTGAGCGAGTTGTTAAATTTAATTTGCTTTTGTTCAAATTCGGTGAAGAGTTTAGTCAACAACTCTGTAGATTTTTTGGTAGCAGATTCTTGCCCCTTAAGAATAGCAACCTGTATAGCGTCTATGACATCTGCTGAGATGCCTGATGAGTCGAGCTGAGTATTAGATGGTAATTTATTTCCTTCATTACCAGTGGGCACTTTTGTTTTGTCTTGCTTGGATATTTCACCACCACTATTTATTTGGCGACACTTATTGCACACAAATGCATTTGTACCCTTTTTAATGCTTTCAAATGAGTTTTTAGAGATATTAATGTTTATGCAAGTTAGGTGGGCTAATCCGTTACACTTGATACAAGGTACAGTATCATTCAATTTTCGAGAAACAACACTATCACAGATTATACAAACACCCATGTCTATCAATAGTTCAATACAACTTTTATTTTTAATGTCAATATTTAATAACACTGGCGTTGTACCGGTAAAAAAATTAGCGGAGCACAGCTGGTACCAATTCCTGTAGCTTGGAGTAATGTTTATACAATTATTATAACATTAATAACCGATAAAAAACCGTATATTAAGCAGAGCGATTTAACACGAGGTTATCGGTAAAGTAAATTTTTACCCTCAAAAATTAAATTATTTTTGAAAATTTTATAATAAAATTCTTTGCAACTATTCGATTATCTTCATAAATAATAAAATTCATCGCAGGATTTCAATTATTTTTAATACAATTTTACAGGAATTGATAAAAAAATGTAATTATTCTTAAAAATTTAATTTCAATTCCTCTAAAAAATCAATTATTTAAAAGTATATATTTTTAAAATTCTTTGGAAGAATTCAATTATTTATAAAAATATTAGAATTTCACATTGTTCAAAAGAAATCAATTATTTTAAATACAATATTAATTAAATTATTCTTAAAATATTTAATTATTCTTTTAGACTTTAATAAAATTCTTCCCAAGAATTCAATTACAGTGAGTTCTCGCGAGTCGTTCAATTCTCGAAAATTTTCAAGATCATAAAACTCACGAGTCGTTCAACGCATAAGCCACGCCTCCAAGGCGATTTCAGGGATGTGTGAACATATTTATCGCCCCGAAAGACACAATATTCAATGGCTTTGGTCCGTTTAAATTACACAGCACTGAGCACCAGCGCGCGCATACCAGAAATTGAACGACTCGTGAATCGGACACTGATCAGCTGTTGAACGACTGACGAGTTTGAACGACTCGTGAGTTGAACGACTCGCGAGAACTCACTGTATTTACATAAATAATTCTTCGAAAGAATTCAATTATTTCGAGGCATTTTAATAAAATTCTTTTCAAAATTTAATTATTTTCATAAATAACAATATTCATCACAAGAATTCAATTACTGTTTAAATGTAATAAATTTTTTCTTGGAAATTCAATTATTTGAAAAAATTCTAATAAAATCTTTTTTCTATAAATAATAAAATGCTTTTTAGGAATTCAATTATTTTCAAAAAAATTTAATAAAAAATACTAAACGGACATTCAATATTATTGTCGAAAATTTTAATTGAATTCTTTGTAAAATTTAAATATTTTTAAAAACTTTTCACAATTCAATGATTTTAAATATCTACTATTTTCATAAAAATTCCAAACCGAATTCAATTATTTAAAATATTTTTTGTAAAAATTTTCGTAAGAATTCATTTTTTTCGTGAATAATAATAAAAATTTCTCAGAAATTCAACTAAAGTACATTTGGATAGCCATCCAAGTACTAACCGCACTCAAAGTGGCTTAACCTCTGCGATCGCAAGCAACGGGATTCCACCAACCGAGCTATACCATCGGTTCAGAAATTCAACTATTTAAATTAGAATTTGCATAAAATTTAGTCGAAAGAAATGAATTATTTAAAAATTTTTATAAAATTCTTGGCAAGAATTAAATAATTTTTATAAATATTTAAATTCTTTTATGAATAATAAAAATCGTTGCAGGAATTCAATTTATTAGCAGGATAAGAAAGAAGTAAATATTTTTTATAAAATTTAGGAAAAAGTCAGGAAAATAAAATACAGAATGGAATTTTGTCAGTTTTTTGAAGTGCCTAAAACGTGTTTTTTTGTTCGTCAAATTTAATTTTTCGATAGCTAATTTTTTATTAGTTTTTGTTTATAGTTTGAAAGCTACTTTTTTAATTAATTATCCAGTGAGAAGTCTGTATTTGTTAAAAATAAATAAAAGTATGAATGAAAATAAATCTGAAAGAAAGTTTTTAATTCGAGTAAGTGTAGCAACTATTTTGGAAAAAAAAATAAAATTGTCAATGGCCATAGTCGCGACTAGACTGTGAGGGCATTGTAAAAAGAAGTTGTTAGCTTTAAGTCGACATTTAAAAAATTAACGACTCACCAACGGGCTTTTCTCTCTGAAATCGACGAGCACTTTCCACCTGCAGCCGGAAGCTTGTCGATGTCTCTAACAATTTCGAGCTTGCTAAACTATACTTTCAACCCGTTCTACTCTCAATTCTCGTCGACCCTCTGTCCTGAGTGTCGTAAATCTTGCAGGAAACGTCCCTTTGCGTCCATAGCAGGTCGTGCATGATCTAAAACCTCCAAGAAATTGTATGTAGTTTGTGTATCGCTCTATTAGTCCCACATAATGTTCCTGCCCTGGTCATAGTCACTTTATTACATAATATTTTATACCTCAATTTCAAAACCCTAATTAATTCATTCATTTATAACTTTACCAACTTTTATCCGGAAAAAATTTACTCTTTTTCACACTCGACAATATTAATTAAATATACACATTTTTGCAAAATTTATTTCATATTTATGAAACACACACACACATATACGTCCATGTTTCTCTCTAATTGTAAATTTTAATTTCAAAACTCATTAAAAGGATTTTCTTTCAAAAGCAGTTTTTTTAATGAAGCTGAAGTCCGAAAGTTTTTTAAAAACTGGGACAATATTTATTATTTTGGCTATCAATTTAAATTACTTGTAAGTAATTGTCCTTAAAAAATAATTAATTTTTAAAAAAATTTAGACATAAATTAGATAAAATTAGTTTTTAATTTTTCGTTTTTAAAAACGTTTTAAACTTCATTCTCATGTTTTTCTTATTCTTCGGCTCTCTAAATTTATATTAGTAAAACTGTTTACTAATTTGAATTAGTGACTGACTTTTTGCTTTTGAATTAGTAAATTTTAATAATAAATTAATAGAAATTACTATTTATTAGTAAAATTTACTAATTTAATAGTAATATTTACTAATTCAAAAGCAAAAAATCAATCACTAATTCAAATTAATAAATGTTTTTACTAATTCAAATTTTAGAGAGTGAAAAATGTTCGCATTAAAAAAAGTGTAATTTTACAACTTTAATAAAAAAGACCTTTAAAACTTTATGTTAAAAAAGCGTTAAAAAAGAATTTTTTTTAACCTGAATAGTATAAAGTAATAATTTCTGAATGAACATTCGCATTGTCGCGAGATAAAGGAAAATTATTTTAACATTTCGCTGAAATTTATTCTGACGCTCTTTGCGTTGCCGGAAAATGTTATCCTAAAATCGGGTTAAATATTATATCATTTCAACTTTTTTTTGTATATCTGATACGTGCGAATTTCAAAAATTTACCAGTTCAGAAAAATAGTTGATATCCAAGGCCTTTTAGACTCAGGCGATTATTAATATTTTTTTAACACTTTTTTCACCACATTCAACTAGTATTAACCTTTTTCATATAAAGGAACAAATATAAAATAACTTTTATTTCTAGGAATAAAATCCAAATTGTTTGAAATTATTGCCAAATTTTATTAATTTCATAATAAATTTTATTAAATTCAAAGTATATTATGCTAATTTTCAAAAAAAATTTACTACCGATATTATAAAATTTACTCTGTAACGATTTTTAATAGAATTTACAATTTTCAATGTCAATTTTCTTTATAAAAATTTTTCTCAAACAATATACAATTAACTATTTAATATTCTTATTTTTAGAGAAAAATTTTTACTATTTTTTGAATAAATTTTTCTAATTTTTATAAAAAAAAATTGTCTTTGAAAATAGTAAAAGTTTATTCTTGGAAATAACAATTTTTAATATTAAATTAAATTTGACTATTTTTGAAGGACATTTTTTCAAGCCCCAAGTTAATTTTACTAATTTTTTTCCTGCAATTTACTTTGAATATCGTAAAATTCATGTAATTTGAAAACAAAAGTAGCGTTATAATAAATATTTTGATTGAAAATTTAAAGAAATTTACGGACTATGGGAAAAAATAAAAAAAATACCAATAATTAACAGCAAAAGTTTAACAGAAAAAATAATTTGATTTAAAATAGCTAAAATTAAAAAAAGTAAAAAAACTTTAAAATAAATTTTATGCCCTAATACAATAATTTTTACTTAATTTAAAAATTCCCCTTTTTTAAACTGAATTCCCTTTTTGAAAAATAAAATCATCTCCTTTTTTTACCTAATATTATATGGATTTTTATGAAACTTGGTACCCTAAGGTTTCTGGGATCGCTGATTACGAAGCTGAGATCAGTTTTTCGAAATTTAAAATAGCGGATCCAAGATGGTGGAAATTTTTTCAAAATTCATCGAATTTGCTTGAAATTGGTTACTCGGGGGTTTTAAGGGTCGCTGATTACGAATTTAACATTAGTTTTCCAAAAGTTCAAAATGATTAATCTGACATCAGTATGATAATTTTTGGTAAAATCAAATTTAGTTAAATACCCTGACATTAGCTGGTGAATTTAATTTTTATAGTTTATTAAATTTTTTAAATTCACGTCCCCAGAATGTACCACGAGGAGGCTGTCATAGGATTTTATATTCTATTTTTTTTATTTTTGTATATTTTATTTAATTTAAAATTTTTTATATACTAGATTATATATACTGGACGCGTCGTTGCATGCAGCTACGTAATACTAGAACCTACACTTAAATAATTATTTTTTGCCGTTTTATTTAAACAATATTGACGTAAATATTCAACTCAACCTTTTTTCGTTTCAATACAAATTATTCTGCACGGGAAGTTTTCAATATTTTATCAAAAATTAAAGCAAACTTTCATAAATTTATTAGAATAAGTTTAAAAGATTAATTTAATTTTTGAGAGCGCTCGGCTAATTTTTTTTCCCGGCTCCTCAATTATACAGTACGAAAACCTAGCACGTCAGTCATATCCCATGAGTGGGAGTGAGACAGACTTATGCGATTCCCATACTTTCCTATGACTGACGGATAGCTTTTCTTACTGTATATGGCAGAAATTTTATTGATTTAAAAATTTTACAACGTAGAATTTTTAAAACAGACCGGAGTTATAAGTACATGTTATTGAATAAGAAATTTGAAATTCAAAGTTTCGTCGTAAAGATTTTTGCAAAGTAAGAGTGTCCCTGATTAATTACTTTTTTTGTCATTTTCCAGTCTTTTTATTTGGTTCTTGAACACAGAATTTACTACAACATGTTCCCATGCTTCCATCGGATTTGCATTTTTTTTCCATTTTTAAGGCAGGCGGACAAAACAGAAGGAGCCATCATCATTAAAATTGTTGCAATTAATAGAACAAGAATTCCAGTTGATAGTGATTTTGATATTTTGCTTTTCTAAATAAACAATTGATCTTACAATTCAATATATAGAGAATAAAAAAATCTTCACCTGCGAACGCCAAGGTCACCGCTAGATGGCAGTTCAGTTGCCAAAACTAGATTCCACGCCACCTGGCGATGACCTTGGCGTTCTCAAGTGGAGAAATTAAAACCACCATTTTATCACTGAACTTTCTGCTTTTTTAAAAATAATTAAACTCTCGAAGAACTGAAAAGTTTTCTCAAAATTATTAAAAGTAATTAATTTTGAATAGAATTTTATTAAAAAATTCTAGAAAATAATTTAATTTTCGACAACTTATACAGTAGCTATTTTTAAAAATAATTAAGAGAAGGTTACTATGTCAAGGAAATAATTGAAATGCTTGAAAAAATTGTGTTTATAGTAATTTTTGAGAGGAATTCAATGATTATAAAATAAAATCAGTCAGAAAATATTTTTATCCTTTTTGAATTTTTATTTTTCTTAAGAATTGGTTGATTTTGAAATCCATGCGTAATTATGTAGAAAATATGTTTTTGAATCCACAAAAAATTGCCAAATCAAAAATTGAGTTTTATTATTTACGAAGCATTTTTTTTTTTGTTAAAAACTTTGTTTTTACAAATGTTAAAAACTACCATTATTATTCAATTTCTTTATTTGAAAATTTATTTGTTTATTCTTCTAACTAATTTTATATCATAATTTTTTTATATTTTTTATTTTTTATATATAAAAATTATGATCTGAAATTGGTTAGAAAAATAAACAAATGAATTTTCAAATAAAAAAAAAATTGAATAATAATTAAGCGTGTCAATGCAAGAACCGGTCGTACGCTCAAGATACACATGTGTATCCCGAGCGTACGACCGGTTTTTGCATTGACACGCTCATTGTAGTTTTTAGAATTCTCAGCTTAAAAATAAAGTTTTTCTTCAAAAATATGTTTCAAAATATGTAAAAATCAATTTTTTCATTCGGGTAATTTTTTTGTGAATACAAAATCATATTTTCTACAAAATTACACATGGATTTCAAAATCTATTACTTTTTAAACAAAATTAAAATTAAAAAAATTAGAAAAGTGGGAGTTGTACTCGCACTGCAATGGCGGGTTCCGTACAAAAATATTAAAACAATACTTGCAACATTTATCGGTAATTGGTAGAATTAAAATAAACAATTAAAAAAATATATTAAAATCATTTGATAAAAAAAAATAACTAAAAAAATTAAAGTATTGTATATATCTAATATTGTAAACAATAATAAGCAGAGGAACAAAATTTTCAAAAAACGCTATGCCCATCACGTCCAATCACATTCGCTATATTTTTCCTGTAATCTACGAGTGAAAATACATATCTGGACCAAATTTGAGCTCTTTAGGTCAAATAGTTTAGCCGCTAGGGGGGGGGGGGGACACGATTTGGCTACGGACACAAGAGTCTCACCAATAGGGTTCCGCCGATACACCGTAGGTGTACGGAACCCTAAAAAGTGTCAAAATATTTTCTGACCGTTTTTTTTATGTCCATTGAATTCCTCTTAAAAAATAACTATAAAAACAATTTTTTTAAATATTTGAATTATTTTCCTTATAATTAAAAATATCGGTGCACCCTCCCCTTAAATTCCAGAATGAAATTTATAAATTCGTAAAATCATTTAAGAAAATTTCAATCGATGTATAAATTAAATTATATATTTAAATAATAGCAGTGAAAGAGTTCTGAAACTTTTGAGTAATTTTCACCGCTTGTGAGAAAGATTCAAATTAATAAAATTGTTCAAAATAAAACATTAAATTTTAACTATTATTAATACTGAAAAAATAATTTAAAAATTACGATTTTTCTAAAATTATCTATATCCCAACTTTATTAAAAAATTCGGTACAATATATAAGGAATAAATTTTCTCCGCATATGGTTAAATTAATTTAGTGAATAAGTTTAGAAATTTAATTCAATTGGTATTAATAATGTTAATACAAAAGTTTAGTAATAAAAAATTTAATTGTAATAAATATTCCTTTTTTTGTTACAGGTGAGTAATCGCACATATTTTGCCCGTTCACATTAATCCTAAGGTAGGAAAATGATTTTTCTATAGAATTCTTTCTCTTTTTAAATCTCGTAAAATGCTCAACGTATATATAATTATATGACAAGTGCCTATACTTTATCAAATCCTGTAATTTTATTTTTTTGCCTAAAAAATATATTTCCCGTTTTTCCACATCTATAAATAATGTTTCTATGTTATCGGAAATAGTTAAAATGTGGCTCGCCTATTGTGTATTTGATAAAGTACTTGCATATCGATGTCATAAAGCTTTTTCAGAAATACTCGAATAGATTTTAAAATTGAAATAAAATAAAGCGAAAGCAACAAAAAAAAACTTGAAAAAGATTGAAAGTTCTGAATGTACTTTGAAATACCATATTCTTCATTGAGAGGAATAGACTATATAATATATACGTATGCTTTACAATATTGAACTTAAACTAAAATTCTTTTTATTTTAAACTTTTCTTTTCCTTTAGATTGATGAAAATATTCATCTGTTATTGAGAGGAATATTTTCAATAATAAATATTTTCATCTCAAAGAAAAAAATATATTATCGATTCAAGGGACTTTGATTCTACTTATAGTATATATAGATACTATAATATTAAAGAATATATTTGAACTATAAGGATATTTTCTCATTTTTCTTTAATCAGGAATAAGAAAACTTTTTTAAAAAATTGAAAAATCAGAAAAATAAATATTGCACTAGGATGAAGTTTCGATTTTTTTATGTTCCACCATATATCCGACTAAATCTTTTGCTTTTTCTATTCTACGTATGTAGGAGTTGTATTTTTTCAAACTTTTTCCATATTTTGAGCTTTTAATCGCATAAAAGTTTGCATTTCTTGTTGAACTGAAAAAAAAATCTTTGTTTCAAATCGTTCATGTAAATCCTTTGTTTTTTCAACTAGTATATATAACGGTTCGTTCGTTTCATTCTCGAAACTTGAAAAATCCCCATTAGAAAAAAGGGTTGAAAGAACAACAACAACAACAACAACAACAGGAGGGAAAAGTGTCAACTTTTTTCTCGAGATTGACTAAATTATTGAATGTAATTGTAGTAGTAGTAGTCGTAGCCTATATCAATATTGTAATTTCTCGTCAACACCACTCAACACTTGTTCGTCTATTGTTGTTTCTATTTGTTTGAATCGATATGGTGTACTTTGTGGAATTGGTCGTTGGTTGATCGTAGTCGAGTAAACTGGTCAATAACCACCCTTTTCCTGTATTCCAAACACCCGCTCCATTCACAATTGCGTGGACCACAAACTGTATTTTGCGATTTGCAGTATTCGACCGGTATTCACTTGCGAAGGGATTCCCTGGATGACTGAGCAGGTTGCCAGGGACTTCCCCGATATCTATAGCCAGTTTCTATGCATCCCTTTTGTTTGGTGCGTCCCATATTTCAACAAGGTCGTTCAAGCGACTCCCATAGCATTCACGTGAGTATACACAGTATAACTATTCACTCCACACAAATTTTCGTTCAAATTTATCCTCGATACGACATATACCTATTGATTCGCATACATTTATCACATAATTTACCATTTACACAGCAAAGTCAAAAATTATACCTACGCATTTACATTTACTTTAATAAATATTTTAATAACTATTTCAATTCATCATTCGGTCGTCTTATAGGTTATAGGACATTGAGTTGAACAATCGCTCCGAGTCAAATTGGAAATAAAACTATTTCTTTTCGTTTCGATAACGCAGCTGTCCTCTTCTTCCATATCAGGGTTGCCACAGGTCAGGGAAAAGTCAGGGATTTTTAGTAAAAGTACTGGAAAATATTGAATTTTGAAAATTCATAAGAATTATTGGTTGAAGAAGGCAGGGAAAAGTAAGGGATTTTGATTTTCACTAAAAGTACTGGAAAAAATTGAATTTTTAAAATTCATAAGAAAACTCTCAATTTTAAATGAATTCAATTAGAAATTTTAAAGAACTTAGTTTTTTAATATATATATATATATATATTTAAATAATTATTTAAAATTATGGATTTATAGAAAAATTGTAGTTAAAAACTCTTTAAAACATTGAATTTTGAAGAAATTACAAATATAATTGCAAATAAATTCAATTATTTTCAAAAGTAATAAAATTCTTCACAGAAATTCAAAATTAAAAAATTATTAAAAATTCTCGTCAAAATTTCAATTGTCTTTATAAATAATGAAATTCTTTTTCGAAATTAAATTATTTTCAAAAATTTTCCTCAATTCAATGATTTTCAATATCTACTATTTTAATAAAATTTTCCAAAAGAATTCAATTATTTAAAAAAAATCTTAATAAAATTCTAAGAAAACATTTAATTATTTCCATAAATAATTAAAATTTCACAGTAATTCAATTATATATTTACAATTTTTTTTATATAAATTTCTTCTAAATAATTCAATTATTTTCATAAATAAAATTTTTACATGGATTCAATTCTTTACGTAAATAATAAAACTCATCGCAGAATTTCAATTACTTTTAATACAATTTTCATTTCAATTCTGTTGAAATTAATTTAATTTTTTAATTTAATTTTCTAAAATTTTAACGCAATTCTTAGAAAGAAATTAATTATCTTGATAAATATCAAAATTCTTCACAGAAATTCAATTGTTTTCATGAATTTTAATAAAATTCTTTGTAAAATTAAATTATTTTCGTGAATAACAATATTAATCACGAGAATAAAATTATTTTCAAGAGTAATAAAATTCTTTTCAGGAATTCAATTATTTAAAATTTTTACATTCTCATCAAAAATGAGAAAGTCTTGGATTTGTGCGATTTTGAGCAATGTCTAATTTTGCTAAATCTTTACGTTTCATGACCCCCTGATTCCAAAAAAATGGTTTTTAGAAAAGTGTCTGTCCGTCCGTCTGTCTGTCTGTCTGTCTGTCTGTCTGTCTGTCTGTCTGTCTGTCTGTCTGTCTGTAGAAAAATTTGTCGCCACGATAACTCGAATAAATTTTTATGAATCGTCTTGCAATTTGGCACACTTTTTTAGTCCATAAAAATGAAGCCTGAGTTCGTTGGGCAGCCCATTTCGTCAAAAAACAACAAAAATACAAAATTTTGAAATTTTCAAAATTTTGTATTTTTTACAATTTTCAAAAAAATATTTTTTTAAAATTTTTTCCTTAAATTTTGTACAAAAACAAACAACTTTTCCTTTAAACACTTTTTTGTACAACAAAAAACAAAAAAGTTATGAATTTTTTTAAAATTTTGAAATTTTCAAAATTTTGTATTTTTTACAATTTTCAAAAAAATATTTTTTTAAAATTTTTTCCTTAAATTTGGTGCAAAAACAAACAACTTTTCCTTTAGACACTTTTCAGTACAACAAAAAACAAAAAAGTTATTTTTTTTTTTTTTTTTTTTAAGTTCTTGGGCCAGGTATATTTTTTAAGTTTTTGGGCCATATTTAGCCAAACGGTTTATCTAGAACTAAAAAGTTTTATTTTCATATCAAAATATTTTTTTTTGTCTCTCAACATTGTTTAGAAATATTGCTTTACATATTACTCAGAAATTTTTTTTTAAAGCTATTAAAAATTTAATTTTTTAGTATTTCTAAATTAAACAAATTTTTTTTTTGAGTTCTGGTTAACCGATATAAAATTCGAAATATGATTTTTTCATTTTCAATTGCACTATTTGAATATATTTTTTGTTTTTAATCATTTTTACATTATTATCACATCGATACTTCAGTGTAATACAGTCCTATCTTCTGGTAATATTTTGTACAGTCCTATCTTCAGGTGATACTTTGTATCGTGCTGTCAAAAAGTAGGGTTAATGTATTAGCTGTTTTCTAAATGCATTTAAGTGGTTAAATTTTATTAATTTACACTAAATTTTTATATATTATGATAAAAAGTATCTCTTAAAATATAAAAAAATTATTGTTTTGAATGTAATCAATATTTTAAGTACCGTAATTTATTTTTTTTATTCACACCACAATCTGTCAAATTAGAGATAGCACGATACAAAACATCACCTCGAGATGGGACAGTTTAAAGTATTACCAGAAGATAGGATTGTATCACACTGAGGTATCGACATGAGAAAGTATTAGTTTTGGTCGAAAATTGACTTTCGCTAATTTCTTGAAATCTCGACGTTTTGGAGTCCCCTGAGTCTGTTAAACATGGTCTAGAAAAAGTGTCTGTCTGTATGTCTGTCTTCGTGTCTGTCTGTAGACACAATGGTGTCCCTACGATAACTCTTGAAAAACTTATTGCATCAACTTGCAACTTTGCATGCACAAAGTTACTGTTAAAATACAGATCGAGTTCGTTAGCCAGCCATTTTCGTCGAAAACTACACAAACTACAGTAGTTTCAAAATTTTGAAAATTCAATTTTTTCAAATTTCAATATTTTTAATTTTATATTATTTTCGATTAGAAAAATACAAACAACTTTTCTCTACAACATTTTTTCATAGAAACTTAATTTTTTTTAAGTTTTTGGGTCAGGCGAGGTCAACTGGGTTAAAAAAATTTTATTGGTTTTTTAAAATGTTATAACTAAAATATATTCATAAAAGATATAACATTTTAGAAAATCAATGAAATTTTTTTAATACAGTTGTGCTGGTGTGACCCCTTTTTACATTTCAATTTTTGGTCCTATCTTGTTGGAAATGGTTTTTTTCATTCTCATCACATGAGAAAGTAATATACCAGAGTAACTTTTCTAGGAGATAAACACTTAATTAAAACAAAAATGTCTGAGTAAATAAACAAAGAGTGAAAAGTTAGTCATTACGCTCCGGTCTACACTACACAAAAAATTTGATACTAATTCTTTAAAAATATTTTAGCTGCTTCTGCAAATCATGTTTTTACTAAGAGAGTTAGTATAATTAAAAATAACTTTACAATTTTAATCATCAAAACCAAAAATATACATTTAAATTCACTTAATATCGCAATCATCAGCAAACTAAAACATGTGATGAGAATGTAATCCTTAAAGTCGTAGTAACTTTAAGAAAAAAAAACTGTTTTATGAAACATATAATAGGAAACAAGAACATAAATAATGCACAACAGTTGCAGACCCCGGCGAGCGAAGCGAGCCATTTGCGCGCGAAGCGCGCAACAACACACGGAGCGCGAAGCGCGACGTGCGAAATAATCGCCGGAGCGCGAAGCGCGACGATCAATAATTGCGCGCCCCGAGGCGCGCTGAAACTTGCGAGCGAAGCGAGCCCCCGCGCGAAGCGCGGATGAGAATGTGTCCGCGCTTGCGCGGACAGATTTTTTTTTTTAAATTCTCGTCATGATTTCAATTATCTTTATAAACAGCAAAATTCTTCGCTGAAATTCAATTATTCAAATAATTTTAATAAAATTCTACGTAAACAAATTTTTTTCATAAATAATAAAAATTTTTCAGGATTTCAATTATTTACAAATTTTTTGTAAATTTTTTCGCAATAATAAAATTATTTTTGTAAATAATAAAACTGTTCTCAGGAATTTAATTATTTTCATAAATGATTTCATCGCAGTATTTTTATTATTTTTGATACAATTTTAATCGAATTCCCCGAAAAATGTAATTATTCTTAAAAATTTTATTAAAATTCGACAAAAATTCAATTATTTAAAAATTTGTTGATAAAATTCTTTATAAAAATTCAATTTTAACAAACATTCAATTACAATAAATTGTTTATTTTTGAATTTAAATAATTGGATTTTCGTAGAATTTTCTGGTAAAAATTGATTTAAAAATAAATTTTCGAATAATCGATTAATTATTCATGAAAATAATTGAATTCTTGCAACGAATTTTATTACATTTTTTTTAAATAATTGAATCCTTTTGAGAAATTGTAAAAATGTTGTAAAAATATTGTAAAAATATTTGAAATCTTGCGAAAAATTTTATAAAAATCTATTTAAATAATTTTTTTGTTTTAAATTGTATGGTAATTTAAATTATTATAAAACATGAAGAAATCGATCATTTCGAGTCGAAGACTTAGAGTGATCGATATCTTCATGTTTTACAATAAAATTTTTATAAGTTGTTAATTTTAAAAAGTTGAATTTGGAATTTTTGATAATCTTTATTTCTATGCGAAAATAATGGTAAATAAATATTTATTTAAAAAAGAAGTTATTGATGTTTTCAAATAATTTTACAATTAAAGAAATTTGTAAAAAAAGTAATAAAAAATTACTTTACAAAACTGTCAAAAAATCCATTCGATAGTTTATTTTCCTGACTTTTTCCTAATTTTCATAAAAAAATATTTACTTTTTTCTTATCCTGATAATAAATTGAATTCCTGCAACGAATTTTATTACTCTTGAAAGAATTTTAATATTTATAAAAATAATTTAATTCTTGCAAAGAATTTTATAAAACATTTTAAATAATTGATTTCTTTCGAATAATTTTATCTAAATTCTAATTTAAATAATTGAATTCCTGAGAAATTTTTAACATTTAAATTGCGAAAAGTTTTTAAAAATAATTAAATTTTACAATGAATTCAATTAAAATTTTTGACAATAATTGAATGTCTGTGTTGTATTTTATTAATTTTTTTTGAAAATAATTGAATTCCTGAAAAGCGTTTTATTATTTATGATAATAATTAAATTCTTGCCAAAGATTTTATTAGAATTTTTTTAAATAATTGAATTTTCAAAAAGAAATTTATTACTTTTAAAAATAATTCATTGAATTTTGTTATTTATGAAAATAATTGAAATTTGCAAAGAATTTTATCAAAATGCCTCAAAATAATTGAATTTTTAGAAATAATTTTGTTACTTATAGAAATAATAGAATTCTTTCGAAGAATTGTTTATGTAAATAATTGAATTCTTTTGAAGAATTTCAATCTAAAAGAATAATTGAATTTTTTCAAATAAAAATTGTTATTGTTTTCTCCGTCTAGTATTTTATAATATTTATAATTTTTACAAGGGATGGATAAAATGCTGTAAAATATTTTTTTTTAAATTTGTTATTTTATTACAATATTTTTATTATTATTATTCTGGCAAATTATAATATTGAGAAATATGCTTCCTTTAGATTGAAATAATTCATTTTCTCGTTTGTGAAAATCGCATTACACGGAATAAAACGTAGATTTATTCAGAAATTTGCAAAATGCATTCAAACGGAGATTTCTTCGACACAGTACTTGAGTTGAAGGTGCTATTATGGACCGCAGCGTACAATTCCCTATGGAACGAGACTTTTAGATCATGAAAGCCCAGGAACTTCGCATTATTCACCGTCCAATATTAATTTGAATCGAGTGTCGGAAAGTTATTCACGAAAATTGATTATAACTCTTTTAGTTTATTTATTTCTTACCATGAAATATAAAGGTAGATTTAAACTTGAATTTTAGTTGTTTTATGTATAAATTCCAGAAAATGTTTCAAGAACCTCAGTTTCTTTAAAGCAACTTCTATTCATTATTAATTCAACAAGCTTAAACTTTCAAATTTTAATGCCAATAGATTATTTAACAATACTGTCTATTCTTTAATACTTTTAATATTAACCATTTCTAATTTTCTTATATAAATAATTAACAATAATTTTTTTTAAATATTTCCTATTTTTATGTGTGTTAATGTTAACACATCATAAAACAAAAAGTTGCTCAGGTATTCTTTAAATATATTGAAATTAGTACAAAAACTTAATAAAAACGAATGCACATGGGTAATTAATATTTAATTAAACTTATTATCACCGTTTAGAGATATTATCCAAAATAGTAATAAATAAAATAATTTAACAAAGATGAGAGTTTTTAAAAAATAATTTTTAATCATGTTTGCGAGTGATATGAATGTATATGAAAATAATTATTATAATAATTGTTTATGGTGAAATAACTTTTTCACTGAGGATATAACTTTTAATTAGTTTTATCCTGAGGAATTTATTTCTTTTTATTTTTCGTCAGAGAGTTAAAAATTATTTGAACTGAAATAACTCGAGTAAATAACATAATTAAAGTACTCGTAACTATTTCTCCACATTAAATATAATATAATGTTCCTCATTAAAATTTTACTTTAGAATGAGACGAATGAAAATTGTTTTTGTAAAACTCAACTTTTTAGAATATAAAACTAATAATAATTAAATTTTAATAATGTGCTCTTCGTGTGTATTTTTCATTTTTCTTTTTTATTTGAACAAGTAACTATATTGTGGCTAACTTCTGGTTCATAGTGGATAAAATAAAGGATTCATCTACAATGATTTCTCTCATAACAAGTATTTTTATAAATGGAAGAAAATTCTTTCACTCCTTTTCTTTTACAATGAAGAAAAATTTTAAATACCTCTGAATGAAAAAGACAGTTTTTATTTCATGATGCCATCGCAGATAACTTGCTCAACCTCTCATTGCAATGTCAGATGATAAAAGGCTGACTTGATACTTTTGCAACTTAATTCAAATCTTTCTTTTTAATTCGCTATGTAAGCATACTAATTGAAATTCAAACAGATGAAAAAAAAGAGTTTATAATTTCACAATCTACTGTAACACAAAAATATATTTAAATATTTCTTTGAAGAAACATATTTTCTCTATATACCTTGTGGTAAAATATTTAAACGGAAATTGAAGTTTCGAGTGTTTTTGAAATGCCTGAAATACCAGAAGCTTTTTATTTATAAGAATAAAGAGAAAAGGTCAGGGAGAGAGGGGAAATAGAGCCGATTGCGTGTCACCCAAAGTCACGAGGGGAAGAGAAGGAGAAAAAAAAACATGATATCGTAGTCACGTAGACCATACTTCTATGGACCAAAAGCATCGAATAGGATTAGTCTTGGGCAACTTTTGGAATTTTATAACTAGAAAACTTTTTACTGAAAACTCGCCCACAAAAACCTTCTCATAAATTGAAAACTTTTTAACTTTTACGAAGTGATATACCTAAAGAAAAGATCACTTTGTATAACTTTCTAACTCAATTGCACTAAAATCAACTTTTACTCAAATAATTAGTTATATATTATCAGCATGAAGAGAATATATTACATATCTATATTTATATTTTTTTCATCTCTTTTTGTCTAGCTTTAAATTAATAAAGTATTTATTTTATCGGATAGACATTATGAATTATATTTGTTACGGGAGTAAATGTTAAAATTCATTTTTACGTGAACTCTCTACATAATGACCTTTTCCATTTTATTCTTTATTCATTCCAATATTGACGTCACATACAAACTGTAATTAATACGTAATTAAAATTATTACCGTTCGAGTCACAAAATATGGATCAGAATAATGTAATATAACACACATATTTTCATTTATATTATTATAGCTTCAGTGACATTATATTATCATTTATTATTAAAAGGGTTTTAAATACATTTTTAAATTGACATTTTACAAAAATTTCTGTCGTCATACCAAATTTACTCTCCAAATTTTTCAGAATATAAATTTTTTAAAAATCCGAAAGCATATTTTTAACATTTAAAAATAAGTAACAAGGATTATTTAAATAAAATTATATTCAGCAAGCTTACTGCCATCTTGCTGCAAACACGACGCAATATTTTTTTACTTATTTTCAAAAAATCCGACTTTTTCGATTTTTTCAACTACTCTAAAAAATTAAAATCGAATTTTTTAAAATGATTAAATTATTTTTGATAATTATTCGAAATTCAATTATTTTCAATATCTTTAGTATTCTCATGAAATTTCGCCAAAGAATTCAATTATTTAAAAAAAATTGATAAAATTCATCCAAAATTCAATTATTTTCATAAATAATAAAATGTTTACAGGAATTCAATTCATTTAGAATAGCATTTTTAAAAAAATTAAGAAAAACTGAATTAGTTAACAAATTTCTTATACAATTCTTCACAATAATTCAACTATTTTCACAAATAATAACATTTTTCAATAAAATTCAATTTTTAAAAAATTTTTTGATAAAATTCTAAACAAGCAATAAATAAATAATAAAACTCGTCGAAAAATTTCAATTATTTTTAATACTTTTTTAAAATTAATTAACCAAAAAATTTAATTATTTTCACAAATAAGGTTTTCTAGAAGAATTCAGTTATATATATATATATATATATATATATATATATATATATAATAAAATTTTTATCATATTTATTATATTTCGAAAAAATAAATTATTTAAAACAATGTTTATAAAATACTTATGAAGAATTTAATTATTTTTAATAAAATTTTTCGCAATAATTCAATTATTTTCATAAATAATAAATTTCTTCTTCTCAGAAAATCAATTATTTTTGAAAATTTTAATAAAATTTTTAGCAACTATTCAATTATTTTCATAAGTAATAAAATTCATCGCAGAATTTCAATTACTTTTAATACAATTTTACAGGAATTGCTCGAAAAATGTAATTATTCTTAAATATTTAATTTAAATTCTTGCGTAAAAAATCAATTATGTAAAAAAATTTTTTTTAATATTTGGAAGAATTCAATTATTTTCAAATATTTTAATAAAATTTTTTGAAACAAATCAATTATTTTAAATACAATTCTAATTGAATTTTTTTGAAATAATTAAATTATTCTTTTCGATTTTAATTAAATTCTTACCGCAAGAATTCAATTATTTACATAAATAATTCTTCAAAAGAATGCAATTATTAAAGATAAATAACAAAATTATTCCCGAAAATTCAATTATTTTGAGGTATTTTGATAAAATTCTTTGCAAAATTCAATTATTTTCATAAATAACAATATTCATCACAAGAATTCAATTGTTTTTAAAAATAATAAATTTCTTCTTATAAATTCAATTATTTAAAAAAAATTTTAATATAATCGTTCGCAATAATTTAATTATTTTCATAAATAATAAAATGCTTTTTATGAATTCAAGTATTTTTAAAAAAATTTAATATAATACCACACAGACATTCAATTATTATCAAGAATTTTAATAGAATTCTTTGTTAAACTTAATTATTTTTAAAAACTTTTGTAAATTCACTGATTTTTAATACATATCTACTATTTTCATAAAATTTCCTAAACAGAATTCAATTACCTATTTAAAAAAATGTTTGTAAAAATCTTCGTAATAATTCGATTCTTTTCATGAATAATAAAAATGTCTTAGGAATTCAATTATTTAAATTAGAATTTGCATAAAATTAGTTGAAAGAAATCAATTATTTAAAATTTTTTTTAAAAATTCTTCGTAAGAATTAAATTGTTTTTATAAATATTTAAATTCTTTCATGAATAATAAAATTCGTTGCAGGAATTCAATTTATTATCAAGATAAGTTTCATTTTTCGATAGCTACTTTTTTACTGCTTTTTTATTTTGAAAGCTACTTTTTGCTACTTTTTTAAAATTAATTATCGAGTGCGAATTCTGATATAATTAAAAAGTAATAATTATAATAATTATTGTTATTCTTATTGCTAAAAAAATAATGTTTACTGATCTGATTACAAATTAAATGAATGAAATGGATGTCACGTGACGCGAAGAAATTATAGGTTATGTTTGTAATGTTTTAAGTGAAAATGCATAAAGAGGTTTAATTCTCAATTCACACTGATTAACTTTAAACCATCAATAGGTTTAAAACATCCAATAAAAATTGATTTTCATTCTAGAAATTAAGAAAAAATACTTTATTCATGGTAAAACGAGCATAAACATAACCTATAAATGTTCATTTCTTAGGTCCCTTTTTTCACGTCATCATTCTGTAGGATAATGAAAAGAATAAAAAAAAATTGTGAGATAGTTTTTCAAATTGCAATTTCACTATAAAAAATTTGTAAGTTTTTCAATTTTCATCTACATAGGTATTTCTCTATATATAAAACGAAGCATTAGAAATAATTTTCAAAGCGTACGCAAAAGAGTTGAGTGGAAGCAATCGAAAGCTTTAAAATGAAATACGAAAACGTTGAGAGAGGTAATAAAAGACGGTGATATATATGTGTGCAAGTTGAAAAAAGAAGGGCAATGCCTTTTGTTCCTGTTTCTCATGCAACGAATTCTCAGGCGAATAGTTTTATTCGTCTAACATATAGGTACCAAGTCTGTAATACAAAGTTGCTATGGTTCAAGCTTTTCACCTATTTCCTTTCCATCTTGGTCCTTTTCCTTCTTCTTTAACGTCGATCAGCACACTACGCCAACCGACGGAAACTCATTTTCCGGACTGGTGACTTTCAAAATCGGTATCGCATTGGTGACAATGCGAATCTGGAACTCTGCGGAGAAATTACCCCACCGATCACGAAAATAACTTACAAATTTTTCTAACTCCTTTCCGCCAAGTCATGTCGCGAGTGAAAAGACTCTTTTCAAAGATTTATCACAAATCCTTTCTAAAAAAAAAGCTTTTTTTACAATACACATATAATTCATTTATACAAATAAATAATTTATTCTCTTTTTTACTTTTTTATATCATCGTATTTATATTTTACATTTACATTTTTCCTCTCAATTTATATTGACGAAATACATGTTGCTCTCAATAAAATGTTTCGGGCGATATTTCGAGCCATTTCCAAGGTGCCATAAAACGAGCGATAAAAATTTCATTTCATTTAATATTTAGGAAAATAAAATTATCGACATTGGTGAACACGTTCGATAGAATAGTTGAAATTTTAAACAATGTTGGAAACTGAAATATAAAAATCTCCGAAAAGTATAACTTTTCTTTAATGGATGGTACAATTTTTCACACACACAAGAAGTTTATAAAATCTTTCTCTCTCTCTCTCTCTCTCTCTACTTTTGAGACTTATTGTTTATTAATTTATGGATTTTAAGAATCTAGTGCACTTTAGTGGAAAGTTTCCCCTCTTTAAATTAGAGATTGATAAGATTAAGTTAGCAAAACCAAAGTCTTGACTTGGGAACGCGATTTCAAGACTTTTACTGGTTGGAAAAGATATAGTGCGAACATAAATAAATAAACTGCGAACATATATAACACATGCTGAAAGTTTCTTAGTCTAGAGTTGAAACTCGAAGCCGAATGGATTCTGCAGCAGCAGCAGAAGCAGAGAAGAATCGACTAGATGCAACGGAAGTAGATACCCAGCTGGGACTGCTTCGAAACATAGTTTCCGCGGTAAATCTTGTATTCCTCGAGAATGCGAGTGGAAACTTCGAGATAACTCGATGTCAATCCGCAGCAATGTTCGAAATGCTACTCATACTTTCGTGCAAACTTTTCCAACTACTCAATTATATTGGATTATTACCACATTTCTAAGTTTAAACTTTAATAAAGAATTTAACAACAAGCAGTGAATATTATACCTACATCGAAAAAAATTTATTCTCAAATTAAAAATTTTATGTACAGGGTTGTCACAAAAATTTAATTTTTTCTTTCTCTGTCTTTTCCCTGATTTCCAGACAACATTTTTAGACCTTCTTCCTAACCCTAAAGAATATTATGATTCATTCTAAAAATTACACAGGCACACAAAACAATAAAATTGATCTGTTTATTAAACCAGACCTACGTATGTCTTATAGTATTTTTGCCCGCTGAAAACGAATATGAAGTCAGAATTGCTCCATCAGCCTATGTTTTTTTTAAATCGAAAAAACTACCCTTAAATGTACAAATTCAAAGTTAAGAGTATAAGAAAAAAATTAAGTAACAGATTGTGTTGCAAAACTGAATAATAAATTTATACACATTCTCTTACAACACGGAAAGAAAAGGTCTGGAAGAGATATCCATAAAAATATTGTTGAGCAGAATATTGTTGTGTTATCCAATTCAATGGAAGAGACAACTTTCAGAATGGAAGCACATTCCATATTCAATGGATGAGGGAGCCATATTATATTGTTGAATCAAATATGGATGTGACATCCATAAGCATGGTTGGGCTTACAATTCATGCTATGGATTTTCACATATGGCTGCCTCATCCATATAAACTTTGGTTGGAAGATCCATAGTTAGTTCAAAATTTCGATACATGTTGCGCTCAATTCATTATCATGGCATCCATTTAAAAATGGTCGTCTCAATTTGTCCGTCGCGTCGGTTTCCTGTCACGTCTATATAATCGCGTTGTGAGTTTATTGTGTATAAATAGTGTTATAATTGTTTATTATTTATTATCGTTATTGTCTATTAGTGTTTATGTAAATTCATTTTCATGAAATATGTGTAGAGTATATAAGGAATATTATATGCTCAGATATTGTAGTTGTGTGTATAGTGTAGTGGATAGCGTTAGTGTTTGGTATGCGTTAGGTCTAGGGTTCGTGTCTCCCCCCATCGGTTAATAATTTATTTCGTTAATATGCGGTTATTCAATAAGTGGTGTATATTAATTAACAAAAATGTGTATAAAATATCTCAAGTGACATTGAATTTAATTAATTGAGTGATTCCAATTTTTTGTTTCGCATTTCCATTACTATGGATCACCCAACCATAGATTTTTTGCTACTCCAACAATATGCAGCCAGCCATAGAATATGGATGCAGCAACCTTAACTATGGATATCCCGTATTTTTCAATATAATATGGCTGTGATATCCATGTATCTGGATGTGTTAACTATTCCTTTTTCTCCGTGAACAGTTCAAAAACAGCCCAATTATTTGTATAAATTAAAGAAAACTACCCTTAAGAGAATAAACTCAGACTTTTGTCAGGAAAAAAATATAAAAAAAACATTAACTTTACCGTTGTTTCTGTATTTTTATTTTAAAAACTCTAAAAATCATCAGAAATCGAAAAAACTATCTTTACATAAAGTTTATAAAAACAATTTTTTTAATTTCCGTCTAAAAAATCTGAATTTCACCACTTTAAGGGCAGTTTTTTCAAATTTTAACAAAAACTAATGGTGACGTTTTAATTCTGACGCTGATTTTGAGTTTTTAAAACAAAAATTTAGAGACGTATACTTCCTTTAAAAAATTAATCTTTTTCCCATTTTTTACCCGTTCAGGGTAGTTTTTTTTAATTTTAACAAAAACAAGGGGTGATGTTTCAATTTTGACATTGTTTTTGAGTTGTTGAAAGAGAAATATATAAATTTATTGTTCTGTTTAAAATAAACAATCTTTTATTTCATTTTTTTTTTACTTTAAAGTTTAGATTATGGTTTTTGGATTTAAGGGTGGTTTTTTTTTAATAAAAAAAAAGAAAGGGTGATGGAGCAATTCTAACATTGATTCTGAGTTGTTGGAGAAGAAGTACATAAGTTTATTATTCAGCTTTGAAAAACAATCTGTTATTTAATTTTTTTACTTTAAACTTTGAATTTGTAAATTAACAATTTTAAATTTTCATTTAAGGGTAGTTTTTTCGATTTAAAAAAAACTGTGGTTAATATTAATTTTTCTAACAAGTTTTCGTATTTTAAATTATAATATGCTTCGAAAAATTAATAAAATTTAATTAGTTAAAAATTTTTTAAATAAATTTCAAAATTTTCAAAAAATAAAAATTTGAACTTCTCTCGTAATTTCTATTAATTGTCATTGCCGATTTTGATATATAGTTATTTCATAATTCTAAACAATCAATCATATGGATTTTCAAAAATTTTGTATTTTTCAAAAATTTTAATTTTTTGAAAAATCAAATTTTTTAAAAAATAAATAAAAATTCTAAATCAGTTAAAAATTACTTTTATTAATTTTCTATAGTGTAATATGATTTCAGGTAACTGGAAAAATGTAAAAAAAATTATGATACCCCTAAAAATGGTCATTTTTAAATGGTTCAAATTTCACTAGTAGTTTTTAAAAAATTCAACTAATTTCACATTTTTTTTATAATTTTTCGTTCACAAATTTTTTGTATGCTTTTTTTACGATAATAAATAATCAATAGTATGGATTTTGAAAAATTTTAATTTTTTCAAAAAATTTCAAAAAACGTGCACAGTGCAGCGCGCGTAAAACTTGCACGCCAAAATTAAAAATTTATTTTAACCATCAAATTTAAGAAGACCACTCTGAAATATTTTGCAAACTATTTTTATCATTGCCAGCTATGTTTTTCTTAAAAAAAATTTTTTTTTAAAACGTCCAAATTTAAAAAAAATTAATTTGTTTATAAAATTTTTTTATTTTTTTAAGAAAAATTTAAAAAAAAAATTTTTTTAACAGCATTTAAAAGTTGAACAAAAACTGAACTTTTTTTGTCTTAACGAAATTTTTGTAAATCCAATAATTTTCAAGTTGCAGGCCATTTAAAAAATGTCTACTTTTCAAAAGTCAAATTTTCAAAAATTCATAACTCGGAAATTTGGCCACAAAAAAAAAAATAAAAAAATACGTATCTATTTTTTTTCACTAAAGAATGAAAAAAAAATTGTTTTGGGCAAATTTAAAATGTGAACTAAAATCTGACGTGGAATTGCCCATATGTGTTAGTTAATATGTGTGTACGTTATTTGTGAATTTTTGTAAGTACATATATGTGAATGAATTTTGTTTATATGTGTTAGTTTATATTTTTATGAGAGTTGTTTATATGCATTAGTTTATATGTGAATGTGTTTTGTATATGGGTAGTTCTACAAACGAAGGAAGAAAATGAAGAAAATTTTGGTACAACATTTTTTTACGTTCAGGTTTTAAAAAGTAGGTTAAATTCAAGTTAAAAGTTAAGTATTATCAAAGTTACCTAAAACTAAAAGTGGCCAGTCAAAAAAATAAAAATTGTAAATTTTACATCTTAAGCACATGTGTATTCTGTCAGAAAGTGCCAGGAAACTGAGAATTTGGTCATTTTTCGTCTAAAAAATTGAAAAACAAGGCTTGATAACAAAATTCAGAATACTGGTCAACAGGAAATAAGGTTCTACGACACCTAGAACAACAAAAGTATAAAAACATGAAATATTTTTTTTTAAAAATGCGTGCCAAGAAACTGAGAATTTGTCTGACCAAATGCCCATTTCGATCACAAAGTACAAAATTTTAGTTAATTGAACTGCAAGTTAAGTAAAATGCAAGTGATATCATATTTAGTTAACCTTTACTAAGCACTGTGAAAAATGCGGTGAATTAATCGTAATGCAAATTCTTAATAATTTTAACGTTTTTTATGATGCCAGGGAACTGAGAAATAATTCGATGGACAAAATTCAAGATAATATTTTTTAAATAAAATATCAAGTAATGTAACAATTATTTTAATCTTTGTAAAGTACATAACTATTTGAAATTATTATCCAAGTGTAAATTTTCATTTAATCGCTTAAAAATAATATTTACATATTTTATTAACTTTCATTTTCACATTGGGACATGCCAGGAAACTGAAAATTTAGCACTTGAATGCTTATTTTTTGCAAAAAGTATTTTTTGAAACCGGGTAACGTTTTGTGGCATAATAGAAATCATTAAGCACTACAGTTGCTATTAAAAATAATTTTCTTTTTTTCAAAATTAATGTAAAAAACAACCTTGAACATCATAAATTCCCTCTTTTGTAGAACTATACCCATATACTTGTATTTGAGTATGTGTAAGTACATATGTGTATGATTTTTGTGTATATCTGTTTGTTTAGGGTAAGTCCGGGGAGGTAGCCATATGTGAAAGATGCTTCAAATATTTTACAGAGTTTGTAAAGAAATATCACTTATTATGGGTTATTCTTCAACCTTTTGCGACTACTAATAAATGTAAATAACAATTTGTTGGAAAATAATTAAAATGTAAGTGTAATCCTTCTACATTTTTTTTGCATGGGTCTAAAATAATTTGAGAAATTCAGATTTCTTATTAATATATTCTTATTTTTTAACATAATCTTTAATTTTAAGTAAGTGAAAAAAATTTATATTAATTTATATGTGAATGAGTTTTGTGTATATGTGATTTTAGCGAATGTTTAAATATATATATGTGAATAAGTTTTGTGTATATGTGTTAGTTTACATGTGTTTGTAATTGAACAATGAACGACGAACGAAAATGCAACTTCATATAATAAGAGATAATGATAAGAAAAAGATTCTCACTGGAATTATTATTCTAGTGAAACCAATTTCATCTTATTCACGTATATATAATATTGTGGAGGAATTCATTGAATGGGAGAGTGTGAAAGTCCCTTAAGACAGTGCCGCCGGTACGATTCATCTTGCACACACGTGCAAAACACGTGTGGGTCGACTTGGTGGAGATTCGAAAGCCCTCTCCAGATAATGACAATGGGATACAATGCCGGAGAGCAAAGAGACGAAGAAGAGCAAGAGAAAAAGATAGAGAGAGAAAATGACTAGATGAAACAAAAAAATAAAGGGTCGACATCGTGTGCCACCCTTCACGTTTGCGTCAGTGCTTTTCAAACGAGGGATCTACTTGGAAAAGAACCTAATAAAAATCCAGAAAATTCCCCGAGGATCCTAGAAATGTCACCCTCAAGGGTAACGCGACAAATGTAAAGAACCCTTTTCAAACACATCATAACAATTACAGAGAGACTATTTTAGAAACATGTTTATTATTTCAACTAATCTTTTTCTCTCTATATATATAAAGCTCCTTCCTGTAAATTCCAGATAATTTTTTATACACTCTTTATTTTGGTGATAAAAAAAATTTTCTGACCGAGAAAAATCTTCCGGTGATTTCGAGTTCAAAGACCCTTATTCTGGAAGGGAAGTATTTTGAGATAAAGGGATGAAGATTCTGTAATGGTGATAAGGGTCGGTAATCGGATTTGTATTCCAAAAAAGATAATTTGGATTTTCGAAATATTTCTTTTCACTTTCTTATTAAAAAAGCAGCTAATTTATATTAGATGAAATCTTAAATAATACATCAAGCACTCTCTCAAATACTACATAAGAGAAAAATGACTGTTTTTTGAAATTAATTATAAATTTTATATTAACGGCAAAGTGGATTTTCAACTATATATATAGAGACTGGGAAAAAAGGTATTCAACTTACGTAAGTAGAGGTCGCTTTGGGCTTTCATGAAAGTTTCACGATTAATTTGCCCTGACGTGAAATTTGCCCATAAAAAAGAAGAGTTGAAAAATTATTGTCAAATGAGCGATTTTAATAATGGTCCTTTCTTATTCTCTGGGAATTGCTCGGCTGCTGGCCAGTGTATAACAAAAGAGCGCGGGAAAAGTGGCATGGAAAATGGAAAGAGTCAAAAAGAGATGGCTGAGAAAAAATACTCGTTTAGCAAAAAAAGAGGAACGTTAAAAATCCTTCTCGATGGATAAATCGTCGACTCGTTTCACGAGTGTTCAATTCCTGCAAGGACGAGACGTCACACAGTGAATTGCGGGAATGCAGGAGCGCTTAATGTGCATCAATTCCTTTTCCTTCGATTTTTCAATGTGGCCGCGCGCCACTCTTTTGCAACAATGAAAATACGACACGACTACGCTGAGTGCCTACATCTCAGAAATGTTTAATTAAATTCTTTGATTTAATTGAAAAGAGAGGAAATTCTTTGTGTTAACAGCATGTGATTGTTAGGTTCTCAATGGTAATTATTTTCGACCACTTTTCTCTTTAAATATTTAATAAATTCAGCTGAAATTTTGTACAAAAGTCTAAAATACAATAAAGAAGGGCAGTGATGTGCAAAAGTTTTAATATTTTTAACATTATAATTATTACAAATCACTTTAAAATTATCAGTTGTCAGGATCAATATGTCCCCACAGCACCGAAAGTTTCCTAAAAATTTATTAAATATTTACTCGCAATGTTCTGAATATGTAATTGCAATGTTTATTGACAGTTGTGTAAAGATTTAAATGTCCCGATTAAATAAATATTTAGCGCGAAACTTTCCTGAACATTTATTTAATCGGAACATTTAAATCTTTACACAATTTTCACTAAACTTTTCAGTTAAATATGCCGAATATTGCAAGTAAATATTTAATAAATTTTTAGGAAAGTTTCGGTGCTGTGGGAGTGGCTATCACAGTTTTTCTAAGGATATCAAATTGAGACAAAAAATTAATCAAAACGCTGTTTCGGAACACTTTTGATTTCGATTTTTGTCAAAAAATAGCTATTTCAGGGCTCGGATTGTACGACTTTTTCGACTTTTCTAAGGAAATGCGACTAATCGAATTTTTCGAGATTTTTTTTAGTAAAATGCCACTGAAATTAAAATTTTTTTTTAATTTAATGAAAAAAGTTTGAGTCAAAAAAATGTTCTGTTACATTTATTTACAAATTTCTTTCAAATTTTTCGAAAACATCAATAACTTCTTTTTAAAATAAATATTTAAATATTATTTTTTCATAGGAATTAAAATTTTTCAAAAGATTCAAATTCAAACGTTTTTGAAATAAAACAACTTATAAAAAATTGTGATAAAACATGAAGAAATCGATCACTCCGAGTCTTCGACTCGGAGCAATCGATGTCTTCATGTTTCATAATAATTAAAGATGACCGAGTGATAAAATCATTATATTTTATATCATAAAACTTTAAAAAAAATTTGTTTTAAATAATTTTTTATGAAAATAATTGAATTATTAGAAACAAATTTATAAAACATTAGTAAGTAATTAAATGATGCAGAAGAATTTTGATATTTACAAAGATAATTGAAATTTTGAGAATTTAAAAAAAAATTTGAAAATTTAATTTCTGCCAAGAATTTTCTTATTTTTGAAAATATTTGAATTTTGCAAAAAATTTTATTTTTCTAAATAGTTAACTTGATTAATTTTTATAAATTCAAAAGACATAACTTGGGATTTACTATCTCGGCGGTGGTTGTATTGTCGTAATTTATAATGGAGCAAAACAATTCCCAAGACTCGATATTGTGAAGTCGACGTGGATGACGATGTCAACGACTTTGTCCGGATTCCTTGATCCTCGTAACGTGATACGAGTGTAGGATTACTAGTAAAGGGTAAAGCATGGCATTCGGCTCAAGAGTGGGATATAGGAATAGGACGAGGAGCTAGGCGGGTTGAAAATGGTTCAACGGTCTATATACGCGATTGAGGAGATCAGCCGACCTGAGGTACCCTTCGGAAAATGGAAAATCGTCGAACCGCAACAGAATCGCCAGCCACAGAGAAACCATAATTGAAAGTGCAGAGCACATTCCCTGATATAATTCGCTAAAATGAAATAGAGCCTTGCCGAATTTCCTTTTAACAAAACGTAATGTATATCGTAAGTAATCTTTTCTCTCAATGGATTTATGTTTTTTGGGGGGGGGGGGGGGAGAAAAAAATTCCCACTTTGATACGGTCAAGTAGGCATTATGAATTTAAAATAGACACCCAACAGGACTCGAAAATACTTGGAAAAAATCGATTTTGATAAAAATATTCTCCATTATGGAAGATTGAATATTTTGTTTCGCCAGAAAGAAGGACAATAAAGATTCCACTAATTTGAAATTAGAGGGATAAAGTCATGCAGGAAAGCATCAGAGTGCGGACATTCGTAAACTAAAATAATAATTATGCAGATAACAATACATTTAGGCAATTATTTTTGGTCATATCGGCAAGTAAGGGACATATTTCATTTAACGAACGACAACAAAGGATTAAGCTCTGATTATGGCGGCCATTAAAAGCAGGTCGTGTTTGTCACGAGGGCGTTTTGCCCGTAGCTTTCAATTTTTTGGAGGGGTATTAGTGTGCTTTGTCTCGTTAGAAGGGTTGAGGGTTACGGCGTTTACAAGTAGTTAGGGGGTTCAGGTTTAATGCCGTTTACCCATGAAGGGTGTCTTTTAATGATTTTCAAGTTTCACCTCCTCTTAAAGAATATATAAGTGACGAAAATACAGAGTGACGACTTTCGATGAAAATCACAAGCGCAGATCGTAGATTGCAGCTTTGCCTTGCATGAGTATATAATTTGTGCTTTCAAAATTATATACGTATATACACGTATATATAAATGTGCTTTTGTGAACCAGTGGTGGTCGATTATAAGTGAGAGCGTGTGTGGGGAAAAAAGTAAATAACTCTCGGGCGTGGTAAAATTACGTGCGCGACACAATTTCCACAGTTCCGTGCAAACGAACACCCAATGTGTCAAAGCTTTGCGGTTCTCTAAAGGTGAATGAAAATTTATCATTAAAACCTCTCGCAGAAGCAACGAAATGTACAAGCTGCTAACTGCCACTAGATACTCCTGAGAAGTTAATATACATTCAGAGTAGTGTGTTTCTTTGTCGTGTCTACGTGCAATCTTTTATGTCCTTACAACTTAATTTTTTATAAAACAAGTAAAAATTCTAGAAACCTACAAATGACCTAATATTAAACTATACTGAGAAAAAAATGTTATGGAATCAATGCCACTTTATATATTTGTTTGTCGCAATAAACGGCATATTCAATATCGTTCGAATACAAATATGTTGTCGTGGCTATTCATCTAATTTTTATTTTTTTGACGACAGATAGAGTTATGGGTCTCGATGAGCATAAGGAATGAGCAGATATGTATATTTTTGTAAGGAAAATATTGAAGTGATTTTCTTTGTTTTAATTTTGGAATAAATAGTGTTATGTTTGCCAAGTCTTCCTCAATAGTTTTCATTCTACTCATTGTCAGTCCGAGAAATAACATATGTACTGTTGGTTTAATAACATGTGCTATTAATTGATTATTGCACTATAGATTTTAATAAATCTTGTATTATATTATTACAGAAGTTATAGTGTCAATAGAAAATGCTACAATATCAACAAATGCTTTTCGCAGTATAATTAAATCAATTTAATAGTATGTACTAGTGATTTCATTTCTATTTTATTTACAATCATGCTATCAATTTTAAAGTACATGAGCATTCAATTTATAGCATTAGTTTCAAATGTTTTAAGAAATAAACCAGGGACCGTCACGGAAATCAAATTTTGATTTCGTTACGATATTCCAAAACAAAACGAAATTATTAATGTATTTTGATCTTGATTCGGTATTGAAACAAAATTTACTTCCTATTTTGATTCTGATACTGTAACGAAACAAAATTTACTTTCTATTTTGATTCCGATACTGTAAAGAAACAAAATTTACTTCCTATTTTGATTCTGAAACTGTAACGAAACAAAATTTACTTCCTATTTTGATTCTGATTCTGTAATACTGCAATTTGGGTTTCTTATAGAAACAGAAGTCGATTCGAATTCTACTTCAGATTTCGTATGTAAAAACGATATTATCTTCTGATATATTTGACATTTGCAACAAAATTTAGTTCAGTATTTTATCAAAATTAAAACAAAAAAGAATTTTGATTTTGATATTGGAATCAAAACTAAAAAGAATGGAATTTTGATTTTGATATTGGAATCAGAACTAAATAGAGGGGATTTTTTATTCGGATACTCATATCCGAATCAAAACAAAAGTATTTTTTAATTTTGTTTTGATTTCGTGACGGTCCCTGAAATAAACACATCTTTGCTCTTTAATACCTATTTCAAACTACACTTTTCAGTGGTTCAACACACAACATAAGGGAGTATAGTCAAGGTCGGACCATCTTTTGACTTTTGTTTATAACTTTTTTTATAAAAATGAATTTGGTCAATTGAAGTATATTGTTGGAAAGTCCTGTTTAATAGGAACATTTTTTCTATACAAATTAAATTGATTTTGGTTTTAAAATGAAAAAGTTGTAAGTTATAACACACTACATACAATCATAATACATTTAAATGATGTTGATTTCAATTCCCTTATGTACAAAAATGATGAAATTAATACCGCTTGTGAGAGAAAAAATTAATTTTTCCAGTAGGTATATTCAGTAGTGAAAAATGTTTAATAACCTAATTAAATTATTTTATAAATCTTCTTTAGATTTTATTTTTATCGTTGTTAAATAAAGTATTTTTTTAAGTTTACAGCATGATATTTTTAAATGAAATGCAAATACTATTGAATAGTAGAAATATAGGGTAATGTCACCTTGAGTGGACCGCCTGAGCTTTTAAGTTATCTGACAGCGGAAACGTGAAATAAATAGTGCGAATAGCAGCACCGCACCTAGAAACCGTAAGAAATTAAGTTCCGCGATAATCATATACGTTATCGTTTGATGTAACGAATTTTTAAGAACACAAACCAAAAAAGAAGTCGCTCTTACAATGAGTAAAGTGATTCGGAAATGTAAAAGTAGTGAAAAATTTAAGTTTTAAAAGGTAACTTATTGTTTCCTTCTACTTTGGACATTGAAATTGATTGTCTTAGTTTAATTAAGTGATTATTTTGACTCAAAAAAAAAAAATTGTGGAATAAATCGGAGGTTTTTAATAAAAAAGTTCATAAAAAGTTTTAAGTTCAAAGTTAAAGTTTTAAAAGTTTAAAAAACTTAAAACTTTAAGTTTTAAAGTTAAGTTAAGTTAAGTTTTTTTTAACTTTAATAAGTTAAAGTTTAAAACTTTATTTAAATAATTTAACTAGTAAAACTAATTTAACTTTATTTAAATAAAGTTTAAATAAAGTTAACTGAATAAACTTTTTATGAACTTTTTTTATTAAAAACTTAACTTAATAAGTTAACTTAACTTAACTTAGGTTTTTTTAAGTTAAAGTTAAAGTTTTTAAAACTTAAAGTTTCAAGCTCCATAAGAAGTTGCATGTCACCATGAGTGGACCACTGTTTAAAACCATGAGTGGACTGCCTGTTTTTTATATTTTTAATGTCAGTTTACCATTTTTATGGATATAAATTGATAATAAATTGGTTTGAAACTATGTTTTATGTTCTTTATTAATTTTTTCGTGATATTGATATGATATGTGCCAAAATTTTTAAAAATTGTTTCACTTGCAAACATTGCGACACACACATGGTCTGAAGCTGCATAAGCATAAATTTTGTATTAATATATCAGAAATATTAAATACATTAAAGAATTTAGAACAACTTTTGCAATTTTTTAGGAGTGGTCCACTCAAGGTTACACTTTTTTCATTCCTTAAAAATTAGCTATTTTTTTAAAGTCAATTGTTTTTTTCAAATAAAAATAAAACAAAGCTATTATGGTGTAAACACTTACCTAGGGATCTAAACTAATGCATGGAATAGAAACCTCCGATTAATTTGCTTTCATGAAGAATTTTTTAGAAAAAAAGCTTAGGCGGTCCACTCAAGGTGACATTACCCTACTTTCTTATCTGGCTTCGTACTCATCTACTAAAACCTACTATTTACTACTTTTTTACGTGATGCTACTATTTGGGTACTTTTTTTAGATTTCTTCAGTCACTAAAAGCTACTATTTCTGGTTTTTTTTTTTGAGAATTTCCATTACTTTAAATTCACTAATACTAGAAATCAAAAACTATTCTCAAAAATTATAAGCAAATTCTTTAAAACTATTCAATTATTTTCAAAAAATTTTCGATATTCAATTATTATCAATATCTAGTATTTTCATGCAATTTCGGAAAAGAATTCAATTATTTAAAACAAAAATTGATAAAATTCATTCAAACTTCAATTATTTTCATAAATAATAAATTTCCACAGGAATGCAATTAATTTAGAATATCATTTTCAAAAAAATTTCGAAAAAATCAATTATTTAACTAAATTTTTATACATTCTGCACAATAATTCAATTGTTTTCATTATAATAATAACATTTTTCATGGAAATTCAATTATTTAAAAAAGTTTTTGATAAAATTCTAAGCAAGAATTCAATTATTTTCATAAATAATAAAACTCATCGAAGAATTTCAATTATATTTAATACTATTTTAAATTAATTAATCGAAAAATTCAATTATTTTCACAAATAAAATTTCCCACAAGAATTCAATTACCTAATTAAAATAAATTTCCATAATATTTATTATATTTCGAAAACATTAATTATTCCTTCAGATTTCAATAAATTTCTTTCCTAGAATTCAAAATTATTTACATAAAAAATTCTTCGAATGAATTCAATTATGTCGATAAGTAAAAAAATTATTCCCGAAAATTCAATTATTTTGAGGCGTTTTAATAAAATTCTTTGCAAAATTCAATTATTTTTGTAAATTACAATATTCATCACAAGAATTCAATTATTTTTAAAAGTAATAAATTTATTCTTAGAAATTCAATTATTTAAAAAAATTCGAATAAAATCGTTCGCAAGAATTTAATTATATTCATAAATAATAAAATGCTTTTTAGGAATTCAATTATTTTCAAAAACATTAAATAAAATGCCATACAGACATTCAGTTGTTCTAAAAAATTTTAATAGATTCTTTGTAAAATTAAATTATTTTTAAAAACTCTTCCCAATTCAATGATTTTCAACATCTACTATTTTCATAAAATTTACAAACAGAATTCAATTATTTAAAAAAAATTTTGTAAAAATCTTCGTAAAATTTCAATATTCTTTTCATGAATAACAAAAATATCTCAGGAATTCAATTATTTAAATTAGAATTTGCAAAAAATTATTTAAAAGAAATCAATTATTTAAAAATTTTTATAAAATTCTTCACAAGAATTAAATTATTCTAAATTTTAAATTATTTTTTATGAATTATTATATTTTAATATTTATTTTCTTAATTCAATACAAAAATTATTTCTTAAAAAAAAATTGAATTTAATAGCATTAGCGCTATTGGGCTCATAGCTTTTTTTACACATCTGAAATTCTGTACTACTCAAACTTTTTTCTACCTTAAAATAAGACTTTTTATTCCATGTTTAAAATATTGGTACAATATGTTATTTTCTTAATGATTTTTTCACGGCTATGCAATATTTGAAAAGACCGATAATTTTTTAATCCCTATTTCAATTTTCCGCAAACATGCGCCTTCATTTTCCAATGCACTCGGCTGTGGAAAATCAGTATTCAGCATTTCATAATAAATTATTTTCAAACGAGAAAATTTAACAATCACAAATGTGATTGTATCCATAGTTGAATATTTAATTATCGTTTGGTTGCTACTGCGCTCCTCATTCATTGTTATTTTACTAGATAAACCGCCGAATAGATTAAAAGCATATTAAAAAAAATTTTTAGCATCTCTCAATTTAAAATTCCCTATACTAAACGATAATTTTTACTCGCATTCGTTTGTTAATGTATATTGAAAATTATGAAAAACTAAAGGGAATAGAAATTTTCATCTAATATAAAGTAAAGCAGATTATCATTATAAATAAAATTAAACGTTTTTCTGCACATTATACATAGAATTGAAAGTTATTCGGTTAAATATAAGGAATAAATTTTCTTCGCATGGTTAAATTAATTTAGTGAATAAGTTTAGCAATTTAATTAAATTGATATTAATATTAATACAAAAGCTTTGTAATAAAAAATTTAATTGTAATAAACGATCCTTTTTTCTGTTACAGGTGAGTAATCGCACATTTTGCCCGTACTCATTAATCCTAAGGTAGGAAAATGATTTTTTATTTGTTTTTTTTTAAATCTCGTAAAATGCTCAACGTATACATAATTATATGACAAGGGCCTCCACCTGCGAACGCCAAGGCCACCGCCAACCGCTAGAAAGCAGTTCGGTTGATAAAAACAGATTCCTCGCCACCTGGTGGTGATCTTGGCGTTCTCAAGTGAAGAAATTAAATCACAATTCGGCTTTGCACTTAGCTACTAACATCTACGATTTATTACTTTTTTATAATTTGCTAATATTTGGGTACTTTTTTTTTAGATTTGTGACACTAAAAGCTACTTTTTTCCTTATTTTGAGAATGTGCACCACTTTCAATTGGCTAATACATGAAATAAAAAATTAATCTTAAAAATTTTAATAAAATTCTTTGAGACTATTGAAATATTTTCAAAAATTTTAAGGAAATTTTTCCCAAGTAAAAATAATTATTTTCGCAAATAATGAAATTGTTCGCTGAAATTCAATTATTTTCAATGTCTACTATTTTAATAAAATTTCTTAAAAGAATTCAATTATTTACAAAAATTTCAATAAAATTACGTTGCAAGAATTCAATTGTTTTTCATTATTTTATAAATGATTAAATTTCTCGTAGGATTTTAATTATTTTTAATACAATTGCAAGTAAATTCCTCAAAAAATGCAATTATTTAAAAAAATTTTTTTTAAATTCTTCGAAAAAATCAATTGTTTTCAAAAATTTTGATTTTGTATCGATTAAAACGAGTTTTTTTAGAATAATAAAGAAACTTGTAAATAAATGTATTAAAACATTCTTTTGAGTATCTAATAATTTTTAGAGTGAATCAGAATATTCTTTAGGTTCAGGGAAAAACAAAATTAAATTTTTGTGGTAACCCTGCTTTTTAGTTTTTATCCATCAAAAAGTTTTTTTTAATATTAAAAAAATATTACTGTGTAAATAAATCCTAAAAACGGACTTGCATCTTTAATATATTATTTCCATCCTAAAATAAATCTAGAAAATAAATAATTTGATAGTTTAAGTCTGCTTTTGTGATTTTATCTATATTTATTTAATTTATTAAAAGAAAAGAATTCGCTCTATTTACTCAAATATGTATATACATATATAGAGTACTTGGAGTTTATTCTCGTACACACTTTCAGCCGACAAATAGAAATGTTTTCTTTTTGATGCTTTTTTTACATCGTTTTACATTTTTATTGTTTTCAGATTTGTTGGCTGGCGCGTACTTTTCTTGTTGTATTTATTTCTTTCGTAAATCTCCATTTTCCATTTCATTCTGCAAAACCCTACTATATTTCTATCACGTTTTCTTATACCTTGTCTCTTCTTTCTTATATTTTCTATATATTCGAATTTTTTGAATAAATACCATACAGGTGCTCATGAATATTAATTAAATGTCACTTTATGTTTGAAACAATCAAATTTTCATATTTCTTTTTTAAATTTAAAAAAGAGATAATTTCAGTCTTTAAATATAAATGAATCGAAAAAGAAGTATAATGAAGAGAATTTTATTGTTTTTTAATATTTTAAAATTAAGCTTATTATAACTGCATTTACAGTTAACTTTTTAATATTTTAAATTTTAATACCCTTATTATCGAGAATATGTCAAGAATTTTTGAAAATGAAAATCTCTACAAAGAAGAGAGTTTTAAATTTTACATAAAGCAAAAAGCAATTAATACTAATTAACGATTTTCATATTTTGTAAAGTTAGTATACGTGTATAATTATATTGATGATTCTGACACAAAACAATGGTTTCTCCTCTAATAAAACTAAAGATAATAATGGTTTTTCATTAATCATTTTTCATTATCATGAAAATAAATTTCAATTATAAATTTTCCCATAGTGAATATACAATACAAAATTGGTAAATAATTTTGAAGGAAATTATAAAATATTGTGATTAAAATTTGTATTTATTGTAAAGTGTGCAACATTCTGTATGATCGCATATAGGGTCGCCGTTAGTATATTTCAGTTAGTTAAACATTGTTCGCAAGTGTAATCGTGCTAATTAATTAAGGTGAAAGTTTAACAGTAGAGTCAGGTCGACAAATGGTGGGAAGGTCAGATGCCGGTTTGAACATGAAGTAGGGAAGGGTGCTATTTGGATAAAGCAGATTAGTCCAGTGGGATCTCGAGTCCAGGGAGAAGAGAAGAGAAAAGCAAAAGGTTAACCATTTAGGTCTTTTCTCCAATTTACAGTGAAATTTAAATTCGCTATCGTTCGCTCGTTAAAGCCAAGTTCCCTCTATACCAATCCAAAGGCCCATAAACCGGAAATGTCTTCTACTGATCAAAGTATAGTACACGCGATGCAACTTTAATCATGACAAATCTACGTGATTCGAATGAGTTTCAATTTTTTTTTTTTCTTTTTGAAAAATTTCTGTACACTTTATAGGCAACATTTCTTTACTTTTCAAAGAGTAACAGTTTTTTAAAATATGGGCGATTCTCCACGAAGTAGTAACTTTTAACTACAGTTTTATTTTTATAATTATAATTTTTACAATTCTTAAAAAAACTATGTCCATCTCCCCCAATTTTGATTAAAAAATGTGCAGTACTTCTCATCCCATTCCTCAAACTAAATTGAATTTTTGCATTAGAAAAATTGAAACATCTGGTTTATCGAGTACCTTATAAATGAACCAGTTTCCTCGCTTGTCACAGAAACATTATCTATCCTACTTTGACTCAATAGAGCCTTTACGACAATGACCACACTTCATTAAAGACAGGTTGTTCCGATTCAGCACAATCCTGTGATATCGCCACCTCAGACCTTTCTCTAATAATAAAATGGTTTCTCGGTTCTCATCCTTTACTTCACTTTCAATCACTTACTGGCGAGATAAATCGATCCTTTTCCGTTTTGATCACAAGCTTCTACATCATTGTAGAAGCAACTTGAGTGATTCTGACATTTGATCCTTACAAACACTTTTCTATAATTGTCACCTTCTATCGAAACAATATTACAATATTACTTTAAGGGAAAAAAAAGTTTTCGAATTTAGAAGATTCCTCTTCTTTCATTTCGTATTTTCCTCTGATTTTACGCTTATTTCTATAAAAACAGTAAGATTAAAAGTTATCATTTAATAAATAATGCCAAAGTGGTCTCTTTTCATATATAAGAATAAGTATGTCAAGTAAAAGTAATTCAGGGTTGTCACAGGTCAGGAAATTCAGGGAAAAGTCAGGGAAAGTAGAATTGGTCAGGAAAATCAGGGATTTTTACTAAAAGTACTGAAAAAATTGAATTTTTGAAATTCATAAGAAATCTCTCAATTTTGAATGAATTTAATTAGAAATTTTAAAGAACTTAGTTTTTTAAAAAATTTTAATTATTTAAATTATTCTGAAATTAGTTACATTTTTTAATACATATTTGAGCGATTCCACGGGAAGTGTGATCAAGGTAGAAAACAATTTTTCTCAAATTTCACGGTACAATGCTTATTTTGATAATTTTTTCCTCTTAAACAATTAAACAAAAAAATTTGTCAAGGTTGAGTTTCGATAGATTTTTTCATGCTCTTTCGATTGGAAATAAGAATTTTCAAAAAAAATGTCTACCTAAAAAAATCAAAATTAAATTTGACTTTTTGGGGTCCTTATAGAGAAAAACTTCAGCTTTCGTTAACAGAAATGATCCACAAGTTTTGAACGTTCAAATGAACCAAGCACTTTTTATTAGAAATGTTTTTATAATTTGAAGGGTGACATGACAAAAGGGGTCAAGCAACAATTTCATGTTTTTACAGGAATCGAAAATAACACATTTAAAAATTTTTCTGATCATTAAAGAAAGATCTAAAAAAATAGTTTAGAGATATTATTTCGCTTTACCAGTAGAAATACAATTTATGAAGATAAACCTACATATTAGAGAGAAAAATAAGTAAAAGTGGACCATTTTGGGGATACGTCAAATGTGCATATTTTCTTATAAAATTAATTGTTAAAAAAATATACAGTTTAAAGAAAAACTGAAAAATTAGTTTTTTAATATTGAATTAACGAATTGAATGCAAAAAAGTTTGCTTCAAAAAAACTGTTTGTTTTCAAGAAAATTGTTAATTAAATGTTAACTTTTGAAAGTAAACAGTACATAAATTTTCAAAAGCAAACTACAAACAGGAATATTTAAAAATTAACAGAAGAATAATATTTAAATTATTGAAAATTAGGTAAAGAATAAAACTATTTCTAAATAGACAAAAAAAAATTCAGCGAAATTTAATATATATTAAATTATATCAAAAAGAAAGCAATATTTTTAACCATATTAACCTATTCATAATAATATTCATTTCTTTTGTTTTTAACCGAATTGCATTGCAAGTAAAAATTTAGGCTATTTTTCATTCTTATTTTTATTAAAAACGAGTTTAAAAAACAATTTACAAAAAAAATACTTTTACAGAACTGTGCAAATGAATTTACTTGATTTTTTTATGAAAAAATCTCAATTTCGAAAAATTGTTGCTTGACCCCTTTTGTCATGCCACCCTTCATTTATTGTTTGCAATAAAAATTAAAAACTTAAATTTTACACTTAGAAACTTTATAATTGATTTATTTTATATCGACAAAAAATTATTGTAATAAATATTTAAATTAAAGAAGAAAATATATAAATTTCGTTCATTTGAACGTTCAGAACTTTAGGATCATTAACAGAAATTAATGAAATTAATGCATTGTACCGAAAAACCCCTTGATCACTTGACATGGAATCACTCATTTAAATAATTAATAAAAATAATGGATTTATAGAAGAATTTTAGTTAAAAACACTAAAAAATTTGAATTTTGAAGAAGAGTAAGAATATGTAACTATGAAAATAACTTCCTTATATCTAATTTCAAATTTGTTTAAATAATTAAGTATAAAAATTAGCATTTGCAAGCCATACTTTTCAGTTTAATTCATTTAAATAGAAAAAATTTCAGAAATGAAAAGAAATCAAAATTTTAATTTTTTAAAAATAAAATTTACCAAAAAACAATTAATTTGTTTAAACAATTGTTAAATATTTACACAATACCTTTTATTTTTGTATTTAATTATTTCCTGCGTAAAATGTTGAGAAATGTTAAAAAAATAAAATTTTGTTGGTTCATGTTGAAAAAATATACAATTAACAATAAAAAATTGTTTAAACATTTTAAAAATTTATTAAATAAATACTGCATGTTTATATGTTAATTATCCATTAAATTTCGGGTAAAAAACTCGAAGAAATATACTACAAATTGAATTTTATTCAATCATGTTCTTTTTTGCAAAAGTTAATTAATTAGCGTGTTGTTTATTTAATAAAAGTGTAATTATATAAAAAATTTTACTTCAGGAATACTAAAACATGATTTCTAATGTACTTAAAAATTTTTTGAATGTTAAAAATTTTATTTTATAGCAACATATCGACTTTTTCATACTTTGTTATAAACAAATAAATATAAATAAACAAAAATTAAAAAATCGGCCTGGAGGAATCAATAAAGAATTTAGTAACGAAGATTTAAAAAAAAATTGTTTAATTTGAATGAAAATTGTGACCTCTTAACTGATTTTGACACAAAAAGTACATTTGGCCCCACTGTGGCGGCGGTAACGGTGGACATGCCGCGCGGTAAACAAACGTGTCGCCCGGCAGAAAAAAATTCATAACTTTGTTCCTAATTGCGGGACACCAAATTTCAAAACGGGTATGGAATCGTTATAAAAAAGCCTTTACGATGAAATTCGAACGAACTTCCTACGACGTTAAGAACATTGTTTATTTTACAAATAAACAATTAAATTTGCAATAACAATTACAAAAATTAAACAATTTAATTTTTTAATTATTTCATTTGAAACTACATCATTTTCTGAGTACACATACCAAATTTTATAACGATTCGTTTATTCTGTTTCGAGATATTAATTTTTTAATAAAACACTGCAAAAAACTTAAATTGTTTATAACAAAGTGAAATTTAATTTTTTTGAAAAATCCTTCAAGGCATTTAATTAATTCATAATTATGTTTCATTTTCATGTATTACCAAGTAAATACAGTAAATCTCAAAATTTGCTGTTACACTTCAGGAATTCTTACTCAGAAGTTACAATTGCGGAAAATCAATTATTTTCAAAAGTAATAAAATTCTTATCACAAAATTCAGTTATGTTTAAAATTTACAAGAAAATCTCGACAAAATTCCAATTTTTTTTTATTTATAAATAAAAAAATTCTTCTTCAAAATTCAATTATTTTCAAAAATTTGAATAATATTCTTGGGAAAATTTTAAACATTTTCAAAAGTTTTCATGAATTCAATGATTTCAAATATCTATTTTAATAAAATCTTCCAAAAGAATTCAATTTATTTAAAAAAAATCTTAATAAAATTCTAAGCAAACATTTAATTATTTCCATAAATAATAATGAAAATATCACAGTAATTAAATTATATTTACAATTTTTTATAAACTTCTTCTCAATAATTCAATTATTTTCATAAATAAAATTTTTTTCATGGATTCAATTCATAAATAATAAAGCTCATCGCAGAATTTTAATTATTTTTAATACAATTTTAATTGCAATTCTTTTAAAATTAGTTGAATTCTTTAATATTGTATTTATATAATATTATTTCCAAAATTTTAACGCAATTCTTAGATAGAAATCAATTATCTCAATAAATATCAAAATTTTTTTGAGAAATTCAATTGTTTTCAAAAATGAAAAAAAAAATTCTCGTCATGATTTCAATTATCTTTATAAACAGCAAAATTCTTCGCTGAAAATCAATTATTTAAAAAAATTTTAATAAAATTCTACGTAAACATTTAATTATTTTCATAAATAATAAAAATTTCCCAGAATTACAATTATTTACAAATTTTTTATAAATTTTTTCGCAATAATTCAATTATTTTCGATAAATAATAAAACTGTTTTTAAGAATTTAATTTTTTTTTATAAATTAGAAAACTCATTGCAGGATTTTAATTATTTTTGACACAATTTTAATCGAATTCCTTGAAAAATGTTTTTAAAATTCGTCAAAAGAATTCAATTATTTAAAAATTTGTTGATAAAATTCTTTATGAGAATTCAATTTTAACAAAAATTCAGTTTTTCAATAAATTATTTATTTTTGAATTTAAATAATTGAATTTTCGTAGAATTTTTTAAGAAAAATTGATTTAAGGAATAAATTTCCGAATAATCGATTTATTATTTATGAAAATAATTGAGTTCTTGCAACGAATTTTACTACATTTTTTTACATAATTGAATTCTTTTGGGATTTTTTACTATCTACTTGAAAAAATAATTGGACTCTTGCGAAAGATTTTATTAAGATTTTTGTAAATAATTAAATTTTGTTTTGAAAAATTGCATGATAATCTAAATTATTGTAAAACATGAAGAAATCGATCACTCCGAGTCGAAGACTCGGAGTGATCGTTTTCTTCATGTTTTATCACAATTTTTTATAAGTTATTTAATTTCAAAAAGGTTTGAATTTAAATTTTTTGAAAATTTTAATTTCTATGGAAAAATAATAATGATTAAATATTTATTTAAAAAAGAAGTTATTGATGTTTTCGATTAATTTTTACAATTAAAGAAATTTGTAAATAAATGTAATAAAAAATATTTTTGAGTATATAATAATTTTTAGAGTGAATCAGAATATTGTTTAGAGTCAGTGGAAAAAGTGAAAATTTTGTCTGGAAATTAGGGAAAAGTCAGGGAAAAAAATTAAATATTTTAAGCAACCCTGTAATTGTTAAGTTGAATTTTCTTCTTACTTTGAAATTTTCTTTCTTCGTTGTTACATTAAGTAGATTTTTTTAGCTTTTTCAAATTTTTTTCAAACAAAATTTAATACACTATATTTCACTGTTGATAAACTGTAGCGAATAATCGTAAAATCAGGTAATATTTGCAATACACTATATACAACGTGGTGATAATGATTATTTTTTTATCCAAATAAAAAATAAAACTTGCATAACACTATTCACATTGTATATGCTGTTGTTTATCAAAGAGTCGCATAAAAATTTTGTTACCTAAGAAGATAACGGATTTTTATGAGTTTCTGTAAACCGGAACACAGTAAAAAGAAAGTCTTAAAATTTTTACACCTTAAATTTAACCAGTTATATATAGTATAAAACTCCTCTGTCTAACAAATGTGATGAGATAAGATTTTCTTTGAAAAAAATATTCTTTAATTTTGCGCAAGACAATAAGATTCAGATTATACATACATATTCTTTGAAACTTTAGAAATCCAAATATATTAGTATTCATGTTTTAAAACCTATGTCATATATTCTTTTGTTTGATAACATGCTTTCAGTAAAGATATTTTATTTAAAAACTCTTCAGTGGTGGAGAAATCTTCGGTTCGAATGTTTTATGAAATTTGTTTTCTTCTTGTAAAATATGATTGTTACATGAGATTTTGAACAAGAATTATTCAGAAGTTGTTGTTTGTTCTGTTTATTCAAGTTGACATAATAGGATTGAATCGCATTTTGTGCATATATGCGGTTTAACAACGCGAAAAGTTTGCTGTGCTTTTCGAGAATCGCCAAAGAACGAAAGAGTAAGGTCGCAAGCGAACGTTGAGACTCAAAAGTTCTATGAGGATTAAAAAGTTCTCTTTCGTTTTGGGATCGCGACCATAGCGGCGAAGATTCCGATAATGCGCACTTGTATTTTTCTCTCAAACTCTTTTCAACAATGTTGTGTTCTTTCTTTTCCTCAGTTGCTTTCCATTCTTATATATGTATATACAGTTATTTATAATGACGAGGAAGTACGAGCTGGTTATTTTTATACGAAATCGAGTTTATATTGCCTTCATATATAGAGAAATCTGAAAAATAAGCAGATTTTTATTTCGTCTCGAGAGGAGTAGATTTTTAAAAAATACTTTTCGCTTACATTTTCGTTTAATTATTATTATTATCATTATTATTATTATTATTATTATTTTTTTTTTTTTTGCTTAGGGACTTTTGGGAAATCTGCCTACAGATACCTTGGATTCCGTACTCCAAGGTTATGTGGGGTTGGTAGAATGAAACAAAAGGAAATATTAAAAAAAAAGATAAATAAATAAATGTTATAATAAATTTAATAAACTGGCGACCTACTACCAGCCCGACCCACTAAAAGCCGTAACCCTTCTTCTGGAGCCCTTTACCCTCCCTCGGAACTGTCGTAAGACTTTAGCATTCGACGGTGGCGCTCCAACTCTGTCGCTAATGCGACCTTCTTCTTTGCAAAAACTCCAGTCCCTTCTAAGGTATGGTTCTGCAGGAGGAAATAAAGAATTTATTATCTTTCTGACCCAATCGGGATTGTCCAGGCCGGGGGTCTTTTTCCTCGTCGCTAATTTCTTAGTAACGATTTTAAAAGTCAGACCCCATGGGTCCTTATCGACTTCCTCGATTAGGTCCTTCCAGCTACGGCGTCGCGACTTGCGGATCTCTTTCTTGAGGTTTTTTTTCGCCTCCTTGAAAGCCTCTTTCAGCAAGGGATCTCCCTTAGATCGGGTATATGTCCTTCTTGCTTTGAGGCATTCCTTCTTTAAGGAGGCTAGCTCCTCTGACCACCAGTGCAAGGATTTTCTTACGGGAATGGCGCCTTTGCGTGTCATTGACGCATTGCAAGCGGTGACTATCATGTTCCTCACCGCTCGCACCTCCCTATCCAGACTGCTCGGCCTCTTCACCCAGCCCAAGTCCTCAATTAAAAAGGCTTCTCTTAGGGACCGGCCGAACTTTTCCTTGTCGAGTCTCTTCATATTCCACGAGGAGGTTTTGCGACTAGGAGCATCCTGTCTTTTTCCTCCTCGTGTGTCTCCCATCGAGACTGAGAACTCAATGTACTGGTGGTCACTTGCGGTATATTCCTCAGAGACCCACCAGTCGGTTATGCGGCTAAATAGTTTAGACGATGCGATTGTTAGATCTATAATTGATCCAATACGAATTCCTCTCTTGTCGAGTCTCGTCTCACCCCACACTGGCGACTTTGCGTTAAAATCGCCAATGATGATGACATCCAGCCTGGATTCTGTGAGGCTCGCTTCTAGGTCTTCGATATTGGCTTCGAAGTTTGTCAGTGGGTCGTTGGGTGAGAAGTAGCAGCTATACATACGTATATTAGCTACCTCTATCCACACGAACCCACTGCTCGTCTCCAAAAACTTGTCAACCCGCAATTCTGGGTTGCACAGCTTTATGGCGGCTCTCTTCGCCTTATCCTGATACCAAGGGACGAGATCGCTTCCTTGATACTGCTCACTGCAGAACAGGATATCGACCTTATTTTCCCTTGCCGTTTGCATTAGGAGCAACTGTGCATCCTTACTTGTATGCAGGTTGACCTGCAAAAATTTTAAGGATTGGCCCTTTTAATCTTTTGCAGTTCTTCCCTGTAAACCGGGCAGGCTCTCTTTCTGGAATCATGATCCGTTTCTGGCTTCCCCAGGTCCAAGCACGTAAGGCACTTCGGCTCAACGACACAGCTCTTCGCGAGGTGTCCCTCTCCGACAGTTTTTGCTTCTGTCGGGGCCTTTGCAGGTTCGGGTAGAGAGTCTGTAGGCTAAGCACTTTTGGCACCTAGCTACTTCAACATGCTCGCGAATTGGAGCATTTATCCAGCCGATTTTGATTCGGCCAAGTTTAAGCAGAATGTCACTTTCTGCTTCTGCCAAGCGGATTAGAGCAACCTTAGTTCCTCTATAGCGCGGCAATAATTTGCACTCCATAGGCAGGTCGGACTTGCCCAGCTTTTCTTCCAATGCTGAAGTCACCTCACTCTCTGTAGTGGCTTCATCCAGGTCTTTGATTTCTAGAGACCTCTTATTTACCAGATGTATGACCTCGGCCTCGCCATGCAGGGCCAAGGACAGACTCTCCGCAAATTTTAAGGTCTCTCCACCCTTTTTCACTATCAGGAGAACCTCCTGTTTAAAGGTTCTTCTGATTTTTTTAATCACGGTACCAGTGTCTTCTGGTTTAACCTTTGATTTTATCAGCGGCAAGATACCTTCATAAGATTTTAGGTCTCTTGCCGTGATCTTTACCGCTTCCGTGGTTCTAAGCTTCAAAGGGTGTTTTAAGAGCTCTTTTTTCTCGCCTGGGGGCTTTTTTCTTGAAGCTCGTTCCCTTCTCTTTCCAAAAACCTTAAAGCCGTCCTCATTGTCCGCTCCGACTTTCAAGACGGTCTCAGCATACGTCTGGCTGGGACTACTTGAGGACGCCTCTTTTGCTCCAACTAGCGACTCAGAATTAAGCGTTAGAGCATTCTTTCGCTTAATCCTCTTTCCGCTCCGAGTCGCTTGTTGAGGACTCTTATCCGGGCTTACACCTTCTCTGGGGCGCTTACTTACGTTCTTTGCCTTATTAGAATCTGTATCTGCTGCACTATCCAAAGTTGCAGCAGCACTCCTCGTTTGCCTTGGAGTTCCTACAGCTGGAGTCCGTGGCTCCTGATCCCTGAACGGTTCAGGGATAAAACGCAGATTCCTACAAATTGTATAGAACGCACTCTCCAAAACCGCCACGCCATCCTGGATGTCACGACTGACGTTCTTTTGGCGCTTGAATGCCTGGTGCATGCTCTTAAAAATCCCGAGAATAGCCAGGAACTGATTTGCGACATTTGATTCGTAGCATGTCAGCTGGCTATCTATTTGGCTCCCTCCAAAATCCTTGGAGCCATCTGCACCGACTATCGGGGCTTGCACCCGATTAGAATCGGTGGTGGGATTACTCTCTTTCGAGGTACCCACTTGGAGTATTTCGTTTAAAATTTTGTCCATTTCATTTGTTTTTTTAATTCTTTGTCCCGTGTCGAGGGACAATCGGGCCTTAACAGGGTACTACCATCTGGCCAGGATAGGCCCTGAACCGCCTCCGTTAGTTACATAGACGTTATAGCATTGCCGGAGCTGTAGTGCTTAATGATTACTATTATGCCACAAAACGTTACCCGGTTTCAAAAAATATTTTTTGCAAAAAATAAGCATTCAAGTGCTAAATTCTCAGTTTCCTGGCATGTCCCAATGTGAAAATGAAAGTTAATAAATTATATAAATATTATTTTTAAGCGATTAAATACAAATTTACACTTAGATAATAATTTCAAATAGTTGTACTTTACAAAGATTAAAATAATTGTTACATTACTTGATATTTTATTTAAAAAATATTATCTTGAATTTTGTCCATCGAATTAATTCTCAGTTTCCTGGCATCATAAAAAACGCTAAAAATATTAAGAATTTTCATTCCGATTAATTCACCATTTTTCACAGTGCTTAGTAAAGGTTAACTAAATATGATATCACTTGCATTTTACTTAAGGAGTCGTACACATAATACGTCACGCGAACAGGGGGAGGGGGGGTCAAGACATTTGTGACGACCTATAGAAAAAATGGCGCTAATGTATGGGACAGTGTGTGACATGGGGGAGGGGGGGTCTAAAATGTACAAAAATCGCGTAACGTATTATGTGTACGGCCCCTAACTTGCAGTTCAATTAACTAAAATTTTGTACTTTGTGATCGAAATGGGCATTTGGTCAGACAAATTCTCAGTTTCCTGGCACGCATTAAAAAAAAAAAATATTTTATGTTTTTGTACTTTTGTTGCTCGAGGTGTCGTAGAACCTTATTCCCTGTTGACCAGTATGCATTATTTTTTTATTAAGCATTATTTTTAAATTTTTTAGACGAAAAATGACCAAATTCTCAGTTTTCTGGCACTTTCTGACAGAATACACATGTGCTTAAGATGTAAAATTTACAATTTTTATTTTTTTGACTCGACACTTTTAGGTAACTTTGATAATACTTTTAACTTGAATTTAACCTACTTTTTAAAACCTACTGAACGTAAAAAAATATTGTTCCAAAATTTTTTTCATTTTCGTCTTTCGTTTGTAGAACTACCCATATAGAAATCAGTTATCTAGATAAATATCAAAATTCTTCCCAGAAATTCAATTGTTTTCAAGAATTTTAATAAAATTCTTTGCAAAATTCAATTATATTCATAAATAACAATATTAATCACGAAAATCAAATTATTTTCAATGGTTAGAAAATTATTTTCAAAAATTAAAAAAAAAATTTGGTCATGATTTCAATTATCTTTATAAATAGCAAAAATCTTTGCTGAAATTCGATAATTTAAAAAAATTTTAATAAAATCTACGCAAATAATTTTTTTTTTATAAATAAGAAAAATTTCCCAAAATTTCAATTATTTACCAATTTTTTATAAATTTTTTCGCAATAATTCAATTATTTTTATAAATAATAAATCTGTTCTCAGTAATTAATTATTTTCATAAATAGTAAAACTCATCGCAGAATATCAATTATTTTTAATATAATTTTAATCGAATACCTTGAAAAATGTAACTATTCTAAAAAATGTTATTAAAATTCGTCGAAAGAATTCAGTTATTTAAAAATTTGTTAATAAAATTCTGTATAAGAATTAAATTTTATTAAACATTCAATTATTCAATAAATAATTTCATTTTGTATTTAAATAATTGAATACTCGTAGAATTTTGTAATAAAAATTGATTTAAAAATGAATTTTAGATTAAATTTTAGATAATAATAGAATATGAAAATAATTTTTAAGAAGTTACAGTAATAATATTCTTATAACATAAAATAATGATTTTAACACTCGATCCTCTTTAATTATTATAAAACATGACTCCGAGTCTTCGACTCGGAGTGATCGATATCTTTATGTTTTATAACAATATTTTTAAAGTTGATTAATTTCAAAAAGATTTGAATTTGAATGTTTTGAAGAATTTTTATTCTTACGGAAAAATAATAATAATTAAATATTTAAATTTAATTAATCCTACCTACTTCTTAATCAAAATGTTTTAACAATTAACAATTTTCTAGTATTTTCTATAGATAAAAAGGAGAATAATTTGCATAATAATTTAGATCAGTCAAGCGAAATTTGTTATAGAAAAAAGCATGTAACAAACAAAATGGGTATATTTTTTATTTGTTAATCATAATTTTTAAAAAATTTTCTAATTTGTAATATTATTTTATTATAAATCATGAAAAAATACCTTCATATTTTCCATTTGCCAAACAATATTTTTTAAATAAAAAAAAGCATACACAGAAACTAACTTCAAACTGCAGACAGAAGAAATGAAAGAATACGGAGATTAATGTAGTTAATTAATAACATTAATAATTTTTTTATATTAATAAAAATATTGCTAAATTATTTGAAAAATAAAAATAATATTATTAAATTAAAAAAAGTAGTAAAAAATAAAGAAGTATAATATTATCTATTAATACATCAAAAAAAAAAAAAAACAAACAAAAGCATGTACAAAAGTCTAACTTCAAGTGTGGACAGAATACGACGATTATGATAGTTAATTTAGGAAAAAATAAGATAAATAAAACTTTAGTAGAATAAGTTTTTACATTTTTCACGAATGAAAAAAATATTGTTGTTAAATTAAAATCTGCGGAATTTGAACTCTAAATCCGTAGCATATTTACATATTTATTTCTATTGTTTTTGATAGTAGTTATGAAAATGTTTTATTGAGGGACATAAAAATTGTCAACGAATATATTTCCCCTATGAAAATATTTTCAGAAAATTTAAAAACTGGAAAAGCATATTTGATTTGCAGGATATTTTTCTTTGACGTTATTGCATCCTGTTATTGCATGATTTTGTTTTTCTTTATATTGCTTCAGTGATTGGTTTACAGAGAGAAAAAGAGAGAGAGAGAGGAGAGAGTAGTCAACACCAGTGTTGTTACAATAATGCGAACGAAAACTTCGTTTCGTGCCTGGCGCGTATCGAAAATAAGTATAGTAGACTCTATGAAAAATATTCCCGTGCGCCCGTTAGACAGCTTGAATATGTACACGTCGAAATCCCTTTTCGATTCTTTTTTCGCACTTCCAGCTTTTTATGCGAATACTCGTTCACCGTGGATACGTATATAGATGTGGACGTGCTTTTGAGCACGTGCTAGAAAAATGATTCTGCCTTTGGCAGTGTCAAAATATGTGAGGTACCTATGGCCTCGTGATATACCATCTCACAAGAATGAAAAAAGGGAAAAAGATGGATAAGAGATGATACCTTCGGGCAATTCAAACGCGAGAGCAGATAGCCTCCAAGCTTAAGCAGAAACTTATATTTCTATAAGAATCTATCATTTTTCATTATTATTTATCGCAATATCGCATATTCTTCAAATTCAGTGGAGAAATTTTTAGAAATTTTATAAATTCTTTAACGTATAATATCAAAGTTTATTTCAGTTTATTTCAGTTTATTAAAAAATGAAAAATCGCTTTTCAAACTAGGAAATTAATTATAGCAATGGAAGATTAAAATAATATATTTCATTTTTTCCAACTGAAAAAGCCATCTGGCACCACTGACCAAAAGTTGGCTTCGCAAGTTCAAAAAGAGGGAAGGACAGCAATTTATCAAGATGAAATGCCTGAGATCTGGAAGAGAGAAATTATTGGTAGGTACTTGGAGCCAAGTTCCCTAGTGACACAACTTATATTGCCCATTCTTGGAGGTTCCTTCACTTATTTGAATTCATCGATTGAATAAAAATCTAATATGAGATAAGTCTGACTTATTTCCTTAGCGATTTTCCATTTAGAATTCTCAAACTTGACAAATTGAGTTAGTTTTAATATCGAGATAATAACAATATTAACACACACACACAAGAAGTCTAAATTTCTGAATTAGGCCACCTAAAACAAACTTTTTAAATTTGCATTATGTCTATACAGAATTTGTTACAGCCGGGTGGTACAAAAACATTCCCGGAATGCGTTTTCAAAAATTTTAATTTTTCAATTCGTAAAAATGAAAAATTTTAAAAAGGTCCTTTAAGTACCTTTTTAGAAAATTCACTATTGCCTCGTTGTTTTTTTGATAAAATTTAATAATGAGTCGCATGATCATTCCCCAAATGTCATTTGATTGAACTGTCAGTTTACCGAATTGCATTTATCCGAACTGTTATTTTAACAAAATGGCACTTTTGCGAAACGCCATTTTTACGAATTGACACTTTTGCGAAATATCATTTTTACGAGTTGTTATTGTTCCGAAATGTCATTTTTTCGAATTGTCATTTTAACGAAATATCATTTTTGCGAATCGACATTTTTACGAATTGTCGCTTTTGCGAAAAGTCATTTTTGCGAATTGTCATTTATGCGAACTGCCATTTTTTCGAATTGTCATTTTAACGAAATATCATTTTTGCGAATCGACATTTTTACGAATTGTCGCTTTTGCGAAAAGTCATTTTTGCGAATTGTCATTTATGCGAACTGCCATTTTTTCGAATTGTCATTTTAACGAAATATCATTTTTGCGATTCGACATTTTTACGAATTGTCACTTTTGCGAAAAGTCATTTTTGCGAATTGTCATTTATGCGAACTGCCATTTTTTCGAATTGTCATTTTTACGAAATGTAACTGTTGCGAATTGGCATTTTTGCAAAAATTGCTATAGTAAATCTATATATGCATACAAGTTTACTATAGCAATTTTCGCAAAAATGACAATTCGCAACGAAAGACATTTCGTAAAAATGCCAAATCGAAAAAATGGCAGTTGGCATAAATGACAATTCGAAAAAATGACTTTTCGCAAAAGTGACAATTCGTAAAAATGTCGAATCGCAAAAATGACATTTCGTAAAAATGACAATTCTAAAAAATGATATTTCGGAACAATAACTATTCGTAAAAATGACTTTTCGCAAAAGTGTCAATTCGTAAAAATGACTTTTCGCAAAAGTGACAATTCGTAAAAATGTCGAATCTCAAAAATGACATTCCGTAAAAATGACAATTCTAAAAAATGATATTTCGGAACAATAACTATTCGTAAAAATGACTTTTCACAAAAGTGTCAATTCGTAAAAATGTCGTTTTGCAAAAGTGACATTTCGTTAAAATAACAGTTCAGATAAATGCAATTCAGTAAAATGACAGTTCGGTCAAAATGAATTGTTAATTAACTAAACAATTAAAGTTTTAAGCGACTTCTGGAATAGTAACGAAAAAAACTCAAAAACTACAAAAATCTATATTTTCTATACTTATATGATATCTAGAACTATAAATTACTAGTTACTTCTCAATTGTGCAATTTTTTGTGAGGAAAATATCTACTGATGAAAAAAAATAAAAAATTATTTATTTAAAATTTGTTTAAATTTGTTTAAACAATTAATTGCTATTATTTTTGTCATAAACTGTTGTTAGGGCTAGAAATTTATAGTTTTTTCTGTATCGGGCATTTTTTTTGTAACTAAAACATTCAAGTATAGGTGGAAGAAAAACTAAAAATTAATTATTTAAACATTCTTTAAACAATTTATTTTGTTAATTTTTGAATGTACTGTACTTAAAACTAGAATTTTTTAGTTTTTTTTAAATGTGCAATTTTTTATAACACTTAAATGTAATAGAAAAACTAAAAATTGATTATTTAACCATTGTTTAAACAATTGATTGTATTTAGAAAAATGTCGAAATTTATAGCAAAAAACAAAATAAACAAAAAAAAAATAAAATAAAAATAAACAAATTTAAAAAATAAGAAATTTGAATTATATATATGCAAATTGCAGGCTTTGTACTCATCTACGAAAACCTACTATTTAATATTTTCCAAACAATTTGCTACTATTTGAATACTTTTTTTTTTAGATTTGTGACACTAAAAGCTACTTATTTTTATGTTTGAAAATTTGCACAACTTTAAATTCGCTAATAGTTGGAATGACAAAATTATTCTCAATACTTTTAATAAAATTCTTATAGAAAAAATTCAACAGCTTTAATAAAATTCTTTCAAACGATTCAATTATTTTTAAAAATTTTATGAAATTCAATCATTTTCAATATCTACTATTTAAAAAAAAAAATTTCCAAAAAGAATTTATTTATTAAAAATAAATTTTTTTTCATTTTTTGCAAGCAGTCAATTATTTTCATAAGTAATAAAATTTCCACCATAGTTCAATTAGGTATTTAAAACACAATTTTCATGAAATTTTTAGAAAATAATCAATTTTTTAAAAAGATTTTTATAAAATGCTACGCAAGAATTCTATTATTTTTAAAAATAATAAAATATTTTATCTAAGGAATTCAATTATTTTTAAAAATTTAATAGAATTCAATACGAAACAAGATGTAAAAATATCAATCCTCCAAGTCAAATTATAGTGTTATTTTAAATAAATAAAACACAAAAAATTCATTTAACGTTTCGACGGTCCCACCGTCCTCATCAGAAACTATAAAAAATGTTTATTGTTAATAAGACAAATTAAAAATTACAAAACAAAATAAACAAAAAATTTTTTTGAATTTTGCACTAAAACTAATATAACATTTACCATTAGAAAATTCGATAAAATTCCTTTTTGATTCTCATTTTGACAAAATGAAAAAATGTTGAATTGTAGGAAATCGTTGGTCCATTGTAGATTCATGGTCATGACAATAAGTCATGTTTCTGATGAGGACGGTGGGACCGTCGAAACGTTAAATGAATTTTTTGTGTTTTATTTATTTAAAATAACACTATAATTTGACTTGGAGGATTGATATTTTTACATCTTGTTTCGTATTAAATTTTAACCAAGTGATAAATTTATTGCTTATATTATTAATAGAATTCACTTTTTTTATAAATAATAAAATTTATCACAGGATTTCAATTATTTTTAATACAATTTTAAATCAATTTTTCGAAAAATGCAATTATTCTTGAAAAATTTTATTAATATTCGTCAAAAGAATTCAATTATTATTTAAAAATTTTGTTATAAAATTCTTTATAAGAATTTAATTTTATTGAGTTATTTCACTGAGAAAACAAATCATTGCTATACACAGTCAATCAAAAATTAACTTTGCATTAAGCATAATAATTTTGATTCAATAAGTTTGATTCAATAAAAATTACGTTTAATTCAATTGAAAAATATGTTTAATTCAAACATATTTTTTTATTGGTTACTTAGTTTTGAATTAAAAAAAAAAATTTCTGTGTGTTTCTATCAAAGAATCCAAATCTCCACCTGCGAACGCCAAGGTCACCGTCAGATGGCACAGTCGATAAACTCAGATTCCTCGCCACCTGGTGGCACTCTTGGCGTTCTCAAGTGGAGAATAAAACTATTTTATTCCTCAAAAATTTTTTTACAATTAAAGAAATGTTTTCGTTGCAAATTAAATTGATATTTTCTGCTAAGAATCCAGGTATTCTAATAATTACCAACTGTACTGTGTCTTTTAGTAATACATTCATATTTTTCGGAACAAATAAACCAACAAAAAAAGAAATGAAACATGTCACAGTGTGTCGCATCAAAAATGACTTGTTCCCCGTGTCTGAGGAAATGTAGTGGAAAAGTCTGGGCTTAGTGTGACAACATAATATATATTCACGATGGTATGCGAATTAGTCTGTTCAAAATATTTACCTGAGCTTTTCGTTTTTCGTAAACAGAAATTTTTTTAAAATTAGGTTTTTACAAAAACTGTTCGTTCTTTACTACTATTTTAATAATGATATTTTTATACATATTTATTTCCAATTTACTGCGTAGAAATTTTAATATATAAAATTACTGCTTTTTAGTATAAAATATTTTTCTGAGAAATATTTGTCATCGGTAAAAGTTTTTCATTTGTATCAAACATTATCATAAATTACATTCATTGGCTGCAATGAAGAAAGTTAATTGGATTTCTCTGAATATAAAATGCTAATTGAAAAAAAATTTTAAATTACATTTGAAAAAGAGAGTATTTAATAAGTCTCTCGTTTGACCGTTTATTTCGAAAATTTAATTAAATTGAATCCATAAAGTGAAATTAATAATTGTTATAATTTTAACGTTTTAAGTTGGAGTTAAGATAAAACTAAAAATATCCACACGTTGAAATATATTATCTCCAATTTTTAATGTCACATATTTAAATATAATTTAATTATTGTGAATAAATTATATATTATAATTAAACTAAAAATTCTTCGGAGACTATAGATCACAAATTTAAATATAATTCAATTATTATGAATAACTTATTTATTATAATTTTAAAAAAATCTTCGGAGACTAGATTATTTTTAATAAATATATTATTTATTTTTATCGATAAAGTGTTAAATAATTATTTCTTTAGTGTTTAGTAATTAAATTTTATGTCCTTTTTGTATTTTTTAAAATAAAGTTCTTCAAATTTTTTTTCATTATTTTCTTGTTAGGGTTAATTGTGCAAACAGCAGCAAATTGAAGTTGAGTGGGTTTGTAAAAATTGAAATCATAAACTATTTTCTTCATGGTTAAAAATGAAAACAGAAATATTTAGGAACGAAAATATGCAAACAAATTTTATTTCACGTAATTGAGGTATTTTTTCATTTTAAATAAAAAAAGTTTGTTTTATTTAATATGAAAACTTTTTGGTATATGAATTTGTGTTAGAGAAAAAAAATTTCATTTTTCATCAAAACTCTAATTTATTTTTATTACGTCTTTTGAAGGATGAAAAAATGTTTTTTTTATAAAAATATGTTGTAGGTAAAAAGAGAAAAATATATATCTGAAATTGTAAAATAGGAGAGAGAGGAATATACGGTGATTCGGTGGAAATAGATGCGAGGCTCGCAATTCAAAGGAATGTGTCGAGACGTGATTGTCATCGCATTTGTAGGCGGAATAGGGAAGATAGAAGATAGGCGAAATAGACATAAAATGGCAAAAGAGGAAAATAGAGGCGATAGACTGAAGACCTATTTCACGCAAGATTCATTTGCAATGTTTAGTGGCACTTAAACAAAGGACCCCATTTTCATTATGTTTGCATAACACTCTGATAATATCGAATTTTAAACAACACATACATAAACAATAAGGAACAATGTTTTATTCACCATTTCAACTATTCACTTATACATTAAAAAAAATGTATTATAAAACTCTTGTATTAATTAATTCTTTTAATTAGTATTAAAAAAATACTGTTATATGGAATCCTCTAAAATCTGCAGGGTTGCCACAACAATTTAATTTTGTCTTTCTTTAATTTTTCTCTGATTTCCAGGCGAAATTTTGACTTTTCCATATAGGAATTACGATTTTCAAAAATTTCAAATTCAAACCTTTTAAAATTTAATAATTTATAAGAATATTGTTACTCTAACTTCTTCAAAATTATTCTCATCATTTCAATTCAATTAATATTTTTTTAGAATTTTTAACTAAAATTCTTCTTTAAATCAATCATTTTAAACAATTTTTAAAAAATTGAAGGAAATGAATTTATCATTCGGTGATTAAATATTAAATTTGAATTAAAATTGGCAAAATTGTCAACTTCTTTCAAATTTAATTTTTAAAAAAGTTCTTTGAGAATTTTCAAATATATTTTTTTACAATTCAATTTTAGGAATTTTTTATTATTCAAAATTAAATTATTTCTCAAAATTCACACTATATTGTCTTTAATATTCAATTATTTATATCTAAAATTTTAATTGAATTTTTTTCAGTTTTTTCTCAAAAATCAATTTTTATTTGAAAATTCTAGGAGAATTCAATTATTTAAATACAAAAATAAGTGATTTATTAAATTATTATACATAATTTTATCAACAAATTTTTAAATAATTTAATTCTTTCGACTAATTTTAATAACATTTATAAGAATAATTACATTTTTCGAGGAATTTGATTGAAATTGTATTAAAAATAATTGAAATTCTGCAATGAGTTTTATTATTTATGAAAATAATTGAATTATTGCGAAGAATTTAAGAAAAAATTTTAAATAATTGTTTTTTTTTCGAAAAAAATTTGCAAATTCTATTTTAAAGAATTGAATTTCTGTGTAATTTTCCTTATTTTAGAAAATAATTAAATGTTTGTGTTGAATTTTATCAAAATTTTTTTTAAATAATTGAATTATTTTGGGAAATTTTATAAAAATTGTAGATATTGAAAATCATTGAATTAGAAAAAAAATTTTCCATTAATTGAAATTTCGTCATGACTTTTTTAAAATTTTTTGAAAATAATTGAATTTTGACGACGAATTTTTCTGTTTATATATAAAGATAATGGATACATATCATGACGAGAATTTTTTTTAATTTTTGAAAATAAGTCAATTTTTGATACGAATTTTATTACTCTTGAAAATAATTGAATTATTGAGAAGGATTTTATTACAATTCTTGAAAATAATTGAATTTCTGATGAATGATCTTGAATTGATTCTTTTTTAAAGAATTGCGTTAAAATTTTGGAAATAATATTCAAATATTAAAAAATTCAACTAATTTCAACAGAATTGAAATTAAAATTCTTCAATTTAAATTTCAATTCAAAATATTTTCAAATATTTTAATGTGAGACTTTTTAAAAATTCATTCAATAATGCTTCTAATTTTTAATTATTTTCTAAAACTTTAACTGTAATCCATTTTTAAATTTATTTCTATTAGAAAATTCTACAAAAATTAAATTATTTGAATACAAAAATAAATAATTAGATAATTAAATATTTTTTTAAATAAATAAATAATTGATTTTTTCGAAAAATTTTATGAAAATTATGTTCTAAATAATTGAAATCCTGTAAATAAACAATTTATTAAATAATTGAATATTCTTATAAAGAATTTTATTATTTATAAAAATAATTGATACATTGTAAAAAATTCTAATGTTTTCGGAAATAATTGAATTATTGCAAAGAATTTTATAAAAAGTTTTTAAATAATTATTTTTTCTTGAAAAAATTATGCAAATTCTATTTTAAATAATTGAATACCTGTGTAATTTTTATTTATGAAAATAATTGAATATTTGTGCAGAATTTTATTAAAATTTTTTTTTAATAGGTAATTAAATTATTTTGGGAAACTTTATAAAAATAAAAATAGTAGATACTGATTTTATTATGAATTCGATTAAAATTTTTGAAAATAATTGAATTTTGACGAAGAATTTTGCTATTTATAAAGATAATTGAAATCTTGAAGAGAAATTTCCAAAGACTTTTTGAAAATAATTTTATTTATATGAAGAATTTTAATACTTCTGAAAATAATAATTGAAGTCTTTTGATGAATATTGTTATTTATATGAAAATAATTGAATTTTGCAAAGAATTTTATTAAAATTCCTGAAAATAATTGAATTTCTGGAAAGAGTTTTGATATTTATTAAGAATGAAGATAATTGCATTTTATTTAAAAAGTGCGCCAAAATTCAAGATTTTTCAATGAATTCTAAAAATTTAATTTTTTCCGGTACTTTTAATAAAATTTCCTGACTTTTCCCTGACCTGTGGTAACCCTGATCTACAATTTTTTTTCTCAGTGCAAAAAGCCTTTTTTTACAGTATGTAAAATTGAAAAATACAGAAGAAAATTAAAAATATCTTTGAAATTTATTAAAGTTCTGGCAGCTTTCAAAATTCTTTTTTTTTCATTTACTTTTTATCCGTCAAATAATGTTAATGTGAAACAGGAATATTAAACTTGTTTGATACCTACTAAGCTGAAATTATTTAAAACTTTTAAAAGGTCGTTTCATCTTTGCTGGGAAACTTTTCTGTCCATCATATCTTACGTGAAATGTTATACTTTCTTGTATATCTTTTAAAGTAATTTCACAAATACTTTAAAACAAAGTTTTTTTTATATTATTCTTTTATTTAATATCCACTTATAAGAATTTTTTTTTTATTTATCTACTTATTAATAACCTATATTGTTTGTATTTTACTTATTCATTAAAATTTAGAAAAAAATTGTTATTGCAAAATTATCTTTACATGAAGTATCAATTTTTAGAGAATGTTTAAAAATTTTCTTGTCAAATTGAGATTTAATATGGAGATGATATTCTCCACCTGCGAACGCCAAGGTCACCGCTAGATGGCACAGTCTTTGATAAAATCAAATTCTACGCCACCTGGTGATGACCTTGGCGTTCTCAAGTGGAGAAATTAAATCATCATTTTATTCGACTTAAAAACTTTTTTATAATTTATTAAAAAAGTGTTGTTTGGAGAATAATTTATTAATTTTGTAACATCTTTTGAACTATTTATTTCAAAATTCAGTCCGAGGCTCAAATAGGATGTAAAAATACACTGTAAAAAAGGGAGTTAAATTTTAACTCTCCAGGGGATTCTATAAAAGTCGCACCCATTTGGGAGTTAAAGCGAAGGGAGTTAAAATTTACACAGTAAAAATAAGAATCAACTCCAAAAGGGAGTTAATTTAATAATTAACTCCCTTTTGCAGTTGATTTTTAACTCGAAAAATTTCACTCCTAACTCCAGACCGTCGACTCCCTAAATTTTTTACAGTATATGAAAGATTATCATAATTGTCAATATATGCAAGAAAACTATACAAGAAAACAATGTTCTTTCGTGTTTAAAATGTTATTGGCATTCGTTGTTTCCGCTTTCTCGAAGTTGGAATCCAGGCGAAATAACGTAAAAGAAATCCATAAAATTTAGTCGTCTTTTTCTCTCATGGATTCTTTAAAAAAAAAAAAAAAAAAAAAAAAAAAAAAATGAAAAGAAAGGAATAGTGGAGTACATGATGATGTCGATTCGCCGGTGGATTCGTAAAGAAAAGAAAAAAGTTTTTCTCGCTATAGTTTTTCGTTGAATTGAAAAGTGTATGTATATGTGAATATACATGTATTTATCCTGGGAAAGGGACTATGGGCGATGCGATGCGGCTTACGTCCCGCGTGGTTTAAGTGACACTAATGCATTCTGGAAGCGATGCGTGCTACGCCACTCGACGACAACTTCTCGATCCGAGATTCACTTCGAAGACTTCCTCCTTTCAACTCACACCCAAAATCTATACCCGGCTTTTCCTTGGCGAGCCCTCCAGATATTCCAGCAGGCTGGATATCTTACCTATCTATCCCGTCTCTGAAATTCGCCAGAGATATCGATAGAATTGTACGTGAATCCGGCATCGAGTATTCGGTCCAGAGACTCCTCTCTCTCTCTCTCTCTCTCTCTCTCTCTCTCTCTCTCTCTCTCTCTCTCTTCGTACCATTCGAATGTTGTCCTCTATCAACCATTTCTTTCTTTCTCTCTTTTTTTGCGATTTTTCTCTCGGAAATTTTCGCTTCCCTGCAAATATCCGCGATACACCTGCCAATGTGCAAGCAGATTCCCTCTCCCCCCTCCTACGAAAAAAATGTGAAATATTTTTCGCTAGAGTGCAATAAAAGAGGATTCCTCACTCTTGGAAATTTTCCTCTTTTTTCAAGTTAGCTTTGCCGAATATTTGAAATGTAACATTTGAAAAAAATCTAGGTATTATATTCTATTGTTATGTTAGTAGATAAACTTTAAATCAAATAAAAATTAAATTAAGATTTTAAATTTTTAATTCGTTTATATTAATTTTCAAACCATTTTGATTCAATGTCTGATTATGAATTTAATTTATAGAATTACGAATATTGACGAAAATTTTCAGATTTAATATATGGAGATGCTATTCTCCACCTGAGAACGCCAAGGTCACCGCTAGATGGCAGTTCAGTTCTTTCTTGGAATTTCTCCTGCCACCTGGTGGTGACCTTGGCGTTCTCAAGTGGAGAAATTAAAACTACACTGAGAAAATATTATATACTTAATTCAAATACAAAAATATTATGAAACTGAAGTTACCAACGTTGATAGAAATTTTTTTTTTTACTTTTCTCTAAAAAGTTTGGGATACAAATTTTTTTTTTATTTATTTTTAACCCAAGTAGAACTTTCAAAAGCTAAAATAAAAAAAAGGTAGGGAAACAGTAGTTCTTTTTTTTGTCACGGATTTTCCAAAAATCCGAGAAATTTCAAGTAAATTTATAATTCCTCACCTCGGTAGCAATTTTTTTCTTTTGATAATTACTTATTCTAATGTTAGAAGACATTTAAAAAAAATTCAAAGTGATTCCAAGTCGGAAAAAGCAGTGATTTTAAATTTTTTTGTGTCACGAATTTTCCAAAAATTTCGAAATTTCAACTTAATTAATGGTTCCTTAAATCGCTTTCTCCACCTTGGAACCTCTTGGAATCTTTTTTAAATAACTTCTAATATTAAAATAAACAATTATCAAAAGAAAAAAATTGCTTCCGAGTCGAGGAATCATTAATTAAGTTGAAATTTCGAAATTTTAGGAAAACTCGTGACACAAAAGAGTCAAAATCTGTGCTTTCCCCGACAATTTCTATTTTTAATCTTATTTTTGGAACAGGATTTTCCACAGGAATTAAGACATTCAAAAATTTTTAATCCAAACCTTTTTTTAATTAAACAACTTATAGAAGTATTTCTTCATGTTTTATAATAATTAAAGAGGATCGAGTGTTAAAATCATTATTTTATATTGTAAGAATATTGTTACTGTAACTTCATTAAAATTATTTTCATCATTTTAATTCAATTATTATTTTTTAGAATTTTAAATTATTTTTTATGAAAATAAATAATTTATGAAAATAATTGAATTCCTGTGAAATTTTTATTATTTATGAAAATAATTAAATGTTTGCCAAATATTTTATTAAAATTTTATAAAAATAATTGAAATTCTTTTTTGGAAATTTTATTAAACTAGTATAAAAATAATTGAAATTCTTTTTGGGAAATTTTATTAAAATAGTAGATATTGAAGATCATTGAAATTAGAAAAATTTTTGAAAATAATTGAAATTAGGACAAGAATTTTTTTGACCTTTATGAAAATAATTGAACTTTGGAGAAGAATTTTGTTATTTATAAAGTTAATTGGGATTTTTACGAGAATTTTTTTTTCAAATTTTGAACATAGTTGAATTTTATTTTTTTTTTTTTTTAAATAATTGAATTTTTGCAATTATTTGTAATTTATCCAACATTGAATTTTTTTTAGTGTTTTCAACAAAAATTTCAATTATAAAATTTTTAAATTCTATGATGAAATTTGGATTGATGGTTAGCTGACGTTTTCTATTTATAAGCAACAGTGTTCATGGTAATGTTTGAACAAGTGACATATAACATTTGATATTTTTGAATGTGCAACTTGTTTCAACATTACCATGTACATTGTTGTTTGTGTATCAAAAACGTGTAATCATTATTCGAAATTTCATCATTTTTTTATTGTAAAACACAACGCCTTTATAAATAAAATAACTTTTAAACCATACAAGATGACATTTTGTCCGTTGGCGTATATAATGTACATAAAACTATTTCTTTAAGACATTTTTGAAAATTTTTTTAATGGTCGAAGGTCTATAAAAATAAATACAGAACTTTCGTTTTTAATTTTTTCAATAATGAAAATTTATACAATTTTAAGATTAAAAATAACCAAATTAAAGACAATTAAATTTACTATAAAAAAGAGCAGTCATCTTTCTTATATTTCATGCACTTTAATGGAATTTGTTTTTTTCGCTTCCTGGTAAAATCATGAAATTGTCGCTTGATCCTTTTGTCCAAGGCCTAAATTCTCATTTCTAAATATAACTGTAATCTATTAACTTTAAAAAAGTTACAAACTTTTTAAAGATTTTTAATTTTTTTCACGCGTCTTGAAAAAGGTTATACCCAGAAAAGAAAAGAGAGATAATGCACATATATAAAAAAATCTCCAAAGAAACTTTAAGAATGAAAGTTGAAGAAAGTAATTGATATAAATTACTGTCTAATATTTTTTCTTTTTATACAAAAATGAGAAATTTCTGGTGAAACTGTTAACAATACGTGTATGCAGTGAGATAAGAAGAAAAAAGATAAGATATAATAGATATAAAAAATATAAGAAAAAGTTAGAAAAAATATTAAATTAAATGTTAAAAAAATTAAAAAAAACTTTACCTAATTGAAAGAAGTACAAGTTTGTGAAATGGAGGATTTTTCTCTCTCCAGTGAGATAAAAATTTCCATTTCATCTCTTTTGGAAAAATCATTTGCGTATGTACGGTAAAACATTGTAGCCTAGGGCAATAAAACTATTTTTGAAATTATATACCTATATATTAGTTTTAGAATTAAAGTAAGTTTCAATTAAATGAAATGTACAGTGTGTAGGAAATGTTACACTACTGAAATTATATTTTAAAAACGAGCTTCTCGTAAATTAATGTATAAAACATTTTTAGCTTTAACAATGCCTTGAAGCTTTAATTACAGCATTACATGTAATGGATTCTCTCTATTTGAAACAATCTTTTAGAATGTGAAATTTACCATCTTGTACCATTGTTATGGATTAAATAAGATATTTCCTAACGAAGCTTTCTATCATCAGTTAGGATATAATATTGCTTTTTAGGTACAAACAAAATTTCTCAACTTTTCAAGTTTTCACTAATACACCTGAAGTCCGTGTAACGTTTTTAAAAACGAAAAATAAAGAATTTTTTTTCCAGTTAAATTCATCTCTACTTTTTCATGTTGGTTTTAAGACTTTATAATTATTACATTAAAAATCATTTACTTAAAAATAACAGTTTTTTTTTTAAATATCAAATATTGAGATAAACGTTGCTTCGCAACACTTTTAATTCCTTTTTTGTCTTAATTTGATATTCTTAGAAAAAATGTTTTGTGTATGCTTTTGTTTTTTTTCCTTTAAAAAATATTGTTTGACAGATCGAAAGTATGCAGGTATTTTTTCATGATTTATAATAAAATAATATTACAAATTAGAAAATTTTTTAAAAATTATGATTAACAAATAAAAAATATACCCATTTTGTTTGTTATATGCTTTTTTCTACAACAAATTTCGTTTGACTGAGATATAAATTATTATGTAAATTATTCTTCTTTTTATTTATAAAAAATACTAGAAAATTGTTAATTGTTAAAAAATGTTGATGAAGAGGTAAGAAATTTACATATTTTATGCAAAATTTTTATATCTCAATAACAATATTGTTTACAAACTAATTTTTTTCTTTTGGAAAAAAAATTCTCGTTTCTTAATATTTTTGTAGAAAATTCTCAATTTTCATAAGGAAATAATTTGCATCAATTTTATTTCTTAATTTCAATTGTTTTAATAAAATTCAAAGTTTTTTAAAAATAAAGGAAAAAAATATTTATAAATTATATTTGTCAATTAGAAAATTTAATTTCTTCATGTTTTATAATAATTAAAGAGGATCGAGTGTTAAAATCATTATTTTTTAATTTATATCATAAAAATATTGTTACTACAACTTCTTAAAAATTATTTTCATATTCTATTATTATCTAAAATTCATTTTCAAATCAATTTTTATTATAAAATTCCACGAGTATTCAATTATTTAAATACAAAAGTTAATTATTTATTGAATAATTAAATGTTTCTTAAAATTTACTTCTTATAAAGAATTTTATTAACAAATTTTTAAGTAATTGCATTCTTTTGACGAATTTTAATAACAATTTTTAGAATAGTTTCATTTTTCAAGGAATTCGATTAAAATTGTATTAAAAATAATTTTAAATTCTGGAACAAGTTTATTTATGAAAATAATTGAATTATTGCGAAGAAATTAAAAAAAAATTTGAAAAAATTGAATTACTGTGAAATTTTTATTATTTATGAAAATAATTAAATGTTTGCGTAGAAGTTTATAAAATTTTTTTTTTAATAATTGAATTCTTTTGGGTAATTTTATTAAAATATGTTGATATTAAAAATTATTGAAATGAGGAATCTTTATGAAAATAATTGAAATTTTGACAAGAATTTTATTAAAATTTTTAAAATAATTGAATTTTAAAGAAGAATTTTTTTATTTATAAATAAAAAAAAATTGGAATTTTGTCGAGATTTTTTTGTAAATTTTGAACATAATTGAATTTTGTGATAAGAATTTTATTACTTTTGAAAATAATTGAATTTCTGCAATCATTTGTAACTTCTCCAAAATTCAATTTTTTTGGTGTTTTTAACTAAAATTTTTTAACTACAATTCTTTGTGTAGAAAATTCTCAATTTTCATAAGGAAATAATTTGCATCAATTCTATTTCTTAATTTCAATTGTTTCAATAAAATTTAAAGTTTTTTAAAAATAAAGGAAAACAATGATTATAAATTATATTTGTCAATTACAAAATTTAATTGAAAATGAAACTGAGAATTTTTAAATTTTTAGAACATAAAGGAAAAAAATTCTATTGAAACAAATGTTCTGTTAAAGTTATTTACGAATATATTTATCCCAGGCGCGAGCTGACAGTGAGTTCAGGCTTTACGAAGCTTGATTGAGACTTGGTCAGTATTGGTTGAAGATTGGTGGGACAGCGAAAGCAAGGCTACTTGAGTCCGGAATAGTAACATCGATGTAAACCTGACGCTCAGTCTTTGTTGAAGACTGGCGTTCAATCTTCAATCAATGCTGCGGAAACCGAAAGCAGAACTGAACAAGACTGCTTCCACTGTTCCCAAATTTACACGCTTCTCACGCGTTCATTCAATATAACGTGAATATATTAATTATTATTATTAATAATAAACAGTATTGTTATTAATATATATGTATTTACATATTTAATGACAATAAGTTATTATTATAATAATTATATTATTTTCATATAAATATTATATGACTAACAATAAATGTCATTTAACATAATAATATTGAAAAATAATTTTAGCAAAGAAAAAACACAATTTGTGATAATTTGTACATTTTTTAACTTCATTTTTGACAGACTTTTAATATTATTTACAAACAAGTTCACAAGTTTTTATTCACAACACTTATTAATTATACAGATTAAATAGTAATTTTATTATTTTATGTAACCGCTTATAATGAAAAAATCCGCTCGCATGTGGGATCGAACTCACGTCCCCCCGCCCCAAACGCATTCCGGAAGTCCTAGACGCAACCACTTAATCCGCACGGCCACTGAGTCTCGATGAGAACTCGGGCTAATCTAATATATTAATGCCAGTGCCGTATACTTTATTACTTATAAGGGCAAAGTGAAAACTATGACTAAAAATTTTACACATACTAATCCTGAATTATTTTAATTATTAAAAATGAATAATAAATAATTCATAATAAAATTGTAATCATTACAAAATTCAACTTTTAAAACATTTTACAATTAAAAATATTTAATGGATAATTTAATAAACATCGATAAATAATTGATATTTTTTATTATTCAGTAACAAAATTATTAACATTTATTATTAGATATATTAATAATATATTATGTAAATAAATATAATTTGGAATAATAATGAATTATAATGTTAAATATTATAATTATTATTAATTATAATAATATTTATTAATTAAATAATAATTATTAAAATTATAATAATTAATAAATAAATAAATAATAATTAATTAAATTAATATTAAAAGTTAACATAATTAATAAAATGATTAAATATGATGCAGTGTCAGGAATATTTATTGCACATTTTAATTATTATTTATTAATTATCTATAATAATTTTGAAAACATTTATAAAAAAAAATTTTCCATTTAACTTTCTTTAAATATGAATGTTACAATTAATAATATATTTATTTATCAATTGATAACTTAATGTTAATTATTATTATTATTATTTGAAACAATTATTATAATTATAATTATTATAATATTATTTAATTAAGTGAACACGGTAATAAATAAAGATAAACTGAATATTGAGTAAAGATTGATTCAAGCTTGAATCAAGATTAGATGTTCGAGCTTCACTCATAAAGACTGACCGAGTCTTGAATCGAGCATGGGACGAGCATTGGGTCCAATGTTGAACCAATATTGAACTAATATTGATTGACAGTGATGTAAAGACTGCTTCTACTGTGAGTTACCCACACTGAGCGTTCAAGACTCAATCAACCTTTAATCTATCGTCAGCATTGGTCTTTCGCGCCTGGGTAATTGTAAAATTATTTGAATACAATAATTTCTTTTTTAAATATTTTAAATATTCAATTATTATTATTTTTCCATAGGAATTAAGATTTTCAAAAATTTTAAATTCAAACTTTTTTGAAATTTATCGACTTTAAAAAAATCTTTATAAAACATGAGGAAATCGATCACTCCGAGTCGAAGACTCGTAGTGATCGATTTCTTCATGTTTTATAAAATGAATTAAATTTTATTGAATTATTTAAATACAAAAGTAAATTATTTAATGAATAATTAAACGTTTCTTAAAATTAAATTCGTATAAAGAATTTTATTAACAAATTTTTTTAAGTATTGAATTCTTTTGACGAATTTTAAGCAAATTTTTTGGATTTGTTACATTTTTCTAGGAATTTGATAAAAATTGTATTAAAAATAATTGAAATTCTGTGATGAGTTTTAATATTTATGAAAATAATTGAATTATTATTAAGAAGAAACTTATAAAAATTTGTAAATATTTGAATACATGTGAAATTTTTATTATTTATGAAAATAATGAAATGTTTGCATACAATTTTATTAAAATTAGTTTTAGATAATTGAATTCTTTTGGGTAATTTTATTAAAATATGTTGATATTGAAAATCATTGATATGAGGAAACTTTTTGAAAATAATTGAAATTTTGACAAGAATTTTATTAAAATTTTTAAAAATAATTGAATTTTGAAGAAGAATTTTTTTATTTACAAACATAACAATTAGGATTTTGTCGAGTTTTTTTTTGTAAATTTTGAACATAATTGAATTTTGTGATAAGAATTTTATTAATTTTGAAAATAATTGAATTTCTGCAATCATTTTTAACTTCTTCAAAATTCAATTTTTTAGTATGTTTAACTAAAATTCTTCTATAAATCCATTATTTTTAATAATTAATAAAATATATATTTACAAATTTAACTAATTTTAGAATATTTTGAAATATTACAATTTTTCAAAAATCTAAGTTCATTAAAATTTCTAATTAAATTCATTCAACATTGAAATTTTCTAAAATTTCAAATTGAAACCGTTTGAAGTTCATTTATTTATGAAAATTGTAAATGCAACTCTTTTAAAATTGAATTAATTTTGAAATACTTAAGTAAAATTATTCATTAAATAATTGATTTATTTTATGATAGTTGTTCAAGATTTAAGTTGTTTAAAAAGAAATTTTTGTCAGAAATTGAAAAAATTGAAGGTTTTATATTAGAATTCGTGGTAATTTTGTAGTGTTTGAGTTAAACAAGAAATACAGACAAATTCAGAATTTTCTTCTGAAGATTCAAATGTTCCGTCTGACTAAATCTAGTTTTTACTACTGACTGCGAATAGTAAAAATTTTCGTCTGTACGAATCCAATGGGTGTAAGCGTCAGGGCGAAATTTCTTTGAAAGAATAAATTATAAATTTATGTCCACAAGGAAGATTATATGAAGATTTAAAGACAATTTTATCTAGATTTTTATAAAAGTTTATAATGCTTGGTTTTTCTCATTTAGCATATATATATACAGTCTAATGCAATTTCAAGTCTCGAATTTCTCATAATCTAAATTGCTTGTTCGTTTTAATCCACACGATTCGAGAGAACGTGGGAACACTTTTTTATCTCGGAAAACGTAAAACGAAAAGAAAGGAGTTCGTCGAAGTTGGAATTTATACATCGATTCGCATGAACGAGATTTTCCCATTGGAACGGATTAAATTCCAACTTACACATTGAATCCATTTCGGTAAATCCGCGAACAAAATATAAAACATTTCACTTTTTCTCAATTCGCTTGAAAAATCAAGCTACACAACAGTGACAAAAGTTTAAAGCGCGAGGCGCGGTGTGTGTGACTCTTATTTTTATTAAGTGTTCGGTACTTTTGTTTCTTTTCTCACTCGTATTTGCTGTTAACAAGTAAATAATAAAAAAAATTGACATAAAAATATTCTCTTCGTGAAAACGAAGAGAGTATTTTTATATCCATTTTTTTAATGCTCCAGGGTTGCCTTTGGTCAGGAAAAAGTCAGGGAAATTAGAATTGGTCAGGAAAATCAGAGGAAATTAAGAGAATTTTATTTAAAGTACTAGAAAGAAGTTACAAAAGTTTGCAAAAACAATTATTTTCAAAAGTAATAAAATTCTTTCCAGAAATTCAATTATTTTTCCATGATTTTAAATACATCTCGTTAAAATTTCAATGATCTTTATGAACAAAAAAATTCTTCTTCAAAATTCAATTACTTATTTTTTAAAAAATTAATAAAATTCTTGTCAAAATTACTATATTAATAAAATTACCTAAAAGAATTCAATTATTTCGAAAAGATTTTAATAAAATTATAAGCAAACATTTCATTATTTTCATAAATAATAAAAATTTCACAGTAATTCATTTTTTTTCAAATTTTTTATAAATTTCTTCGCAATAATTCAATTATTTTCATAAATAAACTTGTTCCAGAATTTAAATTATTTTTAATACAATCTTAATTTCAATTCTGTTGAAATTAGTTGAACTTTTTGATATTCAAAAATTTTTCCCAATTCAATGATTTATAATATATGTCCTACTATTTTTATAAAATTTTCTAAAATACCTAATTTAATTATTTTTAAAAAATTTGATAACATTCTGCGTAAATATTTAATTATTTTCATAACACTGATAATTTATATAAGTATCAAACTGCAACGAATTGATACCAAAAATGTGGATCAAATCAATAGTCGTTCTAAATTTTTGACATCAGTTTACTACACTTTGGTAACAATATTTGATATTTTCAAAAAAAACCTGTGAAATAATAAAAAATACTCAGAAATTCATTTATTATGCATAATTTTTTCGAAAAAAGCAAATATTTAACAAATTTTTAAATTCTCCTCAAGAATTAAATTATTTTCAAAAACAATAAATTTTCTAACTGGAATTCAATTATTTACAAAATTTTAATAAAATTCATCGAAACATAGAATTATTCTTCAAAATCTTATTAAAATTCTTCGAAAGAATTCAAGTATCTAAGTTAGTAAAATTCTTTTGCAAGAATTCAATTTTATAAGAAACATTCAATTATTCAATAAATTATTTATTTTTTAAATAATTCAATTCTCGTAGAATTTTCTGATAAAAATTGATGTAAACATGAATTTCAATTATAATTTTAAATAATAATTCAATATTAAAATCATTTATAACGTGAACTTTTAGAAATAATTGAATTTTGAATAGTTTTCAAATTATGTGAAACAGAAGTACACAACGTTTATAAAAACGAAAAATAAAATAAGAATTGTTTTTCAAGTTAAATTTATCTCTAATTTTCATGTGCCTTAATTTTTAAAAATTAATTGTCAGTTAAGATACAATTATTAAAAAATTTATTTACTTAGATTAAAAAAAAAATGAAAAGAAAAACCGTCCAATTATTTTTTCGTTTTTAAGAACATTGTTGTGGACTAACAATTCTGTAGAATTAATGTTCTTAAAAAAGTTTAATTAGGGTCATTTGGGGTAAATGTAAACAGTAGATGTTTCAGCTAAATTTACAAATTAAAAAATAAGTACGACGTCAATATTTTTACCTCAGCTCACATACAAGATGTTCTGAGTATTGCCAATATTTTATTTCGACAATTGGCAAGGCCATAGTGTAAGTTATCTTTTAATGCAAAAAAGACTGAAAATCAAAGTTTTACTGTTTCAGTATTTTGTCTCGCATTTGCATAAAAATAAATTTAAAAATCAAACAAAAATATGTAATTCTTCCTTATTAATGCCCTGACAAAAATTGACTTTGATTTTTGATTTTCGTCAATTTAGTTAATAAATAATTAAGTGTTTACATTTACCCCGAGAATTCGAAAACTCGGGGTAAATGTAAACAGAACTTGAACTACATTTTAAAAGAAAATAATTGAATAAATTTGCTTCTATTTCACAATTTCATTAATTTGGCAATGTAAAATTACATAGAAAAGGAAATTAGATCCTCTTTGAAAAAAAAAATTGATAAAATAAAAAAATTTTTTTTGAAAATTTGATCAATTTTTAAAAATATTTTTAGATTCATCCGCCATTTTGAAAATTTTAAATTTGACTTCAAATTCGTATTCAGCGATCTCAAAAACCCCCGAGTAGCCAGATTCAAGCAAATTTGATCAATTTTTAATTTTTTAACAATATTTTATGTTTGACCGCCATATTAGATCCACCATTTTGAAATTTAAAAATTCGATTTTAGATTCTTATTCAGCAACCTTAAAAACTTCTTTTTGCCAAGTTGAATGAAAATCTATTAAAATTTCTTCAAGTAATTCAAGTTTTTACATTACTAATTTTGTAATAGTTGATTGTTTATTTTATATGATACATTATCAGTCAACTGGTTGATTTACTATACATCTACGAAGAATTTTTTTTCAGTTTTTCCATCCCTTAAAACAGTAGTATACTTGAAATAACTTGTTTCTTAAACCTCGCTTAACTACAGTGGTGTTTACATTTACCCCGAATTTTAGGAAAATTTCAAAATCTCGGGGTAAATGTAAACAGTCAATTTTAGGCGATTCAGGTGCATCAATATTTTTTCGTACCTCATAAAATTTTTCTAGGGAACTCTAGTAACAAGTTCATGCAAAAAAAATCCGTTCGTTTTACCTTTTAACAAAAAAAAACTAAATTGATAGGTAAAATAACTTTTTACACGAATACATTCGGACAAGTGGTTTTTAATATAAAATGTTCCAACGTTTCGAAATCAATACGATTTCCTCATCAGGGAGTCTACAAAATAATACAAAAAACAAAAATATAAAATGAAAATACGAAGACATTAAATAATAATTTATAAACATTAAAAACAATAAATAAAAAAACAAAAAAGAAAGAAATACACGAAGACTTAAAATGATAATTTAACAGAACATAAATAAATAAAACAAAATTAATAAATAGAAAAAAAATTAAAAATTAAAAAAAAAAAAAAAAAAAAAAGTAAATAAATAAAATAAAACAATAACAATTTTTTTTATATTAAAAACCACTTGTTCGAATGTATTCGTGTAAAAAGTTATTTTACCTATCAATTTAATAAAATAAACTCGGACGTAAAAGTTTTTCCAATAAAAAAAACTAATGTTTTTGCTGAAAAATAGATATTCCGTTTACATTTACCCCAATTGACCCTAATTATATTTTTGAAATTATTTGAAATTTTCTTTTTTAAATATATATTTAATTGCAGAATTTCTGAATAGAAGAAATTTCGTAAAATTGAATTGTAGACAAATGTATTTGAAAAATCTCAAAGAACTTTTTGAAAATTGTTTTAAAAGAGAATTTTAGTTAAAAATTCTAAAAAATAATAATTGAATTGAAATGATGAATTATTATAAAACACGAAGAAATCAATCACTCTGAGTATTCTTCTAAGTTGTTGAATTTCAAAAAGGTTTGAATTTAAAGTTTTTAAAAATCTTAATTCCTTGTGGAAAAATAATAATGTTTAAAATTTAAATATTTATCTAGAAAATACGTTATTGATGTTTTTGAATAATTTTACAATTAAAGAAAATCGTAAGTTAATGTAATAGAATAGTCTTTTGAGTGCACAGTAAATTGTGAGGTATTAAAAAGCGTTGAAGATTAAATTAACACAATAAAAGATAAAAATAATCCATTTTGGTTTTATTTTTTACTATGAATGAAATTTTACTTCAAATCAAAACCAAGCCAACGATTTGTCAAAGAAAGTTAAAGCGAGTCAAAGTCAAAGTCAAAGTCTTAGTTGAAGTCATAGTCAAAGGCTTAGTCAAGTACTATTTTTAGTCAAAGTCTTAGTCTTACTCTAATACAAAGCCTCAGTCTTAGTCTTAGACGTAGTCTTTGACTATGCTTTTGACTAAGACTTTGACTTTGTCTTTGACTAAGACTTAGAATTATACTTTAACTAAGACTTAGACTAAGACTTTGATGAAGACTTTGAATGAGACTTTAAATAGGACTTTAAATATGACTTTGACCATGAATTTGACTAAGACTAAGACTAAGACTTAGACTCACTTTGACCATATTTAATCTTAAACTTACAATTAGATTCACTTTGACTTTCTTCGACAAATCGTTGACTTGGTTTTGATTTGAACTAAAATTTCATTCACAGTCAAAACTAACACCAAAATGGTGTTATTTTAACACCTCACGATTTCATGTGTATCTAATAATTTTCAGAGTGAATCAGAATATTCTTCAGGGAAAAGTCAGGGAAAAAGAAAATAAAATTTTTGTGGCTACCCTGTTTTCGTAATCGCGTGTTGGATTAAACATACGATTCTCATCGTGGAGGTAGGTACATAAAATTCTGTTAGGCTGAGCCTAATAGGTCGTCTCGATCGAGATTGCGACTCGCAGGCCTTAGTGGACAGCTTTAAGGTTTCGTGTAAGTTTATACGTAGTCGAAGGTCACGTAGTCGAATGGCGAGGGGATGCATACGAACCAGAAGACGCTCCTCTCTCAGATAACCTTTGACCCTTTCCACAGACTTGGAATATTCTAACTCTTGTGCTAAAGCTCCAGCGGCGCAACGTACACGTCCGCACTGCGGAAGAGCATAAGGGCGGTTAATCACACTTAGCCCCTTTATACCCTTTCCACCCCAAACCATCTAACACTTCCCGCCGCGCCTCCTTCCCCGCCACCGAATCCAGGAGAGAGTAGCATAGATTGTGCATGCCAATGTTCAAGCCGAGGCCTTGGACGCTCGAGTCCAGTGGCCTTTAACCCGGAACCGGATATCTCGTGGGCGTAACGAGGGTTGCTAGCTCGCTGCCCGACCAGTTGATTGTACCTTGTGCGGAGTCACGATCGGGACAGAGAATGAATAACCCTAATAGATATTCTTCAGGGCTCTATGGAAATGCCGTGGATCCCGTGGATTAAGGTCTTTGGTTTAGAAGACATTGGCTGAATTTAAGGGTTTGTCATCCCTTTTTAACGTCCTTTTATCCTCTTGTGGTCAGATATTTATCCAAGAAAAAGGCAGTCCTTAAGGAGAAGAAATGTTATCTCAATTCTTTAAGCATTTTTTCCCAGCTTCGAATTAACAACTAAATGGGGAGGATTTTTATCTGAAAGCTCCTCTAAATTTTTTTCTTCACATTCTTTATATCGAAATAATTGTTCATGCAAACATTACTTCGAAAGTAGTATGTACCTACTATTCGAAAATTATTATTCTAATATTATGCTAGAAAACTACACTGAGTTTAATAACATGTGCTATTGATTATTGCACTGTAGATTTAAATAAATCTTGAATTATAATATCACAGAAATTTTAGTGTCAATAGAAAATGCTATAATATCAAGAAATGCATTTCATCGTAGGTATAATTAAATCAATTCAATATCATGTACTAGTGATTTCATTTCTATTTTATCTTCAATCATGCTATCAATTTTAAAGTACATGAGCATTGCATTTTTATCAAAACTGTTGCTTTTCTAAAAAAATCTTTTAAGAAATTAACATATCTTTGCTCTTTAACACCTATTTCAAGCTACACTTTTTTGTGGTTCAACACACAACATACATAATTTGAGATTGAAACTCACAACTTGACGTAAATTCACAATTTATAGCAATACAGGGCTCGGATCGTCTTTAAAAATAAAAAAAAAGTCGCTTTAGTCGCATAAATTTACAACAAAAGTCACAAAAAGTCGCATAAAATTTCCGAAAAAGTCGGAAAAAAGTCGCATGAAATCTTAGAAAAAACGACAAAAAGAAAACACGAAATTGTCAAAATTGTAAAAAAATCACATTTCTCGACAACAGACACATTAATATCAAACAATCCGGAATAAAATTTTAAAAAATTTACTAAAATTCATAACAAAATTTTAATTAGGTATTTTTAACATTTTTTTAAAAATTCTCTTAAAAATGTTAATTTTTTTTATAAAAAATAAAATTCTTTTCTGAAATTCAATATTTAAAAAAAAATTTTAATAAAATTCTTCTCTGAAATTAAATTATTTTCAAAAGTAATAAAATTCCTCGCAAAAATTCAATTATATTCAAAATTTTTTTAAAATTTTTTAAAAATTTTATAAATAATAAAATACATCATAAAAATTTAATTATTTTCAAAAGTTATAATAAAATTCTTTGCAAAATTCAATTATCTTCAAAAGTACGAAAATTCTTTACAGAAATTCAATTATTTTGAAAATTTCAATTATATTTATAAATATCAAAATTCTTCTACAAATTTCAATTTACTTTTAAGAAAAATCTGTTCAAAATTTCAATTATCTTCGTGAATAAAAAAATTGTTTTCTAAAATTCAATTATTTGCAAAGAATTTTAATAAAATCCTTGGCAAAATTTCAATTATCTTCAGAAGTAAAAAAATTCTTGGCAGAAATTAAATTATTTTCAAATTTTTTTTTTAAATTCGTCTCAAAATTTCAATTATCTTTATAAATATCAAAATTCTTCTGCACAATTTAATTATTTACTAATGTTTTATTTTGTTTCTAATAATTCAATTATTTGCATAAAAAGTAATTAAAAAAATTTTTTTTTAAAAAGTTTTATAATATAAAATATAATGATTTTATCACTCGGTCATCTTTAATTATTATGAAACATGAAGACATCGATTGCTCAGAGTCGAAGACTCGGAGTGATCGATTTCTTCATGTTTTATCACAATTTTTTATAAGTTGTTTAATTTCAAAAAGGTTTGAATTTAAATCTTTTGAAAAATTTTAATTCCTATGGAAGAATAATATTTAAATATTTATTTTAAAAAGAAGTTATTGATGTTTTCGAAAAATTTAAAAGAAATTTGTAAATAAATGTAACAGAACATTTTTTTGACTCAAACTTTTTCCTTTAAATTAAAAAATAAATTTTAATTTCAGTGGCATTTTACTAAAAAAAATGTCGAAAAAGTCGATTAATCGCATTTTTTCACAAAAAAGTCGAAAAAAGTCGAAAAAGTCGTACAATCCGAGCCCTGCAATATAAACTCAATACACTATATACCTACAATCATAATGCATTTAAATGATGTTGATTTTAATTCCCTTATATACAAAAGTGATGAAATTAATACCGCTTGTGAGAGAAAAAATTAATTTTTCAAGTAGGTATATTCAGTGGCGAAAAATGTTTAATAAAATAATTACATTATTTTATAAATCTTCTTTAGACTTTATTTTCATCATTGTTAAATAAAGTATTTTTTCAAGTTCATAGCATGATATTTTTTTATGAAATGCAAATATTATTAAATAGTAGAAATATACTTTCTTATCGGAAAATTAATTTTAACAAGACAATACCTAACATCTTTAATTTAAATAAGTATGACTGCAATATTGGTACTGTCAATTTTATAGCATCTGCTTTTGATTTATTAATTTAACAAAATTTTATTTAACATAATGGCAACACTTAATTGAAACTAATTAATATTTTTTGAATAAAATTGTATCAACCCTACATCTCAACCATTTTGCATATTTCATTAGACAACATTATGCTTCTAGTTCTAAATTACAATAGCAACGAATGTTCCAAGATGTTCAATTAATTAAAAATTTTATCAAATTGAATTAAAATAAATTTTATTAAAAAGAAATTTTTCTTTCAGTTTTAAAATTTATTTTTAAATATAATATCGTAGTTTTGAAGAATTCTAACCGAAAATTTAGAAAGTCTAAGGCATTCTGCAGATATCCTGCTTATTCGGATCCTGTATTATAAGGATAATTATTAGAAACTCACATTTATACGTGTATTCTGACCTTATTTTCAAATGTAGATTATTTATTATCGCAATTAAATGCAAATTTACCTGTAGGAAGTTCATAATTAATAGTAGGTACTAATTATGATTCATCCTTTGTTTCAGGTAAGCAACCAAAACGAAATTTATACACAGATGCTCGCAAACTACGTAAGTTAGTAAAGTCACGAATTTGATATCGTTTCTTTTGAATTAATAATATTAATAGTAAATGTATTTTATATTTATTTCAATATAAACGAGACCATATTTTGACTATGTCCGCAAATCTGAAAATTCCTATTTTTTTACTAACTCTCTAAATCTGAATAAGTGAAATTTTCACTTTTTTCATGTGTGAACCTTTTTCTCACTTATTAATAAGTAGAATCTACTTATACATAAGTGAAATATTCACTTTTTTATGTGTGAACTTGTCTTCACTTATCAATAAGTGAAATCCCCACTTATGTATAAGTGAAATATTTAGTTAAAAAGAAATTCATCTGCGCATTATATTACAATTTATTATTTATACCTACTTTTAAATGTTTAAAAACCATGTTTTTATCATTTCAGTTAATATATTAGAAATTTTTTATTTTATTTAATTATAAAAATTGTCATTTAAAATTTAATAAAATTTTTAAAAAATATTCAGTTAAATATTATATTAACAGTAATCTAATAACTAACTTTTTATTTACTAAGTATTTATATACATATATAATAAGAGAAATCTTAAACAAAACGTTAAAGTAGAACACAATAAACTATAACTCTTTATAAGTATCACCCAATAATTTTCTATGAGTATAAGGCAACTTATTAAGTGGCATTGTAGTGTTTCTCGTTGATCATCAAAGTTAAGCGACATTGCTTGCAGTTAATATTAGGATGGGTGACCGTTTGGGAATTTAGCTTAAAAAAGTTGAAAAATTGATATGTTTATAAGTTTCAGACTGATAATGAGAAGAGAAGAGAGTGTTAAATAGTTGATAGTAAATAAATATTTTTTTTATATAATATTGATCCTGATTGTTTATTTACATTCACTTCTTAATGTCTGAGTATTCACTTATCTCATAATTGAATATTCAATTATTCATAAGTGAATGTAATTCACTTATTCATAAGTGAATGTAATTCACTTATTCATAAGTGAATATAATTCACTTATTTCATGTGTGAATATTCACTTATTCTACGTGGAAGAGTTTTGAAACATGGAATAAGTGAATATTCACTTAAAATAAGTGAAATTTCACTTATTCAGATTTAGAGAGAATATTGTCACAATTTAGAAAACCATGGCGAAGGATTTTGTCCTTCGCCACGAAAAGTCCTTTACCTGAAAATTTGTTTATTTTAAACATGGTTAAAATTTAGTGAATCACGGCTAACGACAAAAATATTTAAAAATAACCTGAAAATTTAAATATATTTTAACTATGGTCAAAATCTGGTGGGACAATGACAAAAATATTTTAAACCCACAAAATTTCTATATTTTTGACCATGACAAATATCTAGCAAGCCATGGCCAACGGTGAACATAGTTAAAAACGGAAAAATTGATATATTTTGACAATATCCACATTCCTTGGTTCTAAATTATTTTTGCCTTTGGCCATGATTTATAGATTTTTGAAATTGTCAAAATATAAAAATTTATAGATTTTAAACTATTTATGCCGTCGTCACTTGTTTGCTTAAAGTAATTTGCTTTACGTAATTTTATGCTGTTATTCAAAAAACATTGTTAAAATTGACATTTAGCTCATTTTCGTGGTAAAAACCATAAAAATCATAGTTCGAAGCTTTTATGGTATACTTTATATATACCGAAATAAATGCAAAAAGCCATGATTTTTATAGTTTTTACCATGAGAATGAGCTAATCGTCAATTTTAACGATGTTTTTTCGACTCAGAGCATCAAATTGGAAAAAATAAAGGTTCAGGACTTCCGAAATTTCGGCAAAATTTAAAGATTTGAATATTAAAAATCGATCTTCTTTTACAGTTTTTAATAATTTTTAACGAAAATTTTTTCCCATGCATATTTTACCATTCTAAACAACTTCTCGCATGGATTGGCGATAATATGCAATAGGTCAAAAGAAAAAAATTCTAACTTCTTCAATAATTAAAATTAAATATTTTTGACCATCTTATATGTTTTCAGGTTAAAAATGATGCAAGAAAAAAAATATTACCTCGTTTAATAATTTTATTTTAAAGGGGTCAAAATTAAGGTGGGGTCTCCCCTTAAATATTTCAAAATTAATTTAATTTTAAAAGGGTTGCGATTGCAATAAATTTTTTTAAGTAGATGAACTTCAAAAGATTTTAATTTAAAATTTTGTAAAAATTCAGATTTACATGAATTTAATTAAAATTTTTTAAAAATTTTAATAACTAAAATTCTTTTAAAATTAGTTAAATTTTTTAAGATATATTTTATTGATTATTAAAAATAATGGATTTATAGATGAATTTTAGTTAAAAACACTAAAACAAATTGAATTTTAAAGCAATTACAAATGATTGCATAAATTCAATTATTTTCAAAAGTAGTAAAATCCTTCGCAAAAATTTAATTATGTTAAAAAATATACAAAAATTCTAATCAAAATTTCAATTATCTTTATAAATAATAAAATTTTTCTCTGAAATTCAATTATTTTCGAAAATTTTAATAAAATTCTTGGCAGAATTTCAATTATTTTTTATACAATTTTCATCAAATTTCTCTCAAAATAAAATTACTCTTAAAAATGTTATTAAAATAAGTCAAGAGAATTCAATTATTTAAAAATTTGTTGATAAAATTCTTTATGAAAGTTCAATTTTAAGAAACATTCAATTATTCAATAAATTATTTATTTTTGTATTTAAATAATATTGAATTATCGTAGAATTTTCTAATTTTTTAGAAATTTTTTTTATTTTAGATTTTTTGAATTAGAATTTTGTAAAAGTTTCAAATTAAAATCTTTGAAAATTTGAACTTTCATACTTTTAATTAAGAATTCTGTAAAATTAATTGTTTTTAAAAATAAGTTTAATAGAATTTTGTTTAATTATTTGATTTTCTTAATTTTTAATTATATATTTAATTGAAGAATGTAACAATAATCGACATTTCGAAAAATTAAATTGTAAAAGAAGGATTTGCAAATTCTCAAAGAACTTCTTAAAAAATTATTTTAAAAAAATTGACTTAAAGAAAAATATTAGTTGAAAATTCTAGAAATGAAAAATCGAAATGATGAAAATAATTTTTGAAGAAGTTACAGTAACAAAGTATCAAGTTTTAATTATTATAAAACATGAAGAAAGCGATCACTTCGAGTGATCGGTATCTTCATGTTTTATAATAATATTTTTATGTTATTGAATATGAAATTTTTGAAAATCTTAATTTCTATGAAAAAATATTAATGATTAAATATTTATTTGAAAATGAAGTTATTGACATTTTTTTGTGTATTTAATCATTTTGCGAGTAATTCAGAATATTCTTTAGAGTCAGGGAAAAAGTCAAAGTTTTGTCTGGAAATCAGGGAAAAGTATGGAAGTCAGAGAGTTATTTAATTTGGTAATAAATGTACCTAGTTTTAAAAACCTGAAAAAATTCCGTTTTTTAACCTGGAAAACCTGGAAGAGTCAGGGAATTTCAAAAGAGCAAAAGCGTGACAACCCTGCATAGTCAAAATGTAACAATTTTAAGGTTTTAAACTAGTTTAGCCATTCCTCATGATTTCCTATATTTTAGCAGTGATACCATATTATTTTGTAGAATGGGAAACGGCCATCAGCAATAGTGTTTTAGTTTGTAACAAATTATTATATTTTTCGTCAACTTTATATTTTCTTTCAAACTGCAGTTAGTACATAGATGAATTAACAATTTTTAAAGGACACAGCTGAGACAAGTTATTAAAAGTTTTGATTAAAATAACACCTCAGTTGTAATTGGCGTAATACGATAGAAACCCATACATATAATATTAGTGGTCGTAATAAATGATAATTAAGAATTAGGCGAATATGGCAATTTAACTCACCAATGTCATATATAATTATAATATTTCTGCGGGTTATCCATATCTCTTATTATACCAGAGTTGTCACAGTCAATTTATTTAGCTTCCGGTCCACGTGTTGATAGACGCTGCGAATGTTGAATTTTGAAGTCGGTCGAATATTTAAATAAACAGGTAATAATATCTCCAATTATTATTATTTTTTGCAAATTCGTCAAAATCGTTTGTTTACTTTGGCTAAAGTCTTTGGCCATATAGCCAGAATTTGCCATTCTGATAATTAAAGAATTATTACCATAATTTGTTCTGTGAAACGATGCTGAAAATAATTTATAATTTCTCTTTTATTTCTGCTTGGAATTTTGGAAAATTGTTGTAGAGTTATTCTGATAACCGCATTCAAAATCTAGTGCAAAAAGAGCATGTCTGCATAGAGGACAAATTTTTTATTTCCGTGGAGGAAAGAAAAAGTTTTTTCTAAAAAAAATGTTGTCCCCATCTTACAAAAGTGTATTTGCTTCTTATTTGAAAACGTTGCGATTTTTTTGTGTTCTTTTGAACTTCTCCTCTTTACTGTGTGTACGATGTCGTCAATTTTTAACTGAACCGCACTTGGTAACTCCTTAAAATTCTCGGTCTACTTTTCGAGGATGGCAGTACTTCAAAGGATCATCCACTATCCACCGTTTTGTTTGCACATGCGGGTAGCGCCTCGCATCATTCTTCATCCCGTTGGGATCTTGGGGGCAGGATTTTAACTCGGGAGTTGCCGGATTTCTTGCGGAAGTAACACAGTTGCTCCCTTCTGTAACCGAAGCGACGCGACGTCACTCTCCCTTTTTGGGAAGTTTTCACAAAATCTTGGCTCTAAAATGGCTAAAATGGCTAAAATGGCATGGCGAGAACTGAAGGACAGAAACAGGAAGGAACTTGATTTTTGAAGAAAAGAGATGATGCGGGTGAGAGACTTATTTTCACACCGCACCACAGAAAATGTGTGTGGAGCTCGATTTAAGCGCCAACCTCGATCGATAGGACGGTTAATCGTCTCGTAGACTCGATTTATCCTGAGTTGAAAAAGGAAAATGCCAAGAAAATTACTGTTCAAGGAAAAAGGAATCTTTATTAATATTTATTACTCTTCTCGAATAAAGTCATGTATGTTTAATATTTGATAAACCGAAAAGAAATCTAATTTCAAAATTTATCTTTGCGACTAGTAGAGGTAAGCAGTTAAAAATGTGCTCGAAAAATTAACAAAAGAAACGAAATGGAAAAAGATAATCTTTGTCTATTGTTGTTTAGTGAGTTAGTTAGTAATTTACTTTGTAAGTTAGTTAGCTAGTAAGTTAGTAAATTAGTTGGTAAGTTACACTGTAAAAAAAGGGAGTTAAATTTTAACTCCCCAGGGGATTCTATAAAAGTCGCACCCATTGGGGAGTTAATGCCAGGGGAGTTAAATAAAGAGAGTTAAAATTTCACACCCAAATGCTAACTCCCCAAGGAAAAAATAACTCGCGCGGGTGTTGAATGAAGGGAGTTAGAAATTAACTCTCTTTTGGAGTTGATTTTTAACTCGAAAAATTTCACTCCTAACTCCCGAATCCGTTAACTCCCTAAATTTTTTACAGTGTAGTTAGTAAGTTAGTCAGTAAGTTAGTTAGTAAGGTATTTAGTAAGTTGGTAAGTTAGTTAGTTAGTAAGTTAGTAAGTAAGTTAATTAGTAACTTACTTAGTTAGTTCGTAACTAAGTTAATTATTTAGTTAATTAGTAATCATTGACTTGGTTTTGATTTGAAGTAAAATTTCAGTCATAGTAAAAAATAATTTCAAAAAAAAATTCAATTAAACTTTTTCAAAAAATTAATTCTACAGAATTGTTAGTTAAAAACTTAAAAGTACGAAAAGTTCAGATTTTAAAAATGAAGAAGAAAAAATAAGTAGACGTGGGTTTTTTATCCTAAATCTTGTTATTTTTTTATAATTGTATCTCAAGTATAACAATTGATTTTTTAAAAATTAAGGAAAATTTATAAAAAAATTTATGAAAATTGGAGATGAATTTAACCTTTAAAGTGCTATGCCGGTCTGACAGACCGCTATTAAAATTTTCTTTGCTTGTAACTTTTTTTCAAAGTATAATAAGAACTTGAACTTTTTAGTAGCTTCATATTTTATGAAAATCTGTTAGGAGACAACTTTTTCAAACATTTTTATTCGTTAAATTTTGTAATATAAATAAATATTTGAAATATAGCGGTCTGTGAGACCGGGGTTAGCTTTAAGTGAAAGTATATTCCAGTATATTCCCATGAGTGACGTCTGCGCAACTTGACGCGCAGCTAGTTCTACTGACAGTTCTCATAGACTGCATTTATAAAATAAATAAATGCATAATACAGAAATGACTTTTTTTGTTAAAAAGTAAAAAATATTTATAATAGTTGTCTTTTAAAAATTATAAATGACTAAAAAACTGTCAAAAGGGAATAGCGGTCTGCCAGACCGGGATTAGCACTGAGCGTGATTTTTTAACACTTAGCACTTTAAAGGTTAAGTTGAAAAACAATATTTTTTTTATTTTTCGTTTCTAAAAACGTTGCGGATTTCAGTTTAAGATAATTTGAAACCTTTTTGAAATTCAATTATTTCAAAAAATTCACGCTATAATTGCTTTTAATATTCAATTATTATCTTAAATTTTAACTGAAATTTATTTTTAAATAAATTTTTGTTAAAAAATTCTACAAGAATTCAATTATTTAAATATAAAAATAAATAATAGAAAAGAATAATAATTGAATGTTTCTTAAAATTAAATTCTAGTAAATAATTTTATCAGCTTAAGTATTTGAATTCTTACGAAGAATTTTAATAAGGTTTTTAAGAAAAACTGCATTTTTGGAGCAAATTCATTAAAATTTTTTAAATAATTGAATTCCAGTGGAAAAATTTATTATTTTTTAAAATAATTGAATTCTTGGAAGAACTTTATAAAAAAAATTTTAAAGAATTGGTTTTTTTCAAAAAAATTTCATAATAATTGGACTTCTCTGCATTTATTATTTTACAGTTTTTTTGAAAGTATCAATTTGATACTAAAGTGGATAAGACTAATGTCAAAAATTTAGATTAATTATTAATTTGATCCATATATTTTTGGTATCAATTCGTTGCAATTTGATACCTTAAAGTTATCAGTGTTATAAAAATAATTGAATGTTTACGCAGAATTTTATCAAATTTTTTTTATATAATTAAAATATTTTAGAAAATTTTATAAAAATACAATTGAATTGAAAAAAAATTTTGAAAATAATTGAAATTTTATTCGGAGTTTGATTAAAAATTTTTAAAATAATTGAATTTCAGCGAATAATTTTGCTGTTTATAAAGATAATTGAAATCATAAAGAGAATTTTTTAAAAATTTTCAAAATAATTGAATTTCTGAGAAATATTTTATTACTTTTGAAAATAATTAAATTGTTGTGATGAATATTGTTATTTATGAAAATAATTAACTTTTGCATAGAATTTTATTAAAATTTTTGAAAATAATTGAATTTCTGCGAAGAATTTTGATATTTAGCAAGAGAATTGATTTCTTTCGATGAATTGCGTTAAAGTTTTTTAAAAATAATATTAAATATATATTAAAAAGTTAAATTAATATCAACAGAATTGAGATTCAAATGGTATTAGAAAAATAATTGAAATTCTTAATGAGTTTCATTATTTATGATAATAATTGAATTATTGCGAAGAAATTTATTAAAAATTGTAAATAATTGAATTACTGTGAAATTTTTATTATTTATGAAAATAATTAAATGTTTGCGTAGAGTTCTATTAAAATTTTTTTTAAATAATTCAATTCTTTTGGAAAATTTTATTAAAATATTAGTTATTAAAAATTATTGAATATTAGAATTTTTGAAAATAATTGAATTACGGAGAAGAATTTTATTACTTTTGAAAATAATTGAATTTCTATAATTGTAACTTCTTTAAAATTCAATTTTTTCAGTGTTTTTAAATAAGATTTTTCTATTAATCCATTATTTTTAATAAATAATTAAATAATATTTTTAAAAATTTAACTGATTTCAGAAAAATTTCAATTATTAAAATTTTTCAAAAATCTAAGTTTTTAAAATATGTATTGAAATTCATTCAAAATTGAAATTTTATAAAATTTCAAATTGAAACCTTTTATTCATTTATTTATGAAAATTGTAAACGCAATTCTTTAAAAATTCAATTAATTTTGAAATATTTAAGTAAAATTATTCATTAAGTAATTTATAAGTAATTAGAATTAGAATTCGTGGTAATTTCATAGAGTTTATGAGGGAAATAAAAAAGACACAAAAATTCATCATTTTCTTATGAAAATGTTTGAAAATTTTTTTTTGAAAAATTTAATTTTTTCAGTTCTTTAAATAAGTAGAGGTAAGCAATTAAAAATTTAAAAATGTGCTCAAAAAATTAACAAAAGAAACGAAATGGAAAAAGATAATCTTTGTCAATTGTTGTTTGCCTGGGGAAACCAGGAGGCAAAAGGGGAGAAGAAAAAGTTGAATTCGAGAGAAGATATTACTGAAGAGGAAAATAAATAATCATTTAACAAGAAGGGAGAATAAAAATTTTCAAATTAGACTTTTTATGTCAACACTATATGTACTAATGCTTCTATAGATATTCACACTTTGTTACCCAACGAGATAATTGTGTGGCAAACTCAGAGATGCAAATAAACTTTCTTCATAAATCTCAAAAACGAATTAAATCTCGAAACAAGTTTTTACTTCTGCCTGCAGATGTTGTAAATTCCTGTCCTGACACATGATCCTTATGAAGATTAGAAAACAAATTCTTTTTTTCAAAAACAAATTTATAAAATTATAATTAAAATCAATATTGTAGGTAATATTTATCGTATTATGAAATTATACATAGAAATTGTAATCCATTTACTCATAGAGGAATTTGGTGCTTTGCGGTTTGATTAAAACAATGATTATGCTAATGGAGTTTGGTTCTTTGAGTGATTGATATATTACAAATCAAATTCAAACGTTGCGGGGTCACTCTAATTGAAACATAATTCATCACTCACTTCATATTTGCTCTCCCATTTTGAACGTCAAAATGAATATCAGCATATCGAATGAAATTCTAATTCTACAAAAAATAATAATCATTGTCGCATTAAAAAAGGGAAGAAAAATTTAATTATTTAAACTCTATAAAAATATCTCAAATTAACAATAGAGTCTCGGGATATTTTCTTCAAGTACGCGAGCTCTCATGGCTTCATTTCCTACAGGAAAAAAGGAATGCGTACACAATGTATATTGTTCCACTTTCAACAACGATTTTCCTCTCCCGTTTACTCTAATGGTGTATCTTCGTCTAAATCATTCGTAAATTCAATTTAGTCAGACCATAAACCTAACAAGGAAAATTGAAAATACAAACACGAGCATCTCTCAACATGGAAAATTCACAAAGCAGAAATAATTCAACAAGTATACACTGTAGCTTTCAAAGGCTTCTGCTTTTTAAAAACCAAATAAAGCTAAACACTAATCCTCCCATTTCTTCTGTCTCTCCTTTCATTTTATGTCAATACTTATTTTTCTTCAATGTTTCATCTCTGAAAATATTCGCCTGAAACAGAAAGATTTCTTTGTGTATGAAGAATTCTACTGACTATTTAATTGAATTCTTTTCACTTGTAATTATAATTAATATTTAACGTGTTATCCTTTGACAAACTTACGGTTAGGTTCATAGCGCAGAGAACTGTTCTTTAGAAATAAAATTTTCACATTGTTAACTTTATTTTTTATATAAATTTGGGTAAATGTTTTATAACTATTATAGGGTTGTTAAAAAAATGGTTCAGTTTTTGTTATAAGAATTTTATATCGATGCACACGCAGCATTAATTGTTTGTACCGAATTTCATATTAAGGCTGAATTCAGACCTAATTTACTTTTTTTCAAGCAAAAATTAAATTTTTGACAAAATTTTATCAAATTTTAAATTATGGAAGAAAGCTTACGAAGCATGGACAAAAGCAAAATCAGTCTTAAGGTCTTAACTGATTTACAGGCTTCACACTCATCTACTAAAACCTACTATTTACTACTTTTTTACGTCATGCTACTATTAGGGTACTTTTTTTTAGATTTCATCCACTAAAATCTACTATTTTTTTTAAATTTCCACTACTTTAAATTCGCTAACACTAGAAATCAAAAAACTATTCTCAAAAATTATAATCAAATTCTTTAAAACGATTCAATTATTTTCAAAAAAAATATTCGAAATTCAATTATTTTCAATATCAATAGAATTTTCATAAAATTTCGCAAAAGAATTCAATTATTATTAAAAAAAATTCATAAAATTCATCCAAAATTCAATTATTTTCATAAATAATAAAATTTCTACAGGAATTCAATTAATTTAGTATAGCATTTACAAAAAAAATTCGAAACAATCAATTATTTAACAAAATTTTTATATAATTCTTCACAATAATTCAATTACTTTCACTAATAATAACATTTTTCATGGAAATACAATTTTTCAAAAAAATTTTTTGATAAAATTCTAAGCAAGAATTCAATTATTTTTGTAAATAATAAAACTCATCGAAGAATTTCAATTATTTTTAATACTTTTTTAAATTAATTAATCGAAAAATTTAATTATTTTCACAAATAAAGTTTTCCACAAGAATTCAATTATTTAAAATAAAATTTTCACAATAGGTATTTATTATATTTCGAAAAAATTATCTAATTATTAAAAACAATGTTTATAAAATTCTTATAAAGAATTCAATTATTTTTAAAAATAACAAAATTTTTCACAGAAATTCAATTCTGTTTAAACACCTATAAACAAATAAATTGAATTCAATTCAATTATGTCGATAAATAATAAAATTATTCCGGAAAATTCAATTACTTTGAGGCATTTTAATAAAATTCTTTGACAAATTCAATTATTTTATTAAAAAATAACAATATATTCATCACAAGAATTCAATTATGTCGATAAATAACAAAATTATTCCTGAAAATTCAATTATTTTGAGGCATTTTAATAAAGTTTTTTGCAAAATTCAATTATTTTCATAAATGACAATATTCATCACAAGAATTCAATTACTGTTTAAAAGTAATACATTTTTTCTTGGAAATTCAATTATTTTCATAAATAATAACATGCTTTTTAGGAATTTAATTATTTTCAAAAAAGTTTAATAAAATACCACACAGACATTCAGTTATTGTAAAAAAATTTAATAGAATTCTTTGTAAAATTTAATTCTTTTTAAAAACTTTTCACAATTCAATGATTTTCAATATCTACTATTTTTATAAATTTTCCAAACAGAATTCAATAATTTACAAAAATGTTTCTAAAAATCTACATAAGAATTCAATTCTTTTCATGAATAATAATAATTTCTCAGGAATTCAATTATTTAAATTAGAGTATGCATAAAATTATTTGAAAAAAATCAATTATTTAAAAATTTTTATAAAATTCTTTGCAAGAATTAAATTATTTTTATAAATATTTAAATTCTTTCATGAATAATAAAATTCGTTGCAGGAATTCAATTTATTAGCAGGATAAGAAGGAAGTAAATATTTTTGATGGAAATTAGGAAAAAGTCTGGAAAATAAAGTATAGAATGGAATATTTGTCAGTTTTGTGCGAGTTTTTTTGGTCGTAAAGTTTTATTTTTGATAGCTACTTTTTGCTACTTTTTTAAAATTAATTATCGAGTGCAAAGTTTGAATTTATGGTCTTTTAAATATAAATTTTACAAACTTTTAAAAATTTACTAAAGCTGACGAGAAGTATGTATGGGCAAAAGACAAAATTGGGTTTTTTCAAATATAATTTCAGTTTTTGGCAAAACCTTTTTTAATTTATGGATTTTTAAATATAAATTTTACAAAATTTTAATAATTTTCGAAAGCTGACAAAGCATGGGCAAAGGTACCTAAAATTGTCTGTTTTTATGTATATTTGATTTTTTGCAAATCTTTATCAAAAATACATAGGTTTGTCAGTTGTAGCAAATTTTTCCAAAATATTATTACTTTGGTAAAATATTTATATTTAAAAGACTATAAATTATAGTTTCGGCTGATATTGCCTTCGCTTCATCAAATTTTTAAAACTTTATAAAATTTATATTTAAAAGTTCATAAATTTTACAAATACAACTCTCTTCGAAATTGGCAGGTTGTTTTTCTCAAGATTGGCTTAACTCCACTGAAAGCAGAATTAATCCTTAGTTTATAAAATGAAAGAATATTTTATTTACATGGGAAATAAATAGATTTACTTATCACAGAAAATAAAAAGTGTTATTTTAACCTGAATTTGGTGTTAAAATAACACTCAACAAATTTTATCTTTGTAGGTGGTGCTACGTACTATGTCGATTAACATTAGATAATTTCACACGCAACAAAAATCACACCAAATTTTTTCTGTGTACCAGAGTTAGTTTCCTAAAATGATTTCAGCAAGAAGATTTAAGATTAGCGGAAGACTGGCAGATAGTTATAAAATGCGCCGGCCCAACCTTGGCAGAAGGTTGTCAACTCGTTGGCAATAGGTGGGCACATCTTAAATTAAGATATTATTCAACTAACTAAAAAGTGAGCTAAAAAATGTCTACCACAACATCTTAGAAATTTAAACAGAAGTATCTTAATTTAAGATGTTTTGGTGGTCCATCGACCACCGATTCAACTAACTAAAAAGTGAGCTAAAAAATGTCTACCACAACATCTTAGAAATTTAAACAGAAGTATCTTAATTTAAGATGTTTTGGTGGTCCATCGACCACCGAAACATCTTAAATTAAGATACTTCTGTTTGCAGCAAAAAAAATGAGTCTCACCTACCAAAAAATAGTGTTGCAGTGATATGGAGAAAAAACAAAAAAAGAAAAGAAAAAGAAACTAGAAAAGTTGAAAGAGAATAAAAGAGAAGAAAATGGTTACGTCTTGCTGGATACAAAACGGAGGAATTTATCGTTTGTCGCACGTAGACTAAAAGACCAGTGGCCGGCCTTGCACCTTCCACATACGTCTGAACCTGACACAAAGCCGATAGTCCTTCCTACCTACTTCTACCTCCCTCTCAATAGACCTCCAACCTTGTGACTAGCATTATTGTCTACATGGTCCACACACGGAGGCGGCTGACCTCTCCAATACCATCTACCCTAGTTCTATATGCCTCAATGTAGAATCATACATCCTGAATGGCTGAATTCTGTCCCTCTATAGCCTCTCCACTCTACCTTTGTATCAAAATGCAACTGGGAAGCGATTACACACTCATATTACCGGTGAAATATCTTCCTGTGCACAAATTCACTCGAATACTCCCGGCATGTCGCCTCTAGAGAAATACCGACATGTAATTTTCATCTATTTAGTGAACTCGGCACATTGTTGCTGAATAATGCTTAATTTTTCGATCCAAATTCTGTACTGATAGATTACTAAAAATGTTAAAAAGCATATTAAAAATACAAGCCTAGGACTCGCGCGACTAATGATAGGCCACTTTTTTTTAAAACACTTTTTAAATATATATACTACACTGAGAAAACCATTTATTTTGATTCAGACATATTTTGTTTAAATAAAACTTAAAATATCTTTGCTATACAGTCAAACATACAGTACCGGTTAAAATTGAGAGACCACCCACACTGTAAAAAGAAAGGTACGAATTTAGTACCAATATAATTTTGGTATTAAATCGTAATTTGTTTTAATTTTAATACCGAAATCAGCTCTAATTTAGAACCTTTTTTTTACAGTGGCATTTTCAGGGGAATGACAAAAATTTTTAAACATAATATTTATGAAAATTAAAATCATTTTCGGTATATGTTTTGAAAGATGATAAAATTTTGAAAAAATAAGACTTACACAGGGTTGCCACAGGTCAGGGAAGTTAGGGAAAAAATTGAATTTTAAAAATTCATGAAATACTCTGAATTTTGATGTTTTCCTCGTAAACTATGAAATTACCACGAATTTTAATACAAAACCTTCAATTTTTTCTATTACTGACAATAATTTCTTTTTAAATAACTTCATTTTTCAAAAACTATCATAAAATTATATTTGACTTATAAATTATTTTAATGAATAATTTTTACAATTTTCATAAATACTAGATTGATAGAAGAATTTTAGGTAAAAATACTAAAAAAAATTTGAATTTTGGAAAAGTTACAAATGATTCCAGAAATTCAATTATTTTCAAAAGTTATAAAAATAATTCTTCACAAAATTTCAATTATGTTAAAATTTTTTTTTAAAAAATTCTGGTCAAAATTTCAATTATCTTTATAAATAATAAAATTCTTTATAAAAATTCAATTATTTAAAAAAAATTTTAATAAAATTCTTGGCAAAATTTCACAAGAATTCAATCATTTACAAAATTTTTATAAAATTCTTCGAAATAATTCAATTATTTTCATAATTTCAATTATTTAAAAAAAAATTTAACAAAGTTTTTTTCAAAAATTCAATTGTTTTTATAATTAATAAAATTCTTCACCGAAATTCAATTATTTTTTAAAGTTTTAATAATAATCGTTGAATTATTTAAAAAAATTTAACAAATTTCTTTTCAAGAATTCAAGTATTTTTATAATCAATATAATTCTTCTCCGAAATTCAATTATTTTAAAAAAGTTTTGATAAAATTCTTAAGAAAATTTGAATTATTTTCATAAATAATAAAACTCATCGCAGGATTTTAATTATTTTTGATACAATATTTTAATCGAATTCCTCAAAAAATGTAATTATTCTTAAAAATTATTTTTGTTGAAATTCGCCGAAAGAATTCAATTATTTAAAAATTTGTTGATAAAATTCTTTATGAGAATTCAATTTTAACAAACATTCAATTATTCAATAAATTATTGTTTTTTAATTTAAATAAATGAATTCTTCTAGAATTTTCTAATAAAAATTGATAAAAATTGAAAAAGTAATAATTGCTGATTTTTAACAACTTTTTTAAATCTTTTGGACCCAAGGCCACAATATAAACAATTTTATTTGACAAAAATTAAGGTCCTGAAAACACTCTATGTTAATAAAAATTGATTAAAAAATGAATTACCGTATAATCGATTTATTATTTATGAAAATAATTAAATTATTGCAACGAATTTTATTACAATTTTTTTAAATAATTGAATTTTTTTGAGAAATTTTACTACTTACTTGTAAAAATAATTTAATTCGTGTGAAGGATTTTTTTAGGATTTTTGTAAATAATTAAATTTTTTTTGAAAAATTTTATAATAATATTCTCATAAGTTGTTGAATTTTAAAAAAGATTTGAATTTGAATGTTTTTAAGAATTTTAATTCCTACGGAAAAATAATAATGATTAAATATTTATTTAAAAAAAGAAGTCATTGATGTTTTTGAATAATTTTACAATTAAAGAAATTTGTAAATAAATGTAATAGAATATTTTCTGAGTATCTAATAATTTTTAGAGTGAATTAGAATATTCTTTAGGGTCAGGGAAGAAGTAAAAATTTTGTCTGGAAATCAGGGAAAAATGAGGGAAAAAAATAAAATATTTGTGGCAACCCTGTTACAGAAGTCATTTGGCCAGGGTTTCCACGCAACCTGGAAAACCTGGAAATGTCAGGGAATTATATATAAACCTTGAAAAAACCTGGAAAATTCAGGGAATTTTTATCGAAATCCTGGAAAATTGTTGTTTTCTAAAGTTATTGTGTTTATTCTTGAAATATAATTTCACTTAAATATTTCAAAATTAATTCAATTTTAAAAGAATTGCGTTTACAATTTTCATAAGTAAATAAACTTCAAAAGATTTTGATTTAAAATTTTGTAAAATTTCAATTTTAAATGAATTTAATTAAAAATATTAAAAAACTTAGATTTAAAAAAAATTTTTTTAAACTAAATTTCTTCTGAAATTAGTTAACTTTTTAAATACTATATTTAATTGATTATAAAAAATAATGGATTTATAAAAGAATGTTAGTTAGAAACACTAAAACAAATTGAATTTTGAAGCAATTACAAATGATTGCAGAAATTCAATTATTTTCAAAAATTCTTGGCGAAATTTTAATTATTTTCAAAAACTTTCCACAATTTAATGATTTTTAATATCTACTACTTTAATAAAAATTCCTAAAAGAATTCAATTAGTTAAAAAAAAATTTTAATAAAATTCTACGCAAACATTTCATTATTTACATAAATAATAAAAATTTCACAGGAATTCAATTATTTACAAATTACTTTCATATATTATTCAATTATTTTCATGATCGTCAAAGTTTCAATTATTTTTGTAAATAATAACATTCTTCTTCGAAATTCAATTATTTTCAAAACTTTTAATAAAATTCTTTTTCAGAATTTCAATTATTTTTAATACAATTTTCATCAAATTTCTCGAAAAATGAAATTATTCTTAAAAATTGTATTAAAATTTATCAAGAGAATTTAATCATTTGAAAATTTGTTGATAAAATTTTTTATGACAATTAAATTTTAAGAAACGTTCAATTGTTTAATAAAATATTTATTTTTGTAGTTAAATAATTGAATTCTCGTAGAATTTTCTAAGAAATATTGATTTAAAAATGAATTACAAATTAAAATCTTTGAAAATTTGAACTTTTCATACTTTTAATTAAGAATTCGTAGAATTTATTTTTTTAAAAAAGTTTATTGGAATTTTTTTTAATTCTCGTTTGAAGTTTTTAATTTCTAATATATTTAATTGAAGAATGTCAGAATAATCGAAATTTCGTAAAATTAAGTTTTAAATAAAATGATTTGAAAATACACAAAGAACTTTTTCAAAAATTATTTAAAAAAAATTGATTAAAGAAGAATTTTAGTTGAAAATTCTAGAAATGAATAATCGGAATGATGAAAATAATTTTTGAAGAAGTTACAGTAACAAAGTTGCAAGTTATTCAATTTTTTGTAAATCATTGAGAATGACGACTTTTTAAAAATATCTAAATTATTAGAAAAAAAAAGTGTGAGAAGTCAGTCGCGCGCGAATTGTTGCTAGTTTGAATTTATCTTTAATAATAATTTTCATTTGTCGTTAATTATAATTTAAAAAATTTTCATTTGCACTTCATAATTATTAATGTCTTCCAAGGGAGAATCTCAAGTGCGCGTAAAATGAATACTTAAATTTTAATACATGTGTAACTTTATAGTTGGCTTTCATTTTAGCTATAACTATACGCATAACAATCTAAATTCATTGATTATAGAATTTTAATAATGTTATTTAAAACAAACGTGCCACTTGCATTTTTATATTTTCTACAATTATAATTAAAATGAAAATTAGAAAAAACTTGGTTTATATTTAAGTTCTTTTTTAAGTAAAAAACTTTTCTAATAATAATATTTTGTAGAAAAATATTATTTTCTGTAAAAGCTTTTAATTTTCAGTCTCATTAACTTTTACCAAGGTCTGTAGAAGGTGAACAAGGTGAATTTGCATGAAAATGAGATTTTCAAAAACTAAAGTAATTTGAAATGTAATGGAAATGAATGTCAATCTAAAAAGTTGAATGTTTTTCTATTGATTTAAACCAATTTTTTTTTATTTTTTTTTTATTTTTGTGGGATAAAGAATAAGAGAAAATTGAAGAATCATGAAGATGAATAGAAATATGCAATTCAGCAAGTATAGGAACGCGAACGATTCGGGGTCACAGTTTGTGTTTCCAAGTGCACGATTTCTTCCTTCTCTCATTCTAAATACGACATTATCATTTACCATGACACAGGCACTGCTTTGACATAATGTATCGCATGGCGACCGTAAAATGTATTATTCATCGAATCGTCTGCTTTTTTACTCGACGATTTTCTGGCACCCGCGATTCAGCAACTTGGTCGACGTTCTCAACGTTGAGTCCTCTCCTTACAATTTACATTTATACATTTTCTTCGACTTTACTTTCAGCTTCAGTTCTAAATTCCATCTTTTTCTCCCTTTTTATTTTTACAACTTTTTTCATGACGAATAAAGTCTGATAATCATTGATCTTCAAATCAAACTCAGAAGTTTTGAATAACGAACAAATAGAGATAGAGACCAGGGTTGTCATAGGTCAGGGAAAAGTCAGGGACTTTTATTAAAAGTACTGGAAAAAATTTAATTTTTACAATTCATAAGAAAATTCTCAATTTTTTTTGTCTTTTTTGTTTGAATTTAAATAGAAATTTTAAGAACAACTGATTACAGAAATTTAATTATTTTCAAAAGTGATGAACTTCTTCGCATAAATTCAATTATGTTGAAAAATGTTTTAAAATTCTCGTCAAAATTTCAATTATCTTTATAAATAATATAAAATTCTTCTCCGAAATTCAATTATTTTGAAAAACTTTAATAAAATTCTTGGCAAAATTTCAATTATTTTTTATATCTACTAATTTAATAAAATTTTCCAAAAGAATTCTATTATTTAAACAAAATTTTAATAAAAATTTAACAGAAATTCAATTACTTACCAATTTTTTATAAATTTCTTTGCACCAATTCAATTATTCTTAATTTTTCAATACAGAGAATTGAAATTGAAATTGCAATTGAAGTGAAATTCAATTATTGCGAAAAATTTAAATAAAATTATTTTAAAAGTTCTATTATTTTAAAAAATTTTGACAAAATTATTTACAAGATTTAGTTAATAAAATTGAAATTTCAATAAAATTTTCCTATACAATTCAATTATTTTCAATACAATTCTTCTGAAGAATTCAATTATTTTCACAGGTAATACATTTTTTTATGGGAATTCAATTATTTAAAAAAATTTGAATGAAATTCTTCTCTAGAAATCAATTATTTTCATAAATAATAAAATTTTTCTTGAGAATTCAATTATTTAAAAAAATTTTGATAAAATGCTTTATAAATTTGAAAAATTATAATTAAATTTGTCATAGAATACAATTATTTTTGTAAAATACAACATTCTTCCTAGGAATACAATTATTGGCAAAAATCTTTGTAAAAATTTTCGAAACAATTCAATTATTTTCGTAAAAAATAAAAATTCTTTGAAACAAATTAATTATTTAAGAAATTTTAACAAAATTTTTTTCAAAAATAAAAACATTTTCACAGGAATTCAATTATTAAAAAAAAATTTTTTTTTAATTCTTTGTCAGATTTCAATTATTTTCAATTTTTTTAATGGAATTTAATTAAAATTATTTTTAAAAAGTTTTGAAAAATTGGGAAAAATTCAACTATTTAAAAAAATTTGAATAAAATTTTTCACAAGAAATTAATTACTTTCATAAATAATATTTTTCTCCGGAATTCAATTATTTTCACAAATAAAATTCTTCACAGAAATTCAATTATTCTTTAAAAAAATTTTAATAAAATTCGTTGCAAGAATTCAATTATTTTCATAAATAACAAAACTTATCGCAGAATTTCAATTATTTTTTATACAATTTTAGATAAAATGATAGAAAATTGCATTTATTTTTACAATATTTCTTTAAATTTGTCGAAAGAATTCAATTGTTATTAAAAATTTTGATAAAATTCTTCATAAAAATTCAATTTTAAGAAACATGGAATTATTGAATAAAATATTTATTTTTGTATTTAAATAATTGAATTCTCGGGAAATTTTCTAATAAAAATTGATTAAAAAATTAATTTCACTTAAAATTTTAAATTATAATTGAATATTAAAAGCATTATAGCGTAAATTTTTAGAAATAATTGAATTTTGAAAAGGGTTAAAATTAAAATCTTTGAAAATTTGAATTTATAGTTACAATAATATTCTTATGATAAGAAATAATGATTTTATTACTCTGGTATCTTAAATTTATTATAAGTTATTGAATTTGAGAATCTTAATTTCTATAGAAAAATAATAATGATGAAATATTTATTTAAAAAAGAAGTTATTGATGTTCTTCAGGGTCAGGGAAAAAGTGAAAATTTTTTCTGGAAATCAGAGAAAAGTCAGGGAAAAACAAAATTAAAATTTTCTGGCAACCCTGATGTTTCAAAAATTTTAATAATTCAAATTGTTCTAAAATTAGTTTGTCAAACAATATTTTTTAAAGAAAAAAAAAAACAAAAGCATACACAGAAACTAATTTCAAACTGCGGACAGGATGGGACAGAATGAATGAAAGAATAAATATAGTTAATAATAATTACAAATGAATTAAAATTAAAATTAAAGATAAATTAAAATTAAGATTGTACTTTAACAAGATACGGATGTAAAATTGAGAAATAACAAGAATATAAGAAAAAGTAGTGTTTGAAAAATAAGTAGGTATGCGAGAAATTTTCTTTTCCTCATTTTGAAAAACGAATGATTGAATTTATCGACAGAACGTGAAGGGAGAAGCGACGGATTACACAGGCACACAAAAAAAAAAAAGTTGTCTGTTCATTGAACCAGACCTACATGTCTTATAGTATTTTGGCCCCCTGAATACGAATATGAAGTCAGAATTTCTCCATCACCCTCTGTTTTTTTTAAATCGAGATAACTACCCTTAAGTCTAAAATTCAAGAACTAAATTTAAAAAAATTAAATAACCGCGGTTTCCTTCGGAGTAGAAAAATATATTTATGCGTTTTCTTCTTTCAACAACTCAGAAATAATTTCAAAATTGCTCCATCACCCCCTGTTTTTTTTAAATCGAAGAAACTACCCTTAAATCAAAAATTCAAGAACTAAATTAAAAAAAATGAAATAACCGCGGTTTCCTTCGGAGTAGAAAAATATATTTATGCGTTTTCTTCTTTCAACAACTCAGAAATAATGTCAAAATTGCTCCATCACCCCCTGTTTTTTTTAAATCGAAAAAACTACCCTTAAATCAAAAATTCAAGAACTAAATTAAAAAAAAAATAAAATAACCGCGGTTAACTTCTGAGTAGAAGAATATATTTATGCGTTTTCTTCTTTCAACAACTCAGAAATAATTTCAAAATTGCTCCATCACCCCCTGTTTTTTTTAAATCGAAAAAACTACCCTTAAATCAAAAATTCAAGAACTAAATTAAAAAAAAATAAAATAACCGCGGTTTTCTTCTGAGTAGAAGAATATATTTATGCGTATTCTTCTTTCAACAACTTAGAAATAATGTCAAAATTGCTCCATCACCCCCTGTTTTTTTAAATCGGAAAAACTACCCTTAAATCTAAAATTCAAGAACTAAATTTAAAAAAAATGAAATAACATTATTTCTGAGTTGTTGAAAGAAGAAAACGCATAAATATATTCTTCTACTCAGAAGTTAACCGCGGTTATTTAATTTTTTTAAATTTAGTTCTTGAATTTTTGATTTAAGGGTAGTTTCTTCGATTTAAAAAAAACAGGGGGTGATGGAGCAATTTTGAAATTATTTCTGAGTTGTTGAAAGAAGAAAACGCATAAATATATTCTTCTACTCAGAAGTTAACCGCGGTTATTTTATTTTTTTTTAATTTAGTTCTTGAATTTTTGATTTAAGGGTAGTTTTTTCGATTTAAAAAAAACAGGGGGTGATGGAGCAATTTTGACATTATTTCTGAGTTGTTGAAAGAAGAAAACGCATAAATATATTCTTCTACTCAGAAGTTAACCGCGGTTATTTTATTTTTTTTTAATTTAGTTCTTGAATTTTTGATTTAAGGGTAGTTTTTTCGATTTAAAAAAAACAGGGGGTGATGGAGCAATTTTGACATTATTTCTGAGTTGTTGAAAGAAGAAAACGCATAAATATATTTTTCTACTCCGAAGGAAACCGCGGTTATTTCATTTTTTTTAATTTAGTTCTTGAATTTTTGATTTAAGGGTAGTTTCTTCGATTTAAAAAAAACAGGGGGTGATGGAGCAATTTTGAAATTATTTCTGAGTTGTTGAAAGAAGAAAACGCATAAATATATTTTTCTACTCCGAAGGAAACCGCGGTTATTTAATTTTTTTAAATTTAGTTCTTGAATTTTAGACTTAAGGGTAGTTATCTCGATTTAAAAAAAACAGAGGGTGATGGAGCAATTCTGACTTCATATTCGTATTCAGGGGGCCAAAATACTATAAGACATGTAGGTCTGGTTCAATGAACAGACAACTTTTTTTTTTTTGTGTGCCTGTGTTATGGGTACCATGATTTGAAGTCTGAGTCTAGACCACTCGAAGCAACCCTCTGGGGGTTGTTTACCCTTAGAATAAGGGTGCCTGAGCGATGGTGGTCTGGATAAAATATAACAAGTGTCCACACAATGTTCTCGAATATGTATGGCACTTTTTTCTTGCACGTCCAACATTTCTTTACACGTCTCGCTACAGATGAAATTTCTGGCGAAACTTCTTTTGACTAATCTCGCCCTTCGAAACTTTAACCGCGGAGAGGAAAAATGAATCTCGACTTTCATAAATGTTAAATTCACAAATTCTTCTCCGAAATTCAATTATTTTCAGAAATTTTAATAGAATTGTTTGCAAAATTCAATTATTTTCAATTTTCATAAATAAAATAAAATTCTTCTCCGAAATTCAATTATTTTCAGAAATTTTAATAGAATTGTTTGCGAAATTCAATTATTTTCAATTTTCATAAATAAAATAAAATTCTTCTCCGAAATTCAATTATTTTCAGAAATTTTAATAGAATTGTTTGCAAAATTCAATTATTTTCAATTTTCATAAATAAAATAAAATTCTTCTCCGAAATTCAATTATTTTCAGAAATTTTAATAGAATTGTTTGCGAAATTCAATTATTTTCATAAATAACAATGTTCATTACAAAACTTCAATTACAATCAAAAGTAATAAAAATTTTCGCAAGAAATTCAATTAGTATCAAAAGTAATGAAATTCTTCTCAAAAATTCAATTAATTTCAAAATTTTTTGAAAAATTCTCTTCAAGATTTCAAATATCTTTATAAATAGCAAAATTATTTTCTTGGCAAAATTATATTTTTTTTCGAAAAATGTAATAAAATTCTTGTTAAAATTTCAATTATTTTCAGAAATTTTAATAAAATTCTTGACAAAATTTTAATTATTTTCAAAAAATTTCCTTAATTCAATGATTTTTTATGTCTACTATTTTAATCATATTTTTCAAAAGAATTCAATAAGGACCGTTCATAAATGATGTCACGCAATTTTTTGAGATTCACCCCCCCCCCTTATGTCGTGTAATTTCATGCAATATCACATGTGAAAAATACATTGTGTCACGTTTAGTAGAGGCCCCCCCCCTCCTTCCCCTAAAAACGTGACATCATTTGTGAACGTTTACATTATTTCAAATGGGTTTGATAAAATTCTACGCAAACATTCAATTATTTTCATAAATAATAAAATTTTTTTCAGAATTCAATTATTTTCATAAATAATAAAATTTTTTTAGGAATTCAATTATTTTCATAAATAATAAACTCATAGCAGAATTTCAATTATTTTTACAATTTGAACCGAATAATAAAAATTTCAATTATTTTTATAAATAATAAAATTCTTTTCCGAAATTCAATTATTTTCAAAATTTTAGTAAAAATTAATTATTGTCATAGATAATGAGAATAGATCGATATTAAAATTCAATTTTAGGAAACATTCGGTTATTCAATGAATTATTTATTTTTGTATTTAAATAATTGAAATCTTGTAGAATTTTTTTAAATAAAAATTGCTTTAATAATTAATTTCAGTTAAAATTTTAGATATTAATTGAATATTAAAAGCATTCTGACGTGAATTTTTAAAAATAATTGAATTTTTAAAAGGTTCCAAGTTAAAATCTTTGAATATCTGAACTTTCTATATACTTTTAACTAACCATTGTACAGGATTAATTTTATTGTAAGAGTTTAATTGAATTTTTTTTAAATTATTTATTTTTACTTTCTAATATATATTTAATTGAAGAATTAATAAATGTAATAGAACATTTTTTTGTGCATTTAATAATTTTTAGAGTGAATGAGCGAATATTCTTTTTAAGGTCAGGGAAAAAGTAAAAATTTTATCTGGAAATCAGGAAAAAGTCAGGGAAAAACAAAATTAAATTATTGTTGCAATCCTCTAGTCACTCAATGAAATCCAGTTCATTTTTAATTGAAACAAAAAAACTGAAACATAGTTGGAAATAAAAATGCTCTTTTTTTAAATGCAAAATAAAAAAAAAAAACTTTTAAAATAGAGTTGAAAATATTCAGCACAATTTACTACTTGAACAATTTAATTATGTGAAATTTTTTAAATAGTCAAAAAGTTTAAAATTTTTACTTTGTACTATAACAAAAAGCTTTTTCAAGTTTACTGCACACAAATATAAACTCTGTCTTCCAATCCTTTGTTCTCTTTTGTGGATCTTTATATGAAGATAACGTTTCAACTTTTTAAAAGATAAAAAAAACAAGATTTCAGCATTTAGAATATGAATAGAAATATCATTTTCATTTTAACATAAAATTGTTCTTAATTAAATGCTTTTCTACATGTAAATGTTCATATAAATTTAATTAAAGAAAATTTAATTACATTACTCTAAATACATATTTTATATAATGTACCTACATCAAAGAAATTTTGTTTATTTTCTTCATGTATATACATATTATGACGTAAAGTTTTATTAAATTAAGAAAGAAAATTATATTTTTTGAAATATTAATAAAAAATTATAATTATTATTTAATCTTAAATTTAATAAATTTAGATTAAATTTTAAAAATACGTAAAAATAATAATCTGCATATGAAAATTATCATAAAGTAATGTAATATTGTAACGTAATATCTTGTTTGCTTCGAGTGAAATTAAGAATATGATACAATCCCAAGTGCGAAAACCAACGCGGCCCAACACTGGCCCAGTATTGGCAAAGCTGGCATCGAGACTTGGCAGACAATATTGGCCCGACTTTGCGCCGACTCTTGTGGTGTTAACCGCGGTTGGACGTCGGCAGCCAGATCTCGGCAGACATTACTGTCCCAATATTGGCACCAAATCTCGGCAGACATTAATGGCCCATTATTGGCAGCCAGATCTCAGCAAACATTAATGGCCCAATATTGGCTGCCATTACTCCCCCAGTGTTGACAAAATTAGAAAAAAATAAAAATAATTTTTTTTTATTCAATTAACTAATTAATTTATAACATTTATACGGCTTATTTCCCTAATTTAAACGCAAACTTACAAATATTTGAAAAATTCTTACCTCTCGCGGGGATCGATACCTGAACCTGACGCTCCACAGCCTAACACTCTGACCACTCTGCTACTCTGACTTGAAGTCGAGGAAGCAAAAGGGTTCTTATAAGCTACACTACACTGGCCAATACTGTGCCATTATTCGGCCGAGCTACGTCCCAATATTGGCAATCATAATTTGCCATCATAGATACAAAATGATAGACATTAATGTGCTATTCCTGGGCCAAGCTACATCCCAATTCTGGCAATTATATTTTGCCATCAAAGATACAAATTTTTTGCCATTAAAGTGCCAATAATGAGCCGATCTTCGTCACAACACTGGCAGTTGTCTTTTACCATTAAAGATTGATCAACTTTGTCGTGAATGTGCCATTATTGGGCCAAGCAACGCCCCAATTCTGGCAATTATATTTTGCCATTAAAGATACAAAATTTTTGCCATTAAAGTGCCATTAATGTGCCTTTAATGGGCCAATCTTTGTCACATCATTGGCGATTGAATTTAAAAAAATTTTAATATCATAATTCATGGTATATTTTTAATATTTAATTATTATCTGAAAATTTGACTAGAATCCATTTTGAAATCAATTTTTACTACAAAATTCTACGAGAATTTAATTATTTAAATGCAAAAATAAATAATTTATTGAATAACTAAATGTTTCTTAAAATTGAATTATGAGAATTAAATTTTAAAAAACATTCATTTATTCAATAAATTTTCTTAAGGAAATAATTTGCATCATTTCTATTTCTTAATTACAATTGCTTTAAGAAAAATTCAAAGATTTTTAAAAAATGAAGGAAAAAAATGTTTATAAATTCTATTTGTCAATTGCAAATATTAATTGAAAGTGAAATTGAAAATTTCTTAATTTTTAGATAATAAAGGAAAAATTTTACTCAAAAAAAGGTTTCTGTAACATTTATTTACGAATTTCTTTAATTGTAAAATTATATGAAAACATTAATAACTTCTTTTTTAAATTAATACTTAATTAAACTTTTTCAAAAAAATTAATTCTTTAAAATTGACAGTTAAAAATATAGAAAATTCAAAGTTTCAAATATTTTAATTTGAATCCTTTTCAAGCTTATTCAATTATTTAAATACAAAATAAATAATTTATTGAATACCTGAATGTTTCTTAAATTTCAATTCTTATAAAAAATTATACCAAATTAAAATGGCATTAATGTGCCTTTAATGGGCCGATCTTCGTCACATCACTGGCAATTGAATTTTCCTATTAAAGATTGATCAACTTTGACAATAACGTGCCGTTATTGGGCCAAGCTACGCCCCAATACTGGCAATTATAATTTGCCATCAAAGATACAAAATGTTTGCCATTAAAGTGCCACTAATGTGCCATTAATGGGCCGATCTTCGTGACATCACTGGCAATTGAATTTTGCCATTAAAGATTGATCAACTTTGCCAATATTATGCCGTTACTGAGCCAAGCTACTCCCCAATACTGGTAATTATAATTTGCCATGAACGATACAAATTTTTTGCCATTAAAGTGCCAATAATGAGCCATTACTGGGCCGATGGTCGGCACATCACTGGCAATTGTCTTTTGACATTAAACATTGATAAACTTTGCCATGAATGTGCCGTTATTGGGCCGAGAGCTGGCCCAGTCTTAAAAAATTTGAAATTCTGACCATCGGCACCATCATTGGCCCAGTAATGGGACGTTTTGGTTACCAATAATGGCCCAGTAACTACTGCCAATTCTCGGCAGACATTACTGCACCAATGATGGGCCGTTTTTGCAGTCTTGGCATTTCGCACTTGGGATACATTTAGACAAATATATGATATGTGCAAAAATATATAAAATAATTGTACTATAAATAAAAAAAAAATTGGATACAAATTTAGGAAATTTAAAACGCTTATATTATAAATAGGTCGACATTTAATTGCCGCAACAATTCGAAAGCAATGGAGTCTAATTGCTTTGAAATTGGTAAAATGTCAATGTTTGAATTCATTTAAAATAGAAACTCTCAAACGAGAAATATATATCGATTCCAAAACGCTTTTCAATTAAAGTCATCAAATTATATGTGATAAAATCTACCTAATTAATGCCAGTTCCTTTTTGATCATTATATTCTAAAAATATTTTTTGTATCGATAATAATATATACAATAGACGAAAATATTTATCAATTAACATATACTTAAAAAGGGAAAAACATTTTCTATTTTCCAGATTCTTATATATGTTTTATTTACAACATTTTAAGGAATTACAAAAAAAATTGAAATTGAAAATAAAATGTGTTTTTCTATGCAAACATATTTATACATTTTATACAAAAGAATTTTGTTAGAGAAGGGTTTCAATTTACGTATAATTTTAGTGTCAGAAGTAAGAAAAAAATTCAGTTATTAATATCAGGGTTGCCACAGATCAGGGAAATCAGGAAAAAGTCAGGGATTTTTATATTAAAAGTACTGGAAAAAATTAAATGTTAAGAATTTATAAGAAAATTATAAATTTTTAGGTCTTTTTGTTAGTTTGTGATAATTTCATAGATTATGAAATCTTTGAAATTACCACGAATTCCTCGCCGAAATCCAATTATATTCAAGAATTTTTATAAAATTTATTGTAAAATTCAATTATTTTCATAAATAACAATATTCATCACAAGAATTCAATTATCGTCAAAGGTAATGATAATCTCCGCAAAAATTCAATTATTTTCAAAGATAATGAAATTCTTCTCAAAAATTCCATTTTCCGAAAATTTTAATAAAATTCTTTGCAAAATTCAATTCTTTTCATAAATAAAAATATTCATCTTAAGAATTCAATTATCTTCAAAAGTTACAAAAATCTTCTCAAAAATTCAATTATTTTCAAAAGTAATGAAATTCTTCTCCGAAATTCAATTTTCCAAAAATTTTAATAAAATTCTTTGCAAAATTCAATTCTTTTCATCAATAAAAATATTTATTCCAAGAATTCAATTATCTTCAAAAGTTACAAAAATCTTCTCAAAAATTCAATTATTTTCAAAAGTAATGAAATTCTTCTCCGAAATTCAATTTTCCAAAAGGTTTAATAAAATTTTCGTCAAGATTTCAATTATCTTTATAAATGAATAGAAAAATTCTTCGTCAAAATTCAATTATTTCTAGGAATTTTGATAAAATTTTTTGCAAAATTCAATTATTTTCATATTTAAATAAAATTTCCCAAAAGAATTCAATTATTTAAAAACAATTGTGACAAAATTCTATACGAATATTCAATTATTTTATAAAATAATGAAAATTTAACAGGAATATTCAATTTTTAAAATAGAATTTGCATAAATTATTTAAAAAAAAATAAAATGTTTTAAACTTTTTTTCATAAAATTCTTAACAATAATTCTATAATCAAATTCCTCGAAAAACGTAATTATTCTTAAAAATGTTATTAAAATTCGTCGAAAGAATTCAATCATTTAAAAATTTGTTGATAAAATTATGTAAATGAATTAAATTTTTAGAAACATTCAATTATTCAATAAATTATTATTTTTTGTATTTATAAAAATGAATTCTCGTAGTATTTTCTAATCAAAATTTTTAAAAATTATTTCAATTTTTTATTTTCTAATGTATATTTAAATGAAGAATTTTCGAATAATTGAAATTTCACGTAAAATTGAATTGTAAACAAATGGTTTTAAAAATACTCAAAGAAAAACTTTTTCAAAAATTATTAAAAATACTGTAGGCGAAGCTTTGCCTACAGTTTGTTCCAAAAAAAGTGCTCATTCAAAAATTGACAACTGCTCGCACTTGTTACGAAATATACTATATTTAACAATGTTGAAAATAAAGTCTAAAGGAAATTTATATTAATGTAATTATTTTATTAAACATTTCTCGCCACTGAATATACCTACTTGAAAAATTAATTTTTTCTCTCACAAGCGGTATTAATTTCATCATTTTTGTATATAAGGGAATTGAAATCAACATCATTTAACTGTATTATGATTGTATGTAGTGTGTTAAGTTTATATTGCGATAAATTGTAAGTTCAGGTCAAGTTGTGAGCTTCTATCTCAAATTATGTATGTTGTGCGTTGAACCACAAAAAACCGTAACTTGAAATAGGTATTAAAGAGCAAAGATATGTTTATTTTTTGTTAAAACATTTGTTTTAGAAATGCAGCAGTTTTGATAATTGAAACTAATGCTATAAATTGAATGCTCATGTGCTTTAAAATTGACAGCATGTTTGCAAATAAAATAGAAATGAAATCACTAGTACATTTCATTTCTATTTTATTTAAAAAATTTTTTTAAAAGCATATATGCTTTTGAATTAATTGAATTATACAAATGAAATGCATTTCTTGATATTATGGCATTTTCTATTAACACTATAACTTGTGTAATAATATACATAATACAAGATTTATTTAAATCTATAGTGCAATAATCAATAGCACATGTTATTAAACCAACAGTATTTGTATTCGAACGATATTGAATATGCCGTTTATTGCGACAAAGGCAAATATTCCAAAGGCCATTGATTCGATAGCATTTTTTTCTCAGTGTATTAATAAACAGATTCTGCTTTACGCAATTAGAATTAGAGTTTTCCGTCTTAAAAAGAATAATTCACGCCCTTATTTTTATGGAAGCGGAGTAAAGTTATCTCTTGAAGCACAATATTTTCCAAGTGAATTGTTTCGTAATTCAATATATTCCCTCACGGCGGTGTTTGACATTGTTCTCAAAGACCTTTGTTCGACATGATGACACATATATATGTATTTTACATGAAACACTCGTAAAGTCGGTCACGTGTTTGCTTGAGTTGTACTATATGTCTATATGTATGTAGAAGAAAAGTAACAGTCGCGCGTATTTTTGTATCTTTGACACGTGTTTAACGTCAGGAAAAGGGACATTCTTGGTGACACTTCTTTTCGCTTGTCGAGTATATGCGAAAGAGACTAGAAAATGCGACAGAGCAGTTGGTATTACATCTATGGATATATGCGAAAGCATTTCAGAAGCATGCCACGTGTCTTGAAAGACGACGTGCTACGAATTTTCTCACCTCCCCCTAATTTCCCCCTCCCCCCACCCTTGCATCCCATCTTTTTTTTCAACACGTTTCTCCTTCCATGGTGCCTTCTTTTCAACCCTTTCTCCAACCGTGCGGTGTTCTCCCTTCACACTTTTTTTTTCACCCAACCTCCATCTCTTGCGGTCCTTTCAAAAAAAAAAAAAAAAAAAAAAAAACCCCTCCTTTCATGTGATCGCAATGGCAATGCACGCGAGTATACTGCTTTTATTCTCTCGACAATTTTCGTCCTCGTAACCTCGCGTAACCGCATGAATAGAGAGACGCCAATTTACTATTCACATTAATTTTTGTCGTTGATTAATTAAGTGTCAGTGGTGAATTTTAAATTTCACTTCACTTAACTCATTTATATAACGAGATTTTTCTCTTTGCATTATATAAAGTAAATTTAAATACGCGTGACAATTTTTATTTAATACATTTTTTTAGAGGCAACTCTATTAAATTTTTGACAAAATTATATTATTCAATCTCGATTTCTTAATAACTGAATGAGAGTGATTTTTACTCTGGCTAACTTCTAATTTTTGTAACAGCTATCCAGTGGGTACTGTGGGTAGTAAAAGACTGATTCAGTAGTAGATATAGTTTTCAGTCAGACATTGATTTAAATTCATTAAGACAGACTTAACATGTTAAGTAAAGGCCTTAACAAAATCAAAGCAGGAACAACCAAACAACAGACAATAAACAAAAACAGAAGTCATTTTAATTTAAGTAATTTTTAAAGAAATACTTATATAACACATAACTGAAAAATTCCTTAGAATTAAATTTTCAAATTATATTATATTTTTAAATTTTAAAGTAATAAAAAAACTTTAACCAATTTTTATACTAATTCCAAATTTGACATCAGATTTTAAAAATTTAAAATAATTAAACTTTCTTGTAAGAGGAAAATTGAATTTCGCAAAAATTGTTATTTGATACCTAAAAATCAATTATTTAACAAAATTTTATGCAATTTATTTTTCACAATAATCCAAATACTTTCACTAATAATAAAATTTTTCATGAAAATTCAATTTTTTAAAACAATTTTTGATTAAATTCTAAGCATGAATTTAATAATTTTCATAAATAATAAAACTCAACGAAAAATTTCAATTATTTTTATTAGGTACTATTTTAAATTAATAATCGAAAAATTGAGTTATTTTCACAAATAAAGTCACAAGAAATTCCACAAGTTCCACAAGAATTCAATTATTTAAACTAATAAAATTTCTATAATATTTATGAAATTTATTATATTTATTTCGACAAAATTAATTATTTAAATGAATGTTCATAAAATTCTTATGAAGAATTCAATTACTTTCAAAAATAATAAAATTTTTCATAGAAATTCAATTCTTTTTGAACATTTTAATAAACTTTACCGCAATAATTCAATTATTTTAAAAAATAATAAAATTTTTTTCTGTAATTCAATTATTTTTGAGAATTATAATAAAATTCCTATAGCAACTATTCAATCATTTTCATAAATATAATAAAATTCATAGGAGGACTTCAATTATTTTTAATACAATTTTACATGAATTAATCAAAAAATGTAATTATTCTTAAAAACTTGATTTCAATGCCACGAAAAAATCAATTATTTAAAAAAATGTTTTTTAAATATTTTTTGGAAGGACTGAATAATTATTTTCAAAAATTTAATAAAATTATTCGAAAGAAATTGATTGTTTTAAATACAATTTTAATTAAATTTTTTTGAAATAATTCAATAATTTTTTTTTAATTTTAATTAAATTTTTTCTAAGAATTCAATTATTTACACAAATAATTTTTCGAAAGAATTCAATTATGTCGATAAATAAGAAAATTACTCACGAAAATTCAATTATTTTAAGGCATTTTAATAAAATTCTTTTCAAAATTCAATTATTTTCATAAATAACAATATTCATCACAATAATTTAATTATTTTTAAAAGTAATAAATTTCTTCTTGAAAATTCCATTATTTTAAAAAATTCTAATAAATCGTTCGCAAGAATTCAATTATTTTCATAAATAGTAAAATGTTTTTTCAGGAATTCAATATTATTTTCAAAAAAATTTAATATAGTTTACCACAGACATTCAATTATTGCTAAATTTTTTAATAGAATTCTTTGTAAAATTTAATTATCTTTAAAAACTTTTCGCAATTCAATGATTTTCAATATCTACTACTTTCATAAAATTTCCAAACAGAATTCAATTATTTAAAAAATGGTTTGTATAAATTTTCGTAAGAATTCAATTCTTTTCATGAATAATAAAAATTTTTATTAATTCAATTATTTAAATTAGAATTTGCATAAAATTATTCGAAAGAAATCAATTATTTAAACATTTTTATAAAATTCTTTACAAGAATTAAATTATTTTTTATATATATTTTGAATTCTTTCATGAATAATAAAATTCGTAGCAGAAATTCAATTTATTAGCAGGATAAGAAAAAAGTAAATATTTTTTATGAAAATTAGGAAAAAGTCAGAAAAATAGAAAATATTAAATGGAATTTTTGTCAATTTTGTAAAGTGAATAAAACGAGTTTTTTTTTGTTTTTCTTTTGACATTAAAAAAAATGACAATAAACCACAATAATTAATTTTCAATACAAACAAATGAATTTTTTCTATAACAAATTTCGTTTGAATGATCTAAATTATGTAAATTTTTCTCCATTTCATTTATAAAAAATAGAAAAATGTTAAATTATGATTAAGAAATAGGAAATAAATATCCATTTTATGCATAATTTTTATTTCTCAATAACAATATTGTTCAGAAAGTCATTCTTTTATTTTAGAAAAGAAACATTATATATTCTATTCTATTTGTCAATTACAAATTTTAATTGAAAATAAAATTAAAACTTTTTAAATTTTTAAAAAATAATGAAAAAATTCTACTCAAAAAAATGTTCTGTTACATTTGTTTACGAATTTATGTAATTGTAAAATTATTCGAAAATATCAATAACTTTTTTTTTAAATAAATATTTCATCAATATTAATTTTTCATAGAAATTAAGGTTTTCAAAAATTTCAAATTCAAACCCTTTTAAAATTTAACAACTTATAAGAATATTTTTATAAAACATGAAGACAGCGATTGCTCCGAGTCGAAGACTCGGAGTGATCGATTTCTTCATGTTTTATAATAAATTAAAGATAACCGAGTGACAAAATCATTGTTTTATATTATAAGAATATTAGTAACTTTTTCAAAATTATTTTCATCATTTCAAATCGATTATTATTTTCTCCAATTTTTAATTATTTTTTATGAAAATAATTGAATTCCTTAAAAAAAAATTTTATTATTTATAAAAATATTTGAATTATTGCGAAGGAATTTATAAAAAATTTGTAAATCCTAATTAAATTCCTGAGAAATTTTTATTATTTATGAAAATAATTAAATGTTTGCGTACTATTTTTGGGAATTTGAAATTGATTTAAAAATAATTGAACTTTGGGGAAGAATTTTGTTATTTATAAAGATAATTGGGATTTTGACGAAAATTTTTTTTTGAAATTTGAAAGATAAATGAATTTTTTGAGAAGAATTTTATCTTATCTTGAAAATAATTGAATTTCTGCAATTATTTGTAATTTTTCTAAAATTGGATTTTTTTAGTGTTTTCAACAAAAAGAATTACAAATTTTTAAATTTCTATTATTTTTAAAATTGCTAATTTTACCCTGAAAAGTTAGCAGCGCGAATTGTTGCTAGTTCACATATTAAGTCTAATAGAAAGGATAAAAAGAATTTAACAATCTTTAATTAGTAGTAATCGTACTAATTTTTCAAGCTAGTAGTAAAGGAAAATTTTAGTCGGACGGACGGCAAGCAAATGAGAAAACCTTATCTTCAAACTAGATGTTTAACGTGATACTTAAATAGACTCACAGATAGAGCGTAAGTAGAATAAATAAATTTAAAATCGGTGAGACAGGTGGGCTGACTAGACGCAGTATTTTTCACTGACAGTTGTCTGACCACACGCGGTTACTGCCACTGAAAATGCAAGAGCTGGATATGTACTTGGCCGTAAAGCAATTTTGATTCACGTTATACAATAAAGTTCCTTTCTTTTTTTATTTTTCTACATTTAGTATGAATTTTAAGATAGGAAAGACAAATTGCACATAATTCAAGGTAAGGTAGCTGGTTAATAAATAATTTTAGTCGTTAAATTACATTTTAAGTAGTGGTATCAAAGGAATTATTGTAGTTCATGTATTATAACACTTTTACCATTCATCAACTTATGTTCCACGATATAGTGATGCGATATTTTTTTAAGATATGCGCCATTAAAGTTTTACTGACGCGAGGAAATTTATTGACTCAAATTAATACGTTAAGAGGGCAGATCTTGTTTTTGAAATTCGAAATAAATAATTCACAGAAAATTAATATTTTTATTTCAAGTGCAAAAAAGCATAAATCACGCGTTAAACTCAACTATACAGAGTTGTCACAAAAATTTAATTTTGTTTTAATTATTTTTTCATAGGAATTAAGTTTGGCAAAAATTTCAAATTCAAACCTCTTTGAAATTCAACAACTTATTAGAATATTGACCGAGTGATACAATCATTATTTTATATATTATAAGAATATTGCTACTGTAACTTCTTCAAAATTATTTTCATTTCAATTCAATTATTATTTTCTAGAATTTTTAACTCAAATTCTTCTCTAAATCAACTATTTTTAATAATTTTTGAAAATGTTCTTTGAGAATTTTCAAATCCATTTGTTTACAATTCAATTTTACAAAATTTTGATTATTCGGAAATTCTTCAGAAAATTCTTTATAAAATAAAAACTTTAAATAATTTCAAAAAAATTAATTCTACAAAATTGTTAATTAAAAGTATGAAAAATTAAAATTTTTAACGATTTTGATTTGAAAACTATTCTAATAAAGGAATTCTTAAAAATAATTTTATTAGTTAGTTATGAAAGTAATTGAATTTCTGAGAAAAATTGTTATTAATTATGAAAATAATTGAATTATTGCGAAGAATTTTATAAAACATTTATAAATAATTGAATTCCTGAGAAATTGTTATTTATTTATGAAAATAATTAAATGTTTGCATAGAATTTTATCAAAAAATGAAAATAATTGAATTTCTGAGAAGAATTTTATTATTTGACGAGAATTTTATAAAATTTCAAATTAAAAGCGTTTTGAAGTTTATCTATTTATGAAAATTGTAAACATATGTAACTATTTTAAAATTCAATTAATTTTGAAATATTGAAGTAAAATTATTCATTAAATAATTTATTTATTTTTTGATAGTTGTTTAAGATTTAAGTTATTTAAAAAAAATTTTTGTCAGAAATTGAAAAAATTGAAAGTTTTGCATTAGAATTCGTGGTAATTTTATAATTTATACGGCGAACAAAAAAGTTAAAAAAAATCAAGAATTTTCTTATGAATTCTAAAATTAAATTTTTTCCAGTACTTTTATTAAAATTCCTTGACTTTTTCATAATTTCCCTGACTTCTTTCACTTCCCTGATCTGTGCCAACCCTGGAATATGCTAACATTTACTTTTTACTATTTTTCTTAGGTTTGTGTCATGAAAAGCTACTATTTTCTTTTTTTGAGAATTTGCATTGCTTTCAATCCACTAATAATTGAAATAAAAAAATTTATCTAAAATATTTTAATAATCGAAAAAATTCAATTATTTTACCTACAAGTCAATTAAATGGTATTTGCTTCAAATACTGAAATTGTTGCTTCAAATACCATTTAATTGACTCCAATAAATATTATTTGATTCAAGTAAATATTTAATTGATAATAGTCAATTAATCGGTTATTTGAATCAATTAAATTTTTTTTTCAGTGTAATGTCCGTAATTTGATTGAAAAAAGTCGGTAAAGTCCGTTAATTGTACCTTGTACGATATATTTTCGATAATTTTAGAGAAATTACAAATGATTGTAGGAATTTAATTATTTTCAAAAGTAATAAAATTCTTCTCAAAAATTCAATTATGTTCAAAATTTTTTTTAAAAATTCTCGTCAAAATTTCAATTATCTTTAGAAATAATTAAATTCTTCTCCAAAATTCAAATTATTTTCAAAATTTTTAATAAAATTCTTGAAAAAATTTCAATTATTTTTAAAAAATTTCCTCAATTCAATGATTTTTAATAGGTATCTACTATTCTAATAAAATTTTCCAAAAGAATTCAATTATTTAAAAAAAAAAAAATTTAATAAAATTCTACACAAACCTTTAATTATTTTCAAAAAATACTAAAAATTTCACAGGAATTTCATTATTTATAAATTTTTTTTTATATATTTCTTATTCGCAATCATTCAATTATTTTCATAAATAATAAAATTTTTACAGGGATTCAATTATTTTGGTAAATAATAAAATTCTTATAAGAAATTAAATTTCAATTATTTTGATAAATAATAAAACTCATTGCAGAATTTCAATTATTTTTAATACAATTTTAATCGAAGTACTCGAAAAAATAAAATTATTCTTAAAAATTTTATTAAAATTCGTCAAAAGAATTCGATTGTTTAAAAATTTATTGATGCAATTCTTTATGAGAATTCAATTTTAAGAAACATGCAATTATTCAATAAATTGTCTTTTTTTGTATTTAAATAAAATTGGATTCCAGTAGAATTGAATTCAATGATTTCATCACTCGCGGTCATCTTTAATTATTATAAAATTTAATTTATAGTTTTTAGTAAATTGTTCTTTTATTTGACTCGGACTGGTTATATTTTTGTGAGTTGGTCCGTAAAGTCCGTATTTTTAAATACTTTCATTGGTTCGTGCCCTGCGTCACAGAAATTCAATTATATTTTCAATACAAAATGGAATGAATTTTTTCGAAATAATTCTATTACAACCCAATGGGAAATGCCAGTGTAGTGCCGATGTTCACCACTGGCTTAGTACTCAGACGATTGTTCGGCGTAGTCTAGCCGAGCCTCGACACTTAGTGCTGGCGCAGTACAGAATTTTTGTTTCGCCAAAGCTTGGACAAGCCACGGCGGCAAGTGCTAGCTGAGTATAGAATAATTGTTCACAACGCTCTCTTTGCCAACATTGCTTTTTTGACATAAACTTGAAAAAAATTATAAAAAAAGTTTATGATTGTTTATAAATATAAATTTATTGAAAAAAATTAATATTTTACTTTTCAGTTGTTCATTTTTTATTCTTATTAAATTTAATAATAACAATTTAACACAATTGTCTAATTTTGTAAATAATAAATTATTTAAACAAATTAAAATTATAAAAAAATTTAAACTTTAATCTCAATAATAATTTGGTTCCTATTAAAATACTATTATACTTCTTGCTATGAATAAAAAATTATTAAAAAATTACCACGTAATTTAAGAATTACGTAAAATGTTAAATGCAGTAAGTAAAGTAATTTAATTTAATTATTAAAAATTTATTTTAATTTATTATTTCTAACGTATCCCTATTTTTTTCTCATCTTTGACTCAATAATTGTATGTCTGAATGATACTGAGATATTAATAATTTACTGTACACATGTGTCGTTAGCATAGTGGTTAGAGCGTTAGTCTGTTAGTCCGTAGGTCGTAGGTTCGATTCCCCTCGTCAGCAATTTTGTTTATTTTCATAGGTTTGCGATATTTCTAGATTCCAATCGTTAGGTACTAAAATATGAAAATCTAATGCACACTTACTGTAATTGTTTATTATTTAATTTTTAAATGTTATAAACAATTTTTTTCTACTTCATTTACTATATCCATATTGTTAGTCACCATCTTTAATACAATTTCTTTAAGAAGAGAAATATTTTATGAATAATAACTATTTATTAATATTATTTACCATTTTGTTGTTAAATTATTTATAAATTAATTATGAATTTACGACTAATTAATAACAATACGGCATTTATTGCGGCAATATTCTCAGCCAGCACTGGTCCAGTGCTGCGCCAGCGCTGCCTGGCAGCACTGACAGACAGTACTTCGGCAGCGCCAGACGGCGTTATCATCCCAGTGCCATGACAGTGCTGGCTCTCAGCCTTGCCGCCAGTGCTGCCAGTGCTGGCGCAGTACTACGCCAGTTGTAAATTTCCCATTGGGAATTCCCAATCTGAGGGAAATCTGAAAAAATGTCCTAATAGTTAGTAAAAAGAATAAGTAAATAAATTCTTCGCAACATCCGTTGACTTTCTTGTTTTATATAATATTATTCGGAGAAATCGCTTGGAATAAAGAATATAAAAGGAATATGTTGACAATTTGAAATTCGAGAGGACTTTGTGCAGGTTCAAACAGTTGAAATAAATAGCAAACTTTATCGCTATGGTCGTTTTCAGTATCGAAGCCTTTCTTCTTCTTTTGTGTACTTCGATAAGTGAATCACTTGAGAAAGAGAGACAGTAGAATGAAAAGAAGGAAGTCACAAAGATCGTTGGAAAATCGAATAAAAGCGCGATTTTCTCGCCCATCTTTTTCTTCTCGGGTTTTTTCCCCCTCTTATATATATTATATACTTTTTCGTGTGAATCCAGTTCACGACGTCTTCGTCTCACTCGGACGCTTATGGAATCCAACCGTTGGCACCGAGTCGCAATAAATTTTCAACACGTACACTCGTAGATATAGATATATATATGTCCATCTATTTGTGTGTATGTCTGTGTCTATATATGTATATATATATTTTTATGGTTATGGACGAGGTTGACCAAAAGGTTATCAGGTTCGCACTTGACAATTTTTCTTCACCCTCTTACGAATAAAAATTTTCTCAACTTCCATTTCCTCTCTTGACAGTGAGCAACAGGATGTAATGAAAACGTCAAAAGGGCATTGATTGTAGTTTTTCCTATTTCTCTTGATATTAAATTTTTATTTTAAAATTACATTTTTCTTTCATTTCTCATTTTTCTTTTATTTTCAATTTTTTTTTCTTATTCAGGATTGCCACAAAATTTAAATTAGTTTCTCAGCATGACTTTTTCCTGATTTCTAGATAAAATTTTGACTTTTTATTTTCAGAGTGAATCACAATATTCTTTAGAATATTATGATTAACTCTAAAAATTATTCCTCCGAAAAAAAGATATTCTAAATTTAAAAATATATTCTTGGCTTTTATTTAAGTATATTTTCGATGTATTTTATTATTAAATTAAAGTATGATATTATTAAAATAGGAAAAAATTTTTTAACATAATAACATAATTATATTCTAACTTTAAAAATAAAATTCCCTTTTTCGAGGAATTCAATTAAAAATGTATTAAAAATAATTGTAATTCTGCACTGATATTTATTATTTATATTAATAATTGAATTCCTAAACAAAATTTTAATATTTATGAAAATAATTAAATCCCTGTATAAAATTTTAATGTTTATGAAAATAATTGAATGTTTGTGTAGAATCTTATCAAAATTTTTTTTCAAATAATTAAATTCTTTTGGAAAATTGTATTAATACTTGGAAATAATTTAATTAAGGAAAATTTTTGAAAAAAATTGAAATGTTTCCAAGAAATATATTGCCATTTTTGAAAATAATTGAAATTTAACAAAGAAAATAATTTTGCTATTTAAAAGAATAATTGAAATCTTGACGAGAATTTGATAAAAATTTTGAAAGTAATTGAATTTTTGATAAGAATTTCATTACTTTTGAAAATAATTGAAATTTAACAAAGAAAATAATTTTGCTATTTAAAAGAATAATTGAAATCTTGACGAGAATTTGATAAAAATTTTGAAAGTAATTGAATTTTTGATAAGAATTTCATTACTTTTGAAAATAATTGAATTTTTTGAATTCTTGTAATGAATATTTTTATTTATGAAAAGAATTGAATTTCTACAAAGATTTCATTACTTTTGAAGATAATTGAATTCTTCTAATGATTATTGGTATTTATGAAAATAATTGAATTTTGCAAAGAATTTCATGACAGTTTTTAGAAATAATTGAATTTCTGGAAGAACTTTGTTATTTATCAAGAGAATTAAAATCTGGACGAGAATTTAAAAAAATATTTGAAATTGAAAGTAATTGAATTTTTGATAAGAATTTCATTACTTTTGAAAATAATTGAATTTTTGAGAAGTAGATTTTTGTTACTTTTGAAGATAATTGAATTCTTGCGATGAATATTTTTATTTATGAAAAGAATTTTTTTTTTAATTTTTGGAAAATTAAATTTCGGAGAAGAATTTTATTATCTTTGAAAATAATTGAATTTTTTCGAAGATTTTTGTTATTTATCAAGAGAATTGAAATCTTGACGAGAAATTGAAAACAATATCTCAAAATAATTGAATTTCTAAGAAGAATTTTTATATTTATTAAGATAATTGTAAACTTGACGAGAATTTAAAAAAAAATTTGTAAATAATTGGATTTCTGAAAAGATTATTGTCATCACTTATGACGACAATTTCTTTTAATGATTATCGGTATTTATGTAAATAATTGAATTTTGCAAAGAATTTTATGACAATTTTTTAAAATAATTAAAATTTTGCCATGAAAATAATTTTGCTATTTATAAGGATAATTGAAATCTTGACGATAATTTAAAAAGAAATATTGAAAGTAATTGAATTTTGCAAAGAAATTAATGCCAATTTTTGAAAATAATTGAATTTCTGGAAAGAATTATGTTATTTATCAAGAGAATTGAAATCTTGACGAGAATTTAAAAAAAAAATTTGTAAATAATTGAATTTCTGCGAAAATTTCCATTACTTTTGTCGATAATTTAATTCTTGTAATAATTATTGATATTTCTGGAAATAATTGAATTTTGCAAAGAAATTAATGCCAATTTTTGAAAATAATTGAATTTCTGGAAAGAATTATGTTATTTATCAAGAGAATTGAAATCTTGACGAGAATTTAAAAAAAAAATTTGTAAATAATTGAATTTCTGCGAAAATTTCCATTACTTTTGTCGATAATTTAATTCTTGTAATAATTATTGATATTTCTGGAAATAATTGAATTTTGCAAAGAATTTTATGCCAATTTTTGAAAATAATTGAAATTTTGCCATGAAAATAATTTTGCTATTTATAAGGATAATTGAAATCTTGACGAGAATTTAAAAAAAATCTTTGAAAGTAATTGAATTTCCTAATAATTTAATTACTTCTTAAAATAATTGAATTTCTCCAAAGATTTTATTACTTTTGAAGATAATTAAATTCTTGTGATGAATATCGATATTTATGAAAATAATTGAATTTTGCATTCCTAAAAAATCCCTACAAATAATTGTTTTTTTTTGGGAAGAATTTTTTTATTTATATATTGAAATCTTGGCGAGAATATAATAAAAATTTTAAAGGAAATAGAATTTCAGAAAAGAATTTTCGATATTTATTAAGATACTTGTAAGCTTTACAAGTATCTTTATAATAGAAATTATAATAAATATTTATTTATTTATTCCTTATATAACTTTTATCAAAACTAAAGTAAAATGAAAGATAAAAAAAAATGCTACGAAAGTCCATTATGGTAGAGATAATAATAATAATAATGATATAATTATTATTATTATTACTTTAGCGGGCAGTGATTCCTGGCAAAGTTTCATAGAAACTCTTATTCATTCATTAGTAAGACCAAGTGTGGTAAATGAACGAATTCAACCGGGTGCCAATTATAAGTTTCTGCATAAGTTATAGAGCGGAATTAGTCGCACGGAACTAAATGGTCTTGTACCTTCTCCAACTGAAATAGATATTTATGGATTCATGTGTTTAATCCTTACAATGTATTTGCTAAACATTTCCCTTAAAACATTCGAAGCTCTCAAATTATTTAATCAAAGGATAAACGTTTAAAGCACTTGATGCCATTTTATTGTACGACAAGGTGTAAAGAACATTAATACTACACACGTCTCTGGCTTATTTATTCAATTTATTTCAATTTATTAAAAATTGCATTTTTTCAAATTAATAAACAATTTATATTAATTTCATCTTGTATTAAAATTTAATTTAGGTCAATTATTAAAAAATATTTTCAAATTATGTTTTTATTATTATAAAGGAGCGTTATTCTAATAAAGCATAATAAAAAAGTAATAATTTATTTAAATTCTTATTTCAAACTTTTGGGTGAAGAAAAATATAGGTACATATTTTAAACAAAATTGACTATTTGAAATTATTAAATGAATTAATAGAAAATTAATTTTTCTGACATATGAATATAATATTATCCACATTTAATTGAAATGATTAAATTATTATATTTAAAAAGTTTATTATTACGATTTTATATTTTCTTTTATATGATTTAAAAACATTTATTACATATTTGATCTGATTTGACAATTAATATGTGCTTAAAATAATTAAATAATTAAATTTTAATTACTTGGCAGCAAAAATTTTAATGATATTCTATTTTTGTTTTTAAATAATTATCAAGAAAAGAGAGAGAGAGAAAAAAAAGGCGCGCTTGGAAAAATTCGGTAAAATATAAAGAATAAATTTTCTCCGTGAATTTTCAAGTTTTTTTTTTTTATAAATTATTTTAGTTGCATTCATAGTTACTAACATTATTTTGTTTGGAAACTTATGGTGAAAACAGTTTTTAAAATGTTATAAAATATCATCATCACTTAGGAAAAACACATGGAATACATAAAAAAGGTAAGCTCTGGGGAAATTAAGTTTAGTTAGAAGTCATATAACCTACTTTCTGAAATTCCGCTTTAGTTTTTTCAATTATTTAAGCGCTCTACTTGATTTAAAAAGTGTTTCAATATGAAAAAATAAACATTCCTTGGATGCGAAACGATTTTATTACTTTTATCTTTTTAGACGAATTTTCTTTTTGCATTCATTATTTTTCTTTGTAATTTTTTTTTCATTATAAAGATATTAGGGGAGAGTCTCCAGTTGTGAGACACCTCCAGTTGTGAGACAGTCAATTTTTTTTAACATGTAATATTAAAAATCCGATTGGTTTATATAAAAACATTTCTTTTTACATGAGCCAACTTTTTCGTGTACGCCGAAGCGGATATATAAACTGTTTTTGTTAAATACCAACACTGTGTGTGATAATCGACTAAAAAGCGTTTTTTCAATAAATGCAAAGTACTTTTTTTCCAAGTTAATTAATTGGAAAAGGTAAATGTAATGCATTTTCTTTTAGTGTTTTCCTTATATTTTGTGATGCAATATTGCATTGTTCCAATCTACGGTTGAAAATAATTTAATTTTCCTTTTTCAAAATAGCACCAATTTCTGGGTGTGAGACACAGCATATCACCAGTTGTGAGACGGTGTCAACACCCATCTGGGCAGCATAAAAAATACAAATTTGCAGGTATACTATTTAAATGTTGTTTTGATTTCTTTTTCTAGTATTTTTGGGCATGTCAAGTGGAAAAAAGTCAATTGATTCAGAAGAAATCAATTTTAATGCTCTTGTTGAAGCTATTAAATTGTGTTTATTTGATAGTCATATTTTGGCGAATAAATATTATTATTTAGTATATAATAATATATATTATTAATATATTTAATTATTTCTACTAAACATAACGTTTTATGTCAAACTTATTAAATTTTAGCAATTTTTAATGAGTGTCTCACAACTGGAGACATTTTTTTTTTTTGAAAAAAGCGATGTGCTCGGAAAATGTATCGTAAAATTTTTTGAGTTCATCGAAACACTATACTTTCTTTTAATAAAAGTTGCGTATTTCTGTTACCTTTCGAACGGTGTATTTTATTTACAATTTCGTTTACCTGTTTACAATTTACGGGTCAAAAATGAAACCCGTCTCACAACTGGAGACTCTCCCCTATAAATTTTCTTGACTATATAATTTTCCGTTATTTTTACCCTTTTTTTCTTTCTTTCTTTTTAATTATTTTTCCAGCAATTTTTTCCCTCTTACTTTTAATTACTTTCAGTTTTTTTTTTAATTTTCCCGCTTTTGAAATTGATTTTTTCTTCTTTGAAGTGAATTTTTTACTAAAGTAATTTTTTTCTCTTAAGTTATTTATGCGTTTTTAATTTTCTCTTTGAGTAATTTTTTTTATTTTCTTTTGAATAAATTCTTTTCTTTTTGTCTAAAGTATTTTTTTATTTTTATTTCAAAATGAATTATCACGTCTATAACGTGATTTATCTTCTAGGAAACTTTTTTTCTGCTTCAACGATCTTCTTTTAGTTCAGAATTTTTGCTCTCCAATTCTTCATTCTCCAGACCAAAATTTTGTTTTTCCCTGCCTGTTCCCTGATTTTTAGACAAAATTTTGACTTTTTCCCTGACCCTAAAGAATAATCTGATTCACACTAAAAATTATTAGACTTTTTCAATTAAATAACTTATTAAAATTTTATTGTAAAATATGAAAATAGCGATCGATTTCTCCATGTTTTATAATAATTTAAATTGCCATAGAAATTTAAAAAAAAAACAATTTTATTATTTACAAAAATGCTAATAAAATCCTTCGCAAGCATTCAATTATTTTTACAAGTATTAAAATTTATCAAAAAGAATTCAATTATTTTTAAACAATAATAAAATTCGTTGCAAGAATTCAATTATTTCCATACATAATAAATCGGTTATTCAGAAATTTATTTTTAAATCTTTTTTTATTAGAACATTCTACGAAAATGCAATTATTTAAATTCAAAAATAAATCATTTATTGAATAATAATTGAATGTTTGTTAAAATTGAATTCTTTTGACATATTTTAATAAAATTTTTAAGAATAAATACATTTTTCAAGAAATTTGATTAAAATTATATCAAAAATAATTAAAATCCTGCGATGAGTTTTCTTATTTATGAAAATAATTAAATTCCTGAGAACAATTCTATTATTTATCAAAAATAATTGAATTATTGCGAAAAAATTTATAAAAAATTTGTAAATACTTCATTGAAATCCTGGGAAATTTATATTATTTATGAAAATAAATTTGTTTGACTAGAATTTTATTAAAATTTTTTAAATAATTGAATTTCAGCGAAGAATTTTGCTGTCTAAAGATAATTGTAATAAAGATAATTGAAATCTTGACGATAATTTAAAAAATATATATTGAAAGGAATTGAATTTCTGATAATAATTTTATTACTTTTGAAAATAATTGAATTTCTGAAAAGAATTTCATTACTCTAGAAAATAATTTTATTTTCGTGATTAATATTGTTATTTATGAAAATAATTGAATTTTGCAAATAATTTTATTAAAATTCTTAATAACAATTGAATTTCTGGTAAGAATTTTGATATTTATCAAGATAATTATTATTATTAAATTATTATATTATATTATATTATTATTATTATTAAATACATATTAAAAAATTCACCTAATTTCAACAGAACTGAAATTAAAATTGTATTAAAAATAATTGAAATTCTGCGAAATAATTGAATTTTAGCGAAAATTTTTAATTCTTTTGAAGATAATTGAATTCTTGTGATGAATCATTATTATTTATAAAAATAATTGAAATTTTGCCAAGAATTTTATTAAAATTTTTGAAAATAATTTAATTTCTTTAAATTCATTTGTAACTTCTGTAAAATTAAATTTTGTTTAAGCGTTTTTAACTAAAATTCTTCTATAAATTCCATTATTTTTAATAATTAATAAAAAATATATTTTAAAATTTAACTATAATTTCAAAAGAATGTGAATTAAATTAATAAAATTTTTTAAATTTAAGTTCTTTAAAGTTTCTAATCAAATTCATTGAAAATTTAAATTTCGTAAAATTTATGAAAATTGTAAACGTAATTCTTGTAAAATCTAATTAATTTAGATATATTTAAGTAAAATTATTCATTAAATAATTTAATAAGTCATAATTTTATAATAGTTTTTGAAAAAATTAAGTTTTTTAAAAAGAAATTATTGTCAAAAATACAAAAAAATTGAAGGTTTGGTATTAGAATTCGTATAGTACCTAATGTCATAGTTTATGAGGAAAACAAAAAAAACATGAAAATTCAAAAATTTCTTATGAATTTTAGAAATTAATTTTTTTCCAGTACTTTTACTAAAAATCTCTGACTTTTTCCTGACTTCCCTGGCCAATTCTACTTTCCCTGACTTTTCCCTGAATTCCCTGACCTGTGGCAACCCTTTTTTTGTGTTACATAAGCTCCCAAAATATAATCAAATTGTATTCAAGAATATTAATTGCAAAATATATATTAAAAGATTAATTGTGCAAAAGTTTGAAGCAGATTTGAAAATAGTATTAAAGTTATAAAATAGGGAACAGTGGAATCACCCACATATTGTTTATATTAAGTTAGTGTTTTGAAAAAAAAATTGAAGTTATTTGAACCTTTTTTTGAAATTAATTATCAAGAAAGGAAATAATGTACTTAGAAGAAATTTGAAAAGAATCGCACGTATCGTGTTCATTATTCGTTAAAAGCTCAATTAATTGAAGGATTTAATTTGTAATGGAAAACTGAAAATTTTCCGCAAAAGAAAAAGTTGAACCGGTGCACAGCGTTTAGTTACACGCTGCATGCAATTTCAGTATTCCCTTCGTACCGAGTACTTAAAGAGTATTAACTTTTAACTAAAGAGAGGAACTCCCAGGGACTGCTGGAACTTTATCTTTACCTCGCAATGGCTGTTCGTTCAACGAACTTAATGACACTTTACGAGAGTTCGAATCTTTTTATTCTTCAGGACCCACAGGACGTCCAAAGGATCAAGAAAGAAATGCTGTTACACTGTCGACGAAACATTTTCCAGTGTTGAAAATTGCCACGTGGACTCTTTTTACGAGGAGAATTTTTGACATTTGAAAATAAATTCGAAAATTCGTTTACATTCAGAACAATTTCTTTATACTTTTTTATATATAATCTAACAATTTTCATCTATTGTCTCGAGTAAATCTTGTGTATAATTTTTTTTCTTGGGCGCGCATTTTTTATGCTGAATTTTATATATACATAAAAAGCGACAGAAGCTACTTAACGCTTTCATAGTCAAGAACTGAAATGTACCGTGAAAAATGTATTGCCTGTATTATCGGAAAATGACTTAACATACACTTGCTTCATTCAAACGATAATACTCTTAAAGTTCTTAACGTATAATCGAACAAATTTTGATGTCCTTTTTGTGCCATTAAATTCTTATAGATGACTATATGAATTTTGTATATGAAAGTCTGTAATGAAATGTACAATATTTATAAAAGTAAAATAAAAATTTATATTAATATAGGGGGTAAAGCATTAGCGTTCATTTAATTATAAATTTTTCCATTTATTAACTATATTAATCTACATATTCTTTCATTCATTCTGCCCGCAGTTTGAAGTTATAGTTTTTATGTATACTTTTTTTTTTTTAATATTGTTTGACAAATCGAAAATATGCAGGTATTTATTAATGATTTATAATAAAATAATATTAGAAATTAGAAAATTTAAACAAAATTATGATTAAAAAATATAAAATATACTCATTTTGTTTGTTATATGCCTTTTTCTATAACAAATTTCGTTTGACTGATCAAAATTATTATGCAAAATATTTCTCCTTTTTATTTATAAAAAATACTAGAAAATTGTTCATTGTTAAAAAATTTTGATTAAGAAATAGAAAATAAATACCCATTTTATCCATAATTTTTATTTCTCAATAACAATATTGTTCAGAAAGTCATTCTTTTATTTTAGAAAAGAAACATTATATATTCTATTCCATTTGTCAATTACAAATTTTAATTGAAAATAAAATTGAAACTTTTAAAATTTTTAGAAAAGAATGAAAAAAATTTTACTCAAAAAAATGTTCTGTTACATTTATTTACGAATTTCTTTAATTGTAAAATTACTCGAAAACATCAATAACTTTTTTTTTAAATAAATATTTAATTATAATATTATCTTTCCATAGGAATTAAGAATTTCAAAAATTTTAAATTCAAATCTTTTTAAATTCAATAACTTATAAGAATATTTTTATAAAACATGAAGACAGCGATTGCTCCGAGTCGAAGACTCGGAGTGATTGATTTCTTTATGTTTTATAATAAATTAAAGATGACCGAGTGATAAAATCATTGTTTTATATTATAAGAATATTATTACAGTAACTTTTTCTAAATTATCTTTTCAAATCAATTATTATTTTTTACAATTTTTAATTATTTTTTATGAAAATAATTGAATTTCTTAAAAAAAAATTTTATTATTTATCGAAAATAACTGAATTATTGCGAAGAAATTTATAAAAAAAATTGGTAAATAATTGAATTCCTGTGAAATTGTTATTATTTATGAAAATAATTAATTGTTTGCGTAGAATTTTATTTAAATAATTGAATTATGTTGAAAAATTTTATTAAAATAATAGAAATTGAAAATCGCTGATTTGAGGAATATTTTTGAAAATAATTGAAATTTTGCCAAGAATTTTTTTTTAAAATTTTTGAAAATAATTGAATTTCGGAGAATTTTATTATTTTTAAAAATAATTGAAATTTTGTGATTTTATTTTAGAAATTTTTTAACATTTTTATTTATGCGAAGATTGTTATTCCTTTCGAAAATAATTAAATTTCTTCAAACATTTTCAAAGATTTTAATTTAAACCTTTTAACAAATTCAATTATTTCAAAAAAAAAATGTTCAATTATTATTTAAAATTTTAAATACAAAAATAAATAATTTATTGAATAATTGAATGTTTCTGAAAATTGAATTCTCATAAAGAATTTTATCAACAAATTTTCAAATAATTGTATTTAAAATAATTGAAATTCTGCAATGAGTTTTATAATTTATGAAAATAATTTAATCTCTGTAGAAAAATGTTATTTTTTATGAAAATAATTGAATTATTGCGAAGCAATTTCGAAAAAGTTTAAAAATAATTGAATTCCTGTGAAATTGTTATTATTTACGAAAATAATGAATTGTTTACATAGAATTTTATAAAAAAATTTTTTTAAGTTATTGTTTTCTTTTGGAAATTTTTATTAAAATATAGATATTAAAAATCATTGAATTGAGGATAATTTTTGAATATAAATAATTAAAATTTTTCCAACAATTTTATTAAAATTTTTGAAAATAATTCAATTTCGAAGTAGAATTTTATTATTTACAAAGATAATAATTGAAATTTTGACAAGAATTTTCTTAAATTTTTTAACATACTTGAATTTCAGCGAAGAATTTTGTTACTTTTGAAAATAATTGAATTTTTGTAATAATTTGTAACTTCTCCAAAATTAAATTTTTTGTGTGTTTTTAACTAAAATTCTTCTAAGAACCTATTATTTTAAAATATATACCTATATGTATATTAAAAAATTTAACTAATTTTAGAAGAATTTTAATTATTAAAAATTTTTCAAAAATCTATTAAAAATCCATAACTTTTTCATGAATTCCCTATCTCAAAATTTATGATTATTATAGTTAAAATAGTATTAAAACTATATTCTGATTTATATTTTATTTTTATGAAAAATGATTTGAATTAAAAAATTTTTAATTTCTATTATTTATAAAATTGCTAATTTTTTTTTTAAAAAGTAAGAAGTTAGCCGGGCACCCGTTATCGCGCTATTTGTTGCTCGTTTTTCTTAAATTAATTATTAAACTTGAATCACTGAATCGTTAACTAATTTAATAAAATTAATTCAAAATGAGAATGTTGAAATTAAGGCATTATCCGATATTCAATGCATCTTTTTAACATTCTCTAATTGGAAACTTAAATTAAAGATTTGTTCACACAAGTCAAAAGTATTCAAACTTAATGCAAACTACTTTAAAAGACTCGGCATTCTGTCTTGATAAGTTTAATCACTTCTAACTTTTGAAGATTAAAATTTCAAAACCTTAAGTTTTGACATCTAGATTTTACTTTGAAATGCTTTACTCTCTCTCAAAAAAACGAATATTAAAATACGAACTATTATTTATCATTTTTGGCTAATTATTGATTTTGAAAATTAATGATATGAAAGTATGGTATTTACTAAATGGATGCAGTACTTTACTATATATCGCTAACAAAAGTTAGCGTGTGTAGGCTATTTAAAGCATGAAATTTAGAGCATGATAAACTATTTTGTTATCAGGGGAAGATGTTTCATAATCGAGAAAATCGATCGAACCAAAATTGAGATCATTTAGGTAATTTTCATCGCCTCCAATTTCCATACTTTGAACTTCAAAGCATTTAAACTTTGTTGTTCCAAAGTCGAAACTATTCAAACTTGGATGTTTCCAATTTAGAATCCCAATTTAGGAGATTCAAAGTAATTCATTTGAGTTTATCGAAACAGTAACTTACTTTCGAATAGACAAAAAAGGGGGGGGGGATGAGAAACAATTTTTCCAGTCAATTATTTCTTTCGAAACAATCAGGTAAATGTTTATTTAGAATCAAAATTTTCATCCCACATGTTTTAAAGTTTAATCTAACACAGACTTCGCACTCGATAATTAATTTTTAAAAAATAGTAAAAAGTAGCTTTTAAACTAATAAAAGTAGTTGAAAACGCTAAAAAAAATTCAATTTTGGAGAAATTATAAATAATTGCAGAAATTCAATTATTTGCAAAAAAAAAAAATTCTTCTTATAAAATTCAACTATGTACAAAATTTGAAAAAATTTTCCCAAAAATCTCAATTATCTTTATAAATAACAAAATTCTTCTCCAAAGTTCAATTATCTTCATAAATGTCAAAAAAATTCTTGTCCTAATTTCAATTATTTTCAACAATTTTTCTATAATTTTAATGATTTTCAATATCTACTATTTTAATAAAATTTCCCAAAAAGAATTCAATTATTTAAAAAAATTTTTAATAAAATTGTATGCAAACATTTAATTATTTTCATAAATAATAAAAATTTCACAGAAATTCAATTATTTTCATAAATAATAAAATTTTTTTAAGGAATTCAATTACTATTTTCATAAAAAATAATTTAAAATTCTAGAAAATAATAATTGAATTAAAATGACGAATATAATATAATTATATAATATGAATATAATATTCTTATAATATAAAATAATATTTTTATAATATAAAATAATGATTATTTTATTTCTCGGTCATCTTTAATTATTATTAGAAAACATGAAGAAATCTTCATGTTTTATAACAATTTTTTATAATTTGTTTAAATTCAAAAAGGTTTGAATTTAAAATTTTTCAATGTCTTAATTCCTGTGGAAAATCCTGTTCCAAAAATAAGATTAAAAATAGGAATTTTGCAAATATTTTTCTTCTTTTTCTAAAACAAAATAATAATTTTGTTTAAAAAATTGTGATTCATCAACAAATATAATACAAAATAAATAAATTTTCTATTTCTTAATTACAGACGTTTAACAATTTTCTAATTTTGTTCAGAAGTAAAGAACGAAAATCTGCATATTTTCAATTTGACAAAACATAATATTTAACAAAATTTTAGTCTTTTAATGAAAAGAAGTGAAAAAACAATGTGAGGGACGGAAAATGTGAATGAATGAAAAAAAAATTCAAATTATTATAGTTAATTCCAGAGCAATTTTTATTATTCATGAAAAGAATTGAATTTTTATGAACATTTTTACAAAATTTTTTTAAATAATTGAATTCTGTTTGGAAATTTTATGAAAATAGTAGATATTGAAAATCATTTAATTGCGAAAAGTTTTTTAAAATAATTAAATTTTACAAAGAATTCTAATACAATTTTTGACAATAATTGAATGTCTGCGGGTATTCTATTAAATTTTTTTGAAAATAATTGAATTCCTAAAAAGCATTTTATTATTTATGAAAATAATTAAATTTACAACAAGAAATTTATTACTTTTAAAAATAATTGAATTCTTGTGATGAATATTGTTATTTATGAAAATAATTAAATTTTGCAAAGAATTTTATTAAAATGCCTCAAAAAAATTGAATTTTAGGGAATAATTTTGATATTTATCGACATAATTGAATTCTTTCGAAAAATTATTTATGTAAATAATTGAATTATGGCGAAGAATTTTATTCAAAAAACAAAAGATTATTTTATTCAATTCTAAAAGAATAATTGAATTATTTAAAAAAAATTTAATTTAAATTGCATTTAAATTTTATGATTTCTTTCAAACAATTTTATTAAAATATTTGAAAACTAATGTAAATAATTGAATTTTCCCAAACAATTCTAAACAAACATTTTTTTAAATAATTGATTTTTTCGAGGAATTGTAATTAAAATTTTAAGAAAAATTACATTTTTTGATCAATTCCTGTAAAATTGTATTAAAAATAATTGAAAACCTGCGATGAATTTTATTATTTATGAAAATAATTAAATGGTTGCTAAGAATTTTATTAAAATTTAAAAAAATAATTGAATTCCTGAAAAGAATTTTATTATTTATGAAAATAATTGAATTATTGCGAAAAATTTTATTCAAATGTTTAAAGAGAATTGAATTTCTGTGAAAAATTTTGTTATTTTTGAAAATAATTGAATTCTTTATAAGAATTTTATAAACATTGTTTTAAATAATTCATTTTTTCGAAATATAATAAATATTGTGAAAATTTTATTTTAAATAATTGAATTCTTGTGGAAAACTTAATTAGTGAAAATAATTGAATTCTTCGAATAATTATTTAAAAATAGTATTAAAAATAATTGAAATTCTTCGATGAATTTTTATTATTTACGAAAATAATTGAATTCTTGCTTAGAATTTTATCAAACAGTTTTTTTGAAAAATTGTATTTCCATGAAAAATGTTATTATTAGTGAAAGTAATTGAATTATTGTGTATTGTATAAAAATTTTCTTAAATAATTGATTTTTTGGAATTTTTTGTAAAGGCTATTCTAAATTAATTGAATTTATGTGGAAATTTGATTATTTATGAAAATAATTGAATTTTTGATGAATTTTATCAATTTTTCTTTAATAATTGAATTCTTTTGAGAAATTTTATGAAAATAATTGAATTTCGAATGTTTTTTTAAATTAATTGAACCGTTTTTAAAGAATTTTGATTATAATTTTTGAGAATAGTGTTTTGATTTCTAGTATTAGCGAATTTAAAGTAGTGGAAATTCTAAAAGAAAACCGAAATAGTAGCTTTCAGTGGCTGAAGCCTAAAAAAGTACCCAAATAGTTGCATAACGTAAAAAAGTAGTAAATAGTAGGTTTTAGTAAATGAGTGCGAAGCCTGCTAACAATATAACTCAATTGTCTAAATTTATGTTTTAAAAAATGTTATAAACAAACTTGAAAAGATGGTCTAACCCAGACCAAAAATGACAAAGTTACAAGCTATTTTATGCATTAACTTACAAAAAAAAACGTATTTTTAGGTCTGAAATGAAATTTTGGGGGTGTTTAATTTTGACACCATTTTTTTAGTATTAACAAAACGATCAAGTTTATTTGCTAATCTGGAATTATAAAACACATAAACATGTAAAATTAAACGGAATTTATAGAGTGTTTAAAAGCCGCTTCAGAAAGTAAAAGTTATTCCATCGGTTTTGTTGTGTGTTTTTAAAACTTTTGTTAAACTCATTTCGTATAGTATTTGGTTGAGTGCATATTTAAAAAATTTAACTTCGCGAATAAATTAATTACTATTTCCGAATAATTACACGAAAGGGTATGTTTAGTAAGTACGCCACTTTTCATGGATTACATTATATAGCTCCTACTATAGAATGTATGCATATTTTTAAAGGATGGTCAGGAATAAATTCACTGAATATACATATAGTATATATAACGCTCCGTGAAATTTCATTTCACGTAAATAGAATTAAATCACAGTAAACTAAATTATTGTCTTTAAATTTGATTAGCTCGCTCTGCTTCTCTCATAAAATAAGCTTTCAGTTCAACTATTCAGGTTTGAATTGAAAATTAGAATTCTGATTATCTCTGAGAATTTGTTTACACATGAAACATTTCCTCTCAATGCTTATAACACACAATACATTAAATAGCCCACATAAATTGAAATTCGATGAATATTATTAATGAAAACAAATTAATAACATCACGTATGCGTGAACTTCATTAAAATCTAATGAAAAATTGGTACTTCAATAAATATACGCAGGCTTTGCACTTGAAAATTAATTTTAAAAAATTATCAAAAAATTACTTTAAGACTGAAAAAAGTAGCTATAGCGAAACATTAAATTTGACCCCTAAAAAATTCATTTTAGTCGATTAAAAAAAATTGGTTCTGCATTTCCATCAAATTTTTGGACAGAATTCTTGAAAATCGAACATAAAAATAAAAAAGCGTTTGGTCACCCCGGGTGACCGATCCGGTAGTCCGCGTTTACGAAAATCTTTAGTAGCGCGAAGGTTAAAATTTAATTAATTAATTTTGAAATATTTAAGTACAATAATATTCATTAAATAATAATTGATAAGGAATAAGTTTGATTTATTTGTACAATGTGATGACCATCTTAGGATTTCTAAACCGTATCTTGGGGTCCATGTGATACAATTTCTAAAGCCCCAGAAAAATTTGTATTCAAACAAAATATCGCAAAAATAATTTTAGAATATTATTGTAAAATACATAAATAGTATTTTAACGATAAATATATATTGAAAATAAAAAATTTAAATGCGACTTCACCGACTTAAGAAGAAATTGTAAGAGAGAGAGAGAGAGGAACTTTCAGGGGCCCTAGTAGAAATTTGTCATAGTATCTTTAAGGGCACTGGACAGTTCCACTGGAAAATTTCGAGGCACTTTACAGTTAAACTGGCTAAAAACTATAAAGTGATGTCACGCTAATTTCTTCAAGTTATTGTCCAGTCAAATTTTACAGTTTCTGATCATCAGTCCTGTAGAAAAACTATACAAAATAATTCACTTGGAAATGTCAAAACTTTCTTTATATTGACGTTACGTATTAAACACGTACAAATTTGAAAATATAACGTTAAATTTTTTTGTCAACAAATTAAATAAATTAAAATTTTACGAAACTATATTTTTACTGTTGGTGTATCTATTGTTCCGTATAATAAATGATTTATAATAAATTATCTGTAAAATTATTTTTAAATAACTACATAATTAAAAAAAAATATAAAAATTACTGATTCTTGAACACATCCCAGTGAGAAATTGCCAATAGACTTTAATCGGTCCAATATCGGTCCAATATTGGTTGCCGTGCTGGGCGCCGATTGACTCCCAATATTGGACCAATATGGGCTGATGCTTGGGATGTAACGACATCGCCAATCATCGGTTGTCAATATTGGTCCAATATTGGCCGAATATTGGCAACCAAGAGAAAAAAATTTTTTTAAATAAATTTTTTTTAATTAAATAATAATAAAAAATTAATGTTTATAATTTTTGTTTAATATATTTATTTGTTTAATTATTTATTTTTAATAATTCATGTAAATAATAAATAATTTATTATTTATAAATTATAATTATTTAAAAATGCAGCAGCTATTAGAAAATAGCATTCTGCAAAAAAATTCTATCATTGAAAAATCAATGATAGGCGAGAGAAATCCGCGTCTTTAAATAGATTCGCAGATGATAGACAAGAGATATCCGCGTCATTAAACGGATTCGCAGATATACTCTGGTCTCGCGACGAATCTCTCGATACTTATATACACTGGAGTCGCCGTGTCAGTTGCGAGAACGGTTACAGCGTCCCTCTTGCGGCAGAGATAAGAATTGTCACGTAAACTGCGGGTATAATAAGGCGGTCGGTAAAGCGATTTAGCAGTTTACGTGACAATTCTTATCTCTGCCGCAAGAGGGACGCTGTAACCGTTCTCGCAACTGACACGGCGACTCCAGTGTATATAAGTATCGAGAGATTCGTCGCGAGACCAGAGTATATCTGCGAATCCGTTTAATGACGCGGATATCTCTTGTCTATCATCTGCGAATCTATTTAAAGACGCGGATTTCTCTCGCCTATCATTGATTTTTCAATGATAGAATTTTTTTGCAGAATGCTATTTTCTAATAGCTGCTGCATTTTTAAATAATTATAATTTATAAATAATAAATTATTTATTATTTACATGAATTATTAAAAATAAATAATTAAACAAATAAATATATTAAACAAAAATTATAAACATTAATTTTTTATTATTATTATTTAATTAAAAAAAATTTATTTAAAAAAATTTTTTTCTCTTGGTTGCCAATATTTGGCCAATATTGGACCAATATTGACAACCGATGATTGGCGATGCCGTTACATCCCAAGCATCAGCCCATATTGGTCCAATATTGGGAGCCTTTATTGGACCGATGATCGGTCTCTTGGCTCCCAATATTGGACCGATATTGGACCGGTGAGAAATTTCTCACTGGGATGTCATTTTTTTACATTAAACAACATTCACTTTTTCCTTTAATTAAGCACAACACTGAAATAAATATTATTATTTTATCACACTACAAACTTATAAGTAAACCCTAATATGAAGAATTAATTCAGTTCAAACGAAAAATATCTAGCGGTTTCGGGGAGCGAACTCGGGTCACACTGGGACGAAATACCTAAACGCACGCTTTACGCATCACGGCCGTTCTAGTCGATGGACGATTCCGGAAAAATAAGAACCATACTCTACCGGCAGGTAAAGCAGTTCCCTTTTTCATCTTTTCTAGCTCAACTGGCGAATTACTGGACAGCTACTGCATAACACTCTAAAGTTGAACTTATTGATTATTACTGTATAGAAGTTCTGTCTGTCCAGTTATTCTCATGGTATTGTCTAGGCGTTCCGTGAAATTATGTTTCAAAGTTTGTCGTGGCGTTAGCGCTACCGTCAGTCCAGCAACTGAACAGTGTTGTGTAGACATTTTCCATAAATACATCAGAGTATACACTGAAAGAAATAATTCGCGGGTGTAACTAGAATTATGTCTATTTTTTCCGTAAGGAATTAGTAATAAATTGTTACTGTCTACTGTCATTAATTATAGACAGTTCTGTTATTCAGATCGGAGAGCTATACATATGTCAACGTCAATTCATCAATGTAAAACATAACCTCACTTTATTGGACCAATTCTAACTTTTTGTATGTAACAGGTTTGTTAAATTAATATTTATACATATAATAAGAGTATATAATCTTGAAAAGAAATTGTCTTCTGAATTTAAAAAATTAGTTATTTTAATTAACTCAATTAATTGAAGCGAATTTTAAAAAAATTTTTTTTTTCTAAAGGAATTTTCATTAAAAATAAATTTTGATTGAAAAGAAATTTTTATTATTAAATCAAAATTTTAATATTAAATAATTTAAAAAATTTGTTATTTAGTTGTCAACAGTAAAATAAAAGAACAAAATTAAAATTATAAAAACTATAAACTGTAAAACCAAAAGATTTATTTTATAGAAAATATTTCGAAAATGTCAATACACAACTGTTTAGTTACTGAAACTGGCGGTAGCGCTAACGCCACGACAAACTTTGGAACATCATTTCTCGGAACGCCTCGACAGTGCCATGAAAATAACTGTACAGGACTTCTATGCAGTAATAATCAAGTTCAACTTTATATTTTCTTTAACAGTGTTATGCAGTAGCTGTCTAGTAATTCGCCAGTTAAGCTAGATTAAACTTCCATGACTAAAACTGTACAGTAACTTGAATAAATCTAGTCATGCCACGACAAATTTCTACTAGGGGGGTGTGTGCAGAATAAAAACAAATTGCTTTTTTTTCTTCAAATGTGCATCGTCAAAAACTTCTGCTGTACTAACAACAAAAATAACAAAACGCAGAAGGTGCTGCTACTTTATACAAAAATTTTAAATGAAATGTTCATCTCGGAGCCCTCTCCCCTAGTGAATATAGTAGATTTTAGTAGATGAGAGCGAATCCTGTGAATAGGAAATATAAAAAAAATTTTTCTTTCTTGTTCCTTTTATAAATAATTTATAGATTATCTATTTAAATATTTCTACCTCTTAATTTTTGCGCAATGTGAAGATGAATTGAAAATCAGGTGCAAAATAGATGCTTATGTCTCGAGGGCGTGAAAGGGTCACTGCAATAACTCATCAGCGATTTGATCTTTTATTAAAAATACCCGCGCGGGAAAAAACTAGCAGCAGCAGCAGCAGAGGCGGTGGCGATGGAAAAAAAAGTCAAGACCCTCGAGAAAAATGCATGCAAGGAAGATGCAAATTTCACGTCATTGTGAGTCGTCAAGCAGGATGCCGATATCGGCATCGTTCAAGGTGGCGCGCCTATTTAAATTCATTTCAATCCGCAATTTAAATTCATAAATTTAACAGGCGCACGCAAAATAATGTTCGTACGTGACGGCTGCCTACGCTGTCGGGTTAAGTGACCATTAGTACCCTCCCATTTTCCCCACCCTTGATCTATCTTTCTCCACACTTGTATACGTGACAGAGGGTAATTTATTCAGAAGCGTCATAATTGCGATATCGCATGCATTTGCCATTGTAGGGAAAACCGTCATAGAGATCGCCACAAACAACTATATATATATATATATATATATATATAGCCGCTGAAATTGCAAAACTGCAATTGTAGATTAATCCCCACCCCCACCCTCATTTCTCTCCCATTCACGTTGCGGGAGCTATCTACTTTTTCCTCTGCAACCATCCCTCCTCGTATACTACAGTCACCCCCGCACAAATGCACCAAATGAAAGAGAGAATCACAAGCGGAAATACAAATTCACATCCGTTTCCTGGAGAGTTATTATGTTCACCGATGGTTATCATTTATCATTCGTGGACTACTTGTGAAGTGATGCATATGACCTGAACTATATATTTCTCCATGTAGAAATGCCATTATTATTGTTGATAGAGATTTACGAGTAATACAGTTTAAATCGTCCTCTAATATATATATAGTTTGCGAAAAATTACTCAATAATTAATTTTCTTTTTCAAAATGTTTCGTATCTTATACACTAACAACACTATTCATAAACAGAAACTTACAGCATTATTAAAAAGACATCAATCTGTCAAAATCCAAATTAATCAACTTAATTGGTTTCAAAATTTACCCGATACTGAGGTCCCGTCGGAAGTGGTGGAGGTTGCATCTTTGGGTCCTAACTTTTGTTTTTCAAAAGACATTTCCATAGATAATATTATAAATTCTGTCAAAAACTCTAAACATATCTTAAGAGGAAAGTTTTCCAATGTTTTATCAAGTAATTTAAATAGCAAAAATCTACCAACAAAGTAAGGTAAATCTTTTTCTAAACAATTAAACATAACCAAAATGTTCTTAAAATACCATTCTGACCTTCTTTCCACTCCTGCTGACAAAGATAATGTGACAGTTCTTTTAAAAAAATCTGTCTATAATCAAAAAATTACAAGTATGTTTTCTGACGCTTGTACATGTGAACTTATAAAAATAATCCAATTTAAAAACTTATCAAAGAAACATCACTATTTCTTAAATATTTGAATGAAACCGATTTCCTTGATAAAAATTATCACCCGAATCAATTGATCTTGACTGACACTGTTTTAGCTAAGGCTTATGGACTGCCAAAAATACATAAAGAAAATGCCCCACTCCGCCCTATTATACTGTATCATTCTTTAAAAAAATGTATTACTTTACTTTGGTCACACATTAACAATAGTTTAGAACTTAAAAACAAATTAAACAACGTTACTATAGACGATAGTTATACTTTTATCTCACTTGACGTAAGTTCGTAAGTTTAGATCGACTTATTAACCTTATAAACCAGAAATGTAAAATCCCTTTCCCTAAAATCGGTCACTTCGAGTCGAAGACTCCGAAACAGTGCGGTTTATGGTCAGGTTTTTGTCACCCGAAATTAATCTGGAAAAATCCGAACTCTATACGGTTTGTGAACAACTATAGTGAATCCGGAGTTGGTCCGATGAAGTCCGAAATTAATCAGTTAATTTTAACTAGTATATCCAGAATTTATCCGAAATAGTGCGGTTTATTGTCAGGTTATACGGTTTGTATACAACTAGTGAATCCGGAATTAGTCCGAAACAGTCAAAAATTAGTCCGGACAATTTAGTGAATGTTAATGAAAACATAATTATACAAGTTACACATATTAATTATTATTACTTTATGGTACGTTCAACATATTTTTCGATTTACCTATCGCAATTTTATTTACATTCACTTAAAATTTCTAACGCTTGGGGATTCGAACCTACACCTATCTGACATTATATCGCACCGAAATCAAATACACTAACCACTATACCACGCTCGCATGGGAGTTCAAATTCATAATAGAATTTATAAAGTGCCACGAAAAGAAATGACTAAAAACTAACACATGAGTGTTAATTATAATATTGAAACAAGATAACTAATAGTACTAGTGAATTTGTAAAAACAAATTGACTGCAGAAGTAAATATTTTATTTACCATAAATAAATACCTTGAATAAAAATTCTGACCGATTTTGGACAAATCCGGAATTTGTCCGCAACAGTGCGGTTTATTGTGGAGTTTTTTCACCCTGAATTAAGATTCATAATTTCGCTCGGATTGATGTTAGTTCAACGCGGATCATTTTCGGACATTTCTTATACAATTATCGGAATAATTCACACTAATGTGCCCGGATTTAATCCAAATTAGTCCGAAATATTTACCAGGGATATAATATGATTCGAGTGGCCGACTATTTCCGGATTCTTTGCGTACAGATTTCGGATTATTTTGTATTTGTTTCGGATTATGCCTTTCAATTGGATTAAATCCGGATTGTTGCACAGAATTTTCGGATTTTTAGCATACAGATTTCGGATTGTTTCGTACTTCTTTCGGAATTGGATTTTGCCACACTTAATTTCAAATTGTTGCGGACTGATTCCGTATTCTTTACATATTGATTTCGGATGATTCCCTACTTATTTTAGAAGAATTCTTCACCGGTCATAAATTTGGATTGTTGCGGACTGAATTCGTAGACATTCAGGATTAGGTACTCCGGAGTGTTTTTTCGGAGATATGTTTATTTCTTAAAACATTTTTTTAGAAAAGTAACAGTTTTGCTAATTGATTTAATTACACCTACGAAATGCATTTCTTGACATTATAGCATTTTCTATTAACATACTATAACTTCTGTAATTGTATAATACAAGATTTATTTAAATCTATAGTGCAATAATCAATAGCACATGTTATTAAACCAACAGTATTTGTATTCGAACGATAATGAATATGACGTTTATTGTAATAAACAAATATGTCATTGATTCGATAGCATTTTGTTGTTGAATTTCAGAAAGGTTTGAATATGAAATTTTGGAAGATTTTAATTTCTATGGAATAGTAATAATTACTATTTAATTACTTTTATCACTGCATTATTATATTAATGCACTGAGAAAAATGAAATCTCAAGGTAAGAAGAAAAGCCTTTTGCACAAGATAAAAAAATATGCTGTAAAAGAAGAGTAATCCTTTAAAATTGGGAACTTTTTTTTCGGTGTACGCTTTCAAAATAACAAGCCGTCAATTAAAATTTGTTGATAAACTCACAATGTTGATAGATGGATTCTAAACCGAACTGACAGATATGATCAACTCATTTTTCGTCGCAACTTTGTTTTTAAAAACATACAACAAATATGTCCGTTTGATGTTTAAACCAGCTCAGTTTCGCAATACGAATTGAACTCTAGAAGAACAGTAACCAACACCCGTATATTTATTTAACCAGTCAATAAATCCCTTCGTGAAAGTTCAAAGGATTGGGAGTAACTGTTTTTCTTTTTTCTCTCTCTCTCTCTGTCTCTCTGTTTCACATCGACAGGTAAATCGATGAATAACACCTGCGGAATTCTCTCTCTATACGTATAGAGAGAGAAGGATGATGATTTATTGTAACTCTCTCCCAACCCCGATTGCTATGAATGTTTACAATGAGAAATAACTGTTTGCTTGGGGGATGATGCTTTTCAATAAAAGATGTCGAGGTGGGTAAAAGGGAATAGGAGAAGAGATTGGATTAAAGAAATAAATTATCATTGGATGGTGACACTTCTGGGAATAGGAAGAGTGTATGCAATTTCTCTGACGCTGTTGCGACGTGCAATGAAACACAAGATTGGTTTGGGGGGGGCTAAGTCACCAGGGCGCAGCAACGTGGTTGCTGCTGAAAAAGGGGAAAAAGGGTTGAGGGAAAGAGGATAAATATTTTTCCAATGGATTTTAACGGGTCGATGACGATATGCCGGGCAGGATGTCCGAGGAACAAAGCTCTTAGCGCAGTGAACGGAATTGAATTTTAATGGAGCGACTGCGATGGCCGCGGCTTATTTTATATATCCTAGGTAACGTTATAAAATAAACATGACTATAAGGCAGATAAGCAGGGAAATAATTGAAAGGGATGAAAAGTTTGTGGATCATCTCTTTTCCCATTAAGCCCCAACAGCCTATATGCATCTATTTATTTTTGTTAAGAAATGAAACACACTTGCACTAACCATGAAGGAAAATTTTGTACATTTGTACATTATCAAAATATGGAATTTTTGTCACGAGTGACATTAATTTCTTTATTATTTTTAGCTTCGAATTTTTTTTTTTTGTATTTATCAAGTCGATTTGGTTTTTATCAAAATTTGTCGCATTAGCGAGAAAAAACTGCAAATTATGAGCCATATGTGATTTTCTTATTTTTAAGTTGTTTCGCTAAGTTGATGTACGTACAAAATCTCCTCTCGATTTTAAAGAGAACTTTTTAATTGATATGTTATTATTATTATTATTGATACACTTGAAAGTCGCTTTTAAATTCATCACAAATATTGGATTAAAGAGACAAGAACCCTTTTTTTTCACTGAGAAATATTATATTTGAAAATAAAAATTTTTACGTCTATTGTTAGTTTCACGATGTTAGTGCCGAGCAAGTATTGAAACAATGTCTTTCATTCAACATTCTTTTTTTTCCTCTCTTTTCGTAACTATAGATGCTCTTTTGCATGGTGTAACTTTTTTTTGCTTTCCTTGTTTTTCCATTTTTTTCTTTTCTTTTTTTTAAAGAGTAAAACCGGAAAAAAAGAGTTGGAAGAAAGACAAAAGAATACGCACCCCGCAGTCATCATTGTGCGAACATGGAGATTGCTTTTTTCCGCTGCTACAGCGATTGGAATGCATCTACTGCGACTAAAGAATGTGTTATCCTTGCGATCCAAAAAGTAAAGGGAGTAATATTTTTGTCAATCTTCTTCAATTTGTTTTACATAAACAAGAAATTTTTCCATTACAGAATGTGTGAACAATTTTTTAAAAAGCAAAATAACTAAATTTTTTGTTGTTGATAGAAAAAAAATTTAATTTAATTCTTTCCGCCGCATGAAGGTATGGAATTTTATTTTAAAATCTCAAGTGAATAATTAGAAACGAAATGCATCGAATTCCATAACTAATTAATGGAGTTATTAAATTACAATTTGATATCGAAATTATTAGTGAGATATATACACACAAGGTTATAATTGAAATATACAAAAAATTCAAAATTGATTATTATCGTAGAAAATTAATTAAATAGTAGAAGAAATTTATCGAGAAACTACTGGGAAATATTATACAGAAATTCAATTATTTTCAAAAATTTTAATAAAATTCTTGGCAAAATTTCAATTATTTTCATAAATAACAATATTTATCTCAAGCATTCAATTATCTTCAAAAGTATAATAAATATCTTCGCTGAAATTCAATTATTTTCAAAAGTAATAAAAGTCTTCTCAGAAATTCAATTACATTTAAACATTTTTTTTAAATTCTCATGAAGATTATAATTATCTCAGCAAATGTCAAAAATCCTTTTCAAAATTCAATTATTATGCGAAATTTAAAAAAAATTTTATTCAAAATTCAATTATTTTCATAAAAATAACAATATTCATCGCAAGAATTCAATTATCTTCAAAAGTAATAAAAATCTTCGCAAAAATTCAACATATTTTCAAAAGTAATTAAATTCTTCTTAGAAATTCAATTACTTTCAAAATTTTCTTAAAAATTATCGTCAACGTTCCAATTATCTTGATAAATATCAAAATTGTTCTCATAAATTTAATTACTTTCAAGAATTTTAATAAAATTCTTTGCAAAATTAAAATTAAAGAATTTTACTCAAATTTTATTCAAATTTTCAAAAATTAAAAAGAAATTCTTTGCTAAATTCAATAATTTTCAAGAATTTTAATGAAATCTTTTGCAAAATTTAATTATTTTAATCTTCTCAAGAATTCAATTATTCTTATAAATATTTTTATAAATATTCGAAAAGAATTCAATTATTTAAAAAACAAATTTTAAAAAAATTCGTCGCAATAATTTAATTATTTTTATAAGTTATTACAAAATCCTTCGAAATCTTTAGAAATAGCTAAGTTTTAGAAAGGCTTTACACAATTTACTACTTTTTTTTTTACTAAATTTGCAGCAATAAATTTGGATACTTTTTCAGATTTGTGAATTTTCCAAAGAAATCCATTTATTTAAAAAAAATCTTATTAAAATTCTACGCAAACATTTAATTATTTTCATAAATAATAAAACTCATCGCAGAATTTTATATATATGTTTAATACAATTTTTAATCGAATTGCTTGAAAAATGTTATTATTCTTAAAAATTTTATTAAAATTCGTCAAAATAAGTCAATTATTTAAAAATTTGTTGATAAAATTCTTTATGAGAATTCAATTTTAACAAACATTAAATTATTCAATAGATTATTTATTTTTGAATTTAAATAATTGAATTTTCATAGAATTTTCTCATTAAAATTGAATTAAAAATGAATTTCCGAATAATCGATTTATTATTTATGAAAATAATTGAATTCTTGCAACGAATTTTATTACCTACATTTTTTTTTAAATAATTGAAATCCTGTGAAAAATGCTATTATTTATGAAAATAATTGAATTCTTACAACGAATTTTATTACCTACATTTTTTTTAAATAATTGAAATCCTTGAATTTTTGCGAAGGATTTTTGTAAATAATTAAATTTTTTTTTGATAAATGTTATGACAATTTAAATTATTAGAAAACATGAAGAAATCGAGCACTCCGAGTCCTCGACTCGGAGTGATCGATATCTTCATGTTTTACAATAAAATTTTGATAAGTTGTTAATTTCAAAAGGTTGAATTTGAAATTTTTGAAAATCTTCATTCCTATGGAAAAATAATAATGAATTAATATTTATTTAAAAAAGAATTTATTGATGTTTTTTCAAAATTTTACAATTATTAAAGTTCGTAAATAAATGTAATAGAAAATATTTTTGAGTATCTAATAATTTTTAGAGTGATTAAGAATATTCTTTAGGGTCAGGGAGAAAGACAACATTTTTTTCTGGAAATCAGGGAAAAAGAAAATTAAATATTTGTGGCAACCCTGTGAAATTTAATTTTGCAAAAGTTTAAAGCAGATTTGAAAGTAGTTTTTAGTTATACTAAATAGGGAAAAGTGAGGTGACCACTGAGTAAAGAATCATGCACCCATTAATTATATAAATTTTTGACGATAAATTCATTAAAATATTAGTTTAATATTTTTCAATATTAGTTTATTCAATAAATCGGAAATTCGAAATGAAATTTGTAATAGCAATCAACAAACATCAGTATTGGAGATAATAATAATATATATGGGGCATTTCAGGCCAAATCGGAAATTATTTTGCTTTTGCATCTCAAATTTTTTTTAAACATTTTTTTTCTTTTAGTACTCTTTGAAATGAGCTACCTTGATTTTTTTCAAATTTTTTCATAAAGCGGTTCAGGAGATACAGATTTTTGAAAAATGACGTTTTTTACGTAAATATTTTTTTTAAATGCTTATAACTCGGTCAAAAATTGATCAAATTTGACGTTCTTATAATGAAAAGTTTTGTTTTCACGCGTAGATTTTAATAAAAATATTTTAAACAAATTTTAAAATAATTTACGATAAGATTTAAAAATTTTTTAAATAAAATTTCATTTTTAACAATGCATGTATCGATCAATTTTTTTCAAAATTTTTTGTAAGAAACTAGCACTAAATTAACAATTTTTAAGTCTTGTCCGATGCTGGGCAAGCGATGGGATCTATTTATTTTGAAATTTTTAATTTTTATATACGCAGTGGTGGCCAAATGACTAACTTGACATTTGACAAAATCACACGAAATTTTCACAGAAAATGTGTTTTCAGACTAAGTCTCTACAAACTTAACCTTCTTTCTGTGTAAAATTGTGATTTGGTCAAATGACAAGTTAGGCCTACCGTTTTCATTGTGTATATAAAAATTAAAAATTTTTAAATAAATAGATCCCATCGTTTGCCCACGATCGGACAAGGCTTAAAAATTGTTAATTTAGTGCTAGTTTTTTACAAAAAATTTTGAAAAAAATTGATCGATACATACATTGTTAAAAATGAAATTTTATTTTAAAAATTTTAAAATCTTATCGTAAATTATTTTAAAATTTGTTTAAAATATTTTTCCTAAAAACTACGCGTGAAAACAAAACTTTTCATTATAAAATTACGTCCAATTTCGATCAATTTTTGACCGAGTTATAAGCATTTAAAACAAAAATTTACGTAAAAAAACGTCATTTTTCAAAAATCTGTATCTCCTGAACCACTTTATAAAAAAATTTGAAAAAAATCAAGGTAGTCCATTTCAAAGAGTACTAAAAGAAAAAAAATGTTTAAAAAAAATTTGAGATGCAAAAGCAAAATAATTTCCGATTTGGCCTGGAATGCCCCATATATGACTTTGAAAGCAGTTAGGATAACATAATTATCGCTCTTGTTCTGTATATAAATTTTTTGTGAACTATAACATCTTTATTGGTTTCTCATTTTCCTTTTATACTTTTAATAGTATTTAATTCATCGCTGTTCGCTTTTCATTTCGCGAGACGAGAACTCCTGTCCTATTACGAGGCAGTAGTCGTCACTGTTTCTCCTCATTCCCTCTTTTCTCGTTCTGTATTTGCGTACATGTGAAAAAAAGGGCAAGTCAAAGCGAGTCGACTTCAAAATGGTAATTTCACGCGCTCACGAGCATTTCGCCCGCGGAGTATTTGATTCGAAGCAGATAATTGTCTCGTGGTGTCTTTTTCTTTCTATAATGTTCATTCCTCCCCGCATACACTTTTCTTTCCAAGAGAAGAGTGAAATTTGTTGCGTACGTTTACGTCCAAAGTTGAAACGTCCAATGTTCATTGGATTCTGCTTTATTGCGTTTTGTTCAATGTTATATACATATACTATTTAAAGTTCAACTTCACTTCTCTGTGTATAGATTACTTATATACCTCCTCTGCGCTTCTGATCCAAACTCCTCTTCCACTAGCCCATTGAGAACAGATGTTTTCGAACTGTGCTTTAATGGAAAATCTCTAACGGCAAATCAAGAATTGATTTGTTCCTTGACATTTAATATTCCTCGTGTGAAGACAAAATTATAAACTAAAAATTTCATTTTCCTACAGTGAAAAACATTTAGTCGAAAAATTCAACTACTTTTTGGTAGTCAATACAATTAAATATAATAAAATCAGAATAAATTTATTTTATCGCAGAAATAAATTTTCATCGTGTAGAAATACATTGTTCGATAAAGAGTGACATTTTTAATCATTATAAAAATAACAGATGATATTGAATAAAGAAACTTTCGTTACAAAAAAAAAAAGAAACTAATATTTTTATCTCATCGAAAGTTTTTCAGTTTAAAAATATTGCACTCCGCATGAAGATCTGTTAAGGGTATTTGAAAAATTTTTTGACAGTTTACGACACTCTGGGTGATCTTAATGCGGTCGTTGAAAAAGTTTTTACGTCGAAAGATTAAAGTTTGGGCGAAGACTCGAGAAACCACACCTGGTGGATCAAAGCGATTTATAGCAGGCGTGTTATAGCGAACATGATACACGAGGTGACAAGAAAAGACATTTTAGAACATGGATCGATTGTAAAACGATTTGTCTATGAAGCTAAACCGATTAAAAAAGTATCTGTGTGCGCACCGCGCGTAACATCAGCAGAATTCACAATTGATAGATGCGGATGCATTTTATCAAATTTATTTATAGCACATTTTTCCATTTGAAAATTCACTATTCATACTGTTTGTAGCTATTCACTATTCATTGAACTGCACTCTTTTCAAATGGTTATTAATCGACTACTTCGATTTTATTGATTGATTTCTAAATTCAAGAGAGGTATTATTATTAAAATTCTTTTAATAATACCAGGCTTTGTACTCATCTACTAAAACCTACTATTTACTACTTTTTTACGTCATGCTACTATTAGGGTACTTTATTCAGATTTCAGCCACTAAAAGCTACTATTTCTGTTTTTTTTTAAATTTCGACTACTTTAAATTCACTAATACTAGAGAAATTAAAAAACTATTCTCAAAAATTATAATCAAATTCTTTAAAACGATTCAATTATTTTCAAAAAAAATATTCGAAATCCAATTATTTTCATAAATAATAAAATTTCCACAGGAATTAAATTAATTTAGAATAGTATTTACAAAAGAATTTCGAAAAAACCAATTATTTAAAAAAAAAATTATATACAATTCTTCACAATAATTCAATTACTTTCACTAATAATAACATTTTTCATGGAAATACAATTTTTTAAAAAACTGATAAAATTTTATAGAATTCAATTATTTTCGTAAATAATAAAATTTATCGACGAATTTCAATTATTTTTAATACTATTTTTAAATTTTCGCAATAATTCAATTATTTTCATAAATAATAAAATTTAATTATTTTTTAAAATTTTAATAAAGTTCTTAGCAACTATTCAATTATTTTCATAAATAATAAAATTCATCGCAGGTTTTCAATTATTTTTAATACAATTTTACAGGAATTGCTCAAAAAATGTAATTTTTTTTTAAATTTAATTACAATTCCTCGAAAAAATCAATTATTTAAAAAAATATAGGTTTTTTGAATTCTTTAGAAAAATTCAATTATTTACATTAATTTTCAAATATTTGAATAAAATTCTTCGCAATAATTCAATTATTTACATAAATAATTCTTCGAAAAATTCTTTGCAAAATTCAATTATTTTCATAAATGACAATATTCATCACAAGAAATCAAAAACCTGAAAAAAAAATCAAAAATTATAATCAAATTCTTTAAAACGATTCAATTATTTTCAATATCTACAGTATTTTCATAAAATTTCCCAAAAGAATGCAATTATTAAAAAAAAATAATTGATAAAATTCATCAAAAATTCAATTATTTTCATAAATAATAAAATTTCCACAGAAATTCAATTAATTTAGAATAGCCTTTACAAAAAATTCAAAAAAATCAATTATTTAACAAAATTTTTATACAATTCTTCACAATAATTCAATTACTTTCACTAATAATAACATTTTTCATGGAAATATGTATAAATTTTTTAAAAAATTTTTGATAAAATTCTAAGCAAGAATGCAATTATTTTCATGAATAATGAAATTAATTTGAACACAATTTTATATTCATTAATCGAAAAATTTAATTATTGTCAGAAATAAAGTTTTTCACAAGAATTCAATTATTTAAAATACAATTTTCATACCTAATATTTATTATATTTCGAAAAAATTAATTATTAAAAACAATGTTTATAAAATTCTTATAAAAAATTCAATTATTATCAAAAATAACAAAATTTTTCACAGAAATTCAATTCATTTTAAACATTTAAATAAAAATTTTTCGCAATAATTCAATTATTCTGATAAATAATAAAATTCTTCTAAGGAATTTACTTATTTTTGAAAATTTTAATAAAATTCTTTGCAACTATTCAATTATTTTCATAAATAATAAAATTCATCGCAGGATTTCAATTATTTTTATTACATTTTTAATTTCAATTCTGATGAAATTAGTTGAATTTTTTAGTATCTGTATTTAATATTACTTCCAAAATTATAACGCAATTCTTAGAAAGAAATCAATTATCTTGATAAATATCAAAATTCTTTCCAAAAATTCAATTTTTTCAAGAATTTTAATAAAATTCTTTGCGAAATTCAATTTGTTTCATAAATAACATTATTAATCACGCGATTAAATTTATTTAAAGAGTAATAAAATTCTTTTCAAAAATTTAATTATTTTCACAAAAATTAAAAAAAATTCTCGTTATGATTTTAATTATCTTTATAAATATCAAAAATCTTCGCTGAAATTCAATTATTTAAAAAAATTTTTAATAAAATTCTACGTAATCAAATTTATTTTCATAAATAATAAAAATTTCGCAGGATTTCAATTACTTACAATTTTATAAATAAATTTTTTCACAATAATTCAATTATTTTTATAAATAATAAAACTGTTCTCAGGAATATAATTATTTTCATGAATAATAAAACTCATAGCAGAATTTTAATTATTTTTTATACAATTTTAATCGAATTTCTCGAAAAATGTAATTATTTTTAAAATTTTTTTTAAATTTGGCAAAAGAATTCAATTATTTAAAAATTTCTTGATAAAATTCTTTATAATAATTCAATTTTAACAAACATTCAATTATTTAATAGATTATTTATTTTTGAATTAAAAAAATTGAATTTTCGTAGAATTTTCTAATGAAAGTTGATTTAAAAATGAATTTCCGAATAATCAATTTATTATTTATGACAGTAATTAAATCCTTGCAACGAATTTTATTACATTTTTTTTAAATAATTGAATTCTTTTGAGAAATTTTACAACTTGTAAAAATAATTGAATTCTTGCAAAGGATTTCATTAGGATTTTTGTAAATAATTAAATGTTTTTTGAAAAATTTTATGACAATTTAAATTATTAAAAAACATGAAGAAATCGATCACTCCGAGTCGAAGACTCGGAGTGATCGATATCTTCATGTTTTACAATAAAATTTTGATAAGTTGTTAATTTTAAAAGGTTGAATTTGAAATTTTTGTAAATCTTTATTCTTATGGAAAATATGAATGAATTGATATTTATTTAAAAAATAAATTATTGTTTTCGAATAATTTAACAATTAAAGAAATTTGTAAATAAATGTAATTGAAAATATTTTAATAAAATTGATCGAAAGAAATCAATTATTTTATATACATTTTTAATTAAGTTTATTTGAAATATTTCAATTATTCTTTTAGATTTTAATAAAATTCTTCCCAAGAATTCAATTATTTACGTAGTAAATAATTCTTCGAAAGAATTCAATTGTCTCGATAAATAACAAAATTATTCGCGAAAATTCATTTATTTTGAGGCATTTTATCAAAAATCTTTGCGAAATTAAATTATTTTCATATAAATATCAATATTCATCACAGACATTCAATTATTGTGAAAAATTTTAATAGAATTCTTTTGTAAAATTTATTTATTTTTAGAAACTTTTCGCAATTTAATGATTTTCAGTATCTACTATTTTCATAAAATTTCCAAACAGAATTCAATTCTTTTCACGAATATTTAAAAATTTCTGAGGAATTTGATTATTTAAATTAGAATTTGCATAAAATTAGTCGAAAGAAATCAATTACTTAAAAATTTCTATAAAATTCTTCGCAAGAATTAAATTGTTTTTATAAATATTTAAATTCTTTTATGAATAATAAAATTCGTTGCAGAAATTCAATTTGTTAACAGGATAGGAAAGAAGTACATATTTTTTATGGAAATTAGGAAAAAGTCAGGAAAATAAAATATAGAATGGAATCTTTGTCAATTTTTGTGAATTCTCTACAACGAGTTTTTTGGTCGTTAAATTTAATTTCTCGATAGCCACTTTTTGACATTTTTTAAAAATGAATTTTTGAGTGCGAAGTCTGTAATACGAGATAATTTTTGTTTGAAATAATTTTGATTGTGCGTCAGGGTTGCCACGCAACCTGGAAACCTGGAAAACCTGGAAATGTCAGGGAATTTTTATAAACCTTGAAAAAACCTGGAAAATTCAGGGAATTTTGATTGGAATCCTGGAAAATTATTGTTTTCTAAAGTTATTGTGCTTATTCTTGAAATCTAATTTTTCTTTAATTCAATTTTCTTAATTTAAATTTCTTAATTCAATTTTAAAAGAATTGCCTTTACAATATTTCTTCGCAATAATTCAATTATTTTCATAAATAATAAAAAAATTTATAGATTTACAATTATTTTCATAAATAATAAAACTCATCGCAAAATTTCAATTATTTTTAATACAATTTTAATGGAATTTCTCGAAAAATGTATAATTATTCTTAAAAAATTTATTCAAATTCATCAAAGAAATTCAATTATTTTCAAAAGTAATAAAATTCTTCGCAGAAATTCAATTATGGTCAAAAGTTTAAAAAAATTTATCGTCAAAATTTCAATTATCTTTATGAATATTAAAATTTTTCTCCAAAATTCAATTATTATCAAAAATTTTTTATGAAATTCTTTTTAACAAATTCAATTTTTTTTTCAAAAATTGTCCTCCAGTCAATGATTTTCAATATCTACTAGGTATTTTAATAAAATTTTTCAAAAGAAATGATTTACTTTAAACATTTTATATAAATTTCTTGGCAATACATAAATCTATTATTTTCAAAAATATTCAATTTATGTTCACAGAGATTCCATTATTTTTATAAATATGTAATACAATTTTTTACAGGGATTCAATTATTATTTTCATAGATAATAAAACTCATTGCAGAATTTCAATTATTTTTTATATAATTTAATCGAATTCTTCGAAAAATGTAATTATATTTAAAATTTTATTAAAATTCGTCAAAAGAATTCAATTATTTAAAAATTTGTTAATAAAATTTTTTATGAGAATTAAATTTTGAGAAACATTCAATTATTCAATAAATTATTTATTTTTGTATTAAAAATAATTAGGTATTTAAAAAGAAATATTATTAAAAAATAATTCAATTATTTTCAAAAGTAATAAAATTCTTAGCAGAAATTCAATTATGGTCAAAAGTTTAAAAAAAAAGTTATAAGTCAAAATTTCAATTATTTTTATAAATATTAAAATTTTTCTCCAAAATTCAATTATTTTCAAAAATTTTAATAAAATTCTTGGCAATATTTCAATTATTTAAAAAAATTTTAATAAAATTCTTGACAAAATTTCAATTATTTTCAAAAACTTTTCTCAATTCAATGAAATTTTTTTACAGAGATTCAATTATTTTTGATACATTTTTTATCTTATTTCTCGAAAAATGAAATTATTCTTAAAAATTTTATTGAAATTCGTGAAAAGAATTTAATTAACTATTTAAAAATTTGTTGATAAAATTCTTTAAATGAGAGTTGAATTTTAAAAAACATTGAATTCTTCAATAAATTATTTTTTTTTTGTATTTAAATAATTGAATTGTCGTAGAATTTTCTAATAATAATTGATTGAAATATAAATTTCAGTTAAAACTTTAGATAATAATTGAGTTTTGAAAAGGTTTCAAATTATAATCTTTGAATGTTTGAATTTTTCATACTTTTAACTTAAAATTGTGTAGATTTAATTTTTTTGTAAAAGTTGAATTGAATTTTTTTGAAGTTATTTAAAGTTTTTATTTTCTAATATATATTTGATTGAAGAATTTCCGAATACCTGAAAAATCGATGAAATTTCGTAAAATTGAATTGTAAACAAAAGGATTTGAAAATGTTGAAAGAAATTTTTCAGAAATTATTAATAATAATTAATTTAAAGAAGAATTTTAGTTAAAAATTGTGGAAAACAATAATTGAATTAAAATAAATTATGTAGTTTTAAAAACCTGGAAAAATTACGTTTTTTAACCTGGAAAACCTGGAAAAGTCAGGGAATTTGAAATAAGCAAAAGTGTGGCAACCCTGGCTGCGTTATTCATATATATATAGTGATAAATTAAAAATGACTCTGGCGTAATTTGAAATTTGGTAAAGTTTCATTAAGTTTGGAGGATAAAGTAAGAGACTGGAAAAGACTGTAGATGGATTAATCTCGGTAGTTCTTTGGACCCTTGTCCTACTCTCGGCGGTGCAATGCTGGTGTTCGTCTATTCTTTAAGGTGGCGCTTAATTAACGTCGCTTTCATGAGTTTCCGGAACGTCGTCCTTTTTTCCGGTTTCAACCCACTTCTCGGCTGTACTCTCGAGTGGCGCTTTTACGAAAGAGACCAGTTTTGCATATAATGTGCACACTACATTGTAAAAGGGCCACTAACACTAATATGCCCCCACACGCAACATACCACTTCACCATAAAGATCAAAGCGCAAAAAAATATCCGGACGACAAAGGAACCAAGAATTGAAAACTTTCATGTACACAAGGAAGTCGCATTCTGCGTGAAATGAATTTTCAAGTGGAAAAGAATTTCACAAGATTAGAAAATGTATGCTCTTCACGACATAGTAAATGCTTTAATTTAAAGTTTAAATTACTTTTGGCTTCTGGAGTAAATAAATGTCTGAATTTAAAACAAACTGGCTATTTTTTCACCACTGAGATTCTTATTTAGGTGAATGACAATTATGAAATCCAGTGGATTATAACACCGCGGTGTCGAGGACGCGACTCCTCTTCTCCTTTATATTCATTTACGTCAAATATAAATAAATATTGCAAACCGAGAGAAATAGAACTTTTTTAGCATTTTTTCTGACACCCGAAACTTAATTAATTACTAAACCATTTTTAAATACGTATCTATGTGTGACATACACGTGACTCCGAAGAAAGAAACCTTTTAAGGTTTCGTTTATCTTATTTTTATCTTAATTAAAAAGTTTATGTGTTTCATTTACTTGAGTGGACCCAAAAAAGAATTTAAATTATTTTTTTAATTATAAAACAATTTTTGAGGAATAAAATGGTAGTTTAACAGTTCTCCACTTGAGAACGCCAAGGTCATCACCAGATGGCGTGGAATCTGGTTTTGTCAACTAAATTGCCACCTGGTGGTGACCTTGGCGTTCGCAAATGCAGGGCTCGAATTAGGTCCGTAAATCCCGTAAAAGTCCGTTTTTTTGAAAACAGGTCAGTAAAGTCCGTAAATTATACGATATAATTTGGATAATTTTAGAGAAATTACAAATGATTGTAGAAATTCAATTATGTTCAAAATTTTTTAAAAATTCTCGTCAAAATTTCAATTATCTTTAGAAATAATTAAATTCTTCTCCGAAATTCAATTATTTTCAAAAATTTTAATAAAATTCTTGTCACAATTAAATTACAATTTTTTATAAAAATTTTCCTCAATTCAATGATTTTTAATAGGTATCTACTATTCTAATAAAATTTTCCAAAAGAATACAATTATCTAAAAAAAAATTTAATAAAATTCTATACACAAACCTTTAATTATTCTCACAAAATAATAAAAATTTCCCAGAAATTAAATTATTTACAAATTTTATATAAATTTCTTAGCCATAATTCAATTATTTTCATAAATAATAAAATTCTTTTTAAGACTTCAATTATTTTCACTAATAATAAAACTCATCGAAAAATTTCAATTATTTTTAATCAAATTTCAAACAAATTTCTCGAAAAATGTAATTATTCATAAAAATTTTATTAACATTCATCAAAAGAATTCAATTATTTAAAAATTAGTTGATAAAATTCTTTTTAAGAAGCAATCAATTATTTCTTTTTGTATTTAAATAATTGAATTCTCGTAGAATTTTCAAATCAAAACTGATTTGAAAATTAATTTTTTTTGAAATTTTAGATAATAATTGAATATTAATAGCATTGGAGCATGAATTTTTAGAAAAAATTAAATTTTGAAAAGGTTTCAAATTAAAATCTTGGAAAATCTGAATTTTTCGTACTTTTCAACTAACAATTCTGTAGAATTATTATTTTTTTTAAAAGTTCTCGTGATAATTGTAATTATTATCTTTTCAAATAATAGAATTCTTCGCAAAATTGTTTTCAAAACTTTTAATAAAATTATTGTCAAAATTTCAATTATCTTTAAAAATAATAAAATTCTTCTCCGAAATTTAATTATTTTCGAAAATTTTAATAAAATTCTTGTCAAAATTTCAATTTTTTATAAAAATTTTCCTCAATTCAATGATTTTTAATAGGCATCTACTATTTTAATAAAATTTTCCAAAAGAATTCAATTATTTAAAAAAAAATTTTATAAAATTGAAATTTTTTTCACAAAATAATTAAAATTTCACAGGAATTTCATTATTTAAAAGTTTTTTTTTTTAAATTTCTTCGCAGTCATTCAATTATTTTCATAAATAATAAAATTTTTACAGGGATTCAATTATTTTGGTAAATAATAAATTTCTTATTGGGAATTCAATTATTTTGATAAATAATACAACTCATTGCAGAATTTCTATTATTTTTAATCGAATTTCTCGAAAAAATGTAATTATTCTTAAAAATTTAATTAAAATTCGTCAAAAGAATTCAATTATTTAAAAATTTATTAATAAAATTCTTTATGAGAATTTAATTTTAAGAAACATGCAATTATTCAATAAATTGTTTTTTGGTATTTAAATAATTGAATTCTAGTAGAATTTTCTTATAAAAATTGATTTAAAAATGGATTTCTGTTAAAATTTTAGGTTATAATTGAATATTAAAAGCATTAGACCTTTTGAATTTGAAAATTGTCAAAGGACTTTTTCGAAAATTATTAAAAATAATCGATTTTAAGAAGAATTTTAGTTAAAAATTCTTGAAAATAGTAATTGAATTGATAATGATTTTATCACTTTGTCATCTTTAATTATTATAAAACATAAAGAAATCATTTCTTTCATGATTTCTTCATGTTTTATAGTTATGCAAAATTTAATTTCTAGTTTTAAGTAAAATGTTCTCTTATTTGACTCGGACCGGTTATATTTTTGTCAGTAATTGGTCCGTAATTTTTTATTTTTGGTCCGTAAAGTCCGTATTTTTAAATACTTTCACTGGTTCGAGCCCTGCAGGTGGAGAATACCATCTCCATATTAAATCTCAAAATTTTCGTCAATATTCGTAATTCAATAATTATTCATAATTCATAAATTTTTCTAAAATTCAATTATTTTTTAGATTTTTTATTAAAATCCGCTTCAAAAATACGATTTCAATTAAAAATAATTTTAAAAAGTTTAATAAAATAAAAAATCTTTAAAATATAGAAATTTATTTCAATTAAATTTTGACAAAATTTCCGCAATTAACTAGACATTTTAATTCATTTTTTAAAAAATTTTTTTAGATTATTCAACAATCATCAAAAAATTTTAATTACATTTTTTCAAAAGACTAATTTTTTTATAATTTTTAAATTAAATTCTTCAAAAATTCAATATATTTTGTTAAATAAATATTTAAATACTTATTCTTCTCTATGTTTCCACAGGAATTAAAATTTTACACAATTTTAATAATGTAAAATCTTTTTGTTTAACTATTTATAAAGATTACAACTGTAAATTCTTTCTGAATTCAATAATTTTTTTTTAGATTTTCAAATAAAAATATTCAAAACTTTAATAATTTTTCAGGTAAACAATAAAGAAATAATATTTAAAATAAATATAAAAATTTTATTACAGTTTTACAATAATTAAAAATTTCAAAGGTTTCAATTTAAAAATCCTTTGGAATTCAATTATTTCTAAAAATAATAAAGTGTTCATACTGTAAAGCTTCTAATATTTCTCATCTAAAATTTTAACTGAAATTCAGTTTTAAATCAATTCTTATTAGAAATAAGTTTTACGGAAATTCAATTATTTAAATACAAACATAAATAATAATTGACAAAATAATTTATTATTTTCTTATATAAAGCATTCATCAAAGTTATTGAATTCTTCCGACAAGTTTAATAAAATTATATTGCAACTAATTAAATTTTTATATCAATTTTTATCAATATTTTTGGAAATAATTGATTTTTTTCGAAGAATTTTAGAAAAATATTTTAAATAATTGTTTTCTTATTATTTGCAGTTTAGAAAATAATTTGAAACTTTAAAATTTTCAATTAGTCAAATCGATGGTAAATTTTATTTACTTTTAGAATAAAATGCTGTAAAGAACAAATAAAAAATTGATTTTTCAAGAATATAATTTGAATAACAGATTTCCAATCAGTCCCTTTATACACGCAGACAGTCACAATAATATGCATATGGAGAGTTTAATTATTCTCTCGTCGTATGCTTTTTCCCCTATTAAATAAAGGCATATTTACACAAATTTTTCAGAATTGTGCGTATATTTTTTTGTTTTCATATTTTATATCTACATATGTATGAACATTATAGAGAAAATGAAATATAAATAATTAATTTCTTTTGTTTTTGTTTTGGTTGGAGAGAATGTGAAATATATTGTAAGCTCTCAAAAGAAAAATGGTTAGTGCATAAGACACTTAAGCGTTGTAATTTCTTCTGAATATGAAAAGTGTGAATATGAATGAGGACAACTTATATTCTCACTGAGTCAACAATGTAGTCTAACGAGATGCCACCAGAAAAAAATGTGTACTCTTTAAACATTCACCCTTACTCGACGTTAGTTTTTCTTTTTAGACAATATTTAGTAAAAATAACCGTTTATAATGGAAAAAGAAAAAGAAAACTTTAGAAGGCATTATAAGGATAATTTTTTTTAACTAAAGACCAAGTTGTAATGCAGATATACAAAAATTTTAATATTCACTGTTAACAGAGTTTTTCTATGGATATGAAATTTTTGTCTCAGTTAACAATTTGATATTCTTAGGAAAACAGTGACTAACTTTTATTATGAAAAAGAAGTTATCAATGTTTTCGTTAATCCAAAAAGTGAAAAAATTCAAGAAAAGTGTCTCATTATGAGAAATTTTTATATTAAACCATATTTATAAATTTATAATTTTCTATCATTGAAAAATTATTAATTTTATACAAAGTGTAACGAAATCAAAAATAATAATAAAGTAATTCGATTATTGTAATACTAACTAACTGACTTATTTTGTTAATTATGTCAGTAAATAACGAACAATTTGTCGTTATATATTCGTATAATGCCTGCGAATGTAGAGTTTTATACACACTTTTTGTTTTATTCTTTTTCCCAGAGTTCCTATATCAAATAAACTTGTATTAAGTACTTAGAACAGAATGCTGCTTTTAAAGCAGAAGAAATTTTATTTTCCAAGTTTTTATCACTATAAAGGCGTTCCACTTATTATGAATGATTCTTTTTTTCTCTATAAACAGAAGAATAGATTGTAAAATTAGTTAGAATAATGTTAGCGAACTCAGGAGGAGATCCATAGTTTTTTTAAACTACTGTAAAAATGATAAAAAAGCGATTTTTGTCAATAAACTTTTATTGATAATTAAACATTGAACACTTAACTTTAAAATTAGGAAAAATAAAATATTTTCATAGAAATAATCTTAAAATTTTTTACAAAGTGTATTTGGCCATCTCTTTCTGATTTTCCGGAAGAGATGGCCAATACTTATAATTTTTGGCTTTTAACTTAATTTTTAATCGTTCACGCTATTTTTCTCTCTTTTTGGTCGAATTTCGAACAAATATCATAGAATTCAGTGCAGTTTTCATGTAGACAAAAATTTCAAATACTGCACTGAATCCAATCTTCAATCAATGTCGTTTCATTGTAACTTCCGCCTCAATCTACAAATAGATTTCCATCTTTGGTGTCAATTAGATCAATTATTTTGTTATCCAGACATTTTTTAATTTGCTTAATTTCTTTTTCTCTAATATTTCTTAAGTATTTAAAATTAACATAAAAAAATTTAAATAAAAATCATTAACAACATTTTTTTCAATAATTGAATTCTTTCGAGCAAATGAAATTAAAATTGTAGGTATTGAAAATAATTTAATTCTTGGCAAGATTTTTATTAAAATTCTTTAAAATAATTGAATTGTTTTGAAGAATTTAACTGAAAACTTTGAAAGTGTAATTGAATTTTATGAAGATTTTCTTTTAATTTTTCGAGAAATTTGATTAAATTGTATTAAAAATTATTGAAATCCTGCTAAGAATTTTATTATTTATGAAAAGAAATGAATTCCTTGGAAAAATTTTATTATATTTATGAAAATAATTAAATTCTTCGGAAGAATTTTGTTATTTATGAAAATAATTGAATTCTTGCAAAGAATTTTATCAAAATTTTTGAAAATTTAGAATTGATTTCTTTCGAAATTTTATAATAAAATTTTTAAAAATAATTAAATTTTTCAAGAAATTCACTACAAATTGTATTAAAAATAATTGAATTTCTGACAAGAATTTGATTATTTATAAAAATAATTGAATTCTTGAAACGAATTTTATTAATTTCTTAATTATATAATTAAAGTCCTGTGAAAAATTTTTTTATCTGTAAAAATAATTGACTTCTCTTGCAAAACTGTATTAAAAATAATTGAATTTTTATAAAAATTTATGAAAAGAATTTAATAGAATAATAGAATTTCTTTGAAGAATTTTCTTATCTATATGAAAATATTTGAATTCATGCCGAGGATTTTACAATTCATAAAAATAATTGAATTTTTTCGAAGAATTTTGTCTGAATTTTTGAATATAATTCAATTTTTTAAGGAGTTTTATTAAAAATTTTGAAAATAATGATTTTTTAAAAAAGAATTTTTTTAAAATTGTCGAAAATATAATTGAATTTATATTAAAATTCTTGAAAATAATCGACTTTAATTAATATTTTTGAAAATAATTGTATTCATTTGAGAAATTTCATTAAAAATTTAAAATTATATTGAAAATAATGGAATTGCTCTAAAAAATATTATTATTTATGCGAGAATAATGAAATACTTGCGACAAATTTTAATTAAATTTTTTAATAATAATAAATGGAATACCGCGTTCATTGTTTTTCAAAAATTTATTTAACACACAATGGACTAGATAGAATTATTTTTTGAAATATTTTTTATTCACATAGTACACACATGAAGAAAAAATCAACTTTTTTTTATTGTATAAGCATATTTATAGTGTGTGCTACATACGTTTATATAAATTTTGTAAATAAATATAAAAAATTTGCCTAAAGTCATTTATTTTGTTGTTTTTTCCCCTCCTACGGGATGAAACATGTTTTTTGCACAATTCAGTTTATATAGGTACACGCAGGCATTTCAAATGTATACGTAGCATTGGGAAATATAAATTCGTATACTGGAGATTTGATTAAAACACGTGATATTTTATGTGTTAAATGATATTTTTTTAGTGCTAGTAATAAAAATACAAACTGGAAAAATGTTTTGTCTTTTCTGTATATGTATCTGTAATAAATCTTCTATACTTAAAATTTACCGAAATGTTTACTTTGTCGATTCCAATTTTTATGTTTTAAACAGAATTTTATTTCTTTTAATGTCACGTTGCTATTTTGGAATAAAAAAAATAATTTTTAGAAATTTCGTATCACTTTCTTTCTAATTAGTTCAAATATATACTAATTCAAATTTAGAGAATAGGTGACTCTTATCTTTTCCTCATAAGCTATGAAACTACTACGAATTTTAATACAAATCTTCAATTTCTTGTATTTCTGACAATAATTTCTTTCTAAATAAATTAATTTTCAAAAACTATCATAAAATTATGACAAATTACTTAATGAATAATTTTACTTAAATATATCTAAATTAATTGAATTTTACAAGAATTGCGTTTACAATTTTCATAAGTAGATCAAATACAAAAGGTTTTAATTTGAAATTTTTTACAACTTCAATTTTAAATGAATTTAATTAGAAATTTTAAACAATAACTTAGTTTTTTCAAAAATTTTAAAATTTCAAATTTTTCTGAAAATAGTTAAATTTTTTAATATATCAATTATTTTCAAAAATTAATAAAATTCTTCGCAAAAATTCAATTATGTTAAAAAATTATAAAAAATGCTCGTCAAAATTTCAATTATCTTTAAAATTAATAAGATTATTCTCCAAAAATCAATTATTTTGAGGAATTTTAAAAAAACCTTGTCAAAATTTCAATTATTTTCATAAATAACAATAATCAATATAGGAATTCATTTATCTTTAAATAAGTAATAAAAATCTTCCTAGAAATTCAATTATTTTCAGGAATATTTTAAAAATTGGTCGTCAAGATTTCAATTATCTTGATAAATATCAAAATTGTTCTGAGAAAATCAATTATTTTCAAGAACTTAAAAAAAAAAATCTTTGCAAAAATAAATTTTTTCAAGATTTTTAATAAAATTCTTTGAAAAATTGAATAATTTTCAAGAATTTTAATAAAATTTTTTGCAAAATTCAATTATTTTCAAGAATATTAATAAAATTTTTTGTAAAATTCAATTATTTTTATAAATAATAAATACTCATTACAAAAATTTAATTATCTTCAAAAGTAATAAAAATTTTCACAGTAATTCAATTATTTTCAGAAATTCAATTATTTTCGGAAATTTTAATAAAATTCTTCAAAAAATTTCAAATTTTTTTAAAAACTGTAATAAAATTCTTCTCCAAAATTCAATTATATCTTTAAAATTTTTTTATAAAATTCTTGGCAAAATTTTTTTTATTTTCAAAAATTTTCCTTAATTCAATGATTTTCAATATCTACGGTTTTAATAAAATTTTCCAAATGAATTCAATTATTTAAAAGAAATCTTATTAAAATTCTACACAAACATTTAATTATTTTCATAAATAATAATTTTTTTTAAATGGTTCCAATTATTTTCATAAATTCTAAAATTGATCACAAAATTTCAATTATGTTGAAATTAGGTTGAATTTTTTAATTTGTATTTAATATTCTTTCCAAAATTTTAAGTTAGTTCTTAGAAAGAAATCAATTATCTTGATAAATATAAAAATTCTTCATAAAAATTCAATTGTTTTCCAGAATTTTAATAAAATTCTTTAGTAAAATTTAATTATTTTCTTTTTCATGAATGACAATATTAATCACAAGAATAAAATTATTTTTAAGAGTAATAAAATTATGTTCAAAAATTCAATTATTTTTAAAAATTAAAAAAAAATCTAATCATGATTTCAATTATTTTTATAAATAACAAAATTTTCCGCTGAAATTCAATTATTTAAAAAATTTTTTATATAATTCTACGCCAAAAAATTTACTTTCATAGATAATAAAAATTTCCCAGAATTTCAATTATTTTCAATTATTTACAATTGAATTCCTGCAACGAATTTTTATTACATTTTTAAAAATAATTTTCCTAAATAAAATTCTTTAGGTACATGAATTCAATTATTTTCATAAATAATAAAACTCATCGCAGAATTTCAATTATTTTTATTTTTAATAAAATTTTAATTTCAATTCTGTTGAAATTAGTTGAATTTTTTAATATGTATTTAATATTATTTCCAAAATTTTAACCCAATTTTTAGAAAAGAAATCAATTATCTTGATAAATATCAAAATTCTTTCCAGAAATTTAATTTTTTTCAAAAATTTTAATAAAATTCTTTGCAAAATTCAATTATTTTCATAAATAACAATATTCATCACGAGAATAAAATTATTTTCAAGAGAAATAAAATTCTTTTCAGAAATTCAATTATTTTTAATAAAAATTTTTAAAAAATTCTCGTCATGATTTCATTTATCTTTATAAACAACAAAATTTTTCGCTGAAATTCAATTATTTAAAAAATTTTAATGAAATTCTACGCAAACAAATTCACACAATAATTCAATTATTTTTATAAATAATAAAACTGTTCTCAGGAATTTAAATATTTTCATTAATCATAAAACTCGTCGCAGGATTTTCATCATTTTTGACACAATTATAATCGAATTCCTCGAAAAATGTAATTATTTTTAAAAATTTTATTACAATTCGTCCAAAGAATTCAATTATTTAAAAATTTCTTGATAAAATTTTTTATGAGAATAATCGATTTATTATTTATGAAAGTAATTGAATTCTTGCAACGAATTTTATGACATTTTTTAAAAATAATTTAATTCTTTTTATAAATTGTAAAAATGTTGTAAAAATGTTGTAAAAATGTTGTAAAAATAATTGAATTCTTGCGAAGGATTTTATTAGGATTTTTGTGAATAATTAAATTTTTTTTCAAAAATTTTATGGTAATTTAAATAATTATAAAACATGAAGAAATCGATTACTTTAATTCTTCGACTCGGAGTGATCGATATCTTCGTGTTTTAATATTTTGATAAGTTGTTAATTTCAAAAGGTTGAATTTGAAATTTTTGAAAATCTTCATTCCTATGGAAAAATAATAATGAATTAATATTTATTTAAAAAAGAATTTATTGATGTTTTCGAATAATTTTCCAATTAAAGAAATTTATAAATAAATGTAATAGAAAATATTTTTGAGTATCTAATAATTTTTAGAGTGATTAAGAATATTCTTTAGGGTCAGGGAGAAAGACAACATTTTTTTCTGGAAATCAGGGAAAAAGAAAATTAAATATTTGTATCAAGTATTGCACAACAACAGAAGCACACACATGTGTTTAATCGTAACCATCAATACATCGACATTAATGTTTAGGTATGTACTTGTTAACCGTGATTAGTTAAACTCGATTCAACCGCACTTTGGCAAGAGCTTGAATATATTATAGACACAAGTGAAATGCTCTATAAATTAATTACTGTTTGCCAGCTTGGTTAATGAAAAGTGTTTCGTAATTGAGAAAAGCAATAACTATTTGCATCAATAATTCATAACAAATAAAATTAATTACTGCATAACAGGGAAAATAAACTGAAATTTAATAAAGATTTCAACTTTCCGCATTTTTTCGAAATGTTTAAAAATATTATCAAATTTTTCTATAGTTTTTCTATACTTTAACGAAAAGTTTTCTTCCCTCAACATTTTTCATTGAACTTCACATTAAGAGGAAATAACGCTTGACAAACTCAAGTCAAAAGCATTGATTTCTATCTCACGGCTTCTTAATAATTGAAATCAAGATTAGATTCCTTCTCATTTAGTTAACATTGATCTTTCGATTAAACTTTAAACTATTCAACTCAAATTGAGTTTGACTAGAGTTGGATTTAATCTGATGACTAAATTGAATTGTGGCTTCATCTAATTAACTTTCAAATTAGAAAACAAAATAAATTAGTTTAATAAATGAAGACAGTGTTAAAGTGAATTTTCTACACATTATAGTGAAGCATGTAATTTAAATTATTTTCATTAATTTTATGTTTATCGTAATTTATATGTGAGGAAATATATTGGAATTATTATAGTTTTCGCATAGACATTGCGAAAAGTCTTTCTAATTAAAAACCGTTAAGTGGATTATTGACTGAAGAGGATGAATCTTTTCATGAAGATTCGTAGCAATTAATTAGCAACTTCCAAGAGAGGAATTGGTAATAATTTTTTATCCCTTAGTTTCATCGTATTTTATAATTGAGCAATATTGAATATTTTTTAAAATCACTTTAATTTTTATAACTTTTTTTACAAGTTTTAGTTTTTTTTTTTTTTATTAATAAAATCTTTTCTGTGAATGCAGGCAGTCGATTAGAAATACAAAAAAAAAATCGAAATGGTCGTGAGTATTTTATTCATTGTTGTCACAAAAATTTCATTTTGTGTTTTTCTGTGAAAAAAAGGTGAAAAGTTTTATTTTTTCATTGAAGCAATTTTTGCCATTGTGTGTGAAAATAACGCTGATTGGTGAAAATTAGATGAGTAATTTACTGTCAGTATTTATAAAAAAATTTTCACAGAGAGCATTTCATAGTAAAGGAGATTCAATAGCCTGCAATAATCTACTGATAATAATGAAAGTTAATTAATTAAAAATAAATAAAAACTTTAAATAATTTTAAAAAATGTCGATTAAGCTTTTTGAAAAAAATTAGTTCCTTAGAATTTTTAATTAAAAGTATGAAAAATTCTAAATTTTAAACCTTTACAAAATTCAATTATTTCTAAAAAAAATTGTAATCAACAAATTTTTAAATAATTGAATTCTTTAGACGAATTTTAATAAAATTTATAGGAATAATTATTCCTATTTCAAGGAATTCGATTAAAATTACATTAAAAATAATTGAAATTCTGCGATGATTTTTATAATTTATGAAAATAATTAAATCCCTGTAAAAAATTTTATTATTTATGAAAACATATGAAACATATAAAAACATATAAAAGAATTTTATCAACAAATTTTTAAATAATTGAATTCTTTTGACGAATTTTTAAAAAAAATTTTAAGAATAATTACATTTTTCGAAGAATTCGATTAAAATTGTTTTAAAAATAATTGAATTCTTTTCGTAAATTTTATTAAAATAGTAGAGTATTCAAAATCATTGAATTAAGAAAAATTTTTGTAAATAATTGAAATTTTGCTATAAATTTTAATATTTTTGAAAATAATTAAATTTTATTACTTTTAAAAGTAATTGAATTTTTGTCAGGAATACTATAAGGTATTTATGAAAATAATTAAATTTTGCGATGAATTTTAGTAAATTCATATTTAAAAAAATTTTTATTAGAAAATTCTACGAAAATTCAATTATTTATATACAAAAATAAATAATTTATTGAAGAATTGAATGATTCCCAAAATTGAATTCTCATAAAGAATGTTATTAACAAATTTTTAAATAATTGAATTCTTATGACAAATTTTATTAAAATTTATAAGAATAATTACATTTCTCGAGAAATTTGATTAAAATTCTATTAAAAATAATTCAAATTCTGACATGAGTTTTATTATTTATGAAAATAATTAAATTATGGCAAAGCACTTTATTAAAAAATTTTCAAAAATTGATTTTTCTTTTTAAAATAATTGAATTTCTGTGAAGTTTTTATTATTTAGGAAAATAACTAAATGTTTGCATAGAATTTTATCAAAACTTTTTTCAAAGAATTGAATTATTTAGGGAAATTTAATTAAAATAGTAAATATTAAAAATCATTGAACTGAGAAAAATTTTGCCAAGAATTTTATTAAAATTTTTTGAAAATAATTGAAACTTTTCCAAGAATTTTATTAAAATTCTTGAAAATAATTTAATTTTGTCGAAGAATTTTACTATTTGTTGACGACAATTTTTTTTAGATTTTTTGAAAGTAATTGAATTTCTGTGAATAATTTTATTAATTTTGAAGATAATTGAATTCCTGTGATCAATATTAGTATTTATGAAAATAATTGAATTTTGCAAAGAATTTTATTGAAATTCTTAAAAATAATTCGATTTCTGAGAAGAATTTTGATAATTATCAAGATAATTGGAATCTTGACGACAATTTTTAAAAAATTTTTAAAATAATTGAATTTCTCAGAAGAATTCCATTACTTTTGAAGATAAGTGAATTCTTGTAATGATTATCGATATTTATGGAAATAATTGAATTTTTCAAAGAATTTTATGACAATTTTTGAAAATAATTGAAATTTTGTCAAAAATTTGTTTAAAATTCCTGAAAATAATTAAATTTCTGAGAATAATTTCATTACTTTTGAAAATAATTGAATTACTGTGAAGATTTTTATTACTTTTGAAGATAATTAAATTCCTGTAATGAATATTATTATTTATGAAAATAATTGAATTTTACAAAGAATTTTTTTTTAATTCTTGAAAATAATTTTTGACATTTATTTTAATAATTAAAATCTTGATAAGAATTTTAAAAAAAATTTTGAAAGCAATTGAAATTTTGCGAAGAATTTTATTAATATTCCTGAAAATAATTGAATTTCTGAGAAGAATTTTAATATTCATTAAGATAGTTGAATTCTTGCAAAGAATTGCGTTATTATTTTTAAAATTGAAACTAATTTCAATACAATTGAAATTAAAATTAATAAAAAAAAGTCTTCTTTAAAGGATTTATAAGTAATAACTTTATGGCAGTTCTTTAATAGAATGAAGTTATTTAAAATAAATTATTTTCAGAAATAGAAAAAATTGAAGGTTTTATTTTAGAATTCGTGGTAATTTTATAGTCTATAAGGCAAACAAAAAGGCACAAAAATTGAGAATTTTCTTATAAATTCTAAACATTTAATTTTTTCCAGTATACTGTTAATAAGAATTTCTGACTTTTTCCTCATTTCCACTTGAGAACGCCAAGGTGGCCAAGGTCCACACTAGGTGGCGTGGAATCTGATTTTGACAACTGAAATGCCATCTACCGGTGACCTTGGGGTTCGCAGGTGGAGAATACCATCTCCATATTGAATCTCAAAATTTTCGTCACTTAATATTCGTAATTCTATAATTTTTTATTGTTAGACATTTTAGCGAAATAATCATCATTAATACATAACTGAAATAATGCTAAAATAACGCGAGGATGTATTTTCTCCTTTTAGTGTCAATTGATATTTAACTATTGAAATTTCTGATTTTCTTGTACCTACACAATAAAAGAAAATTGAATTTATTTGAAGTATTTCCATCCAAAGATTAACATATATAAATAAATTTTTTCTTTCAGTTTTTGTAGTTGGAGTTTTGACCACAAGTGAGGAGAATGGCTCGAATATCATTGTTGCTCATCGGAGTTGGTATGATGAGCATTTTGAGAATGGGAAGTGGCGAACTTTATACGGCATTGGCTGATATGGAGGAACTGTTGGAGACGGAAGCCGTTCTGATCGACACACTTCACGGCTACATCCAAGCCCAGGAGCAACGATTGGCGATTCTTCGAAGGTGAGTCTCTTGTATAACTGAAATTACCGCCTTTATTCATGAAAATCATGCGCTTTTTCTTTCATCACTCCTGGTCGAAATGCATTCCTGACCTTCTTCACTTACACACGGTATAACTTACCAACAATAAAAGAGAAAGGAGAGCTTTAAAAGCGTTTCTTACCTTCGATCCAAGAGGGTCATTTAGAGTTGAAAAACTTTTATTTTTATGAGCTTCCCATTGACTCTGATTCAAGGGAAGTTACCACTCAACTTTTACGGTAAAAGAAGTTTTAAGTTAAACGCACAAAAATTACAAATAGGAGTTTTTGTAAATTGAGTGGAAGCTTTTTTTAAACTTTTGAATTTCTTATTCTTTTTTCCTCATTGAGGTAAAAACTCTTTTCAAATGAGAAATGAAAAGAGTTTACAGTTTCTTTAAGGAGGCTTTAAAAATTATCGCAGTTCTCACACTCTACTTTTTATTACTGCATCATTATTTATGAATAGAATTATAGTAATTAAATATTTTTTAAAAAAAACATATTTCCTAAGATTTTTTTAATACATTTAAATAGTATGTCTATAAATAATGTTTAAGTGCATATCTAAACTAATTATAAATGAAAAAGAAAATTTTCTGGGAATTGCAACAGTTTTTTCTAACACATAATAACAGGGTTCCCACAGGTTAGAAAAATCAGGGTATTCAGGCAAAAATCAGGGAAAGTAAAATTGGTTAGGGAAATCAAGGTAAAGTCAGGAATTTTTATTAAAAGTACTGAAAAAAATGGAATTTTTAAAATTCATAAGAAAATTTTGAATATTAGTGACTTTTTAATATGCCTCATAAACTATGAAATTACCACGAATTCTAATACAAAACCTTCAAATTTCTCTTTTTCTGACAATATTTTCTTTTTAAATAAACTTAATTTTTACAATTATCATAAAATAATTACTTATTGAAAATATTTAATGAATAATTTTACTTAAATGATTTCAGAAATTCAATTAATTTCAAAAATTTTAATAAAATTCTCGGCAAAAATTCCAATTTTTTTTATAAATATCAAGATTCATCGCAAAAATTCAATTACTTTCGAAAGTAATAAAAATCTTTGTAGAATTTCAATTATTTCCAAAAGTAATGAAATTCTTCACAGAAATTCAATTAAATTAAAATTTTTTTTTAAATCTCGTCAAGATTTCAATTTTCTTGATAAATATCAAAATTCTTGAAAGAAATTCAATTATTTTAAGAAATTTTAACAAAATTCTTGTCAAAATTTCAATTACTTTCAAAATTTTTAAAAAAATCTCATCAAGATTTCAATTATTTCAATAAATGTCAAAAATCCTTTCCAAAATTCAATTATTTTCAAGAATTTAAAAAAAATTCTTTGCAAAATTCAATTATTTTCATAAATAACAATAATCATTACAGGAATTCATTTCTCTTCAAATAAGTAATAAAAATCTTCCTAGAAATTCAATTATTTTTAGGAATTTTTTTAAAATGGGATAAATGTAATCTTGACGCTACAATGTCTGGAAACCTGGAAAACCTGGAAATGTCAGGGAATTTTATTTTGTATGGAAAAGTCAGGGAATAGTCAGGGAAAAATGAGAAAACACCTGGAAAATAATTTTCTGTTAAAATTATGTAAAAATAATTTATTTGATAATAAAAAATCAGTCACTGATTTAAATAAAGTATGTAAATAAATTTTAAAAAATTATGGAATCAATAGAAATTTTGTGAAATTCAACTGAAAATAATTAAATTTGTTAAAGAATTTCATTAGAAACTTTTTAACAAATAGAATTTTCAAAGTATTTTAATTTAATAATTGATAAATAATTGAATTTTATAAAGAGTCGCATTCTAATGTATTCATGTTATTTAATTTCAAAATTAATAATTTAAATTTTTATTGGGTAATTTTAAATAAACACACGCTTAAAATTTTTTAATAAAATTGGATTTTTGCAAAGTTTTTTTGAAAATTTTGAAAAATAAGATTTTTTAAATTTTTTAATTCTATTGTTTCAAGATATTTGAATTTTTATAAACAAAAAATTCAAAATTTTTGAATTAATTGAAATTTCTTTACGTTTAATTTTATTTATTGAAAATAATTTAATTTCTTTTAATTAATTTATTTATTTACTAATTAATTATTTTTATTTATTTACTTATTAAATAAACAATTAATTATTAGGTACTGCTTAGTATTGTCAAAAATTTTAATAAAATTCTTCGCAAGAATAAAATTATATTCATAAATAATAGCATTCTTTGGAAGGATTTAATTACTTTCATAAAAAATATAGTCAAATTCCTTGCAGAAAATCAATTATTATCAATATAATTTTAATAAAATTAAAAAATAAAATTTTCAATTATAATTATAAACAGACAAGATTATTTTTAAAAAAGTTAAAAAAATTCTTTGTCTAACTTAATTATTTTCCAAATTTCTAATTAAAAATTATTAAAAAAACATTATTCTCAAAAATTTCAAGAAATTCGTCAAAAGAATTTAATTATTTATAAAAAATAAAAAAAATTTTTAAAGCCATTTGTAGATTTAAATAATAAACACCCTGAAAACCATAAAATTTTGAAATATTTTATTTTCGCGAATGAAAAAATGTTTAAAACTGAGTTATTTTTCTAGAAGTGATTAATATAACAATAAAATATGCTATGTTTGCATAAATTTTGCTTTTTAATTAATTACTTTTTATATAAATCACACTTATAATGTGTATGGAAAAATATTGTTTGAGACCTGGAAAACCTGGAAAAGTCAGGGAATTTCATTCGAGAAAAATTGTAGCAACCCTGATTAAATATCAAAATTGTTTTCAGAAATTCAATTATTTTCAAGAATTTTAAAAATAAATTTTTTCAAGATTTTTAATAAAATTCTTTGAAAAATTGAATATTTTTCGAGAATTTTAATAAAATTTTTTGCAAAATTCAATTATTTTTATAAATAATCATATTTATTACAGGAATTCAATTATCTTCAAAAATAATAAAAATCTTTACAGTTATTCAAATATTTTCAAAAGTAATAAAATTATTTTCAGAAATTCAATTATTCTCAGAAATTTAATTATTTTCAAGAATTTTAATCAAATTCTTGACAAAATTTCAAATTTTTTCAAAAATTGTAACAAAATTCTTGGAAAAGTTTCAATTATTTCCAAAAAGATTAATAAAATTCTTAGCAAAATTTTAATTTTTTTAAAAAAATTTTTCTCAGTTCAATTATTTGTAATATCTACTATTTTATTTAAATTTCCTTAAAAGAATTCAATTCTTTAAAAAAAGTTTTCATAAAATTTAATGCAAACATTTAGTTATTTTCATAAATAATAAAAACTTCATAGGAATTCAATTATTTTAAAAAGTATTGGCATCAATTGTTTCGAAAAAAATCAATTATTTCAAAATTTTTAATAAAATTCTGTGCCATAATTCAATTATTTTCATAAATAATAAAATTCATAGAGGCTTCCGTTTCCGGTACCGTTTCGGTGTACACGCGTTTGGAAAGAGTTAAGAGTTTTTTGAGAAATATAAAGGTTTTAAAATAGGGTGGGTAGTGTAGAGTGCTGAGTGTGTAGTGTAATTTGCGGTAGTATAAAGGAAAGGTATGTTTGTATAGAGTAGTGAATGTATAAGTGATAAAAAAGGTAAAAAAGAGAAGTGTGTTTTGTGAGGTTAGGTTGCTTGAAGTGAGAGAGAGGAGAGAGAGACAGTGGAAAAATTTTGAGCATTTGAGTGATAAGGTAGATTTCTGGAATGTCTGAGTTTGACTCAAGTAGTGTTAGCGAGAATAAGAAAAAGGCGCGGGTATTTGAAAGGGGAATAGGAAAGAATGGAAAAAAGATGACGTGTGAGGATTGCATGGATTTGTTGGAATTAGTATGGATGATGAAGGACGCGATGGATGAAGGAGCTGAGAGAGTGAAGGAAAATTTGATGGATATATGTGAGGATGGGGAATCAAGGGACAAAGAGATAGTGGAAATTGAAGAGAGGTTGGAGAAATTGCAGGAAATGTGGAATGAATAGAATAGTAAGTGGAAAAAGGATAAGGAAAGCATGTGAAGAAGAATGAATGGATTAGAAAAATTTATAAAGGAAGTGAATGAGGGGACAGAGAAAGTTGAGGGAAGTGAACATGACAGGTTGAAGTGGAAAATGGCGGATTTGACAAGGCGAGTGGATGTAGTTGAAAAGGAGAAAAGAAAAAAGAATGTAGTGATCAGAGGTATGAATGTAGGTGTGTTGGAGGGTAAAAGGGCAGTGGAAAAAGTGTTGGCTTGGGTGGGGGTTAATGTCTCGGTGAAAATGGTACAAGCGTTAGGAAGGGGTGAATATGGTTTGCCAAAGTTATGGTTGGTGGAGTTAGGTAGTGAGGAAGAGAAAATGGAGGTGATGAGGGCGAAAGGAAGACTGAAAGGAAGTGTAATAAGAATAGATGAGGATAGAAGTTGGAGAGAGAGAAGAAGGATATGGTTATTGAGAGAAAGAGCGTGGACGGAGAGAGTGATTGGGAAACAGGTAAGAATGGGTAAGAAGTGTGTTTGGGTGGATGGGGTAAAGTATGTTGTGGGGGAGGATATGGGTGGAGTGATGGAAGTGTGTAAAGTGTGATAGACAGGGATAGGCTGTGAATGAGGTGAGAAGATTTTGCTTGGATGGATGGATGGATAAAAGTGGATGACTGGAGTGTGTAAGAGAGGTGAGAAAGCAGGTTTTTGAAAAAAAGTGGGCGAATTGGATTGAAGCCAGCATGGGCATAGAAGGAACTGGAAACGGAAGCCCGGCACTGGCGATAGGTTAAGAGCGTAAGGTTGAGAGCGTGGAGAGAGTTGTGTTTTAGGTTAAGTTGTATGTAGAGAATGTTTAGTTGTAAGGATTTTTGTAAATATAGGTTAAGATTATTATGTATGTACTTGGGAGTCTCGAACCCTACCTATTGTAGGGAGAGTAAATAAACTAATAATAATAATAATAATAATAATAAAATTCATAGCAGATTTTCAATTATTTTTAATACAATCTTAATCGAATTCCTCGAAAAATTTAGTTATTTCTAAAAATTTTATTAAAATTTGTCAAAAGAATTCAATTATTTAAAAATTTCTTGATAAAATTCTTTATGAGAATTCAGTTTTAACAAACATTAAATTATTCAATAAATTATTTATTTTTGTATTTAAATAATTAAATTTTCGTAGAATTTTCTAATAAAAATTGATTCAAATATGATTTTTAGTTAAAATTTTAGATAATAATTGAATATTAAAAGCATTATGACGTGAATTGAAATATCTGCGTGTTTTATAATAATTTTCTTATAAGTTGTTGAATTTCAAAAAGGTTTGAATTTGAAATTTTCGAAAGTTTTAATTTCGATGGAAAAATAATAATGATTAAATAGTTATTTAAAAATAAAGTTGTTGATGTTTTCGAATAATTTTACAATTAATGAAATTCGTAAATAAATGTAACAGAACATTTTTTTAAGCATCCAACAGTTTTTAGAGTGAATCAGAATATTCTTTAGCTTCAGGGCAAAAGTGAAAATTTTGTCTGTAAATGAGGGAAAAGTCAGGGAAAAAGAAAAGTATATTTTTGTGGCAACCCTAAATGAGGTCGAAAGGTCAGATATTTAAGGTTTTTGACGTGAAAATCTCTCTTTGCCCACTAAAGAAATACATTTGATGTGTGTTTATTTTATTTACTCGTTAAGGAAAGCTTATAAACGATCTTGGAAGAAAGCTCGAGTACTCACCCTTGGTTTTTAGTCTTTTGCTTTTGCCACCATTTTCCAACGCTTCCTGGCGTTTTTCTCTTTCCCAGAGGTGCGATTTGGCAAAATGCCCAGACTCTTTTGCTACTGCTTCTCTCTTTCCCATTCTGAGAAAACGTTAAGATTTCGTGTTGTACGACCTTGCTTTACCTACCTTGTTATAGTCGAAATTTTGATCTAAAATCAATCCATACAGAAATATATACCAAAAATCTCATTTTTAAATCAAATTTATTTTTTTCTAAACAATGTAATAAAATCACGAATATCGCTACACAAAAAAAGGAATATTTAAAAAAATACGGCAATATTCATTCAATGGAAATAGTATATAATGTAGAATTTAAAAATAAATGATACAACTGCAAATAAAATCTAAATCTGATAAATCCGACACACATTTCATATCGAAGGCAATTTTACTAGAATTCGCGTAAAAAATAAATATTAAAGCAGAAACGAAATGAAGATTATCTCTCGAATAATAAAATGTACGTGTCGTACACAATTTACAACATCTTTTCAATCGATGTGGTAAATAATACTGTAATTATAATTCTACAAATCTTCTTTACACAAACTATATTATTTACAAAATGAAATAAATTTAATCTTCATTACCGTTGATTGAACGCGTGTTTAAAGCAAATATAGTGAAATTTAATTTACCTTCAATCAAAACATTAGTTGATATTTTCTATTAATTATATAATTACTGTTGACGGTACAATTTTCAGAACTGTTATCAATTCTTTTGATCAAATATAAATGAAACGGAAGTTTCGTAATTATAAAACTAAAAATAGATTTTATATTATTTATTTATTCATAGAACACATTTTTTAAATATTTTTATAATAAACAGGCATCGCACTCATCTACTAAAACCTACTATTTACTACTTTTTTTACGTTACGCTACTATTTGGGTACTCTTTTTAGATTTCAGCCACTAAAAGCTACTATTTTTGTTTTTTTAGAATTTCCATTACTTTAAATTCGCTAATATTAGAAATCAAAAAACTATTCTCAAAAATTGAAATCAAATTCTTAAAAAAGATTCAATTATTTCCAAAAAATATTCGAAACTCAATTATTTTCAATATATAATATCTATGAATAAAATTCATCCAAAATTATTATTATAAATTATTTTCATAAATAATAAAATCCCCACAAGAATTCAATTAATTTATAATAGCATATTCAAAGAAATTTCGAAAAAATCAATTATTTAACAAAATCTTTACACAATTTTGAACAATAATTCAATTACTTTCACTAATATAATAAAATTTTTCATTTTTGTTAAAATTCTAAGCAAGAATTCAATTATTTTCATAATTCATCGAAGAATTTCAATTATTTGTAATACTATTTTAAATTAATTAATCGAAAAATTCAATTCTTTTTACAAATAAAGTTTTCCACAAGAATTTAATTATTTAAAATAAAATTTTCGTAATAATTATTATATTTCGAAAAAATTAATTATTTAAAACAATATATTTATAAAGTTTTTATATAAAGAATTCCATTTTTTCAACATTTTTCACAGAAATTCAATTCTATTTAAACATTTTAATAAAATGCTTCGCAATAATTCAATTATTTTCATAAATAATATAAAATTCTTCTAAGGATTTCAATTATTTTTAAAAATTTTAATAAAATTCTTTGCAACTATTCAATTATTTTCATAAATAATAAACTTCATCGCAGGATTTCAATTATTTTTAATACAATTTTACTGGAATTGATCAAAAAATGTAATTATTCTTAAAAATTTAATTTCAATTCCTCGAAAAAATCAATTATTTAAAAAAAATGTTTTTTTTTTTATTTCTCTGAAAGAATTCAATTATTTACAAAAATATTAGAATTTTTCACAGGAATTCAATTATTTTCAAATATTTTAATAAAATTGTTCGAAAGAATTCAATTATTTTAAATACACTTTTAATTAAATTTTTTTTTATAATTCAATTATCCTTTTAGAAATAATAAAATTATTCCAAAAATTCAATTATAATAAATAATTCTTCGAAGGAATTCAATTTTATCAATAAATAACAAAATCATTTCCGAAAATTCAATTATTTTTGACGCATTTTAATAAAAATCTTTGCAAAATTCAATTATTTTCATAGATAACAATATTCATCACAAGAATTCAATTATTTTTAAAATTAATAAATTTCCTATTAAAAATGCAATTATTTTAAAAAATTCTAAATATTCGTTTGCAAGAATTCAATTATTTTCAAAAAAATTTAATAAAATACCCGCAGACGTTCAATTATTGTTAAAAATTTGAATAGAATTTTTTGTAAAATTTAATTATTTTTAAAAACTTTTCGCAATTCAAGAATTTTCAATATTTACTATTTTCATAAAATTTCCAAACAGAATTCAATTATTTAAAAAATTGTTTGTAAAAATCTTTTTAAGAATTCAATTCATTTCATGAATAATAAAAATTTCTCAGGAATTGAATTATTTATAATTAGAATAAACTGAAGTTTTTATTTTTTTTTAAGTGGAAACTCAGATCTGATTCAGATTGGCCTTTGGGAAAATTTCACAAGATATTATTTAAATATTAATATTAATATATTATGTGTTAATATTAATAATTTCAAATTAATTCCAAATTAATATTAATAATTCTGAAATTTTTTATTACTTTATAACAGAAAATCCAATTATTATTGAAATAATAATTAAATGAACTAAATTATTTTATTTCTTCATTTTTAAAACTCTGGAAAGCCAAATTTGGGCCAAGATTGTGTTGGGAAATTTTCCACACGGAAGCATATTTATTAAATAGTAAATATCACGTTTCAAATACTCAAATACCGACATGTATCGATAAATAATTTTCATTTCCTCTCTGATATTAAAATATTCCCACATTCTCTAGTCTCTGTAGATGCTGCTGCATCAATTTTTAATTCACAAAATCTAAAAAAATACCAAAAATCCATAATAATAATTAATTAATGAATATATGCAGTTGAATGAAATTTTAATTTAATTTTGACGCAGATTTAAATATTCTAAATTTAAATTCTAAATATTCTAAATTTTCCGAGGTTAAAAGTTCTTGTGAATAAAAAATTAGTGGGAGAAAATCCATAAATGTTTTTCCTTAATCGTAGTATTAATTTCCTGTAAAAGTACTTGTGAATAAATAAATTATTTGTGAACAATATCAATAGAGATGGAAAGAAAGTCAAAAATTTTTCACATCAAAGAAAAAAGGTTTGATTTGAAATATCAGAGTCATAAAATCACGTATACGATTTTGTATGGCAATACTTTCGCAAATTTATCGACACACCGGTGTTTACAGATTTCTGTGTACAGGCATTTACTCATGTGGTTATTTCGTATTTCTTCATTACAATCTAGTCACGTTCTTTCGAATATAGGAATCATCTATACATACATATATATATATATATATATATATATATATATATATATATATATATATATATATATATATATATATATATATATATATATATACTATATGCTTGTAACGCACGTGTAAAACTTTTGTATTTGTAAACCCTTGAACTACTTATTTTTATGTCAATTTGGTAATTTTAGGAAAACAGCCGAAACTCTGTATTTAAGTAACCTAATTTATATTAAATAAGATAAGGTTTAGAATCAAGGGATTGAGTAACAATTGATGGGTTAAATACCAAGCTCACCCACCATCTAACAGCATTGTACCTAACACTATACCTACGAATAGACTGACTTTTGTTACGACAAAAGTCTGATCTTTAATCAATAAAAAAAAACATAAGTTATTTAAGTTGTTTATTTATTTCACTTCGTGACATAAAAATTTGGCGATCCTGCCAGGATTCTCAATTGAACAATACGTTGTTCTATCCTGGGAATAAAAGAACAAATCAGGAGAATACGTAATCAGGCTGAATTAAGTAGGTTTGACAGTAACTCCTCGAGAATAAACTCGAAAAGGCGTGACATCATCAACTGCCAGGAACATAAGTTGGAACATCCTTGCTGTTACCCGGACTTCTACGGATCATCCAGGAACATCATCCAACTCAAAGGTCTTGCTCATCATTAGCAGTCATACATCTCAAGGATCATCTTTTCAACGTTTACAAAAATCACGTAAATAATATTTTAACATTAAAACGTTAGATTTTTCTATGAATGTATTTATATTACAATAATTATTCTACGGATTTATTATTTGTAAAATTTTGCTATTGATTATTTATTATCGTGACGCGACATTTACACTCGTCATTTAATAAAAAATATAACATTTTATAAAATATATAAACTTTTTCATACACTTATACACTTATACACTTATAAAAATGAGTGAATCAAATACAGGAGAGATAAAAAACACTCTTCAAGCTATTGTAGACAGAATGGAAAGAATAGAGTTAGCAGTTAATCAAAGAAAAGAAGAAATCTCTTCTTTAGCCGCAAATTTTAATTTACTCCGATCTGACGAAGAATCCAATACGACTGAACATGACACAAAACAAACAAAAGATGACACTTTACACAGTACAAACAAAACGGAAGAAATTCATCTCGATTTAATCCCAGCAAGAGACGCAGTAAAATTAATAAAGAAATTCAACGGACAAGACGACATAGGTGTAGAATCATTTATTACATTAATAAAAAAAATTAAAAAACAATGTAGTAATCCAGGAATATTGTTAAATTGGATTATATCCGAAAGAATAGAAGGAGAAGCAGAAAAAGCAATTAGATTTCTAAATATCGAAACTTACGAAGAATTATTCGAAGTTTTAAGAACTAATTTCGGGGCAACAGGTTCCTTAGAAACACATAGAACAAAATTAGCTCAAGTTATCCAAGGATCTGGAGAATCTACCCAAAATTACAACATAAGATTCAATCAAAAGAGAAACGAACTTTTGTATGCTGTACAAGCAAAATACCCAACTAATTTGGAGAGAAAAATATCCATAAACAACGAGGAGCAAACCATTTTAGAAAAATACATTTTAAATTTACGGGAAGACATTTCTGATAAGGTATTATCAAAAAATCCTAAAGATATCAGAGAAGCTCAACAATTAGCTACTCAATCTGAAGTTTGGTTAATAGAAAGAAATAAGATAAGAAACAAACCAATTGCAAGATCACAACCTGCGACAACTACAAACTTTAAAAAAAATTTGATTCCTGTTCCAAAACCAGAATTCCGATCAAAATATCAATCATTTGATAAAAAGGTTCCAAACCATAACATCCCACTACAACAAAGACTTTTAATGCAATGTAGCTTTTGTAAAAAATTAGGACACAACGAAAACCAATGTTATGCTAAACAAAAAAATTTTCCTTCGGGAACTTCCACAAACCGACCACCTCAAAGAGTGAACCACCTGTCTTTAGAAACACCAGAGACGGAGACAGAATCAGACATAGACGAACTAAACACGATAGAGGAAACCGAGTATCAACCATCTCAGGACAACTCGTTTCAATACGAGGAAACCTATCAGGAACAGTACGACCAGCCAGATTATTAGTAGATAGTGGAGCATCAGTTAATTTAATTAAAGAACAATTGATTGATGAAAACTGTAAAAAAGAAAGTAGTATAAAAACATTTAAAATGGGTAAGGACACTCACACAACCACGGAAATAGTAAATTTAACATTTCAAGAAAAAACACATGTATTTCTAATTGTTCCAAACGATTTTCCAATGCCAGAAGATGGAATAATTGGGTTACCGTTTTTACGAAATTACAATTTTAATCTTTGTAACAATAGTCTCACTCTAGATAAGATAACACACACTTTAGAAACTGACACGATTATTTTACCAGAAAATTCTATTCAACTAATTACTATAGAAATACATAAGAAACATGGGGATATAATTATAGAAGATTGCCCCTATGTACCTGATGGAATTTTTCGCATTCGCAATTCTGAAATAAAAGTACCTTTATGTAACCCAACAAACGAACCAATGCAAATTCGTAAAGAAGAAATCAAATACAAACACATAAAGACACTACCAGATAGAAGAGAAGTTATTCATGCATTAACAATAGAAGAGTTTAATAAACGACTTAAGTTATTAAAGGAGAATGTTAGGCTTGATCACATAGAAATGGAAAACAAAGAAGGAATAGAGAAAATAATCACAATGTATCACGACATTTTTGGACTTCCAGGAGATCCTTTACCTTGTACCAACCTTGCTTCACATCGAATAATATTAAAGGACAATATACCTGTAAATGAACGACAATATCGCGCACCAGAAGTACATCGCAATGAAGCAAATACTCAGGTAAATGATATGATAATGAAAAACATAATCTCTCATTCTAACACGCCGTACAATTCACCTTTGTGGATAGTACCAAAAAAGAAAGACGCATCAGGTATAACGAAATGGCGTGTGGTGATAGATTTCAGAAAACTTAATGACAAAACTGATTTAGATGCATATCCTTTACCGATAATCGAAGATATTATCGACCATTTGGGAAAAGCAAAGTATTTTTCAGCACTTGATTTGAGTTCTGGATTTCACCAAATCCCAATGGAAGAAGAGTCAAAAAAATATACAGGTTTTTCTACATCTGATGGACATTTTCATTTTAACAGAATGCCATTTGGACTTAAAAATGCACCCGCAACATTTCAACGAATGATTGATACAGCATTGAGAGGGCTCATCGGAAAAATTTGTTTTGCCTATCTCGACGATATCGTTGTATTCGGAAGAACATTACAAGAACACAATAAAAATTTAACTACATTGTTCGACAGATTAAGAGCAACTGGGTTGAAACTTCAACCAGACAAATGTGAATTCTTAAGGCCAGAATTAGAATATCTAGGACATCTAATTACATCAGAAGGAGTCAAACCAAACCCAAATAAAATAGAAGCAGTTCAAAACTTTAAACAACCAATGAATGAAAAACAAGTTAAATCATTTCTCGGTCTCTCAGGATACTACAGGAAGTTTATCATGAACTACTCAACAGTAGCTAAACCCTTAATAGAATTAACAAAGAAAGATCAACCATTCAATTGGACAAATCAATGTGAAGAAAGTTTCAATGCATTAAAGAAACTCTTATGTTCATCACCAGTATTACGATATCCAGATTATGAGAAAGAATTCACCTTAACCACAGACGCAAGTAATACAGGTATTGGTGCAGTGCTTTCTCAAGACGGACATCCCGTTTGTTATATTTCTAGAACATTAAATAAAGCGGAAACGAATTACAGCACTACAGAAAAAGAATTATTAGCAATTGTTTGGGGAGTAAAAAGATTACGGCAATATCTACTAGGAAAAAAATTCATTATTCAAACAGACCACCAAGCATTAAAATGGCTATTTAATGTTAAAGATCCATCATCAAGACTATTACGTTGGCGACTTAAATTAGAGGAATACGAATATGTCATCGAATATAAAAAAGGTAAAGAGAATCAAGCAGCAGACGCACTATCTAGATTACATCTGACAACACAAGAAATAGATCAAATATTAGATCAAGAATTCACAGGTGATCCAGATAAACTTGAAAATTTGAAGAAACTTTTAAACACAACCACTGACGATGCATTGTTGATAAATGATTACGAAATCTGGAAACAGACTACTCCAAATGACATTATCACAATCAAACCAAATGCGAATGGAAAACTTTGGACAGAAATTTACAAAGATATTCCACTAATTGAACCAAAAAGGAATTTTATCTGTTTAGAACAATACCATTTGTCAAATTGGATAAATAAATTACAATTATGTATCACACAACAATTAAATAAAGGATTTAAAACATTAAGATTTCACATATGCGATCCTCTATTCTCAACTTTAGAACAACAAGAAATAAAAACAATAATTAATTTTCTTCGACAAAGAATGAACATCACAGAAGAAGAGTTAAAAACAAATGTTTGTATTAGTATGACAAGAGAATTAACAATAGAAGAAAGGGATGCAATTATTCAAGAAGCACATGGAAATATTTCCACAGGACATTTTGGAGAACATAAAACAATAATAAAGGCAAGAGAAAAAGGGATATGGAAAGGAATGGAAGAAGATATTATTAAAGCAGTAAAAAGATGTAAAACTTGTCAAGAACAAAAATTGACCAGAATCAGAAGAAGAGAACCAGCAATAATCCCAGACACACCCTTAGAGCCAAACGACAAAATAGCTATGGATATATTTGGACCGTTACCAGTTACACAAGAAGGTAACGAATATATCTTATCAATTCAAGATGTTTTAACAAAATATTTGTTATTAATTCCTTTGAAAACTACAACAAGCGAATCTATTCTTACTGAACTACTAGATCATTATATCTACATATTCTCTTCACCAAAACACATTCTTACAGATCAAGGACGAAATTTTATTTCTGATTTAGTCGATAAGTTTGAACGATTATTCCGAATCAAACATATTAAAACTACAACATTTCACCCTCAAAGTAACGGTAGTCTAGAAAGAGCTCATGCAGTAGTTAAAGACCTGCTTAAAACAAGCATAGCAGACAATTGCACCAATTGGGATTTAAATTTAAAAATCATTTGTATGGCCTATAACACAACTCAACATGAAACCACAGGCTTCACACCGTTTGAACTAACTTTCGGAAGAAAAGCAAACTTACCATCTGCACTGGCTACAACCCCTTCTTTACATCAAGAAGATCTAATAAATCTATGGAAAAAAAGACACGAAAAATACATTCAAACAGCTAGAGATAACATTTTAAAATCAAAAGAAAAACATAAAAGAATACAAGATTCAAGAATAGTAATTCCACAAGAAATATATGTACCCGGAGATTTAGTGCTTATACATAATGACAATATTAGGAAAGGAAAGTTAGAACAAGAATGGTTCGGACCCGCAGTCATATTAGAAGCTCTACACAACGCAAATTATAGAATACAAATCAACAACAAAACATATCTAACACACGCTAACCGCTTAAAGCCATATTATCAATAAATAAAAAAAAAAAAAAAAAAAAAAAAAAAAAAAAAAAAAAAAAAAAAGAGAAGGTGAAAATACATACATTATATAAAAAAAAATATATTTTTCCATTTACAGAAAATGGATTTTATAAATAAAATCCTACTGATACTTCTCACCATCATCCCTAACATAACGACCATTACATTTACACCGCTAGCGGATACAACAATTTTCGCAGAAAATTTAGGAAAAGCCCAACTTTACCACGAAGTTTGGCATCTATTCTTTGCTATACAAACCGACAACATAGACACTCGTTATCAAGAAATTGAGAAAATATACACCGCTACATACAACATATGTTTAAGATGCACAGAACACTTCGAATTAAAATTACTTAAAGCTAGATTGGAAAGATTAAACGATCAAATAATACTGTTTAATGAAATAATAGGAAAAGTCAATAGAAACAAACGCGGTCTCTTTAATTTCGTCGGAACTGTATCAAAAACATTATTTGGATCATTAGACGAAAATGATCTATCATATGTCAATTCAGAATTAGATAAATTATACGACAACAATGCAAAACTCGCGAGCGCTATAAAAAACCAAACTAAAGTTATAAAAAGCATTCTAGAATCATCCTACAATCCCGAGATCTTATTAAGACATAGTAAAGAAAATATAGAGAAATTTAATCGTTTAACAGAAGGAGTAAATAATAACACAAAAAATATAATATTCTCTAATCAAATTACTATAGTAGCGATGCTTATTGACGAATTAAGTCAAGATGTTGGTTTGTTGATAAATTCTATTAATGATGGAAAGCACGGTATAGTGCATCCACAAATTTTAACACCATCATTACTAATAGAAGCATTAATAGAATTTGAAAATAAATATAACACCAAATTCAGTATACCATTAAATAAAAATATGTTTCAACATATTATAGATATGTCTGAAATAAGTATTGTTATTCATAGTCAAACCTTAATCTACTCGATTAAAGTTCCTATATTAGAGTCCGATGATTATTATATCCAACATTTAATCCCTATTCCTCAAAAGATTGGAGATCACTTTATTATTCCAGTTCCTAGAGAACAATATATCCTAATAAATTCCATTAAAACCTTTTATGTTCCTATATCCGAAAACGAAATAGAAAAATGTAAAAAAGCTGATAAAAGTTTTATTTGTTCGAGAAATCATCCTACATATATTTTATCGGACGTACAAACATGCGAAACACAAATCATTAAATCAAAAACAAAATCTATTGATATTAAAACTTGTGAAATGAGTGTGTTGAAAATTGATAAATATGTTTTTATTCAATTAAAGGACAAACAAGGATATATCTTTATACCACAATCTCCGATGAATTTACAAATTTTATGTAATTCTCAGAATAGTGAAAAATCAATTAGCTCCCCAACATTAATTACAACCCAAGAAAATTGCATCTTAAGCCTCGATGATTCAATAATAAAATTAAAGAAAAGTAATATAATAGTAAAATATAAAAAATATTTCAAAAATATAACTATTCCCTATTCTGAGAACGAGTTAAATATGTTAAAAGACCGAATAATACCGTTACAAAACCAAGTAGATTCAAATCAAATAACTAGTTTAGGAAAAACATTAAATGAAATAGAAAATACAATCAATAATATAAATTTGGAAAGAAGGACTAAATCTTGGAAGGAAACGGTTAATGAAACACTCAGTTATTTAGGATATATTTTTATAATATGTACCACTGTATTTATGTTATGTAAATGTGGATTTTTTAAAATTGTAAAAGATAATATCCCAAAAATTTGTATCCATTTGTTTTGTACAAAAAACGAAATTAAAAACGATATATCACCTCAATTAGTAACATATACACCCAGTACGTCCGAAGAAAGTAAATTAGATGACAAACCTATAAGATTCAGGAAATTATCAAAATAAACGTTTTCCAGGTGTAAAACATATCTAGCAAAGAGGGTGTAACGCACGTGTAAAACTTTTGTATTTGTAAACCCTTGAACTACTTATTTTTATGTCAATTTGGTAATTTTAGGAAAACAGCCGAAACTCTGTATTTAAGTAACCTAATTTATATTAAATAAGATAAGGTTTAGAATCAAGGGATTGAGTAACAATTGATGGGTTAAATACCAAGCTCACCCACCATCTAACAGCATTGTACCTAACACTATACCTACGAATAGACTGACTTTTGTTACGACAAAAGTCTGATCTTTAATCAATAAAAAAAAAACATAAGTTATTTAAGTTGTTTATTTATTTCACTTCGTGACATGCTGATATTCAGCATCATATTCGCTTTCATTCAACTTCCAATTCTGCATCGATTTCTCCATCGTTTTAGAAGAAATATAAAACTTTATAAAATAAAGTCAAACAGGCAAACGACGCTAAAGGAGAAATGTTTGTATTTTATATAAAAAAAAGATGGAATTTCATTTTTTAAAAATAGAAAATAAATCACTCTTGTTCAAAAATCGGACTGAATTGAAAAATATAAATAAGTTCAATGTTTAATTACCACTAAAAGTTTAACAGGGTTGCCACAAGTCAGGAAATTGAGGGAAAAGTAAGGGAAAGTAGAATTGGTCAGGGAAATCAGGGAAAAGTTAGGGATTTTTAGTAAAAGTACAGGAAAAAATTGAATTTTTAAAATTCATAAGAAAACTCTGAATTTTGGTGTTTTTTTGTTTGTCTCATAAACTATGAAATTACTACGAATTCTAATACAAAACCTTTAATTTTCTCTATTTCTGACAATACAATTTCTTTTTAAATAACTTAATATTTCAAGAACTGTCATAAAATTATGACTCATAAATTATTGAATGAATAATTTTACTTACTTAAATATTTCAAAATTAATTGAATTTCATTAGAAATTTTAAAGAACTTAAATTTAAACAATTGTAATAATTCACATTCTTTTGAAATTATAGTTAAATTTTTAAATATGTTTTTTATTAATTAAATTATTAATTAATTATTAGTTAAAAAGGCTTAAAAAAATTTAATTTTAGATTGTAGACATTCAATTATTTTCAAAAATTTTTATAAAATTCTTGGCAAAATTTCAATTATTTTCTTAAGGAACAATATTCATAGCAAGAATTCAATTATCTTTAAAAATAATAAAAATCTTTGCTAAAATTCTATTATTTCCAAAAGTAATAAAAATTTTTCTTAAAAAAAATTTTCATCAAGATTTCAATTATCTCAATAAATGTTAAAAATCCTTTCCAAAATTAAATTATTTAAAATTTTTTTAAAATTCTTTGCAAAATTCAATTATTTTGAAAAGTAATAAAATTTTTCTCAGAAATTCAATTACTTTCAAAATTTTCTTAAAAATTGTCGTCAACATTCCAATTATCTTGATAAATATCAAAATTGTTCTCAAATATTCAATTGTTTTCAAAAATTTTAATAAATTCTTTGCAGAATTCAATTATTTTCATAAATAATAAAAATTTCCCAGAATTTCAATTATTTACAAATTTTCTCGCAATAATTCAATTATTTTTATAAATAATAGAACTGTTCTCAGGAATTTAAATATTTTCATAAATAATATAACTCATCGCAGGATTTTAATTTTTGTTGAAACAATTTTAATCGAATTTCTTGAAAAATGTAATTATTCTTAAAATTTTTATTAAAATTCGTCAAAAAATTTCAAGTATTTAAAAATTTCTTGATAAAATTCTTTATAAGAATTTAATTTTAAGAAACATTCAATTATTTAATAAATTATTTATTTTTGAAATTTTCGTAGAATTTTCTAATAAAAATTGATTTAAAAAGGAATTTTTGTATAATCAATTTATTATTATTTATGAAAATAATTGAATTCTTGCAACGAATTTTATTACATTTTTTTTAAATAATTGAACTCTTTTGAGAAATTTTACTGTACTTTGAAAAATAATTGAATTTTTGCGAAACATTTTATTAGGATTTTTATAAATAATAAAATTTTTTTTGAAAAATTTTATCTTAATTTCACAGGAATTCATCTATTTATAAATTTTTTTTATAAATTTCTTTGCAATAATTCAACTATTTTCATAAATAATCAAATTTTTTTACTAAGATTCAATTATTTTCATGACTATTAAACTTATTGCTGAATTTCAATTATTTTTAATACAATTTTAATCGAATTCCTCGAATTCTTGAAATTTTTATTAAAATTCATCAAAAAAATTCAATTATTAAAAAATTTGTTGACAAAGTTCTTTATGAGAGTTGAATTTTGAGATACATTCAATTTTTCAATAAACTATTTATTTTCATATTTAAATATTTAAATTCTCCTAGAATTGTATAATAAAAATTGATTTAAAAATGAATTTCAGTTAAAATATTAGTTAATATATCATATTATTTATGAATATAATTGAATTCTTACAACGAATTTTTATTACATTTTTTTTAAAATAATTGAAATCCTGTGAAGAATTTTATTATTTATGTGAAAATAATTGAATTCTTGCAACGAATTTTGTTATACATTTTTTTGAAAATAATTAAATTCTTTTAATTAATTTGTTTAAAACAGCAGATTTTGAAAATATTTGAATTTCAGCGAAGAATTTTATTATTTGTGAAATGTAATTCAATTCTTGCAAAAAATTTTTGAAAATAATTACATTTTTTGAGGAATTCATTTAAAATTTATATATTTAATTGAAGAACTTCCGAGTACCTAATCAAAATTTCACGAAAAATTGAATTGCAATCAACTGAATTTGAAAATTCTCAAAGAACTTGTTTAAAAATTCTTAAAAATAATTGATTTAAAGAAAAATTTTAGTTAAACATTCTAAAAAATAATAATTGAATTGAAATTATGAAAATAGTTTTAGAAAATTTACAGTAACAATACTTTATAAAAATCTTAAGTTTCCTTTCCGTTAGCAAATTCTCTGCATTCATTTGTTTGTTTTGATAATTAATTTTTGTTGGTTATTGTCATTTTTTTTAATATCAAAAAAACCAAAAAAAACTCGTTTTATTCACTTCACAAAATTGACAAAAATTCCATTCCATATTTTTTATTTTCCTGACATTTTCCTGACTTTTTTCTAATTCTCATCAAAAATATTTACTTTTTTCTTATCCTTCTATTAAATTAAATTCCTGATACGAATTTTATTATTCACGAAAGAATTTAAAATATATTTTTGAAAAATAATTTAATTCTTGCGAAGAATTTTATAAAAATTTTTAAATAATTCATTTGAATTGAATTGATGAAAATTTTTATTATTCATGAAAAGAATTAAATTCTTGCGAGAATTTTCACAAACCATTTTTTAACTAATTGAATTCTGTTTGGAAATTTTATGAAAATAATAGATATTGAAAATCATTGAATTGCGAAAGGTTTTTAAAAATAATTAAATTTTACAAAGAATTCTATTAAAAAAATTGTCAATAATGGAATGTCTGTCGAAAATTTTATTAAATTTTTTAAAAAATAATTGAATTCCTAAAAAGCATTTTATTATTTATGAAAAAAGGTAATTGTATTCTTGCGAACGAATTATTAGAATTTTTAAAATAATGGAATTTTGAAGAAGAAATTTATTGCTTTTAAAAATAATTGAATTATTGTGATGAATATTGTTATTTATGAAAATAATTGAATTTTGAAAAGAATTTTATTAAAATACCTCAGAATAATTGAATTTTCGGGTTGAATTTCAAAGAGGTTTGACTTTTAAATCTTTAAAAATTTTAATGTCTATGGAAAAATAATAATAATTAAATATTTACTTGAATGAAAAAGCTTTTGAGTCGATTGAATGGTATTTGTTTTAAATACAGAAATCATTGAACGAAAGAAAAGAAATTCGGTAGGAATTCGCGATTCTTTGGCGCGACTGATAAAAGCAATTAAAACAATCTTCATATAATCGCGAGAAATGAACGTCGAAGTTAAAAATAGAATTTAAGCCGAAAATAATCTCTCGCTCTCTCTCGGATATGGAAGTTTGTGAATATAATCTCATCTACGATTATTATCAGAATTCGAAGGTGAACTCGCAATTATCATTGTCTTGTGTTAGTGGGGGTGAAATTGCCACCCTGTGGCGTGGGTCCGATGATAGAAGTATGGAGTTAGTTCATCGAGTTTACCGAGATGGTATTACGTCTTGTATGTTGGTAGGAGCGATTGGGGAAGTTCGACTGGCTTGCAGTCACGCGCTCAAAACTTTATACCGAATTCAAAACGAGGGATTCGATATTAAAGGAAGATTCAAGGATGTTGGACGTAACCCGCCGAGCCGCCCACAGTCGTATTGCTCCGCGTTCAATATTTCACTGAATCTACGGAGATAAAAATTTACTGCCAAACAAGTAATATCCCCGCGGAAAATTGTGTATACTTTTTGAATCAGAATTTCATGTTCAACTTTACTAAAAGTTTTAAGATCCTACCTGTATGGAAATGAGGAGATAGTATTCGAAATATCCCATTACTTTATTGCCTTATATTTCATTTAAAATAGATATCAATATTTTTCTAAACTATTAAAAATAAAGAAAGTTGAACCCCTAACTTTAAAGTAACGAAAAATAAAATAATATATTTTAGCTTTTAGCTAAAACTTAATTTTTAATCGTTCATTTCTTTTCTCTTATTATTCTGGTCGCATTTGGAACATTTATATCATATGGGATTCAGTGCGGTTTTCATGTAGCCAAAAATGTCAAATACTGCACTGAATCCAATCTTCAATCAATTTGATTAAAATAGTAGATATTTTCAAAAATCATACAATTGAGAAAAATCTTTGAAATTAATTGAAATTTTGCCAAGAATTTTATTAAAATTTTTAAAAATAATGAAAATTGGTTTTCTGAGAAGCGAATTCCATTACTTTTGAAAATAATTGAATTTCTGTGAAGATTTTTATTACTTTTGAAGATATTTGAATTCCGGTGATGAATATTATTATTTATGGAAATAATTAAATTTTGCAAAGAATTTTATTAATATTCTTGAAAATAATTGAATTTTGCAAGGAATTTTATTAATATTCATGAAAACAATAAAAATTTTGCAAAAAATTTTATAGCAATTCTAGAAAAATATTCAATTTTTCAAAGAATTTTATTAAAATTCTTGAAAATAATTTAATTTCTTAGAAAAATTTTGATATTTATCAAGATAATTGGAATCTTGACGAAAATTTTTAAAAATTGTCCCTGAAAACAATTGAATTTCTAGGAAGATTTGTGTTACTTTTATAAATATAATTGAATTCCTGTGATGATTATTAATTATTATTCATGAAAATAATTGAATTTTACAAAGAATTTTTTTTAAATTCTTGAAAATAATTTCATTTATGATAACAATTTTGATATTTATCAAGATAATTGGAATCATGACGAAAATTTAAAAAAATGTTCCTGAAAATAATTGAATTTCTAGGAAGATTTGTATTAGATACTTTTGAAAATAATTGAATTCCTGTGATGATTATTGATTATTATTCATGAAAATAATTGAATTTTACAAAAAAAATTTTTTAAATTCATGAAAATAATTGAATTTTGAAAAGGATTTTTGACATTTATTGAAATAATTGAAATCTTGATGAGAATTTTAAAAAAATTTGAAAGTAATTGAAATTTTGCCAATAATTTTATTATAATTCCTGAAAACAATTAAATTTCTGGGAAAAATTTTGATATGTATTGAGATATAATTGAAGTCTTAATAAGAATTTAAAAAAAAATTTTGAAAATAATTGAAATTCTGCGAAGATTTTTATTATTTATGAAAATAATCAAATGTTTGCGAAGAATTTTATCAAAAATTTGTTTAAAATTGAATTCTTTTGAAAATTTTTATTAAAATAGTAGGGTAGGGTGGGGCATTACTGTTCTTGTTTGGATTTTTGAGTCTATAAAATGTATATAAAAAAAAATAAAAAAATGAATAGAACCGTTTGAAAGCTTGACTTCTTAGCTACAATTTTGCCATGTATCATTTTGCTGTAACTCGATTCTGTTCCGAACTGCAGCGATTTTACGAAAAAAAAATTTTTTTGATGTCGAAAAAAACGAGGGGCGTAACTATTCTTGCAGCTATTAATGATATAATACTAAAAAAATATAAAAATTAATTTGTTAATTAGAGGATTTTTTTTTCCAATTTCTTACCATTCTAACCTAGAAACAAGCACACACAAAAAATACACTGTTTTGTAGTTTTCGCTGTCATCAGTGGAAGAATAGTTACGCCCCATCCGCCCATTTTTTTAAAAAAAGGCTTGTAAAATTTTTGAACAATAGAATATCAAAAATCCATTATGATATTCGTGTTCAGCACTAAATTTGACTTTAGAAATAATTTTTCCGATAATTTTTCCGACCGTTTGTCACTATTTACAATGGCAGACTAAATGAGTGAAAACAAGTAAGCGAGTATATCAAAATCACATTTGGGTACCTAACTCCAATGATAGATGGCGCCAGAAGCTCAAATGTGGCGTACAATGTTCATTTCACATGACAAGTATACAGTGTAAAAAAAAAACTTTAATCGGATGAATAGTTTTCTCTCCAGGACAAAGAATAGTTACGCCCCGCGAATAGTAATGCCCCACCCTACCCTAGATATTGAAAATCATTGAATCGAGGGAAATTGTTGAAAATAATTGAAATTTTGCGAAGAATTTCATTAAAAGATTTGAAAATAATCGAATTTTTGTGAAGAATTTTATTATGATAATTAACAAGTAATCGTGTTTATTTATTTGAATCAAATAATTTTTTTAATGTACCCAGTGTGCAAAGTTACAGAATAATTCTATAACTATTCTAGAACAAAAAGAACAAGTTCTGTAACTGGTTTCAAATTTATTACTTTTCTGTAATTGTTCTTAAAGGAATTAAATGAATTAAATTAACTTCTTAAAAATTTACGCATATGAAAATTAGAGATGAATTTAACTAAAAAAAATTCATATTTAATTTTCGATTTTAAAATCGTTGCGGACTTCAACCTCATCATTTAAAATAAGTAAATAACTATTTCATATTCTTGTATTTCTGTATTTAAATTCAAATCTGAAAGTTTTTAATTAATTAAAAGAAAAGAATGGACCAGAAAAATGGGTTTTATATATTTTAAAAATGATCCTTTCAAAAAAATATTTTATTAAAATCTTTTAATAATTGTAAAACACTATGCAGATGAACATGTATGTTTAATCTATGGAACAAATATTTTTGATTTAATTAATTTTACAAGAGAGAAGCTTATTTATTTGTTTTAAAAGAAGAAAATTAAATACAACTTTTTCCCGTGATTCATCAATGCGACTGGATTTTTATATAAATATATATATATATAAATTATAAATATACTTTTTACCACGACAAGTAGCATATAAATAAATTCAAAACAAGAGCGTAAAAGTTGTCTGTTTCAAGTTGACATTTTTACGACCAAAGTGTGCGTTTCTATTAAATTTTATGCGCTTACATTTTATCAAATAAAAACAGTTTTCTAATTTTACACATAATACTTCATTTTTATAAAATAACTAATTGCATAAAATGTTTTTTAAAAAAGTAATATACCTTGTTATGTGATGAGAATGTTACACAATGAGAAAGTAAAATGAAAATCTCGAGGAAAATTTAAATAAATTTTATAAAAAAATTAACATTCAAAATAATACATTTTGCTAATAAAAATCGTTATTTCCAGAGTGAATTTTAAAATATCCGTTGAAAATTATAGTATACTTTGAGTTTATACTTTGAGTTTAGTAAAATTGATTCTGAAATTAATAAAATTTGTAAAAAATTCCAAACAATTTGGATTTTTTCAATTCAATTACATTATTACATTATTAGGTATACGCAAATAATGAAATTCCTCGCTGAAATTCCAATATTTTCCAAATCTGCTATTTCAATCAAATTTTTCAAAAGAATTCAATTATTTTCATAAATAATAAAATTCTTCACAGAATTTCAATTATTTTTAATACAGTTTTAAGTAAATTCTTCGAGAAATATAATTATTTAAAAAATAAAAACTTAAAGTAATTTTTAAAAAAAATCAATTAAATTTTTTCAAAAAAATTAATTCTACAGAATTGTTAGTTAAAAGTATGAAAAATTTTAATTTTCAAAGATTTCAATTTGAAACCTTTTCAAAATTCAATTATTTCTAAAAATTCATGCTGTAATGTTTTTAATATTTAATTATTATCTAAAATTTTTACTGCAATTCATTTTTAAATCAATTTTTATTAGGAAATTCTACGAGAATTCAATTATTTAAATACAATAGTAAATACATAATTTATTGAATAATTGAATATTTCTCAAAATGGAATTCTCATAATAAGAACTTTATCAACAAATTTTAAATAATTGAATTTTTCGACGAATTTTATCAAAATTTTCAAGAATAATTGCATTTTTCGAGGAATTAGATAAAAATTGTATTAAAAATAATTGAAATTTTGCAACAAGTTTTATTATCCATGAAAATAATTGAATCTGTGTAAAAAATTTGATTATTTATGAAAATAATTGAATTATGCAAAGAAATTTATAAAAAATTTGTAAATATAGTTAAATTTCTGTGAAATTTTTATTATTTATGAAAATAATTTAATGTTTGCTTAGAATTTTATCAAATTTTTTTTTAAATAATTGAATTCTTAAAAAATTTTATTAAAATAGTAAATATTGAGAATAAAATCATTGAATTGAGAAAAGTTTTTAAAAATAATTGAATATTTGCAAAGAATTTTATTAAAATTTTTGAAAATAATTGAATTTTCGAGAAAATTTTTATTAATTTTAAAGATAATTGAAATTTGGACAAGGGTTTTTTTTTTAATTTTTGAACATAATTGAATTTTTGCGAAGAATTTTATTATTTTTGAAAATAATTGAATTTCTGCAATCATTTGTAATTTCTCCAAAATTAAATTTTTTCCAGTACTTTAATAAAAATCCCTGACTTTTCCCTGACTAATTTTACTCTCCCTGACTTTTCCCTAAATTTCCTGATTTCTCTGACCTGTGGCAAAAAAAAATGACCCTGAAAAAATTAAAATTTTTCCAAAGTTTGTGAAAAGTAAAAATTATTTTCTTCAATCATAAATAAAAATTTTTCTAACCTTCCAAAAATGACAGTTTTTATAAGTTTTTCTTCAAAATAAGGGGAAAAGGGGCATAAGTGTGTGATTTTACGTGTTTCAGGGGATTTTAATAATTTAATGGGAAAAAAAGGGAATTAGATAAAAAAGGGGAACAATACTTATTGTGATCCCTGTAATAATATAAGCCAATGTTTAATTTATAAAATTTTTCTAACTTTTACAGAACTAGGGGGGCATTCTAAAATTCTACATTACCAATTTAGGGGGAGGGGGGTCCAAAAATCTATCAAAATAAATTTAACGCAATGGTAACGAGGGGGTCCAAAATGTATCAAAAATTGGTAACGCAGTTTATGGACGACCCCTGGCTTGTATGAAATGAGAATATCGCACATTAAATTTGAACCATTATTACTGAGAAAAATAATTAAAAAATTATTAAAAATGAAATTAAAAAAAATAGATTGCCAGAGCATATTGAACGGGAATATACAGTGCATTATATGTCAAGCTGTTACTGGCAGGTACATTACGGATATACGTACACAATTTACCAGCTGAGTAATACACATCTGCCTCAAGTGTGATACAGTTTTACACTAACACAACTTGCACATAATCATTTTGCCATTAAAGATTAAAATCACTTTTTTCCGAAGTCCAAACAAAATTATACGATATTTAACTTATATAGCATATACAGTGCAGCTCTAATATCAGCCCCCTTCTTTGAAACACTGTAAATCCTTAAGGGTCGTAACTTTTTTAACGATTTCAAATTAGAACATACTTCTCTAGTGTTGTACATATCTACAAGTTCCTGATGTACTTAGAATTTTTACCTATTCTCCAAATTGGAATAAAGTTAAACATTGCGATTTGTTTTTAATTTTTTAATTTAAAAATTTCATTTTTCATAATATAATATGGAAAAAAATATTACATTAAATTAAAAATTGTAAAACTTATTTGGGAAAATGTTGATAAAAAAAGTAATTTAAATTCTGATTAGCGAAGACTATTCACGACTCGTCGTATTCGAATGTTGCATTTCAAGTTGGTTTCAATTAGAAGTTTTAATTCCTTACCGCCTCTCCTGCGGTTACTAAATGACGAGCGTGGAATTTCTATTAAAGTCGACAATACACTGCCATTATCTTTCAAGAGACAGGACGAGACGAAATTTATTTTAAATATTTTCCAGCAAAACGGTCGTTTTTAAAATGAATTTGGATTATTTGGACAATTTTCAATTCAATTTTGAATTGAAAGAGAGTTATATCAGGGACCACAGTAATGTTTTTATGCAATATTAGGTAGAACAGGGGATTTTCATTTTTTAAAAAAGAGAATTTTTTTGAAAAATAATTAAATTCTAGAGAAGAATTTTATTATGAAAATAAATTAAAATTTTGTAAATAATTTCTTTCTTCTGAAAAATTTCTTTAAATTTTTAAAAATAATGGAATTCTTTTTAATAATTTTAATTGAAAATGTTGAATTTTATGAAAATTTTTTTTAAATATTTGAATTCTCTCGAAAAATAATTGAAATAATTGAATTCTCGAGAAGAATTTTATTATGAAGAAATAATTAAATTTTATAAGGCAAATAATTGAATTTTTGCGAAGAATTTTAAAAAAATTTTGAAAATAATTTCTTTCTCTTGAAAAATTTCTTTCAATGTTTTTAAAGTAATGGAGTCTCTGTAATAACTTTAATTGACAATTTTGAAAGTAATTGAATTTTATGAAGAATTTATTTTAAATTTTAAATATTTTATCGTGTTTGTTAATAATTGTAATTAAACATTTATTTATTGAATTGTATTAAAATTTTTGTAGAAAATAATTAAATTCTTCTCAGAATTATATTATAATTTTTTAAAGTAATTGAATTCTTTCGAAAAAGTAAAAAAATTGAATTCTTGCGAAGAATTTTATTATGAAAATAATTGAATTTTATTATATGAAAAGTAATTGAATTTTATTATAAAACTAGGTAATTGATTTTTTGGGAAGAATGTTTAAAAAATTTTTTGTAAATAATTTCTTTCAATTTTATGAAAATAATGGAGTTTTTTTTTAATAATTTTAATGGAAAATTTTAAAAGTAATTAAATTCTATCAAGAATTTACTTCAAATTTTAAATATAATCCTCAAATAATTGTAATAATTTAACATTTATTTATTGAATTGTATTAAAATTTTTATAGAAAGTAATTAAATCCTTCTCAGAATTTTATTAAAACTTTTTTTAAATAATTGAATTCTTTCGAAAAAGTGAAAGAAGAAAAGAATTTTATTATGAAAATAATTGAATGTTTGCGAAGAATTTTTAAAAAATTTTTGAAAATTGTTTTTTTCAATTTTATAAAAATAATTGAGTTTTTTTTAATTTTAATTGAAAATTATATTTATTATAGATTTTTTAAATAATTAATTTTTTTATGAATTTTGTCGTTAAATTTTATGAAAATAATGTAGTTTTTAATTATTTTAATTGAAAATTTTGACAATAATTAAATTTTCCAAAGAATTTCTTTCAAGTTTCTAAAATAATTGTGTTTATTAACAATTGTAATTAAAAATTTGTTTAAATTTTTATGTTTATTTTTAAAAATAATTAAATTCTTATAACAAATGTTATCAAAATTTTTGAGAATAATTGAATTTTTCAGAAAATTTTTTTTACAATTTTAAAAATAATTGAATTTATCTTTCGAGAAATTGTATTAAAATTGTATTGAAATTTGAAAAAAATTGTATTCTTGAGAAAAATTTGATTTTTTATAAAAAAAAAATTGAAAAAAATAATAAGTCGAATTTAAAAAGTAAACTTCTTAAATTTTGAATCTGTTATTATTTTAAAATTTAAATTTAAAAATAAGTTAATATTTGAAAATAAAAAATACCTTAAGAAGGATGTCCAAAACATTTATCAATAGTTGATTTTCTTTTTTTCTAATATTCTGAATTTTAATATAAATCTTTGGGTGAAAAAATAACTATAATATACCCCGGTTGACATGACGGTATAGTGAATTTTACTTATTTTTGATGAAATCTTACTATATCCGAAGTAAATAAATAGCAGGGGCCCAACCCTGACTATGTTCCTGAGAATTTATTTATTATTTAAAAGAATTTTTGTTTTTGTGAATAATTTTTTTTATTTGACAATTTTGACACCATATTTAATAAGGAGAATAAACAAACTTTGCACAAAGAAGATTAAAAGAAAACACAAAAAAATTGTCTAGTAGAAGACAAAAACATTTATAACTCGCAGTTAAATTTACTCTCTCTCTCTCTCTCTCTCTCTAATTAAATGAAATGAAGATGATATTTATTTCACTGGCAAGTGTTTTTTTTTCTAAAACTAACCCGCAAAGGATACAGTGATGAATGCAAATGTTCTTGAATAAGTAATTTTTTTCTGAGTGAAGCTGTATTTTTTATCAGAGCGTCTGCGGTGAATTTTCTTTTTTTTTTTTGCACCACACGCATAAACACAAGTTTTGAAAACTAGTTCAATATATAATTCCGACAGTGATGGCTTTTTGCCATATATTTTCTGAATAAAACAAAAGTTCAACTGCATAAAATATAGAGTTGTTGGTTTGCAACAAAAAATTGTAACCACCGTAATGTTTACAGATATGAACGAAATTTCTGCAAGAAATAAAGGGACTGTATATATGTGGTATAGATATAAATGCATCCATAGGCAAACAACAAAGGGAAATGGTGAAATTTGAATTGCACTTTGGACTAACAAACCCGCATAAACTAGTCATTCGTAGTATCGAAATGCGACCATGCACACTCGAATGGTTACGCAGAATTTTGCATCCCAAGGGTAAAGAGAAATAGAGATAGAGAGAGAGAGAGAGAATGTTTCGTAAATAAAAAAAAAGTGACGGAACGTGAATTGAGGAGAAACATGGAAAAAAAATTTATTTCAGTTACTACTCAGGCGCGTGTATTCAAGCGATATTTTCGGCTCTACAAAGCGTTAACGGTCGCGTCCAATAATTTCAACGTGCTTCGTTAATTCCGTAAAACGGAAAGCCTGACATGGCAGGAGATGTCGTTCCGGTTTCCGGAGCGATAGGTACCTGCCTGCTTCTGTCTCTCCTCCCGGGAATCAATGGTAATTGCCGACCTATCGTTCGTCCTGCCAATCTAACATTTGCTCTTCTCGGTGAACAAAAAAAAAAAAAAAAAACACAAGATTTATACGATTCCTAGCTCCGATTAACGACCTCGATTTTTGGTCTTGATTCAACACATTTTTCCAATTTAATCTGATTTTACAAAAGCGAAAAATGTCAGTGGAAATGTTTCAACAATTTTATCACACCGCGAGAGTCAATTTTTTTTCCTTTTTGTTTTCTATAGGATTTTTTTGATTATTTGTTTATTTTTTAGATAAAATATATTATATATTGTTATTGCTTCATTTCATGCACGCACTCAAAAAAAAAAAAAAATGCATGAAGGCGACAAAACTTTATCTTTGGACATTCTATTATTTTAAGCAATACGTGAATATATTGAATCCCTCACACACGTGCCATCTAAATCGACAGTTTACAATTTAACATGTCCGAAAGTGCTAGTGCTCCATTTAAATTTAAAAGCCATAAAATCGATTGTGCTCAATTGACGTGAATGATAGAAACGCGTCTGACTCGTTTTTTTTTTTTTTTTTTTTAAACAATTGCGAAGCAAAAAATTTCTCTCTAACAGTAATAAAATGAATTATATTTTAAAGTAATTCAAATAGATTTAATTTACTACAGTCGGAAATTGGAATTAACACAATAGAAATTAATCTCATTTTACAGACAGAGAGAAATATTTGTTTGAAACAATAAACAAAGAAATCGTTTTTTCTAAATCATTTTTTGAATTAAAGATAAAATTTGTTTGAATTAAAAAAATTTTTGTTTACTTCAACAAAAAAATAATTTTCATATGTTTTGAATTAAATAAATTTTTTCATTATGTGGCATCTTTAATCCAAAGAAAAATTTCTTTAAAACAAAGAAGAAGATGTTGAGAAAAGTTAAAGAAATTATTTGTTTCTGTGTAGAATTTTAATAAAAATAATAAGAATAATAATTAATTAAAAATAATTACAATGAAACGAGAGAAAAAAAAAGTATTTAAGCTGATAAAAATAAAAGTTTATTTCTTTTAGTGAACAAAAAAAAGTAATGAAATAATTTTTATAATTCAGAGAAATTTTTCTTTGGTCTAACAAAGCAACAATTTCTTTGAAACAATGAAACATTTTTCTGGCTGTATATTTAACATTGTGGTATTATAATTATAATTTATTATAATCCTCAAAGTCTGAAGCAATTTTTTTCACATTTTTCATCAAAAACACGATTATTTAAAAAAAAAATTGTAATAAAATTCTCCAAAATATTAAATTTATTTAAGTAAAATTGAACGAAATTTTAATTTTTTAACAATTTTTCTCATAATTACTTTAGGAAATTCAATCATCCTGAAAGAATTAAAATTCAAAAACCTAGTTTTTTCAGAAGTTTCGAATCCAATTATTTAAAAATTCCAAAATTTTATTAAGTGAATATTAAATAAATAAATATTTAAATATTTAAATAAATAAGTAACTAAATTCAAAAAGAAAATTTTAATTTTTCAAAGAAGTAATCACAGTAAAAAGAAAGTCTAATTTTAAACATCAAAAGGTTCATTGTTTAAAAATTTTTACTAAGTATAACTCTACTAAAATTTAATTATTTTTTAGTATTTTTGATTAAAATTTTCCTCTAAATCAATTATTTTAAATAATTTGCAGAAGATTCTTTCAGATTTTAATTACTTACTCTCCCAATTTGAATTAGAAAAAATGTTTACTAATTTAAATTATAGTGACTGACTTTTTGTTTTTGAATTAATAAATTTTACTAATAAATAGTAATTTGTACTAATTTATCAGTAAAATTTACTAATTCAAAAGCAAAAAGTCAGTCACAAATTCACATTAGTAAACATTTTTACTAAATTTTAATAATTTGTTAAATAAATATTTAAATACTTACTTCTTATTTGTTTCTTCATGGGAAAAAAAATTTTAAAAACTTCAATTTGAAACCTTCTGAAGTATAATAATTTTTAAAAATTTCAATTCAAAAATTCAATTACTTTATATAGAACTTTAATTAAATTTAATCTATAAACTATAAGACAATTATTTTTAATAATTTTCGGAAAGTTCTTTGTGAATTTAATTATTTAAATACAAACATACAATTTTCCATAATAATTTTAACTGTCCATGTTTTTTTAAAAGTTACTGAGGTATATTTTCAAAAACTTATAATAAAGAAATTCTTTCAATTAATTTAAAAAAAAAATTTTTGTAAGGTAATAGTTTTTCAATATTGAAAAATTTACAAACAATTAAAATTTAATAAAATCTTTAAAAATAATTAAAATTTGCTTAAATTTTAAAAAATAATTGAATTTTTTAATAACATGCCTAAAAAATATGGAAATTTTAAAAATATTTAATTTTCTTTGTTCGAAAATAATTGAATTTTAAAAAGTTATGAAAAAACAATTTTAAGAATTTGTATATTGTAACACTTGAAAATTTTTCATTAAAATTTTTTAGAAATAAATTATTTTGAAAATTTGCAATTAAAATTCTTAAAAAAAAAATTGATTTTCAAAAATTTTAATAAAATACTTGAAAAAAACAATTATTTTCAATTAAATTTTACAAAATTTCAATTATTAAAAAATTCTTTAATTGTATACTTATCTTAATTCGAAAATTTAATTAGAAAAATTTGTCTATAGTTATTTTTCACACTATAAAAATCAAAATAAGTTGTATTTTAAACTGAAAATGTGGTATTTTGTTGCAATATTTGTAAGAAAAATCGAAAAAGTCGCAATTTTTAAAAATAAGTTGAAAAAAAGTCGCATTTTTTTAAAATAGTCAAAAAAGACAGCGTTGTCACAAAACACCGATTTTAAAATTCCATGACTTTTCCAGAAGATTTTTTAAAAAATTCCAGACCAGAAATAAGTTATTAATTTTAAATTGCAAAAATAATTAAATTAAAATTTACAAGATTATTTGTAATACTACGCTCCGAAGGAAGGTACCTTAGAAGCAAATCGCTTTAAGGTTATGTTTGTGTTATTTTTATCTCAATTAAAAGTGTTTGTTTAATTTCGTAAAACCAAATTTAATTTTTATTAATTATTTTAGTTGTAATGAAGATTTTAATATTAGTTGTTTATATTGAGAGTTAATCCCCTTTGTGTAATTTCATTCAGAAAATTCCAAACATAACCTACAGCTTTTTGCTTCTAATGTATCTTTTTTACCAGCGCATCACACTTATTTTAAAGTGAACGAAAAAATATAGAGAAAATGATAGGAATTTAAAATTTTAGTTTTGTTTAGAATTTTCAATGAATCGAGAATTTTAAACATTTTAATAACATTTTTGGGTATCTATAATACATTTAATTGTATTAATTTTAAAATTATGCAAAGGACATTGGCCAAAAGAGACTAAAATTTAGAAAAGCAAATTTAGAACTGTAAGCTCGAAATTTAAAATCAACAAGTTGTAGAATGTCAAAACTTGAAAACTTAAGATTTTTAAGATTCAAATACAAAAAATTGAATTTTTAGAACGAGACTCAAGACAGAGTGCACCATAGTATCTCCAACACAATCCACCAAAAAAATGTGACTCCAAAATGATGAGATGTAGAAACAAAGTTTTGTAAAAACCCACCAAAATATTTCCATTACAACCAAAAAAAAAAAAACATTCAATCGTACAATTTTATGGCAAACCACTAAATCGATTTCCTCAGTACACTTTTTGCCATAACTTTTCTCTTTTTAATTCCCTCGAAAGCATGTTAAAAAAAACTAACAATATTGTTGAATGTAATTCCCGGTAGCGAAGTTCCGATTAAAACATTTTACGGTTGAATCTCCAACACAGAAGGCATCAGAATGGCGATGCACGTACGTATAGGAAAATTACCATTCCCTCTACCCTCGTTAACGACTCACCCGTCGAGCATAGGCTCTCTTCTGAAAATCGAGTTTAGGGAAGTTCACGTTTCATGATCGAAATTTCCAAATGCTTTTCAGTAACCCCTTGGCCATTTTCACCCTGAAAGCGACGACAATCGGGCGATTAGCCGTGAAACGGCTTTACGGCTGAATTTGCATACGGCTTGGCGATTAAACGACACACGATCGAGACCAAAGCGAGAAGCGCAGAAAACAGCAGAGGTCGATTAAAACAAAGAGAAAAAAACTAGAGAGGCGAGCGAACGAAATTCCCAAAAGAAACGAGAAAACTTTATATATATTTACAATAGAAAAACGAACCTAAAAGAAAAAAGAAAAGGTGACTGCAGAGTACTACCATTTGTATTTTATAAGCCGAAAGAAATTAGACTTGCGACATTAATTATCCGAATAATGAGCTCAATGTTCTTGCCGTATCTCCCAGTGTACCTGCAGGACTCGTTGTGAACTCCACCAGCAACTAAAGATCATTCTCTTTCTTTTCCCTCCGTTACCATTTTCCTTTACGACGAGGATTGAATCGAGTGGTTGGGGTTTGAAAACGACTACAAGAGACATGTTTTCACTCTCCTAATGTGGCATGTACAATGTATTTCGATGTATTTACACATATAACACAATATGATATCATCATACGTACTTCATTTCAATTTTTTTCCATTTGAAAATTTTCTAAATGTTTTCTTTTCTTTTTTTCTTTTCTTTTATTTTACTACAAATAGAAATATAAATCACTCTTCTTGCACTAAATTTCTAAATACTTCGTTTCACGTTCAAGCATTTTGTTTAAAATTAAAAAAAAAATCTAGCATTTACAATCTGCTGAGGAAAAAAATTCTATAAAAAAAAGAAAACAAAAACATCGTGCGCGATTAAATAGAAAAAAGATTATTTGGAAAAAATGTCATCACAATAATTTATGAAAAAATTAATCAATTAAGACATTATTTTCGCTGATTGACAAAAAAGTGAAAATACATACAACTAAATTATGAAAAGATTTACATTACAATAATTCAGGAAGCTGTATAATTTTATGTGAGAGTTCTTCTCTCGGACCAATCGACCGCACATTGTATTACCGGATAACTCACTGGCATTGTAACATATTCGACAAATAATGGTTGCGGTGGATTCCTTGGTACAAATTCCTCGGCCAATGGATTCAATGCCTTCTCCTCCTTAACTTGGGAAATTGAAATTAAATGATGATTGAGTCTGTCCTCATCGACGCCGTGTATGGTGGCCGATTTGAAGAATTGTTGCCACAAATTGCGACAGCATCCGACTGTTAATAGTGCGACTGGATCGCCGACAATTGCCACAAGACATTTGGCACGTGTCACCGCTGTATTGAGGAGTCGTGGATTTGTCAGAAATCCATAGTCAGTTATATTCACTTCCGCCGTATGCCGACTGCAATGACGTGTGCGAACGGTGCTTATGAAAACTGCCGTGAACTGCTTCCCTTGAACATTGAGTACACGCTCGACATTCACCTCCTGGAGCCGGTGCTTTCGAAGTTCATTTCGTATTCTGTACACCTGTTCCATGTAATGGGCCAACACTCCAATTGATCCTTCGCCATAGGGTCCCCATCTTTGCTTCGGCCAATTGCGCTTTAGATCGTCAACGCGCGCCACCAATTCTGCTACCTCTTCGTTGTTGAAAAAGCCGGTGGAATTGTTCCCCTGCAAGGAGCAAATGCAACTTTGGTCAGTAGGGGAAGGGTGGACTTTTTTTTACAAAAAGCCTACAGGCGAAACTGGGAAAATTTCGGTCCGTGCTAGCAGTGGATCATAAAGTAGATACCACTGCTCGCCCGGACTAAAACAAATTTTCCCCAGGGTGGACCGAGTGAGACTGCAGACTTTAGGTTTCGCTGCTAGCCCGGACCAAAGCTGTATTACCAAATTCTTCTCAGTGTAAGAAAATTCTGAACCTACAGTAGAGTAGGCTAAGATCCGCTGCTAGGTTGAACCTGTAGCCCAACCTAGCAGTGGATCTTAAAGCCTGCCTCATCAAAATTCTCTACTTTAGGACTGAACCTAAAGTAGGGGACCGACCTAAAATATCAACCAAATTTTCTACTTCAGGACTGAACCTAAAGTAGAGTAAGCTTTAGGATCCGCTGCTAGGCTGGACCTTTGGCCCAACCTAGCAGCGGATCTGCAGTCTCACCAAAATCTTCTCAGTGTAGGCTGATCCGCTACTAGTCTGGGCCTTCGGTCCAGCCTAGCATCGGATCTTAAAGCATGCAGTAATCGATTAAAAAAACTACGATCCTATTTTATTACAATACAGAAATAGAAAGTCCAACAAACCTTAACTTCCTGGCCCTCGACTGCATAGAACATGAGTGGAGTTTGCAACGGATGTTTATGCAGAACAGCTCCAGCCTCGACTTGCCCTCCGTAAAAAAGTTGCGATGTCAATTTAACAATATCGGCATGAGCACGATAATTTTTACAAAGTTGAATTCTGCAAGGATGATTGGGTTTGTAGGTTAAATGAAGTCTCTCGAGAAGACTGGTACCAAGTCCACGCTCTCTAGCAAGATCACTGTAAACCTCGGGTGCCAATTGCATTTGATCACCGGCAAGTACAATGCGCGTTCTCTCGTTTGCCAAAGCCAGTGCTGTTAAGGCTTCACATTCAAGAGCCTGTGCCGCTTCATCGATGACGATGTGGGACGGTTCCAAATCAAGGGGTGTCAAACAACTCGATGTTGCAAGGGTTGTAATGATCAAACCACATTCAGCAATGTCCTCTTTTGTCGGTTCACGGAATCGACCACTTTGATCAGTCAAAGTGTAATCACGCACCACTGCATGTACCTGATAAATATAATACCATTCAATAATCCACCTTTTGAAAAGCGTTAAGAACAAAGAACAACAGAAAATTCCAAATAAAAAATTACTAACCGTATTTCTTCCTCGACCCTTGTAATAAATCCTAACGGGCTTCAATCGTGGATTCTGAGACTGAGTGTACCAATTATGAAAGAAATCCTTGACGTACAAATCAGCGGCACTGTTACTTTGGGTACAGAGAATTATTTTACTTGTCGGATCATCGAGAAGGAGAATTCTCAATGTTTCAGCAATTGTTGATGTTTTTCCAGTGCCAAATGGTCCTAATAAAAGAATTGGAGGTAAAATGTCATCCTTCGGTGCCATTATCACAGCTACGGCTTTTTTCTGTTTATCATTGAGTACATATGTCTGCACCATTTTGTCCCATCTCTTGTTCCAAATATAATGCTCCTCACCGTATTTGTGACTCGAACTTGGAAATACAATTTTTGTATCGGGGAGACAGTCTATTGCTCGATGCCATTCACAGAATGGCAAACGATTCAGTAGAAACTGTACCTGAACCTTGAGATCGGTGTCTGCTTTAAATCCGAGTTTTTCCACGCATTCTTTCGACAAACGGGCATAAATTGTATGAGTACATTTGTCCTCGACATGTGCCTCAAATACCATATCGTTCTCAGTGAATTTTGGCGGATTCTCTCCAACTGGCCTAATCACAATACTATTGCAGCCACGTAGAAACAAACGACCGCATTTTGTATCTTCCGTTAATTCTCTTCCCAAAGGAAGCTACATGGAACATTAACAAAAAAGAAAAATACTTCCTGTTTATGTGATCAGAGAGAATGTGAATAGATTATATCTGGAAAGCGGACTCGACTGTATTCAACGCATTGATTATAGGATTATTTCTTTTGTATCTTTATTTTATGCACATGGTGTTTATGCATAAGACAAGGACAGAAAAGAGTAGCCAAAACAATACAGATTCATAATCAACGGATCGAAATACGTGAAAGATAATGAAAGTAGAAATAAAGTTAAAATTTATAGACAAATGTTTTCTTTAAATGTTAGAGGAAATTATCAAATAATTTGACGAATGGGATGGGGAAAAAAAATATAATTCACACCTGTGCAAAAAGTTCGCTGGGCGGTGCATATTTGGCAAGGCTAGATCCATCGGTGTCAGAATGGAGAATGTAATTATTGGACAATCTCAATTGTGCAGCTTCATTGTACCTGGCAACTTGTTCATGTCTTGCTAATTCCTCAACGGTAACCAATTCGTGCAGTCGTCCTTTGTAATTACTTGGTGTTAATGTTCTTTCCGTGAGAGTTGAATGTGTTAAAAAGAAATGATCCGTTTCAGGATAAGGATAGGCTCTATCTAGGTACTCTTCACGTGGATCCTTGGCAGTTACAAATGGCGAACTGAATGGTACAAAATTCTTATGGGTCTTACTTAATAATCGTTGATTTAAATTCAAAACATATTGACTTGCATCATTTAGCCTCTGTAGATCTTCTATTGGTACGCAATCAATACAAATTTTTCTCAATATCACTGGACGTTCTTTACCAAATGAAAAGAATATATTTTGTCGATAAGTCCCATAATCATTTGATTTGAAATTAACTTCAATTTGATAATCATTATCGAAATTTGTCACACGACCTGGACCATGATCCGAGCATTTCAATTGCCATTCTTTTCCATTACAAACACCCTGCAATTTTTGTCCAGTTTTCTCATTAATTATTGCTTTGAGGATGAAATTTTTCTGATGACTGTCCATTGAGAGTGCAACATTTTGAAGTGGTTTGTCTATGAATCAACATTTGAGTCAAATTTTATTTAAATGTCTCGGTTGAAATATTCATGGGAGAATTAATAGATTTTAATAGATGTGTGGAAATTTATTTAATTTTCATGAGATGTTAATGAATGTTTTAATAATGTATTAAAACGGTAATTAGTGATAAACGTTCAAAATTCATTAAAATTTATTACAATAGTAGTGCACATATGGAGTATTCAATTATCTAGGTGTTGTAAATTTGCATATAGAATTATATACATGAATTTAATTGAAAAAATTACAAACATAATTACACGTTCCAATATTACAATTAACTAAGTAAAGAAACACACATGTATTTTCTTTTTGATAAGAGAAAATCCTGATAAAATTATTATTTCTAACACTTGATAAGCATAAGGCAGAAATAAATTTTCATTAAATTTTAATACTCTAATTAGATTGATCATTAAATACTAATTTCTATTGTAATAAAAACTAAATGTCACGTTAATTTAGACAATGATTGTATAAGCCACCAACAAATTACTGAAGAAAAATAATTATAAAATTATGTACAATATATGACTAAAATATTTTTTATTCTTTCTTGATGCATACTCACGAAGTTCGGAGCATTTAATTTAAGGAAATTTATTTAATTATTCTTGAAATTAAATATTTATTAAAATAATTTTGCGTCAATGTTAAAAAATGTAATTATATGGATTCTAAAACATCTGAAAAAAATTTTTTTATTTTTTTCAAGTTAAATTCATCGCTTTAATTTTCATGTACCTTAATTTTTAAGAAAGTAATTGTTACTTAAGATACAATTATTAAAAAATAACGTCAGGGATCACGGCGATTTTTTCATGTAATATTAGGTAAAAATGGGGATTCAGTTTAAAAAAAGGGGAATTTTTAAATTAAGTAAAAATTATTGTATTAAGGCATAAAATTTATTTCAAAGTTTTGTTACTTCTTTTATTTTCAGCTTTTTTAAATTAAATTATTTTTTTGTTAAGCTTTTTAATTAATTGATATATTTTAATATCTTTTTCCGTAACTTTCTTCAAATTTTTAATTAAAATTTTTATTACAATTCTACTTTTGTATTAAAATTACGTGAATTTTACGATTCTTTCTTGGCAAAATTTCCTTCAAAAATAGTAAAATTTAATAGGTATTAAAAACAATTTTCCAGAATTACTTTTAATATTTTCAAAGACAATTTTTTTATAAAAATTGGGAAAATTTAATTCAAAAATAGTAAAATTTAATATTAAAAACAATTTTCAGAATTACTTTTAATATTTTCAAAAAAAAATTTTTTTCTAAAAATTAGAAAAATTTAGTTCAAAAATAGTAAAATTTAATCTAAAAATAAAAATATTTAATAGCCAATAATTATTGTAATGTTCGAGCAAAATTTAAATAATTTTGATAAAAAAATTGACATTTTATTTTAAAATATTTAAAATATTTTTAAAATATTTTTATTTTTGGAGTAAACTTTATAATATCCGTAAGTAAATTTGATGGAAAATTAGTAAAATATACCTACTTTGAATTTAGTAAAATTTATTCTGAAATTAATTCAATTTGTAAAAAATTCCAAACAATTTGGATTTTACTCGTAAAAGTAAAAGTTATTTTAAATTTACCTTTTATGAAAAAATTTCCAAGTTTAAAGAGAAAAGAATATAAAGATTTTTAAGTTTCAAAATACTAAAATTTTTCAAAGTTTTTGCGAAAAGTAAAAATTTGTTCTTCAAACATAACTAAAAATTTTTCAAACTTACAAAAAATGACAATTTTTATAAGTTTTTTTTTTAAATTAGGGGAAAAAGGGTAGAAAATTTTATTAATTTAAGGGGAAAAATAGAAAAAAGAGGACTAACTGTGATCCCTGAAATAATAAAAAATATGAAGATTTTAAAGTTTAAATTTACGAAAATATGGAACTTTTTTGGAGTATCTTTCTTGTCTATTCACTTGAAACTAATAAAAAACATCGTTTAAATAAATTTAACAAATACAAGAGAAGAATTAAAAAAATAAGGAATATGTCTTATAATTTCTATTGTAATAAGAAAGATAAATTTAAAATATGATAAAAAATTACAATAAACAATTGTTGAATCAATTATGAAAATTATTATCATACTTGTTCATTTGTTACAATTAAATAAATATTTCGTCAATACATATTTACAAGACAGAAAAAGAAATGCAAATTCTTATCTCATAATCACCAAAAGTGATATTGATTTACTTGTTTACCTTTGGATGTTATGAGTGAATGACACTGTTCTTTATTGAAGGGGAAAATTTACATTAAAAAAAATTAGATCCAAATGAATTTAAATAAAAAATGAGTAACTATACGTTTATAGAATAGTAAAAATATAATTATAATAAAAATTCAGTGTCAACGTAATTATATCCGTTTTTCCTCAACGCTCAACAAATTTTCACGCATATTTCAACTTTTTTTACAAGGAAAAAAATGAAATTCTCTACGTATGAAATTAATTTATTTTAATGAAATTTGAATTTTATATTTTTCACAGTTAAAAGAAATAATATTCGACATTTTTTTGAATATTTATTCTGGAAAATAACTCAAAAGAGTGATTGTTATCTATAAATGATTGAAAAACAAAGGAATTGTTTATGTGTGAGAAGAGGCAATAATGTATAGAAAAAAAAGAAGAAGAAGAAGAAGAAGTAGAGTTAAATTTCATGATTAAATGGTGAAACAATGAATGATATGTATATGAACTCTCTCACCGTGCGCACGTATTTTTATTTTCAAACTTCTGTCGTTGATTTTCTCAGTGATCCGAAAATTTAATTTACTATCAGGCTCTTCAACAACAACATCACTAGGATTATTTGCTCTCATCCATTTTCTCTGCAGGGTTTTGCCGAAATTTGGAAATGACATAATTTCGTTTGGAATACAATTATCGGCCATGGTAGCCATAAGTAAGGTTGATGATCTGTGTGGATACGAGAGTGATGGGGAGAGAGAGAGAAAGAGAGAGAGAGGGGGATTTGATGAAAATAACTAACTTCTCTGGCCGCGTGTTTCCGTGAAAATACAAAAAAAAGTCTAAATGCGTTTGGAATTGGCAGAAAATCACATTTTCTAATGCTAGAAACGCGTTTTAGTGAATTAATTTGCGGAACGGCGACATTTTAAAACAACGCGATACACCTTCTTTCAGAACACTGCGCCGCTGCACGATTGTTAAAGATGGCACTCGGCGACTCTTTGTTGTGCGCATGCCTTGGAATGGAGAACGATGCGATCTATCAGCGGGGAATTGAAGTGAAGTGTCTCTAACGATCCCTACCGTACCGAGTATGGAAACAGTGGCGGCACTCGTGCTCTGCCGTATTGACAGTTTTATTTCTCGAGCGCCAGTGTTGCCAGACATCTCCCTAACGTGTAACGTCTCACAGGTCTCACAATCTCACATAATTTGATGAGCTGTCCTGCTTAGTGTATGTGTGTTCCGTGTGTTCTATAACGATTTGATTATGTGATACAGAAATCAGTGCAACGGACAGAAATTGATCTCGGTTTTTGTTCTAATGTCAGACAAAATTAAATGTCAATAACAACACTTCAGAAAAAGGTGTTTTTTTCATATCTGAGCTAATTTCACCCCCTTAAAGGGGGTGCCCAAGTCGACTGGATTTTTACATTGAGCTTCCAATGGAAAATTTAACTATTTCTAACAATTACGACTGTAATTCTTTCAAAATTCAATCAATTTTTTGTTTAAAATTTTTAAATAAAATTATTTCAAAACTTTAATAATTGTATTTTAAAATAAAAATTTTAATATTATTAGAGTTTTACAACAATTAAAATTTTCAAAGGCTTCAATTTAAAAATCTTTTGAAATTTAATTATTTCTAAAAATTTACACTACACCGCATCTAATATTCAATTAGGGTCATTTGGGGTAAATGTAAACAGTAGATGTTTCAGCTAAATTTACAAATTAAAAAATAAGTACGACGTCAATATTTTTACCTCAGCTCACCTACAAGATGTTCTGAGTATTGCCAATATTTTATTTTGACAATTGACAATGCCATAGTGTAAGTTGTCTTTTAATGCAAAAAAGATTGAAAATCAAAATTTTACTGTTTCAGTATTTTGTCTCGCATTTGCATAAAAATAAATTTAAAAATCAAACAAAAATATGTAATTCTTCCTTATTAATGCCCTAACAAAAATTGACTTTGATTTTTGATTTTCGTCAATTTAGTTAATAAATAATTAGGTGTTTACATTTACCCCGAGAATTCGAAAACTCGGGGTAAATGTAAACAGAACTTGAACTACATTTTAAAAGAAAATAATTGAATAAATTTGCTTCTATTTCACAATTTTATTAATTTGGCAATGTAAAATCACATAGAAAAGGAAATTAGACCCTCTTTAAGAAAAAGAATTTGATAAAAAAAAAAAATTTTTTTTTTGTTGAAAATATGATTAATTTTTAAAAATATTTTTAGGTTCATCCGCCATTTTGAAAATTTAAAATTTGACTTCAAATTCGTATTCAGCGACCTCAAAAACCCCCGAGTAGCCAGATTCAAGCAAATTTGATCAATTTTTAAAAATATTATTTTTAGGTTCATCCGCCATATTGGATCCACCATTTTGAAATTTAAAAATTCAATTTTAGATTCTTATTCAGCAAAATAAAAAAAAAAAACTTCTTTTTACCAAGTTGAATGAAAATCTATTAAAATTTGTTCAAGTAATTCAAGTTTTTACATTACTAATTTTGTAATGGTTGATTGTTTATTTTATATGATACATTATCAGTCAACTGGTTGATTTACTATACATCTACGAAGAATTTTTTTTCAGTTTTTCCATCCCTTAAAACAGTAGTATACTTGAAATAACTTGTTTCTTAAACCTCGCTTAACTACAGAGGTGTTTACATTTACCCCGAATTTTAGGAAAATTTCAAAATCTCGGGGTAAATGTAAACAGTCAGTTTTAGGCGATTGAAGTGCATCAATATTTTTTTGAACCTCATAAAATTTTTCTAGGGAACTCTAGTAACAAGTTCATGCAAAAAAAATCCGTCCGTTTTACTTTTTAACAAAAAAAACTAATGTTTTTGGTGAAAAAGAGATATTCCGTTTACATTTACCCCAATTGACCCTATTACCTTAAATTTTAAATGATTTTTATTTTTAAATGAATAATTTATTAAACAATTAAATATTTCTTAAAACTAAATTCTTATAAGGAACTTTATCAAATTTTTTTTAAATATTTAAATTATTCTTTATTCGAAAAAGTTTAATATACAATTTTTAAGAATAATTTTATTTTTAGAGGTATTCATTTAAAATTGTATTAGAAATAATTGAAATTCTAATAAAAATTCTAATTCTAATAAATTTCTAATAATTTCTAATAAATTTTCTAATTCTAATAAAAATTTTATTTTTCTTTATTATATTTATGAAAATAATTGTATCCCTGTAAAAAATTTTATTATTTGCGAAAATAATTGGATTTTTGAAAATAAATTTATAATAAATTTGTAAATAATTCAATTTATGTAAAATGCTTATTATTAATGAAAATAATTAAATTATGTTTGCCTATAGAATTTTATTTAAATTATTTTAAATAATTGAATTCTTTTGGAAAATTGAATTAAAATAGTAGATATTATAAAGAATTGAATTCCTGCAACGAATTTTATTATTCTTGAAAGAATCTAAATATTTATAAAAATAATTTAATTCTTGCAAAGAGTTTTATAAAAATTTTTAAATAATTGATTTCTTTCGACTAATTTTATACAAATTCTAATTCAAATAATTGAATTCCTGAGAAAATTTTTATTATTCATGAAAATAATTTAATCCTTACGAAGATTTTAAAAAATATACTTGTATATTCTCTCCCATTATATCTGAGGGTTAAAAGTTGCGCAGAAAATGTGTACGATCTGATGCGCGCGAAATTATTTTTCTGACATTTTATGTATTTAATTTAGGGGTTAGGTTGCCATATTTATTCATTTCGCGCCGGATAAGGAAGGGATTTCTCAAGATGGTTAATTTGTCCCTCTGTTAGAGAAATGGCACGAATATCTGTCAATGGTGAATTTGAACATTTAGATTGTTATCCAATAGCTAACTCTCAAATATGAACGATTTGTCCCTCCAGATGTTTAGTCCAATACTCCAGTTTTGTCAGTGAATAATATTGAATTCTTGCAAACGATTTTATTAGAATGTTTAAAAATGGTTGAATTTCCAAGAAGAAATTTATTACTTTTAAAAATAATTGAATTCTTTTTAAAAATGCCTCAGAATAATTGAATTTTCTGGAATAATTTTGTTATTTATGGACATAATCGAATTCTTTTGAAGAATTATTTATGTAAATAATAGAATTCATGGGAAGAATTTTATTAAAATCTAAAAGAATAATTGAATTATTTCAAATAATTTTAAAAAAACAATTTTTTAAATAATTGATTTTTTCAATGAATTTAAATTAAATTTTTAAGAATAATTACATTTTTTGGGCAATTCCTGTAAAATTATATTAAAAATAATTGAAATCCTGGAATAAATTTTAATATTTATAAAAATAAAATTTTTTTTCAAAATGCTATTCTAAATTAATTGAATTTCTGTGGAAATTTTATTATTTATGAATATAATTGAATTTTGGATGAATTTTATCAAGTTTTTTAAAAATAATTGAATTCTTTTGCGAAATTTTATGAAAATACTAGATATTGAAAATAATTGAATTTCGAATATGTTTTGAAAATAATTGAATCGTTTTAATGAATTTGATTATAATTTTTAAGAATAGTTTTTTCATTTTTGTATTAGCGAATTTAAAGTAGTAGGAATTCTCAAAAAAGAAAAAACAGAAATAGTATAGCTTTCAGTGGCTGAAATTTAAAAAAGTACCCAAATAGTAGCATAATGTAAAAAAAGTAGTAAATAGTAGGTTTTAGAATAATTGAATTCTTGACAAAAACTATCTTACATTTTTTTTAAATAATTGAATTCTTGCGACGAATTTTATTAAAAAATTTTTAAACAATTGTATTGAATTTTTCCAAAGAATTTTATGAAAAATTTGTTTTAAATAATTAATTGATGTGAACATTTTATTTATTAAGGAAATAATTAAATGTTTTAAAAAAATTTTATAAACATTTTTTTTAAATATAAATAAATTCTTTTTGGACATTTTTTTATCAAAATAGTAAATATTGAATGTAATTAAATTTTGAAAAATTTCTGAAAATAATTTAATCATTTGAAAGTATGTTGATAGTAATTTTCTACTAATGAAATAATGCGGATTCGTTTACCAATTGAATTAGTAACAGTTTTACTAATCTTTAGTAGTTTTTTACTAATTGCTAGTAGAAAACTACTAATTCATTAGTAAGGCGTTTACTAATTTGAAATAGTAAAAAATCCGTTCTACTAATTGAATTAGTAATTTTCTACTAGCAATTAGTAAAAACCTCCTAAAGATTATTAAAAACTGTTACTAATTCAAATTGATAAACGAATCCGCACCAGTTCGCAGATTTAGATAGTAGTGTTAAAGAAAAGTATCTTTTAATGTCACAAACCTAAAAAAAAATGTATGAAAATAGTAGTAAATCGTAAAAAAGTAGTAAATAATAGTAGGTTTTAGTAGATGAATACGAAGCCTGCGCAAATTATAAAATATGATTAAAAACTCCTTAAATATTCCTGAAATTGGTTACTTGGAGGTTTACGGGGTCGCTGATTACGAATTCGACATCAGCTTTATTTAAAGTATCAGATTTAATATTTTTTTGAATTTTGAAAAACTAATGTCAGATTTGTAATCAACGACCTCAAAATAACCTTAGGATACAAAGTTTTATACACCCAGAGAAAAATATTATTTAAACCAAATATATTTTATTTGAGTTAAATAAACGTATATTTGTCTCAGAACCAACTAGACTTTTTATTTCTTTTAAATAAAAATTTTATTCGACCCAAATAAAACATATATTTGAGATAAATAAAATTTTATTTAAACCAAATAAAATTTATTTCAAACAAATAAAAAGTCTAGTTGGTTCTGAGACAAATATACCATTTCTCTGGGTGTAAAAACACTGCAAAAATAAGTGTCTTTTTTTATATATCTTAAAATAAGATGTAAAACTGAAAAATCGTATCTTATATCTTATAAAATAAGATGTTTTCTAAAGTATCTTACTGATTTCTAAGATGCTTCGTTTTAGCAATCAGTTTTCCCCAAAAAATATGCTGAAAATGTGTTCGAAGATACTTTTAACATCTTAAATTAAGATATTTCAAATATAACTAAAAAGTGTCTACCAAAACATCTTAAATTAAGATACTTCTTTTTGCAGTGTAATCCATTAAACATTTTTTAAACACACTTTTGACCCATAAACACTGGAAATCTTCTCGACAGCCAAGGGGTTATTAATAAATCAATAAAATGCAATGTGCATTTCATCATTCTCAAAAATTTTGAATTGTTTCGTTTAAAAGAAATTAAATTTTTTGCTTTCGCAGAAAGAAAATCTTCTTTGACGGACGCTAAATTCAGAGATTTAAAAAATTAAAAAAGAACAGTTCTGTAATTCCGGAAGTCAGGATAAATATTCCCCTCAAGGCAGTGGGATTGGTTCGGTTGTATTTAAACTTTTTAGTTTTTACTTATTTTTTTTTTTATTTGAACTAAGTAAATATTTACTGGACATAAATATTTTAATTTATGGTATCTATTAAATAGTTATTTGAACCAAATACAAATTACTTAAGTCAATTAAATAGAATAATTTAAATTAATAAATATTGCTTTAAATCAATTATAAAAATTACTTGATTAAATAATGCATAGTTTTTAATTAAAATAAATATTTATTTGCATCAATAAAATAATTTTTTTGAAATAACTAAACTTAGAAGGTTAGATTTTGAATGTTAGCCTGATTCTCTGAATAATTAGTAAGAAAAGGGCGAAGATACGTCCATTCTTTTCTTACTAATAGGATTTTCTGTAGGTAATGATCAGGGTGTTTTTTTGAAATTTTTACTGCACTATTCTTACGCATGTCACCGTCACCAATATTGTTACAATATATATTGTAACAATATTGTTACAACAAAGTCTAGACTTTGGGTTTTTGCAAGTCTAGACAATATAGTTGTATAATAATATAAATTTTTCTTTCTAAACCAGAATTTGAACATTTACAAAATTAAAACCTTATAGTGGTTAGAAAATGTAAAAAATTATTAATATTTATAAAAATATAAATTATTTTATTTAAAATCATTGTGTAATAAGACAAAAATTATGAAGTGACATTTACAAAAAATGTCATTGTACATTATACGAAATGTTATTTTTACGTATTCTCTTACTAAACCTTTCATTTTCGTCCGCTATCCTGGATTCGCCATTTTGTATTTTTAAAAAGTGACTTTGGATTCATAATCAGTGGAATTTTACTGAAAATCAGTTGAAAAGTACTAAAATATCAGTCATTCTTCACTGATTATTATTTTATTGTGATTTATTTATTAATATTGTAAATTTCTGTCAAACAAATAATTTTACTAAAAGTCAGTTGAAAATTACACTTACAGTAGTGTTTCATTCGAGCAACACGATCCGAGAAACGAACAAAAAACGATTTTCTTTTTGTTTTGATAACCAAGCTGTCATCAGGGTGTCTACTATTTTCGTTTAACAAAATTCCCGGTTATTTCCCGGTTTTTCCCGGATATATCCTAATTTTTTCCCGGTTTTTTTTCTTATCAAATGTAAATTTAAATTTGATTTTAAACATAAATAAATCATTAAATTTTCTGAAAATAATGATTTTTTCAAGTTTTTAAAAATAATCTTGTCTCTTTATAATTATAATTGAAAATTGGATTTTTCAATTTTATTAAAATTACATTGATAATAATTGAACTTCTGCAAAGAATTTTACTATTTATAAAAATAATTGAATCCTTCCAAAGAATGCTATTATTTATGAAAATAATTTAATTTTTGTGAAGAATTTTATTAAATTTTTTGAAAATAATAAGCAGCAATAATTAATTATTTACTTAATATCTAATAAACATTTAATTTGCTCAAGAAATAAATAAATATCATTTATTTGAACATTCAGAAATTTAAAATGATAAAAATTTAAGAGAAGTTCAATAATTATAATTATTAAATAATAATAGAATAGTATAATTTTTAGAAGCAAAAAATTGATTTAAAACTGTAAGAGGGACTTAAAATTTTAAAAATAAAATTATAATTATGGTCACTAACTTCCCTTGATTATTTTCGAAAAATTTAAATAAAATTCTTTAAAAAAATTCAATTATTTTTCAAAAAAAGTAAAAAAATTTCAATGATTTGTTTAGAAAAATTTAATTATCTTGAAACAATAGAATTGAAAAATTACAACAATTTTATTTTTTAGATTTAAAAAAATTTTGCGAAAGTTCAATTTCATTAAACAATTTTAAGTATGTATATTTTTTTAAATTAACTAATAAAAATTTTAATTATTAATTTTCGCAGTAAGAAACATGAATACATTAGAATTTAACTCTTTATAATATTCAATTATTAATCAATTATTAAATTAAAATACTTTGAAAATTCTATTTGTTAAAAAGTTTCTAATGAATTTCTTTAACAAATTTAATTACATATTTTCAGTCGAATTTCACAATATTTCTATTAACTCCATAATTTTTTAAAAATTTATTTACATAATATATTTGAATTGGTAACTGATTTTTTATCATCAAATTAATTATTTTTAACTAACTTAAATTTAGAGAACAGTATAAATATCTATAAAAATTGAAATAAAAATTGATTTTTTAAAAACAAATTAAAATAATAAAACTTTTTTAATTTTTGTGAAAAAATTCCCGGTTCGGTATAAAATTTCCGGCTAATTCCCGGTCAAATAAAATTCCCGGTTATTTCCCGGTTTTCCCGGAATTCCCGGTTAGTAGACACCCTGTGTCATGTTCGCTCGTCTTATTGAAGTAAATTTTCATAAATGTTTATTTACATTATTCGAAGATAATTAAATCTTAAAAAATTACTATAAAAAAATTCTAATAATATTAGTTTTTAAAAATATTATAATGTTATTTTTCGAAAATAATTGAATTTCTTAAAATAATTCTTATATCCTAATTTACCTTTAAAAATTTTTTTTTAATTTTTGGTAATTCAATTATTTTCAAAATTTGCAATTAAAATTCTTCAAAAAATTGTAACAAAATACTTGAAATAAATTAATTATTTTCAATTAAATTTTGCACAATTTCAACTATTCAAAAAGGTTTCTATTGTAGACATATTTGAAAAATTTAATTGTGTTAAAAAATTATTCAAAGAAATCTAAGTATACTTATTTTTAATTATCTATAACTTAATCTATTGAATTTAGAAAAATTACATCAAGAGGACAAAACTTTGTTCTTTCGTCTACTTTTGAATAATGTTTAGAAAACTAAATTTTTATTAATGTTTATTAAAAAATTATTTTATACCTAAAAATGTTAAATTTTTTTAATTTAGGCATGATTACAATCACAGGCACACAAAAAAAAAGTTGTCTGTTCATTGAACAAGACCTACATGTCTTATAGTATTTTGGCCCCCTGAATACGAATATGAAGTCAGAATTGCTCCAGCACCCTCTGTTTTTTTTTAAATCGAAAAAACTACCCTTAAGTCTAAAATTCAAGAATTAAAGTAAAAAAAAATAAAAACACGGCTTTCTTCGGAGTAGAAGAATATATTTGTGCGTTTTCTTCTTTCAACAACTCAAATAATGTCAAAATTGCTCCACCACCCCTGTTTTTTTAAATAGGAGAAACTACCCTTAAATCTAAAATTCAAGAACTAAAGTCAAAGAATGAAATAACCACTTTTTTGCGAAGTAGAAGAATATATTTATGCGTTTTCTTCCTTCAACCACTCAGAAATATTGTCAAAATTGCTCCACCACCCCTGTTTTTTTAAATGGGAGAAACTACCCTTAAATCTAAAATTCAAGAACTAAAGTAAAAAAATATGAAATAACCGGTTTTCTTAGGAGTAGAAGAATATATTTATGCGTTTTCTTCCTTTAACCTCTCAGAAATAATGTCAAAATTGCTCCACCACCCCTGTTTCTTTTAAATGGGAGAAACTACCCTTAAATCTAAAATTCAAGAACTAAAGTCAAAGAATGAAATAACCAGTTTTTTTGCGAAGTCGAAAAATATATTTATGCGTTTTTTTCTTTCAACAATTTAGAAATAATGACGAAATTGCTCCATCACCCCCTGCCCTTAAATCTAAAATTCAAGAATTATAGTAAAAAAATGATATAACAGGTTTTTTCCAAAGTAGAAGAATATATTTATGTACTTTTTAAAAAAGCATCAGCATTGCTTCATCACCCTCTTATTGATTTATATTGAAAAAACTACCCCTTTAAGTATGAACCCAGAGTATACTAACAACAATAAAAACAATTAGTTTTAGACAAAAGCATACGTTCCTTTATTTTTGTCAATTATAGGACAAAGGTAAAATAAAGTCATAACATAGTAAAATTAACAACAGAAAACTTGGATTTATTTAAAATAAAACTATCTTCACTTAATAAAATTATACAAATATATACATATCGCCAAGTCCCGGGTACAACTGAAAACGTGGTCCCAAAGGCCAATTCGTCATGAAAATCTCAGTAAATTGCGCAAACGCAATTTACGGTCTATCCCTTCTCTAGAACCTTTATTCGTTCATGTCTTTCGTCCTACTCAACAATTTTTGTTCTCATAACTAAAAAGCAGAATCAGAGTTAATTTATCATTATTTGTTGTTGAAAGAAGAAAACGCATAAATATATTCTTCTACTCCGAAGAAAACCGGTTATTTCATTTTTTTTCACTTTAGTTCTTGAATTTTAGATTTAAGGGTACTTTCTTCGATTTAAAAAAAAGTAGGGGTGGTGGAGCAATTTTGACATTATTTGAGTTGTTGAAAGAAGAAAACGCATAAATATATTCTTCTACTCCGAAGAAAGCCGTGTTTTTATTTTTTTTTACTTTAATTCTTGAATTTTAGACTTAAGGGTAGTTTTTTCGATTTAAAAGAAAACAGAGGGTGATGGAGCAATTCTGACTTCATATTCGTATTCAGGGGGCCAAAATACTATAAGACATGTAGGTCTTGTTCAATGAACAGACAACTTTTTTTTTTAATAATAAAAATTAAAAATAATTATTTTTAATTTTTATTATTTAAATACACAATTAAAAATAATAATAATACTCCGCAAAAAAGCCCAACTAATAGAAAAATAAAAAAGTAGGTTAATTTTAAATTTAGATCCAACTATTACAATGTTATAGATTTATTAAGTAATATATAACAAGTAATATTATATATATATTTCTCTAAATAAAGATGTCTATTGACTTTTTAAAATTGATTTTCTTAAAAATTTCTTTATTAAAAGTATTAATATTTAAATTTTATAGTAATTGCTGTTTTAAAAAATCAATCCGGGAATATTTATTTTTGGTCCGGGAATTTAAAAATAATAATTCACTAGACACCTTGAATTAATTTTTAACTTGATATAATAATTTTAATTCACTAAAATGAATTTAATTTTAGTTTTTAATAGAATTAATAAAAAAGAATTTAAATGTTTTTGGATATCGATTTTTTTCAAAAAATAGGTTATTATTGTATTATTTTTAGTTGTCAGTTATGGGAAAGTCGAGAAGCAGTCGAGAAGTTCGGTCGATGACAATTAGAAAATTAGACGATACGATTTGACAATTAACAAAAGAATAAACAAGATGATCGTTTGAAAACCAAAGACGATAACCAAATAATCGCTCGAAAAAATGAAATTCGCGGATCGAAGTGAAACACTAACTTACAGAAATATAAGTCATTTTTCACTGATTATCCATTTAAAAAATTATTGTTGATGTCTGCCAAACAAATACAGGGTTGCCACGGACTTAAAAAACCTGGGAAACCCGGAATTGTCATGGAATTTTTTTTCAGTCATGGAAAACCTGAAAAATCTGGAATTGTCAGGGAATTTTATAAAGCCTGATACTAAAAGCTCAATTTTTTGTATTTGAGTCGTAAAAATTTCAAGTTTTCAAGTTGACATACAACTTTTTGATTTTAAATTTAGTGCTTACAATTGAAATCAATATGGCATTTCTAAATTTTAGTTTCTTTTGGTCTCTATCTTCCTTTAAATAATTTTTAAATTAATACATTTTAGAAACCCCAAAATGTTATGAAACTGAAGCTACCAACTTTTATGCAATGAAAATTTTTTCTTTTGCTAATTGTTTTTTAATGTAAGAAGCCCTTTAAAAAATTGCAATCGAAAAAAATTGCTTCTGAAGCAAGGAAATAATAATTTAGTTAAAATTTCGGGATATTTGGAAAATCTACGAAAAAATAATTAAAAATCACTAATTTCCTTGCCTTCCTTAGATCCTCTTACAATTTTTTTAAATGACTTGTCACATTAAAATAAATAATTTGTAAAAGAAAAAATTGCTTATGAGGTGAGGAAATAATAATTTTGTTTAAATAATATATGGATTTTTCGAATATCTGTGTAAAAAATCAAAATTAATAATTTCCCCGACTTCGATCTTTTAAAATTTTTTAAAAGGCTTCTAACATTAAAATAAATAATTAGCAAAGAAAAAATTGTCATTGAATAAACGTAGGTAACTTCAGTTTCATAAAATGTTATTAAAATGCTTTTTAAAATACTGGTTTAATAATTGTGAAAAATTCTAAACTTAACTAAATTTTTAAATTTAAAAAGATTTGCTCCTCATCTTTCTTCGGAGCGTATCTCAAATAACCTTACAAATTTTAACTTAATTTTTTGTTAATAATGAAATTAAAAATTAATAACTTATTTTGTTAACAATTTACTTAAAGGATTTTATACTTTTTGTCGTAATTAGCTAAAAACATACCAAAACAATTTTATTTCTGGTTTGGAATTTTTTAAGAAATGGTCTGGAAAACCTGGAAAAGTCATGGAATTTTAAAATCGATGTCTTGTGGCAACCCTGAAATAAATAAGTAAATACACAAGTAAATAAATAAGTTCCATTACAACACAGACAGCGCAGCATTAGCGAGTGAGGTATTTACGTATATTTAAAAAAATTTCAACAGACACTACGTGCATCAACGAACCTTAAAAAATTCAACAATTTATATTATCAATCGTTTATTAAATCTATACATATATGTGATTTGTGTATATGTAGGAGTTTATATCTGCATATGAGCAGTATACATGTGTATGTAATTTATGAACATGTGTGAGTATACATGTACATGTGATTAGTGTATATGTGTGAGTATACATGTGTGGGTGTTATGCGCGCATGCTTGATATTCATAGAACAATACTGCGCATGCCTGATATTCATAGAACACTACTGCGCATTCCTCACATTGATAGAACACTACTGCGCATGCCTGACATTCATAGAACAATAGTGCGCATGCCTGACATTGATAGAACACTACTGCGCATGCCTGATATTCATAGAACACTACTGCGCATGCCTGATATTTAAAGAACACTACTGCGCATGCGTAATATTGACAGAACACTACTGCGCATGCCTAATATTGACAGAACACTACTGCGCATGTGTAATATTGACAGAACACTACTGCGCATGCGCAACAGTGATAGAACACTACTGCGCATGCGTAACATTGACAGAACACTACTGCGCATGCGTAACATTGACAGAACACTACTGCGCATGCGTAATATTGACAGAACACTACTGCGCATGCGTAACATGGACAGAACACTACTGCGCATGTGTAATATTGACAGAACACTACTGCGCATGCGTAACAGTGATAGAACACTACTGCGCATGCGTAACATTGACAGAACACTACTGCGCATGCGTAATATTGACAGAACACTACTGCGCATGCCTAATATTGACAGAACACTACTGCGCATGTGTAATATTGTCAGAACACTACTGCGCATGTGTAATATTGACAGAACACTACTGCGCATGCCTGATATTTAAAGAACACTACTGCGCATGCGTAATATTGACAGAACACTACTGCGCATGCGTAACAGTGATAGAACACTACTGCGCATGTGTAATATTGACAGAACACTACTGCGCATGCGTAACAGTGATAGAACACTACTGCGCATGCGTAACATTGACAGAACACTACTGCGCATGCGTAACAGTGATAGAACACTACTGCGCATGCGTAACATTGACAGAACACTACTGCGCATGCGTAATATTGACAGAACACTACTGCGCATGCGTGGCACTAATAGAACACTACTGCGCATGTGTAATATTGACAGAACACTACTGCGCATGCGTAACAGTGATAGAACACTACTGCGCATGCGTAACAGTAATAGAACACTACTGCGCATGCGTAACAGTAATAGAACACTACTGCGCATGCGTAACATTGACAGAACACTACTGCGCATGCGTAACATGGACAGAACACTACTGCGCATGCGTGACATTGTGAATATGTATACATTTGTGTTAATATTATTTTTAAAAGATATACATATATATACGGCTAGGGTCGGTCGGTCGGTCGGTCGGTCGGTCGTTCTTCAACTTAATATAATAAGAGATGTTTGCCTATAGAATTTTATTTAAATTATTTTAAATAATTGAATTCTTTTGGAAAATTGAATTAAAATAGTAGATATTATAAAGAATTGAATTCCTGCAACGAATTTTATTATTCTTGAAAGAATCTAAATATTTATAAAAATAATTTAATTCTTGCAAAGAGTTTTATAAAAATTTTTAAATAATTGATTTCTTTCGACTAATTTTATACAAATTCTAATTCAAATAATTGAATTCCTGAGAAAATTTTTATTATTCATGAAAATAATTTAATCCTTACGAAGATTTTAAAAAATATACTTGTATATTCTCTCCCATTATATCTGAGGGTTAAAAGTTGCGCAGAAAATGTGTACGATCTGATGCGCGCGAAATTATTTTTCTGACATTTTATGTATTTAATTTAGGGGTTAGGTTGCCATATTTATTCATTTCGCGCCGGATAAGGAAGGGATTTCTCAAGATGGTTAATTTGTCCCTCTGTTAGAGAAATGGCACGAATATCTGTCAATGGTGAATTTGAACATTTAGATTGTTATCCAATAGCTAACTCTCAAATATGAACGATTTGTCCCTCCAGATGTTTAGTCCAATACTCCAGTTTTGTCAGTGAATAATATTGAATTCTTGCAAACGATTTTATTAGAATGTTTAAAAATGGTTGAATTTCCAAGAAGAAATTTATTACTTTTAAAAATAATTGAATTCTTTTTAAAAATGCCTCAGAATAATTGAATTTTCTGGAATAATTTTGTTATTTATGGACATAATCGAATTCTTTTGAAGAATTATTTATGTAAATAATAGAATTCATGGGAAGAATTTTATTAAAATCTAAAAGAATAATTGAATTATTTCAAATAATTTTAAAAAAACAATTTTTTAAATAATTGATTTTTTCAATGAATTTAAATTAAATTTTTAAGAATAATTACATTTTTTGGGCAATTCCTGTAAAATTATATTAAAAATAATTGAAATCCTGGAATAAATTTTAATATTTATAAAAATAAAATTTTTTTTCAAAATGCTATTCTAAATTAATTGAATTTCTGTGGAAATTTTATTATTTATGAATATAATTGAATTTTGGATGAATTTTATCAAGTTTTTTAAAAATAATTGAATTCTTTTGCGAAATTTTATGAAAATACTAGATATTGAAAATAATTGAATTTCGAATATGTTTTGAAAATAATTGAATCGTTTTAATGAATTTGATTATAATTTTTAAGAATAGTTTTTTCATTTTTGTATTAGCGAATTTAAAGTAGTAGGAATTCTCAAAAAAGAAAAAACAGAAATAGTATAGCTTTCAGTGGCTGAAATTTAAAAAAGTACCCAAATAGTAGCATAATGTAAAAAAAGTAGTAAATAGTAGGTTTTAGAATAATTGAATTCTTGACAAAAACTATCTTACATTTTTTTTAAATAATTGAATTCTTGCGACGAATTTTATTAAAAAATTTTTAAACAATTGTATTGAATTTTTCCAAAGAATTTTATGAAAAATTTGTTTTAAATAATTAATTGATGTGAACATTTTATTTATTAAGGAAATAATTAAATGTTTTAAAAAAATTTTATAAACATTTTTTTTAAATATAAATAAATTCTTTTTGGACATTTTTTTATCAAAATAGTAAATATTGAATGTAATTAAATTTTGAAAAATTTCTGAAAATAATTTAATCATTTGAAAGTATGTTGATAGTAATTTTCTACTAATGAAATAATGCGGATTCGTTTACCAATTGAATTAGTAACAGTTTTACTAATCTTTAGTAGTTTTTTACTAATTGCTAGTAGAAAACTACTAATTCATTAGTAAGGCGTTTACTAATTTGAAATAGTAAAAAATCCGTTCTACTAATTGAATTAGTAATTTTCTACTAGCAATTAGTAAAAACCTCCTAAAGATTATTAAAAACTGTTACTAATTCAAATTGATAAACGAATCCGCACCAGTTCGCAGATTTAGATAGTAGTGTTAAAGAAAAGTATCTTTTAATGTCACAAACCTAAAAAAAAATGTATGAAAATAGTAGTAAATCGTAAAAAAGTAGTAAATAATAGTAGGTTTTAGTAGATGAATACGAAGCCTGCGCAAATTATAAAATATGATTAAAAACTCCTTAAATATTCCTGAAATTGGTTACTTGGAGGTTTACGGGGTCGCTGATTACGAATTCGACATCAGCTTTATTTAAAGTATCAGATTTAATATTTTTTTGAATTTTGAAAAACTAATGTCAGATTTGTAATCAACGACCTCAAAATAACCTTAGGATACAAAGTTTTATACACCCAGAGAAAAATATTATTTAAACCAAATATATTTTATTTGAGTTAAATAAACGTATATTTGTCTCAGAACCAACTAGACTTTTTATTTCTTTTAAATAAAAATTTTATTCGACCCAAATAAAACATATATTTGAGATAAATAAAATTTTATTTAAACCAAATAAAATTTATTTCAAACAAATAAAAAGTCTAGTTGGTTCTGAGACAAATATACCATTTCTCTGGGTGTAAAAACACTGCAAAAATAAGTGTCTTTTTTTATATATCTTAAAATAAGATGTAAAACTGAAAAATCGTATCTTATATCTTATAAAATAAGATGTTTTCTAAAGTATCTTACTGATTTCTAAGATGCTTCGTTTTAGCAATCAGTTTTCCCCAAAAAATATGCTGAAAATGTGTTCGAAGATACTTTTAACATCTTAAATTAAGATATTTCAAATATAACTAAAAAGTGTCTACCAAAACATCTTAAATTAAGATACTTCTTTTTGCAGTGTAATCCATTAAACATTTTTTAAACACACTTTTGACCCATAAACACTGGAAATCTTCTCGACAGCCAAGGGGTTAAAATTTAAATAATAACCTAGTTAAATATAATTTCGCATTTATTTATCTTAAATATTCGATCTTAAAAATTTTAGCATTATTACCCTCACGGATTTCTGACAATCCCAGTAAACGAAAACTAATTGAAATGAATTAAAAAGAATTCACAAAGAGCTTTCGTGAATCCCGCTTTGTGACAAATACGAATTGGAGCCATGATGCAATTTTCCTGAATTCGTGAAACTGTATTGAACTTCCGAACCTTCTATCCGTACCAATTCACTGGACAAGTTTTGAGCCTTTAATTTTTTTCAATTCGTTAGCACGAATTCAATGCATTCCTTGGCCATTTCTTTCGAATGCGAATTCGTTTGGACAAATTGGTACATATTGAATTAAATTCAATTGAATATACAAAGAGCTTGAGTGAATCCCGCTTTGTGACAAATACGAATTGGAGCCTACCAAAAATGTTAATTCGTTTCAATTCATTTGAATTAGTTTTTTTTTACTGGGATGACATTTGTTGGTTCGTTGCTCGCTAGAATTTCTGTGACCGCTCGTAACCTGTCAGAATAGTAACATACTCGTAAATATCCTACTTCTACATGCCCGCATGTAAGTACATAAACAAACCACATACAATCGTAGAAGACATTTGAAGGCTAGTAACTTGCGTGTTTTAGCCATGTTGGTGAGCCTGCAAATGACAAAACTAAATCTATCGTAGAAAACATTTTTATAAAACATTTAAGTTTATATACCAACTTTTTTTTACTTTTTATAAGCATTTCGTATTTGCTGCAAAAGGTTTTTTCTTTTGCTCTAAAATCACTGATTTGCAAAAAAAAAAAATTGTTTTTTAGTATATTTGACACTTCACTGTGCACGGTAAAAAGAAAAGTACTAATTTACTACCAATTTTGGTACTAAATCGTAATTTGGCTCTATTTTAATACCGAAATCAGCTCTAATTTAGAACCTGTTTTTTTAAAGTGTGAATTAAGGGACATGAAATTTATGATTGTTAATTTTAAAGTTTAAACTGAAAATAAAAAATGTTAAATAAAATATTTAACATACCAATTAAAATCTATATAGCATCGAAAAACTTATATAACTACATTAGATTTTACAGTGAACGAAACAATGTTTTGAAGTGATTTTCTCTCCTTTCAAGTGCACTTTGCACGTGCAATTCGTGTGGTGTAAGAGTAAAAAAAATGAAAAAAATCTCGTAAGAGGAAGTTTGTGAAGAGCTAAATTACGGAGATCTTCCGTATATTCGCACGCAAAGTGGAAATGGCAATTGTTACGATCTTCTTATGGCACAGGTGTAACAATTTAAAGGAAATGGCTTATTTTAGGAAACAGGTTTTCTTTAGCGGAAACAATTGTTATTTTCCAAAGAGCTTCCTATTAAAAACAGCACATATATAATAACGATGCAATTATTAACTATAATAGTTGCGCTTGAAACTTGAGATTATTTTAGAAAAAGTTTCTTTTTCTTTGTCGACTATTTCACGAGAATCTAAATTATAGAAATGATGAATTGTTTTGAAATTGAATCAGGGTTGCGACAAAAATTTAGTTTTGTGTTTCCCTGATTTCCAGACAAAATTTTCACTTTTTCCCTGATCCTTAAAAATATTCCGATTCACTCTAAAAATTATTCTCAAAATCTGAATTAGTAGTTTTCTACTAATGAAGAACTGAATTAATTATCTGAGTCGAAGACATCGGAGTAATCGATTTCTTCATGCAATTACTATTGTCATAATAATTAATAAAAATCTTCTTATAAATTCAGTTATTTTTAAAAATTTTAATAAAATTCATTGCAAAAATTTAATTATAAAACTATTTTTAAAAATATTAAAACTCATTGTAGGATGTCAATTATTTTTAATACAATTTTAATAAAATTCTTTTGTAAGAATTCAATTATTTTCATAAATATAATAAAATTACTTTTTCAATTTCTTAAAAATTTTCTCTAAGGAATTTAATTACTTTCAATAATTATAATAAAATTTTTTAAAACAACTCATTAATTTCAATTTTTTTTATTATTATGATAAACAATAAAATTATTTTTTCCAGCTATTTTGATAAATAATAAAATTCTTTGGAGATTTAAAACTAAATTTCATTAAAAATTTAAGATAATAATTGAATATTTGAAACTTTATAGTGTATATTTTCAGAAATAATTAAATTTTCAAAGATTTTTTAATTGAATTCTTTGTAAATTTTAATTGTTGTAAAACTGTAATAATATTTCAATTTTTATTTTAAAATAAAATAATTAAAGTTTTGAATAATTTTATTTAAAAATTTCCACAAAATAATGATTGAATTTTGAAAGAATTGTAGTTATAATAAGTTTTACGAAGTTTTAGAAATAGTTAAATTTTAAAAAGTTTTAATGTTGAAATCATTTAAAATATTTTAATTCCTATGGGAAAATAAATACATGGTGAGAGAATATATGTGACCTGGTCTATGAAAAGGGACCTTACGTGTCAAAAAATCATTTTTTACTTTTTTGTTGATTCGGATAGAGTTTGAAACGCTCTTTAAGATGGTGAAAACCAAAAAGTCATAAGTTTATTAGAAGTGTTTTAAAAAATTTTTTAAAGTCAAAAGAAATAAGAGTAAAAATATGAAAAAATGATTTTTTTGTTATTATACAAATTAAAATAACGAAGACGATAATTTTTTATTATTTTAAAAAGTTGACAGTTTCTTTGACAACTGTCAACAGTTAAAATTCAAATTTGATATCATTTTCGTAATCAGCGACCTCAAAAAACCTTATTACTTTCTTTTTTATAAAAAACGATCACTTTTTAGAGAAGTTGACAGCTGTCAACTGTCAAATTGTCAATTTAACATCATATTCGTAATAAGCGGCCTCGAAAACCCTTGATCGAAGAGTATTTCTTCTGCTTTTAAGAAGAATACTCTCAAGTAGAGAATAATACTCTTAAAATAAGAAGACGTTTTTTGAGTCATATTCAAGAGGAAAAAATGCATCAAAATAAGTAAAGAGGAATCCACTTAAAACAAGAATATTTTTTTTGGTGTAGACTTTGGCATTTTGTTATTCGTCGATTCATTATAATACAGTCTGTTTTTGTGGGAAAAAAAATATTTTTCTATAGTCGGCAAAAATGTGAATTGACTTATTTTAAAAGTTTCTTTTCAATTTCCAATATATATGTATTATCCAATATTGGTGAGAGCTTATTGAAATTTTTGCCTCTCTCTCATTGACAGCTGAATGCCGCTAATTAAAAAAGCGCGAACGCGGATAAGAACCAAAAAAGTGAATGGTGTGTGAAAAATGGGTATGACGATGAAGAAGTTTGAAAATGGGAGAAATCGCACTAACAAGGATTCGTTATTGGAAAAAGTCTAGCGTTATCACGTTCCTCTCGCTTCGTTGTACGTGCCTCGGTCAATTTTAATCGAGTCCTTCTCGCTACGAATGTATATATATCGATAAGCAGTATTCTCTTTTCTTTTCTCCATTTAAATTTTTAATATTCCTTTTTTCAATCTAGATGTACATGTATATGAGGCATTCCATGTCAAGTGATCCAGGTGGAGAAAAATTTTTCTTTAATCGTAGCAAAACTTGGGGCTTTTGTAGTACTAATAGATAGTAATTTTTCGTGAAAATATTTTTTTACCTAGTCCAATATTTTCCGAGGGGGAGGGGGTTAAATTTTTGGGCTTTTCAGTACAATGCTTATTTCGATAATTTTTTACTCTTAAACTATTAAACATAAAAATTTGGCAAGGTACATTTTGGAAAGGTTTTTTCATGCTCTTTCGATTGAAAATAAGCATTTAAAAAAAAAATTTTTTTTTGACCCAAAAAAATCAAAATTAAAAATAAATTTTAATTTTTTGGAAAAAAGGTCCCATTTTTTTTTTTTTTTTTTTTTTAAACGAAAGCTGAGGTTTTTTCCTAAAAGGACATATAAATGAAAAAGTGGGACAAGAATGTTTAAACATTGAAAAAATGAATTTTCTCGTAAACAGAGCTAAAAACCGGGTTTAGAGAGTAGAAACCTCTGTTTTTCAATGTTTAAACATTCTTGTCCCACTTTTTCATTTATATGTCCTTTTAGGAAAAAACCTCAGCTTACGTTTAAAAAAAAAAAAAAGAAAAAATGGGACCTTTTTTCCAAAAAATTAAAATTTATTTTTAATTTTGATTTTTTTGGGTCAAAAAAAAATTTTTTTTTAAATGCTTATTTTCAATCGAAAGAGCATGAAAAAACCTTTCCAAAATGTACCTTGCCAAATTTTTATGTTTAATAGTTTAAGAGTAAAAAATTATCGAAATAAGCATTACACCGTAAGACACCTGGATCACTTGACATGGAATGCCTCATATACATTGTGTAGAGAAGGAAATGTACGTGGAAACTTGGTCTTCTGGATATAGGGTTGACAGTTAGATAATCCCGGGGAATACAGAGGGTTGATAAGGGACATTTTATAGTTCCAGTATTCCAAAGGTGTTTCTATAAATTTTTTAGAGGAAATTGGACGCGAGTAGTGCTTTTGCACAGTGTATATGTATACTATATACTCAAAGTTTGTCGCTTTATATGACGGAGATAAATATAAGTACACAAATATTGGAAAACAATTAAGAAAGGTCACTGGCTTCAGGGAGGACTTTCAAACTATGTAATTTATTATAGAAAACTTTTTTGATATACACTGAGAGAAAAAAACTATTGGCCCAATAGCGCCAATGCTATTGAATTCAATTTTTTTAAGCAATAATTTAAAATATACTAATTCATATAATTTAGAAACAGAAGCATAATGTTGTCTAATGAAATATGTAAAATGGTTGAGATGTAGGAGTTAATACAATTTTATTTAAAAAAATATTAATTTTCGTTGACATTATTGCTTTAAAAGATTTGTTTTTTTGAAATTTTATTAAAAATTCTTCATTTTTAAAAAAATATAATTTTTCTAACAGTTTTTCTTTAAATTTAATTATTGAAGATATTTCTAACAGGAACTGGAATATTTTTTATTAAATAATTGAACTTTCCAGTGGTACTAGAGTACCACTCGAACTATCTTGGTAATAAGTTTATTCTAAATTTTTTTAAATTCAGTTACTATAGCAACAATTCGCGCGCTAAATTTTATTTTTATTCTAAATTTAAAATAAATAATTAAAATAATTTATAAATAATTTTAATTCTAAATTTTTTAAATTCAGTTACTATAGCAACAATTCGCGCGCTAAAGCGCGCGGCTCACTTCTTACTACCTTTTTTAAATAAAATTAGCAATTTTAAAAATAATAGAATTTGAAAACTTCTAATTTAAATTTTTTTTGAAAACACTAAAAAAATTCAATTTTGGAGAAATTACAAATAATTGCAGAAATTCAACTATTTAAAAAAAAATAATAAAATTCTTCTTATAAAATTCAACTATGTACAAAATTTGAAAAAAAATTTTATAAAAATCCTAATTATCTTTATAAATAACAAAATTCTTCTCCAATGTTAAATTATTTTCCTAAATGTCAAAATAATTCTTGTTCTAATATCAATTATTTTCAAAAATAAAATGCATTTTTCTAATTTCAATGATTTTCAATATCTACTATTTTAATAAAATTTCTCAAAATAAATTCAATTATTTAAACAAATTTTTAATAAAATTGTATGCAAACATTTAATTATTTTCATAAATAATATAATTTCTTTGAATTTTTTTTAAACTAATGGAGTTTCTTTAATAATTTTAATTGAAAATTTTAAAAGCATTTGAATTTTATGAAGAAGAACTTTATTAAAAGTGAATTGAAAATAATTGAATTCTTGCGGAGAATTTAACTATTTATAAAAATTGTTTCGAAGAATTTATTAAAATTTTTGGACATAATTGAAATTTATGGAAATATTTAAAAATATTTGAATTCATCATCCGAGGAATTCAATTAAAATTGTTTTGAAAATCATTAGATTTTTGTAAGGATTTTACTATTGAAAAAAATAATTGAATTGTTTAGAAGGATTTTACTATTTATAAAAATAATTAAAATGTTTTGCGAGAATTTAAAAAAATTTAAAGAAATAATTAAATTTTTATGAAGAATTTTATAGAAATATATGAAAATAATTAAATTTTTTCGAGAAATTCAATTAAAGTTGTTTCGAAAGTAATGGAATTTCTTTAAAGAATTTTATTAAAATTATGTATATTCAAAATCATTGAATTCATCACAAGAATTTTATTATTTTTTGAAAGTAATTTAATTTTTATATATAGAATTTTTTAAAAATATTTTGAGAATAATTTAATTATTTTTAAAGAATTTTAAATTCTTGTTGAAATTGCATTTTATTGAAATTTTTGAAAATAATTAAATTCTTTCATGTAATTTTATTTAAATTTAATTAAAAATAATTTAATTCATTTGTAGAATTTTACTATTTATAAAAATAATTGAATTTTTTCGAAAGAGTTATTAAAATTTTAGAAAATATGAACATTTATAATTAATTTTGTACTTAATAAATGAATTTTTTAAATTTTGATTATGAAATTATTTTAAAAATTTATATTTGAAGATTAAAAATATTTGTAATTTGCATAACAATAATAAATTGAAGATCACGTTCAGCGCGTAAAATTTTCTAGTAATAATATAATATACAATCTATCTAAAGATAACAAAAACAAAAGTATAAATAAAAGACAACTTCAGAGCGTTAGGGACAGAAAAAGTGAATGAAAGAATGAAAGAACATTCAAATTAGTATAGTTAATTTTCCAAATTTGCAATTAAAATTCTTCAAAAATACGATTATATTTCAAAATAATTTTTAAAAGGAAACAAATAAAATCCATTAAAATATTAAATTTATTTCAATAAAATTTATCAAAATTTTCAATTTTTCCAATTTTTTAAAATTATTTTCCGAAATACAATTATTTTTAGAAAATTTTAATTACATTTTTTCGAGAAACAATTTTTCGGAATTTCTGAATTAAATTATTCAAAATTTCAATAATTTTTGTTATACAAAAGTTTAAAAACTTGTTCTCATATTTATTTTTCCACAGGAATTAAAATTTCATATAATTTTATGAAAAAATAAAATTCTTTAAAATATACAATTTTACAAAATTTTCAATTGTTTCAATTTTCTAAAATTATTTTCGGGAATTCAATTATATCTTCAAAAAATTTTAATTACTATTTTTCAAAAACCTAATTTTTTCAGACTTTCCAAATTAAATCTTTTAAATTTCACGTCAGTGAAGTTCACAACGTTTATGATCAACGATTGAAAGAAAAAAATATGTTTCTTGACGAAAACAATAGAATTCTTCTTTTACAAATTTTTCTTTTTCAAGTTATTATTCAAAAAACTATACAAAGCTTTTTTTAAACAAAAATATATAAATATTTGAATAGAAAAATATTTTTTCTTCTAAATCTTTGATTTTATAAACGTTGTGAAACTTCATCAACGTCAAATTTCAATTATTTTTTAAACCCTTTCAGTCACGCAATTATAGGATAATAGGACAAAACATTATAAACGCTATTGCAAATAGGGTTTGTGGGGTCAGATTTGCAAAATTTTTTAAATTCAAAATGGCGGATCCAATATGGCGGACGAATTTTAAAAAATTCAACGGATTCACTTAAAACTTGTTACTTGGGGGTAATTGGGGTCGCTGATAACGAATCTGGTATTAAGTTTTAAAATTTCAAAATGGGGGATCCAATATGGCCATATTGAATTGGCCATTTTGAATTCTGAAAATCTGACTTAAAATCTATGTTCTTTTGAAAAAAGTTTCATTGCAGAAAAATTGTTTTGGAAATAATTCAAATTGACAATATTTATTGACATATATCTACTTATATCTATAGCCATCTTATATCTATTATTATAGTTAATTTCTTATTTTTACCTCTTTTTTTCCTATTTATTTTCTCTGGGGAAAGATTTAAAATTTTCAACGTCAGGAATTTTTTTTTCTGCTTTGAATAAAAAGTCTCCTTAAAATTGTAAATTTTCTCCCTTTGAGGCGTCGCGTTTCTCATTACATGAGTTAGTTTGCTACACGCATATTTGTATAATATCACGGAAGCCATTATATTCGAGGCATATATATGAAGCCGCATTTATGTATAGTATATTCATTCAATGATGTAACCACGATTTCTTTCCTGTAGCCTTCGTTATAATATCATCGTTATTCGCCCGCAATTGTAGTTTCACCCCCTTTTCAATAGCTCGTTCCAATAACGCAGAGATAATACCCTCATCATTATCACCGTTCAGCTTTATATCATATTCGATTGATTTTCCAATTTGTAGTAAAATGAACACTTTTTTGATTAACATAAAAAAATTGCATCAATTTTCTTCACTATAAAAACTAAGTCTTACAGTACTTTCAACTCAATCGCCTTTTTTCTTAAATTCAACTTATTTTTGGACTTAAAATAAAAATAAGATTATAATTTTAATATTTTTTACAGAAGTTTCTGTATAAAATTTTCATTTTGTTTTTATATTACAGTTAACACATATTGACAATTTTTAGCATTTTTAAATTTTGTTTACAATTTTTCAAAGATTCTTAAAATTGCAACCATTATATGTAGCATAAAAACGTTATACCGCAACAATTTTAATATGTTTTTTTTCTCAATTTGATATCCTTAGAATAACTGTGAATTAATATTTCACCTATTCTGTTAATTTTCACCTATTTCACTTCTTCCGTAAACTTGTCCTTTTTTATATTTTCAATAAAAACTAGTTATTAAAATTATTAAAATTTTAATTGACTCTGAATTTAAATCATCAAAATTTGTCAACTTTTTAATTTTTCAATTTATCTTATTTTTATATTAGTATAAAAATAAGAATATTTTACACAAATTTTTGAAAATAATTAAATTTCTTCAAAGAATTTTGCGTTATTTATAGAAGTAAGTAAATTTTTGTCAACAATTTTGCAAAAATTTTGTTATTTATGAACATAAATAAATTCTTGACAAGAATTTGAGTAAATTTTTTAAAATTTATTATATTTCTGCGAAGAATGTTATTATTTTTATTTTTTATAAAGATAATTGAATTCGTGCCGCATGAAATTTTATTAAATTTTTTAAAGAAATTGAATTTCTGATAAGAATTTTGTTTTTTATAAAAATAATAGAATTTCTGCTAAGAATTTTGTTATTTATGAAAATAATTCGATTTTTTGACAAGATTATTATTTAAATATTTTTTTGAAAATAATTAAATTTTTCAACATAATTTTAATATTTATAAAGATAATTGAATTCTTGACAGGAATGTAACTAAAATTTTTGAAAATAATTGAATTTCTGCAATAAATTTTGTTATTTATGAAAAGATCATTTCTGCGATGTGTTTTGTTATATTTATGAAAATAATTGAGTAGAATATTATTAAAACATTTGATAATTAAAATAATAATAATTGATTATTTTATTGTATTTATTATAATAATAATATTTTTGTCCTTCTTTTTGTCGCCTATTTTGATAGAAAATAATTTACCTTTTCACCTATTTTAAGGGTAAAAGATAAGATTCAATGTGATCCCTGTTATTCAGAAAAGTAAAGAAAATCTCGAATCAATTTCTAAAATAAGGCGAACAGTTTGCAATTGACATCTATTTACGTGACATTTGTCTGACATTTCGCGCAGAGGGAGTTCTCGCAAGGAAGGTGGTTCACTTAGTCCGCATAAACCACAAGAAAGTCGAATGCTTGTTAATCCCAAACAAAGTAATGATCGTTCGCTTGTCAATTCGTATTCTGTATCGTTAAAAAAAGGTAGAAAGCATTTCACTATCGGAATATTACAATTTCCCGTAAATTGAAATAATTTAAATACGTTGCTATTTTTAACTCTTTTTGTGTCATTTTCTATAAATAATTAGGGTAAGTCCGGAGGAGATGGATAACTCAAATATATTTTGAATTATTATTATAATTATATCAGAAATTTTAAAAAAGTATCACTCATTATTATTATTCTTCAATAATAATGATAAAATAAATGGAATCAATAACAGGGTTGCCACAGATCCGGGAAGTCAGGGAAAACTCAGAGACAGTAGAATTGGTCACGGAAATCAGGGAAAAGTCAGGGATTTTTAGTAAAAGTACTGGGAAAAATTGAACTTTTCAAATTCATAAGAAAACTTTCAATTTTGAATGAAATAAATTAGAAATTTTAAAGAACTTAGTTTATTAAAAAATTTTAATTACTTAAATTCTTCTGAAATTAGTAACATTTTTTAATACATATTTAATTAATTATTAAAAAATATGGATTTATAGAAGAATTTTAGTTAAAAACACTAAAAAAATTGAATTTTGAAGAAGTTACAGATATAATTCCAGAAATTCAATTATTTTCAAAAGTAATTTAAAATTCTTCACAGAAATTCAATTATGTTAAAAAATTATTGAAAATTCTCATAAAAATTTCGAGTATCTTAATAAATAATAAAATTCTTGGGGAAATTTTAATTATTTTCAAAAAATTTTCTCAATTCAATGGATTTAAATATCTACTATTTTAAAATAATTTTCCAAAACAATTCAATTATTTAAAAAAAATCCTAATAAAATTCTAAGCAACATTTAATTATTTCCATCAATAATTAAAATTTTACAATAATTTAATTATATTTACAATTTTTTATTAATTTCTTATCAATAATTCAATTATTTTAATAAATAATAAAACTCATCGCACAATTTAAAATGATATTAATACAATTTTAATTTCAATTCTGTTGAAATTAGTTGAACTTTTTAATATTCTATTTAATATTATTTTCAAACTTTTAACGCAATTCCCAGAAATTTAATTGTTTTTAAGAATTTTAATAACATTCTTTGCGAAATTCAATTGTTTTCATAAATAACAATATTAATCACGAGATAAAATTATTTTGAAAAATATTAAAATTCTTTTCAGAAATTCAATTATTTTGAAGAAGAATTATTAAACTTAAAAAATAAATAATTTATTAAATAATTGAATGTTTATTAAAATTTGTCATAACAAATTTTAATAAAATTTTTAAGAATAATTACATTTTTCGAGAAATTTGATTAAAATATTGTATCAAAAATAATTAAAATCCTGCGATGCGTTTTATTATTCATGAAATTAATTAAAATCATCCCAAAAATTTTATTAAAATTTTTCTAAAATAATTAGATTTCGAAAAAGAATTTTATTATTTATAAAGATACTTGATATTTTGGCAAGAGTTTTTTATCATAATTGAATTTCTGCGAACAATTTTATTATTTATATAAATAATTGAATTCTTGAAAAGAATTGTGTTAAATTTTTTTAAATAATTAAATCCTTGCGACGAATTTTATAAAAATCTTTTTTAAATAATTGATATTTTTCGAAAAATTTTATGAAATTTTTTATTTTTAATAATTGAATTCCTATGAAAAATTTATTATTTATGAAAATAATTGCATTATTTCGAAGAAATTTATTAAAAATTTTGTAAATAATTGAATTCCTGTGAAATTTTGCCAAGAATTTTATTAAAATTTTTTTTAAATAATTGAATTTTGATAAAGAATTTTATTATTTATAAAGATATTTGAAATTTTATTTAATCATAAACGGGTTTAAATAAATAAGCCCTTTCGTACAGAAGTACTTAATGTAATTAGCATACAGTGCATACGGTAAATTAATTATTTAAATTATAATTTTGACAAAAATTTTTTTTTAAATTTTTAAACATAATTTAATTTTTGCGAAGAATTTTATTACTTTTGAAAATAATTTAATTCTTTCTAGAATTTTATTCAAGTTTATAAAAATTATTGAATTTCGGTGAAGAATTTTATTATTTATAAAAATAATTGAATTCTTGAAAAAAACTTCTTTGTTCAATTTTTTTTAAATAATTGAATTCTTGCGATGAATTTTATAAAAATCTTTTTAAGTAATTAATATTTTTCGAAAAATTTTCTGAAATTTTGTATTTTAAGTAATTGAATTCCTGTGAAAATTTTATTGCTTATGAAAATAATTGAATTTTTTCGAAGAAATTTATTAAAAATTTTGTAAATAATTGAATTCCTGTGAAATTTTGCCAAGAATTTTATTAAAATTTTTTTTAAATAATTGAATTTCGATGAAGAATTTCATTATTTATAAAGATAATTGAAATTTTGACTTGAATTTTTAAACATTTTTGAAAATAATATGAATTTCTGGAATGATTTGTAACTTTTCGAAAATTAAATTTTTTTTTAGTATTTTTAACTAAAATTCTTCCATTAATCTAGTATTTATGAAAATTGTAAAAGTTATTCGTTAAATAATTTATAAGTCATAATTTTATGATACTTTTTGAAAAATGAAGTTATTTAAAAAGAAATTATTGGCAGAAATAGAAAAAATTGAAGGTTTTGTATTAAAATTCCTGGTAATTTCATAGTTTGCGAGGCAAAAAAAAACATCAAAATTCAGAGTTTTCTCATTAATTTTCAAAAATTCAATTTATTTTTCCAGTACTTTTATTAAAAATCCCTGACTTTTCCCTGAATTCCCTGACCTGTGGCAACCCTGATCATGGTTTTAACTGACAATCAGTGACGGAATTTTAATTCTGAATCAGTTAAAAATAACTGGTTTTCAGTGAAAAAATAACTGATTTTCAGTAAAAAAAATAACTTAAAAATTAGTTAAACTTGACTATTTGAATCAGTCAAAAAAAAATTTACTGAAACATCAGTTATTTTTAACTAATTGTCAGTAGAAATATAACAATTTGAATTAGTGACTGACTTTTTGCTTCTAAATCAGTTATTTTTAAGTGATTCATATTTAGAGAGGAAATAAAACTTTGGATTTTATGAATTTTCTAAATATAAATATATCTATTTATTGTATCGATGTGACTGACCTTTCCCCAGTATCGTGATGGTAAGACCTGCCCGCGAGTTAAATCAAGATTTAATCGAATAATTCAGTTAGAGTCTAATGGCGTGGAATAATTTATTACGCTGAATTCAAGGGTTGGAGGGAATTTGAGGGGTGATTGAGAATGGCTTGAACTTTCGTGGACTATTAAGCCGACCTGTACATTCGTTGACTCTGTGGTTACTGTTATATTCCATATACCCTACAACCTATATCTATGAAATCGAGTAAGAGCAGATATTTGTGAAAGCTTCTCTCTCTCGCTATGGTGGTTGTTGGATCGTTTCGCAACCTATGAAGATCCTCAAAACCATTAAGATCGTAAAGACGAGTTATGATCAACCAGCTTACAACGAATATCAAATCAGAGTCACATCCACAAATTTATTAGTCTTTACAAGCAACATATTCATGAATATCTTAAATTAATTAAATCTTGTATCAAACTTGCGTCGTATATCCATTAATTGTATAATATCACACCTAACAGTTATTTTTCCATTAAAGATTAAATTAATCTCATTTAAATAGAACCTAAGCGTCTATAATTGTAAAGCAGGTTATTCCCTTTAAGATTGTAATTACATTTCCCTTTCTCCAGTTTACATTACAGTTCTTATGTTATTAGCGAGGAAATATCAGATCCAATTATATCTGGTAATTCAGGCTCGTTTACTTTCATTCTGTAGAGCAAATCCCACAATAGTCGGTGAATTGTAAAGGACTACTGGTTTTATCCTCTTAAATTTTCTTCATTGGATAAAAAGCGTATTTTCACTTTTGGTAATTCGCACAAAAGTATAATAAAAAATAAAAAAAAATTACCCGAAAAAACAATTTGATTTTATTCACTCTTGCGGCTGAAGTTTTGTGACTGACAGAAGACTATTATTCTAAAGCAAAGTAGAAGTGAATACTATAAATATACCTACGTGATGTATGTATAGAGAATGAGAAATTGAATAGAAACACAAATAACTGAATTCATGGTACCAATCACTAGGCACCGTCAGTTCTTATCAGTTTTTGTCTGACGAATGCTTGATGCACTCTCTCGGCGCTTAATGTAAAACGAATATCAGCGAATAGTACGAAATACGAATGGAGTGTTACTTGTGGACAAAAGGCACGATTTACAGAACTGATAAGGTATCCCCGATGGTACCATTGTTGATGGAGAGGACAATAGTGCCTGGCGAATGAACTCTATAGACACCTTTACCTCCGGGTCCAATCGCAAAATATAATTGGAAACTGAGAACACGAAATTCGGACTAGAGAAATTCCCTTCTATTTCCTACATGTATACATGATTAAATTACGATCCATTTAGACTGTTTTGTGTACACAGAATGGTTTGATTTTCCTAACACAATTTAAGCCAACGAATACAAATATGTAATAACGAAATTGTAACTGTTTATTTGCAGTTGTCAATTACATTAAGACATTGTCAATTAGCATAACTAACATAAAATTAAGAATGGTAATTATTCCATTTTTCAATATTTTAGTTTCATTTTTATTCAGTTTCTAAAACATAGAGTCCTGTCTGACTGAAAATGAATATTATTACTTATAAATCAGGGTTGCCACAGGTCAGGGAAAAGTCAGGGATTTTTAGTAAAAGTACTGGAAAAATAAATTGAATTTTTGAAAATTAATGAGAAAACTCTGAATTTTGATGTTTTTTTTTGCCTCGCAAACTATGAAATTACCAGGAATTTTAATACAAAACCTTCAATTTTTTCTATTTCTGCCAATAATTTCTTTTTAAATAACTTCATTTTTCAAAAAGTATCATAAAATTATGACTTATAAATTATTTAATGAATAACTTTTACAATTTTCATAAATACTAGATTGATGGAAGAATTTTAGTTAAAATTACTAAAAAAAAATTAATTTTCGAAAAGTTACAAATCATTCCAGAAATTCAAATTATTTTCAAAAATTATAAAAATTCTTCGCAGAATTTCAATTATATTTAAAAATTAAAAAAAATTCTCGTCAAAATTTCAATTATCTTTATAAATAATGAAATTCTTTATCGAAATTCAATTATTTTTAAAAATTTTAATAAAATTCTTGGCAAAATTTCACAGGAATTCAATTATTTACAAAATTTTTAATAAATTTCTTCGAAATAATTCAATTATTTTCATAAATAATAAATTTTTCATAGGAATTCAATTATTAAAAATAAAAAATTTCATAAAATTTTCGAAAAATATCAATTATTTAAAAAAGATTTTTATAAAATTCGTCGCAAGAATTCAATTATTTAAAAAAAATTGAACAAAGAAGTTTTTTTCAAGAATTCAATTATTTTTATAAATAATAAAATTCTTCACCGAAATTCAATTATGATAAAAAACTCTTGCCAAAATATCAAGTATCTTTATAAATAATAAAATTCTTTTTCGAAATCCAATTATTTTAGAAATAATTATTCTTAAAAATTTTATTAAAATTTGTTATGACAAATTGTAATAAACATTCAATTATTTAATAAATTATTTATTTTTTAATTTTAATAATTGAATTCTTCTAGAATTTTCTAATAAAAATTGATTTAAAAATGAATTACCGAATAATCGATTTATTATTTATGAAAATAATTGAATTATTGCAACGAATTTTATTACATTTTTTTGAGAAATTTTACTACTTGTAAAAATAATTAAATTCTTGTGAAGGATTTTATTAGGGTTTTAGTAAATAATTAACTTTTTTTTGAAAAATTTTATGGTAATTTAAATTATTATAAAACATGAAGAAGGAGATCACTCCGAGTCTTCGACTCGGAGTGATCGCCTTCTTCATGTTTTGTAATAATATTCTTATAAGTTGTTGAATTTTATAAAGGTTTGAATTTGAATGTTTTGAAAAATTTTAATTCCTACAGAAGAATTATAATGATTAAATATTTATTTAAAAAAGAAGTTATTGATTTTTTTTGAATAATTTGACAATTAAAGAATATTTGTAAATAAATGTAATAGAACATTTTTTTAAGTATCTAATAATTTTTAGAGTGAATCAGAATATTCTTTACGGTCAGGGAAAAAGTGGAAATTTTGTCTGGAAATCAGGGAAAAGTCAGGGAAAAATAAAATTAAATATTTGTGGCAACCCTGATAATACTTTTGTCTGATATACAGTGACTTTTATTATTTTAAAAAGTACTGAAATTTAAATATTCTGTCTGAATATAAATATGATTATTACGCATTAAAATACGCATTTATTTAGATATAAATATATGTCTCACTTTAATTAATTTTTACTACTTATTTTAAAATGTACTTAAATTATAATGTTCTGTCTGACTGAAAAAGTCTCTTACTACTTGTAATACTTTTGTCTGACATAATTGGACTTTTTTTACTTTTTTAAAATAGGTACTTATTAAAATTTTCTGTCTTGCTGAAAATGACTATAACTCCTTAAAATAATTAGTCTGACAAAAATTAATTGTTACTACTTATTTTGAAAAGTTCTCGAATAGAAATGTTCTGCCTGACTGTAAACAACTTTTACTACTTAAAACACATACTCTTCTCGGACATACATGACTTTTTTTACTTCTTTTAAAATTTACTTGAATTAAAATGTTTCGTTTAACTGAAAATTACTATAACTACTTATAATACATTTACCTGCATTAAATTGACTTTTACTACTTATGTTGAAAAGTACTCGAATTGAAATGTTCTGTCTGCCTAAAAATTACTGTTACTCCTTAAAATAGGTTTGTCTGCCATTAGTTGACTTTTACTACTTCTTTTAAAAAGTACCTATTTGAATTAAAATGTTCTGTCTGACTGAAAATTACTAATACAACTTATAATTCTTTCGCCTGACGTAAATTGACTTTTACTACATATTTTAAAAAGGAAATTAATTAAAATGTTCTGTCCTACTGAAAATGACTAATACTACTTATAATTCGTTTGTATGACGTAAATTCACTTTCACTACTTCGTTTGTCTTTTACTAGATTTAAAATATTTTGTCCGACTAATAATGATTTTATTTCTATTTAAAATACCTTTGTCTGGCATAAAATGACTTTTTCTACTTATTTTGAAAAGTACTCGAATAAAAATGTTCTACCTGACTGTAAAAAACTATTACTACCTACTTAAAACACATACTTTTGTCTCACATAAATGACTTTTTCTACTTCTTTTAAAATTTACTTGAATTAAAATTTTTTGTTTGACTGAAAATTACTATAACTACTTACAATACTTTTACCTGCAGTAATTTAACTTATACTACTTATGTTGAAAAGTACTCAATATTATTAAAATGTTCTGTCAAACAGAAAATGGCAGTACTAATTATAATTATTTTGTCTGACATATATTGACATTTTCTACTTCTTTTGAATTGTACTCGTAAAAAATGTTCTGTCTGACTGAAAATGACTATTACTACTTAAAATACATTCTTTTGTTGGACATAAATTGACATTTTTATATATATTTTAAAAAGAACTTGAAGTAAAATATTGTGCCTGACTGAAAATGACTGTATTACTACTATAATAATACTTCTGTCTAGCAAAAATGGACTTTTTATACTTATTTTGAAAAGTACTTTAATTAAGCAGTTATGTCTACTGCCCGTGTAGAAATCACCATGCTATGCCTAAAATGATTATTGGCCCTAGCTTGGACCTAACTTGGCAACCCCTTTTTATATATCCTGGTCTGGTCCTAACTTGGTACTAGCTAGGAGATCCAGTTATGACTTAGAAAAATTTTTAGGAAAATAAAGTGTCAAAATTGATACATGAAAAACATGTAAAAATTGATAAATATTCTCAATTAATATTTATAAAATTAATTGATAATCATATTTGTTTAAACAATTTATTGTTTGACATAAATCAGAAAATTATACAAATACTATAAAATAAAGTTAATTTATTAATTTATTAATTCAGCAATTGTTTAAACAAATAATTGTTATTTACTAACTTTTTACACAATCAACCTAGAAACTAGCAGTTTTTTCTAATTTTGCAATAAGTAAATACTCAGATTAGTTAATTGCAAAATTTTAAAAGACTACAAGTGTCTAGACGCTTTATTGTCTTAAGAATTAATAAATAACAACAATTTTTTGTTTAAACAAATGCTGAATTGTTAAAATTATAAATTATCTTCATATTTCACTACTCAAGTGTAATAATTGCGAAGTTAGATAAAAAACTGCAAATTTTTAAGTAATTTGTTACAAAAGTTAATAAAACAGCAAAATTTATTTATTTATTTAAACAGATACAGACTGCAATATAATTATCATTAGTAAAATATATTTCTAATTTCGTTCGCTGATTTTAAGTTTCGTTTAAGTTGGTGCTAAACACTAAGAGATATTGCAATTCGAATGTGGGCTGACCCACCCAGGTCCAACCCAGGACCTACCTGGGCTTCCTAGTTTCATTAGCAAAAATTTCTAAGTCTAAGTCTAAAAAATTTTTTGCAACAAAAAATTAATGCTTAAAATGATTTAGAATAATGAGAAACGTGTTTTTAACATAAATTTTTTTGACATTTTTTTAAAAAGTGGATCACCCGCTTAATTAATTAGGAAAAATTTCCAAGTCCAAAAGACGAATATTTTTTTTAGACCAAGAAATTAATGTTAAAAATGATTGAGAACAATGAAAAACCTGTTTTTAACGAAAATGTATAGATATTTTTTTTCTTGATATAATATAAAAATATTAATTTTTGAATTTTTATATTTGGATATTATTTTATTATTATTGTCGTTGTTAAACTATTTTTTTTATTTATTATCGTGTATTAGTGTCAATAATTACTATATTGAATCATCAAAAGCAAGTCCACAAGTCACTGACAATAAAAATTTTGATCCCAACTAGTTTCATTAGCATAGTGGTTAGGGCGTTAGTCTCGTAGTCCGTAGGTCGTAGGTTCGATTCCCGCGTGCGTTAGATTTTATTTACTTCTTAGGTTTGCGTTTATTCCGATTTTTCTGCATTGTATTCGTATAAGTATACAATTTAATGATTATATATATACTGTAAAATAATTTAATTAACAAATTTCTAATTTTTTTATAATTTTTAATGTATATATTAGAGGAATATATATTAATCTCTACATATACTGACATTATTTATGAATTCGCTTTTGGTCATCATTTAATTAAAGAAAAATAATAATTAATTAAAACTAATACTTATTAATAATTTAGGTTATTTCTTTAGCAAATATTATAAACTAATTAAAATTATAATAAAATATATAAATAAACCACAGGTGTCTGGAAGGAAGAAAAAGTTTGCCTACGATGCCAAAACAATTCATTGTTACCCTCTGGTTCCTTAGCACCCTCTGAAAAGAGAAAACTTAACCCGAAAATCGATTAAAAAGTTTTTTAAAAACAAAAAATTCAAATTTTTAACTTTTCTTTTATTTGGTTAACGATTTTTGATAACATCTATTTACATATATGTGGGCAATTTCACGTCAGATTTCAGTTTACATTTTCAATTTTGAAAAAATTTGATTTTTGAAAAGTAGACTTTTTTTCAATGGTCTACAACTCGAAAATTATTGGACTTACAAAAATTTCGTTGAGACAAAAAAAGTTTAGTTATCCTTCAACTTTTAAATGTTGTTACAAAACAAATTTTTTTAAAAAAATAAAAAATTATATAAACAAATTAATTTTTTTTAAATTTGGACGTTTTAAAAAAATTTAAAGAAAAACATAGCTGGCAATGATAAAAATAGTTTGCAAAATGTTTCAGAGTGTTCTTCTTGAATTTGATGTGTTAAAATAAATTTTTAATTTTATCGTGCAAGTTTTATGCGCTCTGCACTGTGCACGTTTTTTGAAAAAATTAAAATTTTTCAAAATCCATACGATTGATTATTTATTATCGTAAGAAAAGCATACATAAAATTTGGCAACGAAAAATAATAAAAAATGTAGAATTAGTTGAATTTTTTAAAAACTACTAGTAAAATTTGTGCCATTCAAAAATAACCATTTCTAGGGGTATCAAAATTTTGTTTACATTTTTTCACTACCTGAAATCATATTACACTATAGAAGATTAATAAAAGTAATTTTTAACTGATTTACAATTTTTATTTATTTTTCAAAAACTTTGATTTTTAAAAAAAATAAAAATTTTTTGAAAAATAAAATTTTTTTGAAAAATACAAAATTTTTGAAAATCCATATGATTGATTGTTCAGAATTATGAATAAGTATATATAAAAATTAGCAATGAAAGTTATTAAAAATTACAAGAGTAGTTCAAATTTTTATTTTTTGAAAATTTTGCACAGTGCAGCGTGCGTAAAATTTGCACGCCGAGTTTAAAAATTTATTTTAACCCAACTAATAATTGTTTAATTGTTTTTGTAATTGTTTTGGCCAAATTTAAAATGTGAACTGAAATCTGACTTGAAATTGCCCACATATGTGTAAATAGATGTTATCAAAAATCGTTAACTAAATAAAAGAAAAGTTAAAAATTTGAATTTTTTGTTTTTAAAAAACTTTTTAATCGATTGTATCTAGAAAATTAAACCCTGTAAACACACACATAAATAACAATTATCAAAATAATTTAAAAATAATTTTTGCTCCTTAAAAACAATTTTTTCTGAAAAAAATTCCAAATCACCCCTATAAAGGGGTGTTTTTTCCATAAATGAACAGCTACGATTTTCGGGTTAAGTTTTCTCTTTTCAGAGGGTGCTAAGGAACCAGTGGGTAACAATGAATTGTTTTGGCATCGTAGGCAATCTTTTTTTTCCTTCCAGACACCTGTGAAACTGGTCATAACTAGGCTCCCAAGTTAGGACCAGGCTAGAATCGCATCACCAGCCATTGTTGGTCCAACCTACACTGCCAACCTAGGACCAAGCTATTAACAGGGCAAAATAGGTAGGACCTGGCTAGGACCAATTTTCATTTTCCACACGGGTGGTTCAAAATGACCATTACTACTTAAAATACTTTTGTCTGACGTAAATTGATTTTTATTACGTATTTTAAGAAATACTAGAATAAAAATGTTCTGTCTGACTGTAAATGACCATTACTATTTATTTTTTTACAGAAACTTCCTATTAAAGTGTTTCCACAAATGTACAATATAAAGATAAGTAAACAATATAAAATAGTGCTCATATATGACAGTAAGGTGGTGTTAGCAATTCTAATTAAGATAATACTTGAACCGATTTTCCACTGGAGCGTCGTATATAAAAGTCAGGGTCGAGTATTGCGGTGGTAACTCGCCCTTTCGTTCACGACTTCGTATAATAATGTCTCCCTTGAGTTTCCGTGACTCGTGAGTTTCTCTCGACTGGGGTCGTTTCGTTGATGGAAGTAATTAAAATAATGGACGCGACACTCGGCTGTATCGTTTAAGAAAATGTGAGAAAAACTGCACGCCGATATTGCAATCTGGTCATTAACGAAACACTTTAACTCTATACGATATATACACAAATTTGCGCCATTTTGTTTTACATTTAGTTTTAACTTTAAATTACTTTGGCGGTAATTTATCATCACACGTGAAACGTTTTCTTGCACTTAACTGAAAATTAAGTATATCATGAATTTAAAAATTTATTATTGAAATTCTTCTGAAATTAGTTGCATTTTTAAATATCCTATATATTTAATTAACTATTAAAAATATTGGATTTATAGAAGAATTTTAATTAAAAACACTAAAATTAATTGAATTTTGAAGAAGTTACAAATGAATGAAGAAATTTCATTATTTTCAAAACTAATAAAATTTTTCTCAAAAATTCAATTATATTGAAAATTTTTTAAAAATTCTCGTCAAAATTTCAATTATCTTTATAAATATTCAAATTCTTCTCTGAAATTCAAATATTTAGAAAAATTTTAATTCCAGTGTTCTTTTAACACCTCACGATCCATAAATTTCGTAAGACATTTAGGGTGGAGGGGGAGTCTAGCTAGTTCTTACGAACAATAGAAAAAATGGCGCTAATGTATGTAAAATATCTTTCGTGGGAGGGGGTAAAATTTTCCAAAAAAATATCTTACGTAATTTATGATCGAAATTTATTTATTCTGTACTATTTAAGGAAATGAAAATAATTTATAACATTTCGTGTCAAATTGAAAAATCTTTTGTCACTGTTAATGAAGGATGGAAATTATTTCTAGTCTTCTAAAGATTTTAATGAAAAGTTTTAGGAGAAAGTATATGTGTGTTGGTGTTGTGGTATACAAAACTTTGTCATTTCCGGAATCTCTGTTACATTTGTGTTGAAAGTCGTATCGTTGCGTTGGCGGAAATTGTGGAAAAGACACGACACTGCGGACAGTTTTAAGGAACGCCAACTTCCGCTTTCTCTGACATTTGCATCACCTAAATTACGATACTGCATGTTGAATACCTTAAATAAGCTCGCATTCGAAAAAAAGTAAATTAATATCTTCTTTTTAAAATATTAACTTACTTTAAAAAAAAAACACTTTTTATTTATTTGGATATTGAATACTGCCTTTAAAATGCGATTTAGAAAATGTTTATAGGTTCTTATATTTTAAGATAGAAAGTAGAAAAAAATATCGGACAATTTGAACAAATTTGATCGATTAATTTTTTTTCTAAAGTATAAGAAATAAAATGTTTGTCAAAAAGCGAATCTAATATAGAGTTGCGTACGGTACAAATATTCATGTACGAAACCCTAAAAAGTAGAAAAATATTTTCTATTTTCAATGTTTTATTAAATTATGTGACTAAAGTCAATTATCTACACGGTATATGAACGAGTTTACGATTCTATAGAAAATTTCTTTCCAACATACCTATGTAAATTTTTCATTCACTACTGCCGTTGGTTCTAGTTTTGGAAAAAAACATTCCACTCACGTTTTTATTGTAACACATTCATGAAATTCAGGAACAATTGATACAAATTTCGCTTCTATTACTTTCAATATATATATAAGGAATTTTCAATTTACTTTTTTAATATATTGGAACAACTCTTTTTAAAATCAAGCAATTAGGTTTTATTTAAAATTCTATATATGCCACATTCAAAAAATAGACATCATGATACTGATTTAAAAACTTATAAGAAAAATATCAAGTGAAATCAAATGATAATTTTATTTTACTTTTCCATTATTTTTTTTCCATCTTATCGAAATTTCTTTTACCCACTCGAAAAGACACTGAGCGGATTTCGCAAATGGATTCTCCTTCCGCCTCGTTTCGATGCGAATCGGGAAGCATAAAAATGAAAACGAGAAGAAATGCTGCGACAGAGGGCTTATAGTTGGATATTTTTCGAAATTCCATGTATACTCATTTTCATTTTCTTCTCGGGTATATATTGTTTTTTAAATTTAAATTGTCATTTTCAATTGACATGTGATGGGTCTATAAAAATTGCGCATTCTTAAAAGGGGGAAAATTTGGAATGTTATTTTTATTAATACTGCGATGATACATATATTTATTTTCATATAATAATAAATTCTTTTTTCTTTCTTCATTTCTGATATGGATCAAGTTATAGAGATTATGTTTCGCATCTCCAATTATTTCCCCAGAGAAAACGATTCTGTGGGGTGAAGGCGAAATTGTGAAAATTTAATTAAGGTCTCGGATCGATGGAATGCACAACACAAAAAGTTTTAAATACAAGCAGTTGATATTTTAATTTCTAACATTATTAATTTTTATAATAATATTTTTCCTCCAGTCACTTTGGATAAAAATTTTGATAACAATATTTCATTCATATGAGTGATTCTTCACGGAGTGGTAACTTTTAACTACGGTAACTTTTTTTGACTCACTTTTTATTCAAAGTCAAATTTTATTCGAAATAAAAAATAACACCAAAATGGATTATTTTAATCTTTTTTGGTGTTAATTTATTCTGCAACGCTTACTAATACCTACATTTGTCTGACGTAAATTGACTTTCACTACTTATTTAAAAAATTATTTGAATAAAAATCTTCAGTATGACTGAAAAGTAATATTACTACTAACAATTCTTTTGTCTGTCGTACATTGAATTTTTTTTCTTCTTTTGACGTTCACTCGAATTAGAATGTGTTGTAATATTTTAATTTAAGGAATTTTTAACTAAAATTGACTATTACCTTAAAATACGTTTAGCTGACATTAAATAACATTTACTACTCGAATTAAAATATTATATCTGACTAAAAATGACTGTTACTCCCTAAACTAAGTTTGTCTGACATTAATTGACTTTAACTACTTATTTAAAAAAGGATTTGAATTAAAATGATTTTTGTCTGACTGAAAACGACTAAAACTACTTATAATTTGTTTGTCTGACGTAAATTGACTTTTACTACTTATTTTAAAAAGATCTAAAATTAAAATGTTCAGTATGACTGAAAATGAATATAAAAACTTAAAATATTATTGTCTAACAAAAATTGGTTGTTACTACTTATTTTAAAAAGTACTCAAATTAAAATGTTCTGTCTGATTGTAAATGACATTAACTACTCATTTCTGTCTGAATAAAAATGACATTTTTCTGACATTAATTAACTTTATCTACATATTTTAAAAAGATCTCGAATTAAAATTTTATGTCTGACTATGAATGAATGTTACTACTTATACTTTTTTCTGACAAATTGACATTTTCTACTTATTTTAAAATGTACACGCATAAAAATGTTCTGTCTGACTAAAAATGACATTTTTTTTAGTTAATTAACTTTATCTACTTATTTTAAAAAGTGTTTTAAATAAAATGTTCTGTCTGAAAATGACTAATACTACTCACAATTGTTTTAACAAGCGTAAATTACCCTTTACTACTTATTTTAAAAAGAACTTAACTTAAAATAATCTGTCTGACTTTCAATGAATATAACTACTTAAAATAAATTTTTTTTCTTCGTCACAAATTGACTTTCTATATTTTTATTATTATTATTATTATTATTATTATTATTATTATTATTATTATTATTATTATTATTATTATTATTATTATTATTATTATTATTACTAGGGCATTATTATCACTTTTATATTAAAATAAAATGATTTAAAAGTCTATTTTTACATTTAAAAAAGATTTTGTGAATCTTTTTTATTTTAAAAATTAAAAAATTATAAGACAGTATTAATAACAAAAAATGCAACCTTATTTATAAAGAATTGTTTGTTATTTGTTAATTAAAATTTAATTCTTTCAAGCAAATATTAAATTTCAGAAATTTAAATAAAATTAATTTTTCAGCATCTATAATTTTTATCTATCTATATTAATAAAATCAGACTTTTGTCTGTACATTGCACGAAATTAATTTTTTCTAGCATAATTTATTTATTTGAACAACGGAGAATCCAAAAATGGTAATAGAAAATTTCCTGTCTGTATGTATGTATGTATGTGTGTGTGTATGTATGTATGTCCGCAAAATTTTGTTCGCGTATAACTTGAAAACGTCTTGACCGATTGAAGTAAAATTTAGCAATCTTTTAGGTATTGGTCTAACTTAAAATATTAGCTATATTTGAATAAAAAATATTAAGCTGAACAAAAGTTATAAAATTTTCAAAAAATTCAAAAAATTTTTTTTTTTAATTTTTGCAGATTGGCATAAATTTTTTAATTTATTAATAATATAAATGATTTTAAAGATATATAACAATAAATTAAATTAAAAAATAGGTAATATTAATATGAAAAAAAATTATGAATTTTCCAAAAAATTCGAAATTTTTTTTTTAATTTTGACAGATTGCTGTAAATTAATCAGTTATGACTTTTGTAAGATATATATAAACAATAAATTTACAGATTTTAAACATATTAATTAGAACGGAAGGTATTCAATTTTTTCAAAAAAATTATAATAATGGAAAATTTCCAAATTTTATATTTTTTAATGTATATTTTTTAAACTTTCTGTAATTAAATATTGCGTGTTATTTAGTTATATTTTAGCATAATTTTGAAAAAAATACTGTCCTTAATTAAAAGATGGAAGTAAGTATAAAAATGTTTTTAATATCAAAAAATTGAAAAATTGTAATTAACAGACCAATTACTATCAAAATTGATACTGCAGGAATTTAAGAATACCTGTGATATGATACTTGCATTATGATACTGGGATAAAACTTAGATAGTAAAAAGTTTTGTTATTTTAATTCTAGATTTAACTTTTAGGGATGTTTTGAGCATTGTCAAGGCAAAAGTTAAACAAGGTGTCTATTATTATTTTTGTTTAACAAACTATCCGGTTTTCCCAGCTTTGTCCAAATTTTTCCAGGTGTATCTTTTCTCATCAAATATAAATTTTCTTGATAAGAATTAACAATAAATAAAACTACAAATGGCTACAAAAATTCACTTATTTTATGAAAATACTCTTCGACGGGTTTTTGTTTTTACTAATACTTTTAACAGGGGTTCTACCAACTGGAAAAACGGGAAATATGCAGGAATTTAATTTAATCGGGAAAACTGTGAATTTAGCCTGCAATATAGGTCTTATTTTAGATTTTATCAATTATAATACAATTAGTTTGAATTTGACTTCAGTATAACTCCAAAAACTGATGGAAATTTTGGATTAACTTATAATACAATAATTAAATTTCTACAAATAATTGACAAACATTGTTCTCTGCATTTTAATTAATTAAAAATAAATTATTTGGTGATAAAAAGTCAATCACTGATTTAAAATAGTAATATTTTTCTAATGAAATAGTTAATGGTAGCTACTATTATGTTAAAATGAATGAAATATTAATTATTGCGATAAAAATTAAAAACTTAAATTCTACATTTAGAAGCATTGTAATAATTTTTTCTATTTTAGTGGCGCAAAATTAATGTAATAACTAAATTTTAAAATAAATTGAAAAAATTGTAACTATGGTAACGCCTAAAAATTAATAGGATAAATTTAATTTTTTTGTCGGACATAAATATAGACTTTTTCACTTTATTTTAAAAAATACTCTAATTAAAATGTTCTGTTTGATTAAAAATGACATTTGCCTGACATTAATTAACTTTATCTACTTATTTTATAAAGATCTCGAATTAAAATCTTCTGTCTCATTTAAATTGACGTTTTCTACTTCTTTTGAAATGTACTCGAATAAAAATGTTCTTTCTGACTAAAAATTACTAGTACTCCTTAAAGTTCGTTTGTCTGACGTAAATTGACTTTTACTACTTATTTTAAAAAGTACTTTAATTATAATATTCTGTCTGACTTTGAATGACTATTACTACTTAAAATTCATTCCTTACTCGGAGATAAATTGACTTTTTTTTACATATTTTGAAAAGAACTTGAATTAAAATATATTATGTCCGACTATGAATGAATGTTACTACTTATACTTTTTTCTGACAAAAACTGACTTTTTATTCTTATTTTAAAATTTACTGAAAATAAAATGTTCTGTCTATCTCAAAATGACTATTATTATAAGTCTATTAATAATACTTTTGTCTGACATAAAGTGACTTTTTCTACTTATTTTGAAAAGTTTTGAAAATAAAATGTTCCGTCTGACTGAAAATGATTAATACAACTTATAATTTTTTTGTCAAGCGTAAATTGACTTTTACGACTTATTTTGAAAAGTAATAACAGTAGTACCAATATTCCAGACATAGTCGAATGTTAGAATTAAGCCAGTAGTATAAGTCAAGGAATTGGTCTGACAGATCAATCTAATAATAAATATCATATTTATTCCAGAAATAAATATCATCAATTTTATATAATTCCACTTATAACAAATAATAGTAATATTTTATCAGTAGTATAATTTTTTTTCGTCGGACAATTTCAAGAGTCCAGCCTGTCTTACTAATTATTTTCTATATTATTATTCCGGAAAGAAAAAATTTTCTTCTTGAAAATAATTTAAACTCGATATTACACTTTCCTCCTGTCTATTTATGAGAGCTTATTAATTTTTGCAAGAAGATTATTATTTTCTTTGAAAATTTTTTCTACGCCTGCAAGTTTCTAAAAGTGAAAATAACTGTACTTTATGTACTGATTTTCTACCTTTCCGGGCTCACGTATTCATTAAACTTTTTACATGGTTTCATTTTCAACCACCCTAACTTTTTTTTGTGCTAAACATGGCGCAATATAACTCTCACGAGGAAATGAGGAAGTTGTATATGTAGACGAAACTTATTAATCATTGACATATGAAAAAAAAAACAATTACTTTTCCCAATAACATGATTTATTTAGTCGTGTCAACAGATGGCAATTTTAATATTTATTAAATAAATCGCAATTTCTGGGAAATGTGCGCAAAGTGCAATTTATACATTTTTAAAGAGAATAAATTATTTCGAATATAAGGTGTATTATTTAATAATTCATCATTTTAGTTTATTTAAAAATTATAAGTGAAATTATGTAATACCTTTGAATTGATTTTAATTGCTTTAGAGAATGATTATTTAATATCCAATAATGTCAATTACATGTGAACTGTGAATGTTTCGCCTCTTGCATAATAAACAATCCGATATTAAATTGTAACATCACATTGATTTCCTTTATATACATTAATTTTAGATCGTCCCTCCATTTACCATGTTCATTAGTTTTCTTCTCTTATGTCTCTTAAAAATTAATAAACTTGGAATGTTGTTAAAATTTTATGCAAATAAAATTGAACTGAAAAAAAATTAAACTGAAAAAAAATGGTAAAATCAGTCTCAATTAATTTATGATCTTTAAAATATAAGCTTTTTAAAGTTTTTTTTGCTTTTGCTCTGACATTCTTTACTTATTTGAAATGTACTCGAATAAAAATTTTCTGTCTGACTAAAAATGACATTTTCTTAACCTTAATTAACTTTATCTACATATTTTAAAAAGATCTCGAATTAATATTTTTTGGCTGACTGAAAATAAATATTACTACTTATAATACCTTTGGCTGACATAAATTGACATTTTCTACTTATTTTGAGATGTACTCGAATAAAAATGTTCTGACTGACTGAAAATGACATTTTTCTGACATTAATTAACATTATCTACTTATTTTAAAAAGTATTTCAACTAAAATGTTCTGTCTGACTAAAAATGATTAATACTACTTATAATTTTTTTGTCTGGCTTAAATTGACTTTTTCTACTTATTTTAAAAAGAACTCGAATTAAAATATTCTGTCTGGCATTTTTTTATTCGACACAAATTGACTTTTTATATTATTATTATTTATACGTTTATATTAAAATAAAATTATTTTTAAGTCTATATTTTTACATTTAAAGAAGATTTTGTGAATCTTTTTTATTTTAAAAATTAAAAAATTATAAAACAGTATTAATAATAAAAAATGCAACTTTGTTTATAAAGAATTCTTTATTAATTAATTACTCAGTTAGTTGTTAATTAAAACTTAATTCTTTTAAACAAATATTAAATTTAAGGAAATTTGATAAAATTAATTTTTAAGGATCTGCAATTTTTATTTTATGTTGAAATGAATGAAATATTTATAAATTACTATTTGTAATAAAAATTAAAAACTTAAATTCTACATTTAGAAGCATTGTAATAATTTTTTCTATTTTAGTGGCGCAAAATTAATGTCATAAATAAATTTAAAAAATTTTAAATATATTTGAAAAAATTTTAACTACGGTAACATGATATTTACTTAAAAAAATTTAATTTTACTTTTGCTCATACTTTTTCAGCTTTCCCAAATTTTTAAAACTTTGTAAATTTTTAAAGATTGATTAATAGTAAAATTTATTTTAAAAAGACCATAAAAAGATCATAAAAATTACCTAAAAAATCGATTTGTCTCAGCCCATAATTTTCTAGCTTTTAGACATACTTTCATTTTCACTCTTCAAATAACTGATTATTTATGTCTATTATCATTTAAATATTTACTTGAATCAAATAGTTTTTATTGAATTCAAATAAATTGTGTTTGAACCAATAATTTCAAGTATTTGAAACAAATACTTGAAAATTTAATTCATTTAATTGAGTTGAATAAAAGTTTGCAAATTGCAAATAAAATGCAAAATTCAAGTAAATATTTATTTGATGATAAACAAATAATCGGTTGTTTAAATCGAATAAATTTTTTTCATAGTGAATTATATTAGAATGGAAAAGTATTAAATTTTTTTGGAAAGAAAAATATTCAGAACTACAAAAGCTCATGTAGAATCATTCTTCTGGTGTAAATCTGACCGCAAAAATTTTGCAGACAAAGTCTTGTTCTTGGTAGAAATATTTTTCCGTCGCAACATTCCCCAAATAATTGTTACTTTTTGTTTAAAAAGGAACATTGTTTCTTCCTGTAGGGAATGTTAATTTTTTATCTTAGTCTTTTATACGATTTAAAAAATAATTTTGTTTTAAATTTTGAAAATTACTTTAAAATTTTTAAAATAAATTTTCATTTTAAAAATTAATTTTAACGTTAAAAATTAATTTTTATTTTAAAAATTAATTTTAACATTAAAACTAATTTTTAAAATAAATTTTCATTTTAAAAATTAATTTTAACGTTAAAAATAAATCTTCGTTTTAAAAATTAATGTTAACGTTAAAAATAAATTTTCATTTTCAAAATTAATTGTAACGTTAAAAATTAATGTTCATTTTCAAAATTAATTTTATATTTCAAAATAATTAAGAATTAATTTTAATAATTAATTAAAATTTTTACTGGTAAAATTTGAAAAGTATCTCTTACTAATTGCTTCGTGTTTTGTTTTACAGGAATGTTGAGGATTATTCGCGGGAACATGAGGATGCGTCACGCAATATTCAACAGTACCTGTCAAATCCAATAAATGCATATTTATTGGTAAAAAGATTAACCACTGATTGGAAAAGAGTGGAAGAATTATTAACACAAGACGTTGTAAATGCTTTTGTTGCAAACATTACCAGTTCACGGAGCGACTTGAAATTTCCGACAGACGAGGATCTTAATGGTGCTGCAGTCGCTTTAATGAGGTTACAAGACACTTACAAGCTGGAAACAGCTCAAGTTGCAAAGGGCGTTCTCAATGGGGTTCAATATAGTACCGGATTATCAGGTAAATTGTTTTTAACGTTAAATGCAATTTTCAATTACAGTTAATTTCCTATTTCGTCAGAATAAAAATTTTTTCATTATTTATTCCAATAAAGGATTTAATAGCATGCAATTTTATAAAATTATTTTTCATTTTTTAGCAATTTATTCTATTTTCACTTTTATGAAGAAAATTAAAGTGGAAATTTAATTTTTATTTGCTTCTTTCTTAGAGCTGTTTTATTCGCAGTTTTTTAATAAATTTTTAATAAAAGCAGGTTTTATTCTGACGAAATGTCTAATTTTTTGTGTATTTTCTTAATCAGTAGTAAAAACAAGGTTCTGTCAGACATAATATGCAATTTTTCGTACTTTTTCAAAATCAGTAATGAAAACAAGTTTAAATTTAACGTAAACAAAATTTAAAAAAAAAATTATGTCATATATTGCAATAATTTCTCGTACTTTTTTCAACTATTTACAATTAGTAGTGGAAACAAGTTTTAGTCAGACATGATACTCATTTTATGGTACTTTTCCTAAATCCCAGTTCTATCTCCGGACCCAGTTGAGTCTCCATCAATTTTTTTTTATTAAATTAAAGGTGAATTCATAAGGAATCCAAATGTGTTAATAACATTTCTCTCAAAAATTTAAACAAACATTTTTTTATTTAAAAATTAATTATTTTTAATTAACTTTATTTGCATTTTAAAGTACATACTGTAAAAAATTTGTAAATTTCATAAAAATCCATAAACAATATTCCGAGATATTAGAATTTTAAAAAATTAATTTTAAAATTCAAAATGGCGTATCTTCAACAATTATGAATTTTTAAAAAAAATTTATTCTTTTGTTTGCCTTAAATTGACTTTTACTACTTATTTTGAAAAGTATTTAAATCAAAATGTTTTGTCTGACTGTAAATGACTAGTACTACTTAACATTATTTTATTTATGGCAATGTTTCAAATCACAGTAAAACGTGAGGTGTTAAAATAACACCAGAATGGATTAAAATAATCTGCAACAAGTTAATCCCTCTAGGATTAAATTAACACCAGAAAGGATTAAAATAATCTATTTTGGTGTTATTTTTAACTGTGAATGAAATTTTACCTTAAATAAAACACCAAAGTCAACGATTTGTAAAAATTCAACGAATTTAGTTTCTCCAGAGAGAATAGTAAGTTAGTAAGTTACTAACTTTCTAACTAACTTAGAAACATAGCTGCTAAATTCAATTGTGTTCAAAAATTTTTAAAAATTCTCGTCAAAATTTCAATTCTCTTTATAAATAATAAAATTCTTCTCTGATATTCAATTATTTTACAGAATTTTAATCAAATTTTTGTCAAAAATTCAATTATTTTCAAAAGTTTTCTAAAATTCAATGATTTTCAATATCTACTATTTGAATAAAATTTTCCAAAAGAATTCCATTATTAAAAAAAATTTAAATAAAATTCTACGCAAACATTCAATTATTTTCATAAATAATAAAATTTTTTATAGGAATTTAATTATTTACAAATTTTTTTTTAATTTTCTTCGCAATAATTCAATTATTTTCATAAATAATAACTTTTTTACAGGGATTAAATTATTTTTATAAATAATAAAATTCTTCGAGGAATTCAATTATTTTCATAAATAATAAAACTCATTGCAGAATTTCAATTATTTTTAATGCAATTTTAATCAAATTTCTCGAAAAATTTAATTATTCTAAAAAATTTTATGAAAATTCGCCCAAAGAATTTAATGATTTAAAAAATTTGTTGATAACATTTTTTATGAGAATTTAATTTCAAGAAACATGAAATTAATAAATTATTTATTTTTGTATTTAAATAATTGAATTCTCGTAGAATGTACTAATAAAAATGGTTTGAAAAATGAATTTCAGTTAAAATTTTAGATTATAATTAAATATATTACAAGCATTATAACGTGGATTTTTAGAAATAATTAAATTTTGAAAAAGTTTAAAATTACAATCATTGAAATTCTTAATTTTTCATATTTTTGACAAACAATTCTGTAGAATTAATTCTTTTTAAAAGTTGAATAAGATTTTTATTGAAATTATTTCAAGTTATTATTTTCCAATATATATATTTAATTGCAGAATTTTGGAATAATTGAAATTTTGTAAAATTGAAATGTAAACGGATGAATTTGAAAATTCTCAAAGAACTTTTTTAAGAATTATTAAAAATAATGGATTTATTGAAGAATTTTAGTTAAAAACACTAGAAACAAATTTAATTTTAGGCAAGTTACAAATTATTGCAGAAATTTAATTATTTTCAAGAGTAGTAAAATTCTTCTGAAGGATTAAATTATTTTTACTAATAATAAAACTCATCGTAGCGTTTCAATTATTTTTCATACAATTATAATTGAATTTCTTGAAAAAAGTAATATTATGTTTATGCAAGTTTGAATAAAATTCGACAAAAGAATTCAATTATTTAAAAATTTGTTAATAAAATTCTTTATGAGAATTGAATTTTGAGAAGCATTCAATTATTCAATAAATTATTTACTTTTGCATTTAAATAATTAAATTCTTGTAGAATTTTCTAATAAAAATTGATTTTCATTTATCATAAAAATGAATTTCAGTTAAAATTTTAGATTATAATTGAATATTAAAAGCAATAAGGTAAAAGTACCAATTATGAGACGCTGTTTAAGCTAAACTAAATTTCTATGATAAATTTCTTGGAATCGGGAGTGTTAATATGAATAATTAGGGTATAGATTGAAAGATTGATATGTTATGAATAATATTTAGACCCTAAAATGGTTATTTTTCATGAAATAAAAATAATATTAATTAAATTATGAAACTCTGCACTGCACTAATTATGGGACTATGATTTCTGTATGTACGGGTGTCCCATAATGAATGTTCCTATTATGAGACATTTATTTAATTCAATAAGTAATTAGAATTCTATTGACTTATCTTAATAATTTGAATATTAATTATAAAGAATAAAACACAATAAACAAATCCTGGTTTAAAAAATAATTATAAAACTAATTTTTCTGGTAGAAAATTAATGCGAAAAAACTGAAAATATTTGAGGTTATGTTTGCTGTATATTTCCTGTGTGTCTCATAATAGGGATAGCAAATAATAAGTGCACCTAATGTGGGACGGTAGTCTGACGAAAAACTTGGCTTACCTTAATTTAAAAGCTAAAATGCAAATAAACATTTCTTATTAAATTAAATGCTATACACAAATAATTATTCTTTTAACGTGTAAAATTTTTTGAAATAAGTAGAAATTTCTTATGACCAATTTTAATTGCATTTATTTTATTTTTTGTAATACTGTCTCATAATAGGGACAAAATTGTAAATTGTCCCATAATTGGGACCTTTACCTTATAGCGTGAATTTTTAGAAATAATTGAATTTTGAAATTAATTTTTTTGAAAAAGTTTAAGGGCATCCGGGAAATAATACTGGTTTCGTGATAGACGTCTCATTTAAAAAGAAAAGAATATTTTGAGTCGGGATTTTTTGGTAAATATAGAGAAATGCTCTGGGACCAGCGGTCCTCTCGGAATTTGGAGAAATTTTGATAAATAATTATTGAAAAAAATTGTTTAAATATACGGAAAAAAGAGGTTTTTCACGGTTCAGTATAGACGTCTCATTTTGAGAGGATAAAATATTTCGGGTTCATATTTGGAGGGGTGATAGAGAAAGACTCTCCGAGGAGCGGCCCTCTCCGTTTTTGCAATAATTTTGCGAGGAAATTATTTTATTAACGATTGAAAGTGGAGTAATTTGAGGTTAATACATTTCCCTCAGTTCAACTCGCGACCACTTCCGAGAATTGGCGCCACCTCCTTGACCACTGACACATAGATCCACTTGTCTGTGTGCTGACCGCCATATTGTCTCCCACTTTCGCCCAAAATCCAACTTTTGTAATTTCGTTTTTCAATATTTATTTCAAAAATTACTTGTAAATTTCGAGAATATTATTTATCATCATGAATTCCCCTAATTATCATGATAAATCAGAACTAAATATCTCTAATTATTTAGGAGTGAGACGACACGCGGGAAAACACTTTTTGGGCTTGATTTTTCCCGGATGCCCTTAATTGAATTTTCTTTTATATTATTTGAAGTCTTTATTTTCTAATATGAATTTACTTAAAGAATTTAGGAATAATTGGAATTTCGTGAAATTGAATATTGTAAACAAATGGATTTGAAAATTGCCAAAGAACTTTTTCGAAACTTATTAAAAATAATTGATATAAAGTAAAATTGTAGTTGAATATTTTTGAAAATAATAATTGAATTGAAATAATGAAAATAATTTTGAAGAAGATTTTTTTATAATATAAAATAATGATTTTATTACTTGTTCATCTTTAATTATTATAAAATATGAAGAAATCGATGATTCCGAGTCAAAGACTCGGAGTTATCGATATCTTCATGTTTTATAGTTATAAAAAAATTTAATGAACTAAAATTTCATTCATTGTAAAAAATAACACCAAAATTGATTATTTTAATATTTTTTGGTGTTTAACACTTTTTAATACCTCACGATTTACTGTGAAACCAATAGTAAAAACAAGTTTTAGTCAGACACAATTTTAAAATGTTTCATTCTTTTCCTGAATCAGACGCGACACGCATTTTTTGGACATTTTTTCTAAATTAGTAGTGAAAACCAGGAATAGTCAGCCATAATACTAAATATTTGGTACTTCCAATACTTTTGTCTGCCTTAAATTGACTTTTACTACTACTTTTGGTATTCACTCGAAATAAAATGTTTTGTCTGACTAAAATTGACTATTATTCCTTAAAATAAGTTTAGGTATCGAACGTTAATTAACTTTTACTACTGCGGAATAAAAATGTTCTGTCTGACTAAAAAATGATTGTTACTCCTTAAAATACGTTTGTCAGACATTAATTAACATTAATTTTATGGCGAAAATGCATTTGAGAGAAAAAGTTGGTTCAGTCAGACTTTTTCACGTAAATATTTTAATTTTTACCTCGACTGTTTTGATTGAATGTAAATTCCAAAGATAATGAAGCTTAAAAAATTTTTGGTATCGTGAGCGCATTTTTTTAGCATTGATATTATAGGTTCAATGGAATTTTACACACATACAAAAAGTTGTTGTGCAAAGCAGTGGAAATTTAATTAATTTTAAAAATTCAATACCAATTCATGTTTTATAAAATACAGCGAGGATTATATTCTATCTGGAAAAATTAATATCGCAAGAGGTCAAAAATATCTATAGTGCTTTTATTTTAAGCTTTTCAGTTTATAAATAGAAAAGTGAATAAAACTTGCGGAAACAAAAGAATGACTAACACAAAATCAAAATCTATTCTATTATAATATATATAAAAGTCTCAAAATTTAAAATTAAAAAAATTTTATTCAGTTAAAAAAACATTTATTTTTTAGAGAAAAATTTTTCTTTTAAATTTTATTAAAATTCAGAATACATTTTTAATAATGGTAAACCCCTAAAGGTATATTATATTAAATTGGTTTTTAAATTAAAATTTTTAATTTATGAAATCAATAATAGAAACAATTTATTTCTCTCTGGATAAAAAATAAAATTGCGTTATTCTATTCGCGTCTGATTGAAAATAGAAGTCAAATTGGAAGTAAAAATCTATAATTGTTTTTTAAATTGAAATTTAAAGTGTTTGATTAACGACAAGCTGTCTAATGTCGAGTCGAGTTAATTGAAGGGAGATGGAGGGGAAAATTATATGAAAGTGGTGTGCCTGCGCGAATCTATAGTTGCCAAAGTGAAGAGAAGTAAAGCAGTTAATTAACGAACAAGCCCAACTTGTTTGTGCTGGCAAGAAAACCGACGTGAAGCCTCCCCATAGGCGTAAATCGATCCTCCAATCAGGAAGTTATGTTTTTTCGATTGTCAGCCAGCCTCCTGAAAGCTGAAAACAAGATATTGCATTTAAAAGTAATTTATTATTACCGATTTAGTATTCACCATTTATCAACACCCGTCACGCTTCCATTGGAAATTAACTAAATATACGCAAATAGACTTTTCCGAGTGGAGCTAGTGTTCGGCCTTCTTTAATTTAATTAAAAACAACCTGTTTCCCTTTAGAAATACGTGAATGAGTTTTCAATTATGTTCAGACCGATCATATTTCCCAGAAGTCACGTACTTTATATAATCTTACAATTACAAAAGCTGATCTAATTTCGATAAAAAAATATGTTTGGCGATTATATCTCAATTTCTAAAACATTTTGATTTATAATTCCAATTTTAGAAGGATTACTAAGCTTCATTGGTAAAATCAACCTACACTGACAAAAAACAATGTATTATATTATAATTTTAATATATTTTCGAATTTTCCCAGAATTTTCCACGAAATAATATATTTTAATATTATATTATAAAATACGTATTATAACAATATATAATATAAAAAACAATATATTTGATTCAATACATAATAAGTTTGATTAGGGTCAAACCATTTTATTTCAACTAAAGTGGTCGCTGACTAATTTTAAAAAATTGTAATATTCTACAGGAATGATACTGATGTTACTAAAATCACAAAATAAAAAGATTTTTTAAAAATAATTTTATATCTTGTGTAAAATATGAATTTTAAATATTAGAAATGCTGAAAACTGTCAATTTTCTGTCAGTAGAAAATAATTCAAAAGAAATAAATTTTATTACAAAAATATAATAAAAATTATTGGCATTTGTTTAGAATGTCTAAATTTATTATTATAAATTGATATAAGCATTTAAAAATATAAAATAATAAATAAAATATTATTTCAAAGTTCATCATTAAATTAACCTATTTTTGAAATTTTTATTAACAAATAATGAGGAAATGGGATTATAAAATTAGGTAAAAACTTACGGAATACCAAGAATTTGTGATGAACACGAGAATTTGGAGTCATTGCAAGACGACGAGATGGGTGTGAGTGGGGGATTGAATGAACGATAGGGAAAGAATGAGAAACCAAAATTGTTAGTCGGTCGCTGATCGTATTCTAATTTACACACCACACATAATTTATCTGGTGGAAATAATTATAGGTAATTTATTTCAAGTAGTGTATAATAATTATTGTTTATATTTGTTTTTGTAAAAAAATTTTCATAAGGAAATGTTTATTTATAGTGTGGTGTAAATTTAAATTGATTCTATAATTTATTGTGATTAGTAAATCACAATATTATACCATCGCAAATGCTCCTGGAGATATTAAGGATATTGATTGCCTGACTATCCGGAGATCCTGTGTGTGGGTTATCTTGAATCCCCTTTCTTGATAATTAAAAATTATAAGAAACAAGAGAGCCTCATCATCGGTCATCTGATTGTCAACCATATCAAGGATCGATTGAATTGAATCACACCAGGAAGTATCATTCTTGATGAGTACACGGAGAAAATTTGTTCCTTACATTTTACCGAATTTTTCAATAAACTTGGGATATAGTAGCATAATCGTAATTTTTAATAATTTTTATATTATTTTTTCGGTAACAATATTTAAAATCTAATGTGATATCTTTATTCCTTAAGAACTAGTACTGTAAAAGTTGAAAAAAAATTGAAACTGAACGTTTAATGTAAATTAAATAAATACCTCCTTGATGGGCACTAACGTTTCAGGAATAGTTCGGTAAAACTTTCTTGACTTGCCTAAAGTGTTAGTTTTCAGGAATAGTTCGGTAAAACTTCCTTGACTTGCCTAAAGTTTTAGTTTTCTGGATTGAAATACTTTATTTCAAGTGTCCCGCAGTCAAATGAAAGACTTTCACACTAATAGTTGATTTTTCCAACTTATTTAGACTTAATTAATAATCATTTTATTATTATTTAAATTAAAATTCAATTAATTAATTATTTTAAACACTTATTAATTGCCAAATATGTAATAAATGCTTTTAAATCAAGTAAAAAAAAAATATAAAATGGCAATAACATACTTATTTTTTTAACATATAATTTATTCATTTTAATTAAATATGAATAATAGTAAGTAAGTAAGCAAATAAACATAAGTAAGTAAGCAAAAAGGAAATAACTTGCTTGCTTACTAGCTTACTTTCTTATTTGCATACTTACTTGCTTATTTCCTTCTTGCTTACTTTGCTTACTTGCTTACCTACTTATTTGCTTACTTCCTAATTTCCTTCTTGCTTACTTGCTTGTTTCCTTTCTGCTTACTTACTTCCTTATATGCTTACTTGCTTACTTTCTTATTTCCTTCTTGCTTACTTTGCTTATTTCTTTCTTGCTTACTTTGCTTACTTGCTTATTTCTTTCTTGCTTACTTGCTTACCTACTTATTTGCTTACTTCCTAATTTTGTTCTTGCTTACTTGCTTGTTTCCTTTCTGCTTACTTACTTCCTTATATGCTTACTTGCTTACTTTCTTATTTCCTTCTTACTTACTTTGCTTACTTGCTTACTTGCTTATTTTCTCCTTGCTTACTTTTCTTACTTGCTTATTTCCTTCTTGATTACTTACTTTCTTATTTGCTTACTTTCTTACTTGCTTATTTCCTTCTTGCTTACTTTATTCTTTATTTGCTTACTTGCTTATTTCCTTTTCGCTTTTTAATACCTCACAATTATTATTTAATATTTCAGAAAGATTAATTTTCTATTAATTAATTTAATGATTTCCAACTTGCACTTTTAATATGTATATTTTTAATTTTAAACACAAAAATTTGAGAATAATAAGGATTTTCATAAATTATTGTTTTATTCCATTAAATACAAATTTAAACATTTTTCTTTATAATAATAAAAACATAATTTAAAAATATTTCATAAATTGACCTTGAATATAGTTAGAAATGATTCATTAATATAAATAATTTTTAATTTTGTACAACGATAGTTTATTAATTTGAATCTTTCTCACAAGCGGTGAAATAAAATTGAGATTAATATATAAGGACAGTTGAAACTTTCTGAAGCATTAATGTAAAGCGTGCGATGTGTGTATTAGTGTATGCGTTTAGAATGTACTGTAGGCAGGTGTATCAATTAGTATTTGTTCGTAAACAATTGTAGGGGGTTTAGGTAGTGATTAAAGTAGGTAAATTGAGAGTTACGGCAGTATTAATATAGATCTACTGAAGTAACATTATTTTTTATTTTTGTTCTTCAAGTTTTACCGAACTTTCAGTAAATTGCAACTCGTCAGTTTTACCGAAGACTTTAACTTACGTTTTACCGAACTATTCAATAAATTGCAACTCGTCAGTTTTACCGAAGACTTTATCTTACGTTTTACCGAACTATTCAATAAATATGAATGTAGCGAGCACTTGGCTTACGTTTTACCGAACTGTAAGTGAAGCGCTAATACATGTATCGTGAGCTTTATGATTTTTACATTATTTTTCAATGCAATTTCTTTTACAGTCTAGTTCTTGAAAAATTACTGTTTTGACACTTCATCCCAGTTTTACCGAACTAAATTCAGTAAAATTTCAGGAATAAATTTTCTCCGTGTATATGAATTTAAAATTATTTAGGGGAGAGGGCCCTAAGGTGGTCACCCATCTTTTGAACGACTGTAGATTTCAAATGGAATTATATATAAAGGTCAATAATACGGCGTTTGAAACTTTATCTTATTACCTAACTTCCTATCATAAAGTATTTTTTATTTATTTTATTTATTTTACGTTGGCGGCCCTGGCCGCCACGTTGCTGTATCACGTTTTGCCGGTCTCGTGAATATTTTAGCATTTTGTTGATAATAATTGTTGAATTTTTATTGTATGTGTATGATTACACTTGGGAGTGCACAGTGTCTCGTTTTTAAGTGATTTATTTGCATTTCTGACCATATCAGAGTTTTTTTACTGGTATTTGTTCTCTTAACCTAACTTTTTGACGCGCCAAATCATGGCTTCTCGAGACAGTCTTTCAAGTGAAATGATGTGTGTGGCGTGTAATAAAGGTGTTGTCAGGAATACAGTTTTTTGTAAAGTGTGCTCTGCTCCATATCACCCCAGTTGTGCTAAAGTCACTGCCTTGCTTCCAAATGAGGGTTTCTCTAAATGCTGTCGACCTAAATCGCCATTGCCTTTGACTGAGACAGACCCGAACATTATTGCTTTATCTCAGGGCTGTAACGCTGCAGGAATCATAACAAATGAAAGTATTGAGAGCATTGTTAATAAAGCAATTTCGGGTCTTCAAATTGGATTGAACAGTAATTTTTCATCAATTTCAACAACAATCAATGACCTATCATCAAAAGTTGACAACTTAAGTTCCAAGGTTGATGATGTAATTTCTGTTACTGCTGATCATTCGAAAAGAATTGCTACAATAGAAGGTACCATTGAACATTTGAATGTAAATTCTCTATCTAGAAATTGCATGACGGAAGTTCATGATCGTCTTTCCCGTTCCTGCAATCTAATTCTTTTTGGTGTTCCTGAAAAAAACAAGCTTAATGTTAATTCCCCAGATAATATCTCGAGCATGGTTATAGAGCTTTTTTCAAAATTTTCTTGTTCTAATTTTATTGAAAAAGCAAAAATATTTAGAATTGGTTCATTTAAGCAGATGCAACAACATCCGAGACCAATAAAAATTGTATGCGACTCGGAGGAGAGTGCGAGGTCACTTCACGTGTCATTTTTGAAGGCCAAGAAAGACGATGCCATTCAGCCTCTACTCTTGAATATGCGCCTGTCACGAGACATGACAAAGATGCAATTAGAGGACCTGTCGGTGTTGAGGAAGGAGTTGGAGACACGGCAACAGGAAGGAGAGACAAATACACGCATTGCTTATCGTCGTGGTGTACCTGTGATTGTGTCTACTACTCGTCGTCGAAGCCGTTAGATTGGTGTATGTGTCACACAGATTCTGCATGTCATAGTGTTGGCGATGATATGCCTTGCGATTCTGTTGACTTAACAAGTGTTCTCACCACTACATCATGTGAGTCAGTGACGGCTGTTTCTCACTCGTCGTTTTCCATTTATTATCAAAATGTAAGGGGTTTGAGAAGTAAACTGGATGTTCTTCGCCAAGTATTATCAACGGTAGATTTTAGTGTAATTATATTCTCTGAAACTTGGTTAAATTCATCTTTCAACACTTCAGAACTTGGTTTTTCAAATTATATTATTTTTCGATCGGATAGAAACAATAATACTAGTTTATATTCTCGTGGTGGTGGTGTCCTTGTGGCATGTAGTTCAGTGCTTAATGCTTCGCTCATAGACACTGATAACTCTTCGATTGAACATATTTTTGTAAAATTTTATTTTAAAAAAATATTGTATATTGTTGGCACATTTTACATGCCTCCCAATTCTACATTTAATTCTTACTTATCTGTTTGTAATATAATTGAAAAAGTTTGCAATTCTTTTCCATCAGCAATACTAATAATTATGGGTGATTTTAATATGCCTTTTGTTTCTTGGCGTTTATTCTCTGATACAGGGCCTTCCTGCTATTCAAAAATACGTACATCAAAAATATTTAATAAAATTGCTACTCGTCTATCTGAAACATTAGACTTTTTAAATATTAAGCAATGTAATACATTTCCTAATGGCATAGGCAATATTTTGGATTTAGTTTTTCTTAACTCATCACTATTTACTTTGAAATTAGCAGCTGAGTCAATTCTCCCTATTGATAAGTATCATCCTCCACTAATTTTAACAACTGATATTCAGGATGGAACTAATAGAAATAATAATTGTAAGACTTCGATTACTTGTGGTGGATATGATTTCAAGAGGGCTGATATAGCTAGTTTGAATACTTACTTAATGAATACCAATTGGCATACTGTGTTGAACACGTCTAATATTGATGATGCAATTTTGATTTTTTATGATTATCTTTATAATGCCTTTAGCTTGTTTGTACCAATTAGAACATTTTCATCATCTAACTATCCATCTTGGTTTACTTCAGAACTTAAGCACTTAATATTATCGAAAAAAATTGCTCATCAAAATTATAAGTTTACTAATAGTAATCATGATTATTTAGTTTTTTCCCAACTTCGAGCAGAATGTAAACGCAAATCAAAAGAATGTTATAATAATTATATAGCCTGTGTTGAGAACAGATTTATATCAGACCCTAAAGGTTTTTGGAAATTTGTTAACAAATTACGTGGGAATGCTAGAATTCCTAAAGAGGTAACATATGATAGAAATACTGTCAATACCAACATGGATAGTGCAAATTGTTTCAGGTCATATTTTGCGTCTGTTTACACTCAGCCTTCTGAAAGCATTTTAGCCACTGACTTTTATAGAAATATTAATAACTTTGTCTCACTAAGTCATATTTCTCGAGAAACAATCTTGTTAAGGCTTAGAGCTTTGGATGTAAATAAGGGAGCTGGTCCTGACGAAATTCCGCCTTCACTTTTGAAATCGTGCTGTTCCTCTCTCGTTGAACCGCTATATATATTGTTTAATTGGTCTCTCTCTTGTGGTGTGTTCCCTCTTGTATGGAAACGTGGAATTGTTGTCCCAGTGTACAAGGATGGAAGTAAGGGAGATGTAACTAATTATCGTCCAATAATTATATTGAGTACTATTTCGAAAGTTTTTGAAAGTATTATTCATGATGATATTTACCGTCAAATTGAGTCATCGATTATTGAGGAGCAGCACGGTTTCATGAAGGGAAGATCTGCTTTAACTAATTTAAGTATTTTTTCAAATTTTGTTCTTAATAATTTAGCCAATGGTATACAAGTTGATGCAATTTATACGGATTTTGTTAAGGCTTTTGACAAAGTGGATCACGGCATTCTTCTGGCAAAACTTGAGGCTCTGGGTTTTTCTAATTCTTTGTTAACCTGGCTGGCAAGTTATCTTAAAGAAAGAACACTTTCAGTACGTGTTGAGTATGAGTATTCTGATGTTTTTTTTGCTACGTCTGGAGTTCCTCAAGGATCAAATCTTGGACCATTATTATTTTTACTTTTTATTAACGACTTAAACATTTTTAGATTTTGTAAATTTTTGTTATTTGCTGATGACTTGAAATTGTTTTTATCGATTACAAATGAATGTGATTATATGCAATTGCAATATGATCTTAACCAATTACAATTATGGACAGAAAAAAATAAACTTTACTTAAATATAAAAAAGTGTAAAACAATCTCATTTTCGTCTACTTCTAATTTAATAATAAATAAATATATTTTTGCTAATGAAATAATGTCTAGAGTGTCTTTGGTACGTGATCTAGGAATTTTGATTGATAACTCATTTTCATTTACTGACCATATCCAGCAGATAATAAATAAGGCCACAAGAGCCTTGGGTTTTGTTATAAGAAATGCAAAACAGTTCCATAATGTTAGAACCCTGTTAGTTCTGTATTTTTCACTTGTCAGGCCAATCCTTGAGTTTGCCTCCACACTTTGGAGACCTTTTCAAGATTGTTTTATAACGGATATTGAGCGTGTGCAAAACAGATTTTTGAGATTCGTGGCTAGACAGTTGAATATTCCGTTTGATTACTATAGCCATGATTACACAGGTTTAAGAGCACAGCTTGGTATTCCTTTGTTATCACAAAGATTTTTATATGCAGACATGTTATTTTTGTTTAAAATTATCAATGGCTTAATCAATTGTCCGGATTTACTTTGTCTCTTTAATTTATATGTACCACGTAGATCTTTGAGACATCAGCAATTGTTTAATATTCAATTGTCTAGAACTAGATATCTTGATAATTCGGTGGTTAATAGATTGCGAATGGAGGCAAATGAACTTAGTAGTTTAATTGATTTTTTTGGAATATCATTAAGTACATTTGTAACCAACTTGCGTTCCCATGTATATATATATGATAACAATAATAATAGCAATGTTAATGCGGCCAAATAAATATATGTATTATTCTTAGTATTTTTTATAGTACTTTTGTACGAATGGGCATTGCCCGTATATTTCTGAATAAATAAATAAATAAATAAAAAAAAAGCTATGGCACTTTTTAAAAAAAGTTAAAAATTCGACTTTTAAAAAAGTGGCCCCAAGGTGGTCACCATACAAAAATTCACTAAAAAAGTTTTAAAAAAATGTAAAAAACGTATTACTAAGTTGTTTATTTAATATTAATTGTTTTTCAGGATCACAGAAACATATTACATATTTTTTTGCACTTTGTCCTTTCGTCAAAAATGATACTTTTTGTGTATGTATTAGATAGGTAAAATTTTGAAAATAATTCTATTTTATTATTATTTATCATAAAACTTAAAAATTGATAAAATTCACATTCACAGTGATAAATGTTGATAAATATGGCGTATAAACACATTTTCATAAAAAATCAAAAGTGACCACCTTGTGGCCAAAAAAGTGTCCACCTTAGGGCCAAGACAGAATTTTTTAAACGTTAATGAAAAAATTGTTTAAAGCACAATATTAATTATATTCATTTGGAATACTATTGTACGATATATAAAGATAATTATAACGATTTTTACTAATTTAAAATGGTTAATTTCGATGATTTTAACACCCTGAGAAAAAAATTTCTCGATCATTTAAAAACAGAAATTTTACGACGTTCACGTTACAAAGAGACTCATACGACTATTTACCTCAAAACTTTACTAAAATCTTTGTCTTCTCAAATAATAACAATAACAAAAAACATTTGAAGATACTAACTAATATACAAAAATTTTCTTAGGGTGACCACCTTAGGGCCCTGACCACCTTGGGGCCCTCTCCCCTATATAAAAATAATTTTTGAATCAACAATCAAGTTTATAAAAAAATATCCTAATGATCAAAAAGATCTATAGGTAGCGATCGACAAATAATATCATAATTATATTTTTCTGTGACTTTTATAAATTGTTTATTTATGTATTTTCATTGTATGTATATTTGTCTGGAATGAATGAGTTAATTTAATTATCTATTTTATCAATTTGGAGTCTCGATATTTTGTTTTATATATGTAAATTAAATAGAAATCGCAGTTATATTTTTTTATTATTCTAATGTGCTAAAATTATAATATACTTTTGTAGAATATTAGATTCTGAATTCGATCTTTATAATAAATTATGTACATATCGCCAAAATATATGATTGTTTTCATTTAAATTAATAAAAATTGTTAATATCATATTTTTGGGGTCACAAACTCAAATATTTTTTATGAATTTTAATAAAATTCGATAAAAGAATGTTGTTGTTATTTTACATACAAATTTAATTAAATTCGTCGAAAAAAATTTACAAGGATTCAATGAGCGATTCCACGTGAATTGATCCAATTAAAAAAATTATATTTTAAGAGACATTGTTTTATTTCAATTATAACTTATCTTCTAGAAAAATTGAGTAATTTCTATTTTTTTGTGAATTTTAAAACATTTTTCGTGTACTTTTCAATTCAAAAACTCTTTTTTCAAAAAAAATAATTATTTTACCTGGCCCCCTTTCTTTAAAAATGAACCTTATTTTTCAATTTTTACAGAAAACTATGTAACCCTTTTATTTTTTTTTTATGATTTTGATTGGAAAGCTGAAATTTTTACTAATAAATTATGTAAAGTTAAAGAATGAGATAACAATGACTTTTCTGAATCACAATTTTCATCATAAAATTATTAAGAGCATAGAAAAAGAAAAAAAAGTTTTGCATAATTCCTACTTTTAATCACGATTTTCAAATCAAATTCTTTTTTTTTTAGAAAAAAAGAAAATAATTTGCACTATCTCTATTTCTCAAATGCAATTTTTTAACGAAATTCTATTTTCTTTCTGAGAAATAAAAAAAATGTTTATCAATCATATTTTTTTACGAAATTTTAAGTTATTTTCGAAAATAAATTTTCATAATTTCTATTTCTTAATCAAGATTTTTAATAAAATTCTAATTTATTTAGAAATAAATACAAAAAATTACATAAATTCCATTTTGTAATCAAAATTTTTGTACACAATTTTCAGTTTTTTCATTTTTAACAAAATTGTATTTTCTTTAAATAAATAACGGAAAAGCATAATTTCTATTTTGTAATCACAATTTTTGTAAAAAATTTCTATTTTTTGGAAAAATATTAAAAATATTTCTCGTGATAATCCAGTAAATTATATATAAAGTTAAAAAATGAGACAACTTTCAGTAAAATAAACAAGAAAATGTTAAAAAAAGTTGGATTTTTTTTAAAACCCATTCTTGTCCCACTTTTAAAATTTACATAATTTATTGGAAAGAATCTCAGCTTTCCAATGAAAATGATATAAAAATTAAATAAATAAGTAGTTTTTGTGAAAATATAAAAATAAAAGGTTTATTTTTTAAAAAAGAGGGGTTGATAATTTTTTTGGAAAAAAATTTTAAATTAAAAAATGCTGTAAAATTCAATATAAAAAAATTGAAAACTATCAAGTTTTGTCGAATAAGATTTCAATAAATTCTTGGTAAAAATTAAATTATTTTCATAAATAATAGAATTCCTCAGAGAAATTTTCAATTATTTTCAAAATTTAAAAAAAAAAAATTCTTTATAAGAATTCAATTATTGTCAATGCAATAATAAAATTCCTCGACAAAATTTAAATATTTTCAAAAATTTCCAACAAAAATTCTTCAAAAAAATCAATATTTTTCTTTTAATTTTAATGAAATTCTATGCAAGATTTAAAATTTTTAAAAAGTCACAAAAATTACGAAAATAAGTATAATAAAAAATTTAAAAGATTTTAAATTGAAGTTTTATAGAAAATATGAATTTTTTCAGTTTTTAAACAAATTTTTATTAACATTTTTTTTGAAATTCGTTTAATTTTTTAATAGGGTCAATTGGGGTAAATGTAAACGGAATATCTCTTTTTCACCAAAAACATTAGTTTTTTTTGTTAAAAAGTAAAACGGACGGATTTTTTTTGCATGAACTTGTTACTAGAGTTCCCTAGAAAAATTTTATGAGGTTCAAAAAAATATTGATGCACTTCAATCGCCTAAAACTGACTGTTTACATTTACCCCGAGATTTTGAAATTTTCCTAAAATTCGGGGTAAATGTAAACACCTCTGTAGTTAAGCGTGGTTTAAGAAACAAGTTATTTCAAGTATACTACTGTTTTAAGGGATGGAAAAACTGAAAAAAAATTCTTCGTAGATGTATAGTAAATCAACCAGTTGACTGATAATGTATCATATAAATAAACAATCAACCATTACAAAATTAGTAATGTAAAAACTTGAATAACTTGAACAAATTTTAATAGATTTTCATTCAACTTGGTAAAAAGAAGTTTTCAAGGTTGCTGAATACGAATCTAAAATCGAATTTTTAAATTTCAAAATGGTGGATCCAATATGGCGGATGAACCTAATAATAATATTTTTAAAAATTGATCAAATTTGCTTGAATCTGGCTACTCGGGGGTTTTTGAGGTCGCTGAATACGAATTTGAAGTCAAATTTTAAATTTTTAAAATGGCGGATGAACCTAAAAATATTTTTAAAAATTGATCAAATTTTCAAAAAAAAATTTATCAAATTTTTGTTGTCAAAGAGGACCTAATTTCTTTTTCTATGTAATTTTACATTGCCAAATTAATGAAATTGGGAAATAGAAGCAAATTTATTCAATTATTTTCTTTTAAAATGTAGTTCAAGTTCTGTTTACATTTACCCCGAGTTTTCGAATTCTCGGGGTAAATGTAAACAATTATTTATTAACTAAATTGACGAAAATCAGAAATCAAAGTCAATTTTTGTCAGGGCATTAATAAGAAAGAATTACATATTTTTGTTTGATTTTTAAATTTATTTTTATGCAAATGCGAGACAAAATACTGAAACAGTAAAATTTTGATTTTCAATCTTTTTTGCATTAAAAAATAACTTACACTATGGCATTGCCAATTGTCAAAATAAAATATTGGCAATACTCAGAACATCTTGTAGGTGAGCTGAGGTAAAAATATTGACGTCGTACTTATTTTTTAATTTGTAAATTTAGCTGAAACATGTACTGTTTACATTTACCCCTTGTTTACATTTACCCCAAATGACCCTACATATTTAAATTGAAAAATTTTGAATTGTGGAAATTTTAAAAAACTGAATTGTAAATAATTGTATTTCATGAATAATTTACGTGAACTATTTTTTCATTAAATAAATAATGGAATTCTCAAGAAACTTTCTAATTATAAAAAAATAATTTTTTTTCGAAAAGAATTTTAGTTATAAAAATTCTAGAAGAGAATTAAATTAAAATGTTGAAAAGAATTTTAGAGAAGTTATAGAGTAAAAAAAACAGTTGATGTTTCGAATAATTGTATAATTATAAAGATATTCTAAAATAAATATATTGTATTTTTTTTGTATACAATTATTTTTTGAGAGAAAAAAATATTCTTTATAGGGTCAAAAAAAGTCATTTTAATCATCTAAAATAGTAAATTAAACTTCATAATTTTAATTCACATTATTAAAAATTTTATTAATACCACAACAAATATTTTTACTAAAGAAAAATGGTTAATTTTATACTGACATTTTCACATAATTAGAAAAAATTTCTTTAGAAAGTACTCAAAATCTCATATCTCATATCCGCCTTCAATTTGTGCAAAACTTTACGTTGAACGTCGGACTGGGAGGGGGGAGAGGTAGGATAAAAGTTCTGTTTTCATCGTCGGAAAATTAATAGTGATCGGAGGACGCGTGGGAAATCAGTCTCGATCGTCCCAAGAAGACAATCTGTCGTCTGGATTTATAAGAATAAGTTTCTTTCAGAATTGCAAGTAAGAGAGAGAGAGAGAGAGAGAGAGAGAAAGTTCTCTTTTTTTGTTTCCTCGTGGTTATGAATAAAATTGCAATAAAAAATTAATTTTTATGTCACGTCATTTACTTCACAGGAATAACCCACGTGACATGGCGGGCTATAAAAAGTTTGTCTTTTATATTTAAACTGATGAGATCGAGTAGAAATAAAGTTGTTCTATTTTTGACAAATGCTATTAAATAATCTATACAACTGATCTTATCTCTAATCTTCTATTGCTAAATTTGAATAGTTGACATCTATTTTAAAGTGAGTCAAATGATTTCTACTATTTATGCAAAATTTCTTAAAATCAGTTTAAAATTAGTGGTTTTTCAATTAACCTACGCTGGTCCGAAGATGTTCGCGGGAGATTAAAACGCCCACAGAGGGGCGGAATAGTAGTGAAAGAAAGTTTAAGTCAGACGTAATACCCTTTTTTATAATGTCTTAACTAGTGCGGTAAAAACTAAGATTCGTCCGACATCATATCGAAATTATGGTACTCTTTCTAAATCAGTAGTAAAAATAAGTTATAGTCAGCCATGAAACTTAAGTTTTTGTACTTTTCCTTAATCAGTAGAGAAAGCAAATTTTAGTCAGCCGCTAGTAAACGTACAACTAAATTTTTCACATTGTTTTACTGTATCAGTAGTGGAAACAAATTTTAGTCAGACATATTCCCAACTTTTTGTATTTTTTGATAATCATAGTTGCGAAAGTAAATATCAGTCAGACGCAATATATATAATTTTGTTCTAATTCTTTTTAAACCAGTATAGTAGTAAACACAAGTTTTAGTCAGACATAACACTAAATTTTTTGCACTTTTCTTGAATCAGTAGTGAATGCAAATTTTAGCAAAATGCGACAAATAATTTTTAATACTTTTTTCAATCAGTAGTACAAACAAATTTTAGTCAGCCGGGACACGTAATTTTTTGTAATTTTCCAAAACTTATTCAAAGTTAGATTTAGTCACACATAATATGCAATTTATCGCACTATTTCGAAATCAGTAGTTAAAACAAGTTTTAGTCAGACATAAAAGTTCTTTTTTCGAACTTTTTGTTTGTTGAAAGTAAAAGCAATTTTTACTCCAACGAAATATCTTGTTTTTTTATGCTTCTTCAAAGTCAGTAGTCAAAACTAGATGCAGTCGGACATAATATCAATTTAGTGGTATTTTTTCTAAAACAGTAGTAAAATCAATTTTTGGTCAGACGTGACTTTAAATTTCTGGTACTCTTTCCTAAAAAAAGTGGTGAAAACTAAGTTCAGTCAGACATAATGACTTTTACTACTTAGAGTAGAACGGGGTGAAATAGCCACATTTTTACATTTTAATTTATAAAATCTGAATTAAAATTTTTTTTCTCAAATTTCCAAATGGGATTGAAAGTTTAGTTATTAAGCTTGAATATTATTGACGGAAATATTTTTTATCCCATGAAAGGACTAAGTTATACAGGATATAAAAACTGAGTTCGACCAGTGCGCATAATTTAAGTTGAAAATTTCCAAAATATATCAATGAAATATTTTCTAAACTTTCGCGTCAATATTTCATATAGGCGGACATTTTCAATTTGCAGCAATATTTCAAGAACCTTGCACTGAAATATTTCAATCTTTCAGTGAAATATTCAGGAAATATTTAGGAAATATCATTCATTATTTCAATTCAATTATTATTTTCAAAAATTTTTAACTACAATTTTACTTTATATCAATTAATTTTAAGAATTTTTTGAAAAAGATCTTTGGCAATTTTCAAATCCATTTGTTTACAATATTCAGTTTCACGAAATTCCAATTATTCCTAAATTCTTTAATTAAATGCATATTCGATAATAAAAACTTCAAATAATATAAAAAAAAATTCAATTAAACTTTTTCAAAAAAATTATTTCAAAATTCAATTATTTCTAAAAATTCACGCTATATTGCTTTTAATAATATTCGATTACAATCTAAAATTTTAACTGAAATTCATTTTTATGAACACTGTAAAAAAAAGTTCTAAATTAGAGCTAATTTCGGTATTAAAATAGAACCAAATTACGATTTAGTACCAAAATTGGTACTAAATTAGTACCTTTCTTTTTACAGTGAAATGAAAATCAATTTTTATTAGAAAATTCTACAAGTATTTAATTATTTAAATGCAAAAGTAAATAATAATAATAATAATAATAATAATAATAATAATAATAATAATAATAATAATAATAATAATAATAATAATAATAATAATAATAATAATAATAATAATAATAATAATTGAATGCTTCTCAAAATTCAATTCTCATAAAGAATTTTATTAACAAATTTTTAAATAATTGAATTCTTTTGTCGAATTTTATTCAAACTTGCATGAACATAATATTACTTTTTTCAAGAAATTCAATTATAATTGTATGAAAAATAATTGAAACGCTGCGATGAGTTTTATTATAAGTAAAAATAATTGAATCCTTAAGAAGAATTTTATTACTCTTGAAAATAATTGAATTTCTGCAATAATTTGTAACTTCTCTAAAATTAAATTTTTTTCTAGTGTTTTTAACTAAAATTCTTCAATAAATCCGTTTTTTTTAATAATTTTTAAAAAAGTTCTTTGAGATTTTTGAAATTCATTCGTTTACAATTCAATTTTAAAAAATTTCAATTATTCGGAAATTCTGCAATTAAATATTATATTGAAAACTAAAAACTTGAAATAATTTCAATGAAAATCCTAATTAAACTTTTAAAAAGAATTAATTCTACAGAATTTTTTGTCAGAAATATGAAAAATTAAGAATTTCAATGATTTTAGTTTAAAACTTTTTCTAAATTTAATTATTTATAAAAATCCACGTTATAATGCTTTTAATATTTAATTATAATCTAAAATTTTAACTGAAATTCGTAGTTTTTAAAACCATTTTTATTAGTAAATTCTACGAGAATTCAATTATTTAATTACAAAAATAAGTAATTTATTATTAATTTCATGTTTCTTGAAATTAAATTCTCATAAAAAATGTTATCAACAAATTTTTTAAATCATTAAATTCTTTGGACGAATTTTAATAAAATTTGTAAGAATAATTACATTTTTCGAGGAATTCGATTAAAATTACATTAAAAATTAATTAAATTCTGCAATGAGTTTTATATTTATGAAAATAATTTAATTCCTAAAAGAATTTTATTATTTATAAAAATAATTGAATCCCTATAAAAAAGTTATTATTTATGAAAATAATTGAATTATTGCGAAGAAATTTATAAAAAAATTTGTAAATAATTGAATTCCTTTAAAATTTTTTATTACTTATGCAAATAATTGAATGTTTGTGTAGAATTTTATTTAAATTTTTTTTAATAATGGAATTCTTTTGGAAAATTTTATTGAAATAGTAGATTGATAATAGATTATTTTAATCCTTTCTGGTGTTAATTTAATCCTAAAAGGATTATACTGTTGCAGATTATTTTAATCCATTCTGGTGTTATTTTCACACCTCATGTTTTACTGTGTGGTCTTACTGAAAATTGACTATTACTACTTATAATATTTGTCTGACTTAAATTGACTTTTACTACTTATAATACTTTTGTCTGGCATAAATAGACTTTTTCTACTTATGTTAAAATGTACACTAATTCATATTTTTGGTCTGACTAAAAAGTATTGTTAATTTATAGTACTAATTCTACATCAGTAGTGGAAACCAGGTTTCAGTCAGACATAATATCAATTTATATACATTTTCTAAATCAGTAGTAAAAACAAGTTTTAGTCAGCCAAAACACATAATTTTTTATACTTTTTGTAAAGCAGTAATGTAAACAAGTTTCAGTCATTCGAAATATCATGTTTTTGATGCTTCTTCAAAATCAGTAGTGGAAACTAGGTGTAGTCAGACATAATAAAATATATGGTTCTTTTTCTAAAGTAGTAGATAAAATATGTTTTAGTCAGACATAATTGGTAATTTTTCGTACTATTCGTGAATCAGTAGTGAAAAATAGTTTTAATCATCCTAAATATTTAATTTTCAGTCCTTTCTGTAAATTCAGTAGTCACAACAAATTTCAGTCAGACTGAATTCGATCCAGCGATATATATGCGGTTAACATTCTTAAACTTTCTATTTACTTTTAATATTTCTAAAAAGTATATATATATCGTTTTCTCATTCGTCTACATATATAATTTTTGTAAATATATGTAGTTTAGTATTTCCAAGATTAAAATTTAAGGAGAATTTATTTTATTGCAGCCGGTGATTGTTTTGAGCTTGGCAGACAATCTTACAATAATGGTGACTATTATCACACTGTTCTTTGGATGCAGGAGGCTATGGATCGCCTCCAAGAGGAGCAAAATAGAACAACAACTTCCAAGCCAGATATCTTGGAATATTTGGCATTCTCTACTTATATGCAAGGTTTGTACATATAAGAAATTTCCTCTTATATACCTGAAATTTTAAGTTAAAGACAAATAGTTGCATTTTGTGTCAAATATAAAATCACTGAAAATAGAAATGTCAATACAGTTGAAAAAATAGTAGTTTTCATCTTTTTTAGTTTTTTGAAACTTAAAAATCTTTCTATACTATTTTTCAATCCAAATTGTTTGGAATTTTTGACAAATTGTATTAATTTTAGAATAAATTTTACTAAATTCAAAGTATATTTTACTAATTTGCAAATAAAATTTACGACGGATATTATAAAATTTATTTTGGAATTAATGATTTTTTAATTGTTAATTGGAACATTACAATTAGATATTAAAAATTATTTTTTGAGTAAATTGTAGGTACTATTATTAAACTAAATTTTTCTAATTTTTATAAGAAGAAATTGTCTTTGTAAATAGTAAAAGTAATTCTGGAAAAAAAATTGTAATATTAAATTTTATTATTTTTGAAGAAAATTTTTCCAAGACCCAAGTTAATTTCACTACTTTTTTTTAAATTCACTTCGTATATATTAAAAATTAATGAAATTTTAATACAAAAGTATCGTTGTAATAAAAATTTTGATTAAAAATTAAAATTTAATAAATTTAATTTTAAATGAAGTTCTGTGGGTTAAATTTTTAATTTTTATTTATTTATTGCTCCTTTCGGTCGATAAGGGAAGAAATGAACAAAGAAAAACTTTTCAAAGCAAGAGAAAAGGTCGATTCTATGTATCAAGTATATGAATTATAAATTTACGATTAAATCATTCAGGGGTAGCAGTGACTCGCTTGTAAACGTCGCGCCACCCTTTTACAAAATTAATCTCTCTCTTCGAAACCTGATACCATAAATATTGGATAAATTCCGCTCCTTTTATTCCCTAACAATTTTTTTTTTTTAATTTTTTAATGTTTTTTTTTATTTACATTTAATTTACAAACATTTTTCTTTTTTCAGGAAACGTTGCTAGAGCCTTAAGTATGACAAACGAACTTTTGGAATTGGTTCCAACGCATCAAAGAGCTTTAGGAAATCGAGCTTATTATCAAGAAGAAATTGAAAAGAAATCTAGTCAAGTTAAAAGAAAACGAGGTGAAGATGGTCAGGACGATATTGGTCTTTCAGATCAGGTAACTTTTTTAATAGCGATAAAAAAATAAATATAATTTTTCCTTGTATCTTATTTAGTATAATTATTATAATTCAATTCCTCGACATAATTTAATTATTTTCAAAAATTCCAAAAAAATTCCTCAAAAACAATTTAATTTTTTTTTTAAATTTCCAAAAAAATTTCTCAAAAACAATTTAATTTTTTTCAAAAATTTTAATATAAAATTGTAAATAATTAGATTGCAGAAATAACTTAGGTACATGAACTTTTTTTTCATTGCATAAATAATTGAATTCTCCAGAAAATTTCTTATTAAAAATAATTGTTTTTCAAGAAGAATTTTAATTAAGAATTCTAGATTAATTGTTTCAAAAATTTTAATATATAATTCTTCGCAAGAATCCAATTATTTTCGTAAATAATAACATTTTTCGAAAAATTCAATTATTTTTATAAATAGTAAAATTGTTTGCAAAAATTCAATTATTTTTATATTTTTAATACAACTTTAATAAAATTTCATGAAAGAATTCAATTTTTTTTTATTTTTAATAATATTTTTTGAAAAAATTCAATTATTTTTTTTAAACTATAATAAATTTATCGAAACAATTTAATTATTTTTAAAATTTTCATTTAAAATTAGTCAAAAACTACATTATTTACAAAAACTTTAATAAATTTGTTTAAAAGAGTTTAATTTTCTATCAATAATTTTAATAAAATTTTATGTAAAATTAATTCATTACAATTATTAACAAAATCGATTATATTCAATAAATAAGAAAAATTTTTTGAAAGAATTCAATTATTGTCAAAATCTTTAATAATATCTCATTTTTTTAAAGAATTTAATTATTTTCTATATTTTTATAAAATTCCTTAAATGAATTAAATTATTTTGGAAAATTCTAATAAAATATTCTCAGATGAATTTAATTATTTTCTAAAAATGTTAATAAAATTCAATAATTGAATGTTTAATTTCAATTATTAAGAAATACGATTTTTTTAAAAACTTGAAAGAAATTGTTTATAAAATTCAATTATTTAAAAAATTTTCAATTCAAATTATTTAAAAAAATTCATTATTTTTAAAAGAATTCAAAGAAATTCTTCAAAAGAATTTAATTATGATTTTCAAATATTTTACTATAAAATTCTTTGAAGATATTAATTCAATTATTCTCAAATTTTTTTATAAAATTCTTCGAAGGAATTAAACTATTTTCAAATTTTTTGATAAAATTATTTGCAAGAATTCAATGATTTTCAATAGCTACATTAATTTTTAAATTGAAAATACTTATAGATTATATAAAATTGAATTATTTCGTAAATAATCTATATTAATAATCATTGTATTCCGGTAATCAGTCTGTTCGCAGTTGGAAGTTAGTTGTTTTTTTGCTATTTTGTTTCTTAACTAATTTAATGATTTTTCTTTTTTAATATTTTTAATTTTAAAATTAATGTATTGAAAATTATCGAATTGTTGCAAAGAATTTTATCATAAAATTGATAATAATAGAATTCCTCCAAAGAATTTTGTTATTTAGGAAAATAATTGAATTCTTGCGAAGAATTTTATTAAAATTTTTGAAATTAATAAACAAGAATAATTAATTAGTAGATTAGTTAGTAATTGAATTTTTTTTAAAGTTTGAATCTGAAATTATTGAAAAATTCGAATATATTTGAAAATGAAAAATTTTGTAATTTGCATTATAATAATAAATTGAATAAAACGTTCCGCGTGCGTAACATTTGCTAGTATTAAATACAATTAAATAACAAAATTAAATAATGGTAAAGATGTTTAAGGTTGTTTTTGTTAAGATAAATGTGGATAAATTTATTTAATCTTTTCTAAAATTTAAGAAATCCAAAAAACAATTTTACATGTTTACTAAAATAAAATAATTTTGAATAATTAGAAATAAAAAGTTAATGAAAGAAACGAAATTTTTCTTTACAGCCCTTTACTGTAACGGAGAAGAAAGTCAAGACATTGAAGGAAATGACTGAGAGGGAGAGATACGAGATGCTCTGTCGTGGAGAAATTTCACTACCCGCAGATATCCAGAAACAATTGAAATGTCGATATGTCGACCGAGGAATTTCGTTCTTGAAAATAGCTCCTTTCAAAGAAGAAGAAGCTTATCTGAACCCGAGAATTGTGATATACCACGATGTAATTTATGACGAGGAAATAGAGACCATCAAAAGATTGGCACAACCCAGAGTTCGTTGAACCTTTCACTTCTTTCTTTCTTTTTTACATTTATTTTTACACACGCTGATAGCCATTTGTCAATTTTTTTTTCTTTTTCTTTTGCTTTTGCTTTGACACTCCATTTATTATTATCATCAAGTAAAATTTAATTAATCTTAAAATTGAATACAGAAATTATCTCAAAAATGAAAAATAAGTGAATATTCAAGAGGTGAAGTCAATCATTATAAAAATAAGATATTTCAATTTATAATATAATTTCAGAACTCATATTTCAACTTGCTAAAAAGATCCCCTGCTATTTTAAACAGTATTTTAATTAATTAAACAGAATTGATGAAAGTTTTATGGAATTACAAATATAAATGATTATGAAGAAATGTTTTACTTTTGCAATTATTTTCATTTATTATATTAAAAATTGATATAGAATTCATGAAATTTTTATGAAATTTTAGAAAATATAAATTGTAAGGAAAATTTTAAATATGTATATACGTGTTATTTTGAAGGAGGCGCACTTGTAGAATAAAAAAATCTAAAGAGAAAATAATGATAAAGTGGAAAAATAATTATGGTCTTTTGTTCTTTTAGTTTAAGAGGGCTACAGTGCAGAACTATAAAACTGGTGAGTTGGAAATTGCGCACTACAGAATTAGTAAGAGTGCCTGGCTCCAGGAACACGAACACAAACACGTAAAGGATGTGAGTCGTCGTGTTGAACACATGACGAGTTTGACGGTCGACACCGCTGAAGAACTTCAAGTCGTTAATTATGGAATTGGCGGTCATTATGAGCCACACTTTGATTTTGCGAGGGTAAATCACTTTTTTATATACGCAAAAGATTATTCTCTGATTTTCAATTTTGCATAAACATTTTTTATTATTATTAATAAATTATTATTATTATTATTATTATTATTATCGTTACAGAAAGAGGAAACGAATGCTTTCAAAAGTCTTGGCACTGGAAATCGTATCGCCACGGTTCTATATTACGTAAGGAATTTTTATTATCCTCGTTTTCTTTAAGTTGAAAAGAAAGAAAAATGGGAATCGAATTCACTTTAATTTTTATTTATTGCATTGAATTTTTGAAGCTTCGGATTCAAGTAGAAACCTAAAAAAAACTTGCCTTTGAATTTTTATTCAACATTAGAATAAATACTCGCGTGCAATCGCGCGTGAACTTTTGTAGCCCGTTGATATTTACAAATACTTTCTTTTTGAAATTTAAGGAAAATTTACCTATTATTTTAAAAAAAATATAATTTTTTAAAATAAAATTCTTCAAAACTAAGATTATATTTCTAAACAAATTTTTAAAAAGAGTAAAATTTAATTCTTTCAAATATAAAATTTATTGCAAATTTGACAAAACTTTAATGTGTTTCAATTTTTTAAATTATTTCGGGAATTCAATTATCTTCAGAAAAAATTTTAATTACAATTTTTCAAAAGACTAATTTTTTTTAGAATTTTTAAATAAAATTATTCAAAACATTACCAATTTTTGTTTAAAAAAATATTTAAAAACTTATTATTATTATTATTTTTAATAATAATATTAAATATTATTATTAATTTTATTATTTATTTATTTTAATAATTTTATTATTTTATATTAATATTATTTATTTTAATTGAAATTTCAAATAATTTTAATGTGAAACCTTTTTAAATTTAATTATTTCTAAAAACTACAACTGTAATTTTTCCAAATTTCAATTATTTTTTAGACAAATTTTTCAAAACATTAATAATTTTTACAGAAAAATAATATATTAACAATTTTTTTTTAATGAACATTTAAATATTATTATAACTAGCAAAACTACACGCTCCATTGTTACTTTAAAAGATTTGCTTCTTCAAATTTAATAAAAATTCTTCATTTTTTAAAAAATATAATTTTTCTAACAGTTTTTCTTTAAATTTAAAAAAAAATTACTAATTATTTAAACAATTCGTATAGAAATCGCCAAGATATTTCTAACAGCAACTTACATGTATATTTTTAATTAAATAATTGAACTTTCCAGTGGTAATATGTTTATTCTAAATTTTCTTAAAATTCAATTATTTTCCAAATTTTCAATCAGAATTCTTAAAAAATACGATTATATTTCAAAATAATATTTAAAAGTAAATAAATAAAATCAATTATTCAAATTCAATACTTTTTATTAAACAAAAAATTAAAAGCTTATTCTTATTTATTTTTCGACAGGAATTAAAATTTCACATAATTTCAATGAAAAACCTTTTGAAATTTAATTATTTCTAAAAATAGCAATTGTAATTCTTCCAAAATCCAATTATTTTTTTAGAATTTTTAAATAAAATTATTAAAAACTTTTAATTTTTAAGAAAGCTAACGAATTAATAATTTTTTATATATTTAAATATTATGGTACTTTTACAGCAATTAAAATTTTAAAGATTAAAATTTAAAAACTTTTTGAAATTTAATTATTTCTAAAGAATCCTAATTTAACACTTTTAATTGTTTTCTAAAGATTTAACTAAAATTCTTTTTTAAATGAATTCTTATCAGAATTCAATTATTTAAATACAAAAATAAATAATTCATAGAGTAATTAATTATTTTTAAAAATTGCAACTGTACCTCTTTATTGATTTTTTGTAATTGGGGTTAAATTTTCTTACTCCACTTATTTTATTATTTAAAAATTAACTGTCAAACATTTGACATAACAATTCGAACTATAAAACAAAAGATTGGTTGGTTCCGTCTTTTACAATTTTTTAAAATTATTTTCGGGAATGCAACTATTTTCAAAAAATTTTAATTGTGATTTTATAAATCCTAATTTATTTTTTCAGCATTTCTAAATAAAATTATTATTTAATAAACATTTGAACACTTATTGTGATTTATTTATCTACCAGGAATTAAAATTTCAAAATACTTTCAATTTTTTTTACATATTGAATGTGTAAAATAACCTTTTAATAAATAACCATTTACCTTTTGAAATTTAATTAAAATTATAACTGCAATTTTTTCAATTCTTTAAATATTTTCTAAAATTTAAGCTGAAATTCTTTTTCAAATCAATTGTTATAAAAAAGTTGTACGAGAATTGATTTATTTAAATACAAAAATAAATAATTGATCATTTCTAAAAATTGCAACTTTTTATTGAATTTTTTGAATTTGAGAAAAAAAATTCATTGACTAATTAAGATTTTGAATAATTTGACATTTTTTTGGATAAAATTTCCTTTCTTTTACATTCCTGGTAAAAATGCTGTTATTGTAAAAATTCTAGGGGAATTAATTTAACAAAAACGCTAATCACTCTATTTACAAATTAATTGTCAAACTTTTGACACGACAATTTGAGCTGTAAAACAATTTGGAATCAAAAAGCCCTAATTTCAAGTGAGGGCAGAATATCACCATTATTATTATATAAAATAATTTTATAATTTATTTTTCAATATTTTTTTCTTTTTTTTCAAAATAAACAGTAAATAATGAAATAAATATTTTTTTAGATGAGTGATGTGGAGCAAGGAGGTGGAACTGTGTTCACAAGAATAAATCTTTCCTTGTGGCCTAAAAAAGGAAGCGCAGCATTCTGGTACAACCTGAAACCAAACGGAGGTGGAGATTTCTTAACGAGGCATGCCGCTTGTCCGGTACTTACAGGATCAAAATGGGGTAAATTTTTCTTTCAGAAAGATTCATTTTGTTATTTTTAGAAATAGTACTTAAAATAATCGTCGAATTCATTCTGTCGCCATCTGAAATTTTTTTCATATTTGTGCATTTTTAATTTTTTTCTTAGGTTTTGACAGTTGAAATTTAATTATTTCCAAATAATTTATTACAATTTCTTCATACTTTTTCTTTTAAAGACGAGAATATTTTTAAAGATATTTAAATATAAATTTTTAATATTGTAAAAATATTTTAAAAATAAAATATAAATTCTATTTTAATAAAATTTGTCGAAATTTCAAAAATTCAAATCTCTATTGCTTGAAAATTCTTCAATTAATTGTATTCAGAATTTCAATTATCTAATTCTTGGAGAAATTTTAATTAAAATTTTTAAGATATTCTAAATTCAATTTTTCGGTGCTTCAGTATTTTTATGTTAAATTATTTTAGAAACTTTATGCTGTTTACTTTTTCCACAAGAATTAAAATTTTCAATAATAATATGAAACCTTTTAAAATTTAATTATTTCCAAAAATTACAATAACTGTAATTCTTCCAAAATTCTATTATTTTCTAGAATTTTTTACTAAAATTCATCTCTAAATAAATTATTTTGAGTAACGTTGAGAAAGTTTTTTTAGAATTGAATTATTTTTTTATTTTCTTCCAAAATTCAATTATTTTCCATAACTTGAGCCAAATTCTTGTCTAAATAAACTATTTTTAGTAAGTTTAGAAATTTTTTTAAAAATTGAATTATTTTTATAATAATTACAACTATAATTCTTCCAAAATTCAATTCATTTGTAAAATTTTTAATTGGAATTCTTCGCTAAATAGATTATTTTTAGTAATTTTAGAAAATATTTTGTGAATTCAATTATTTTTCTAAAAATTAAAACTATTCAAAAATTCTTAAAAAATTCCAATATTAATTATTTTCTCCAAAATTTAATTATTTTCTAGGATTTTTAGACAAAATTCTTCACTAAGTAAATTATTTTTAGTCATTTTAGCAATATTTTTAAGAATTAAATTATTTTTCTAGAAATTACAACTACAATTCTTTCATAATTCAATTATTTTCTAGAATTTTTTATTGAAATTCTTCGCTAAATAGTTCATTTTTAGTAATTTTAGACATTTTTTTTAGAATTAAATTATTTTTCTAAAAATTAGAATTATAATTCTTTTAAAATTAATTTATTTTCTAGAATTATTAATTGAAATTCTTTGATAAATAGTTTATTTTTAGTGAGTTTAGAAATTTTTTAAAAATTAAATTATGTTTCTAAAAATTACAAGTATAATTCTTCCAAAATTCAATTATTTTCCAGAATTTTTAATTGAAATTCTTCGCTAAATAGATTATTTTTTCTAATTTTAGAAATTTTTTTTAGAATTAAATTATTTTTCTAAAAATTGCGACTGTACCTAATTTATTCTTTCCAAATTCAATTTTTTTGTATAACTTTAGCCAAATTCTTCTCTAAATAAATAATTTTTAGTAATTTTTAAGATTTAAATTATCTAAAAAGAAGTAAAGTTCATTAAATATTTATTTTTGTTTTACAGTTGCAAACAAATGGCTACATGAATCAGGCCAAGAATTCCTGAGGCCCTGTACATTGGAAAATCAACCAGAAGACACTGAAGTTCCTTATACCTTCTAAATTTTAATAAAAAACAAAGAAGTCTAGAACGATGAATTCATTGAGAATTTGCCAAAAATAAACGACAATTTTTTTTTTGGAAACCTATATTTTCTCTCTTGTGAATATAATTTCATTAGCGAATCAGAATCTCAATTTTTACTTCAATAAAGTCCCACGAAAAAATAAATCTCAATGAATTCAGTCAAGTTTATTTTTAGAAATGTTAAATTTAATTTACACGAAGCTGTTGCTGTGCAGCGTTTGTTTTTTTTTCAACAACTTCTCAACTCGTTAAAATGAGTAAATTTTGCGTATCGAAATTTTAAAATACATATCGGCATGGACTGCGATGCAAAATGAAAAATGACTTATCAGAATTTTTTCCCTGTATTTATATCCTATCTGCAAACTTTGTTACATTATTCAGAGGGAATTTAACGAATTTAGAGACTGACAATTGGCTTAATTATATATTGTGTGTATAAGTATTTATCGAAGTTTAAAAGAAAATTTTGTATAAAAGAAAAAAGAACAAGACTGTTTGTGACAAATTCTAAACATTCTTTTTCCTTTAATTTTCTTCGAAGAATTTCTGAAGAAAACTATTTTTTAAGAAAACATCTCTACGTTTAAAAATTTATATATTTTTATTCTATTTAGCAATCTATTTGTAAATTACTGCCAATATTTTATTCTTTATGCCGACGCAATATTTTCTGTGAAAATTTTTTTCGTTTTTTCCTCTAGTTATCATTTTTGATTCATTTAATATCAAATAGCCAATGAAAAAATGTGTAGTGTAAATAATTGAAACATAAAGCATTAACTAGATACTTTATATCTGATTTAAATTTAGAGATATTTCGCGAAAGAATGATATTTTAGAAAGAAAATAGTCTCAAGAGCATTGTGATACTGCAAAATTAAAACAAAAAAATTTCAAGTTCTTCTTGAATTTTTGCAGTAATTTTGCAGTTTAGATAGGAACTTAATTTTATAATATTTCTTATCGTCAAAAATCATCCAAAAATTCAATTTTTTAAAAAATAATTAACTAATCAATTAGAAATTGCATGAGAAAATAATTTTATGGAAAATTTACAGTTTACATGTAAATTTTTATTATTAACAATTTTCTAGTTTTTTTTTAATTTAAAAAAATATTAAACAGTTTATTTTTATTTTTAATACGTCCATTTTCTTGATTTTTGCTTTTCATTTACAATCATTTACAATAAAGAAAAGAAAAGAAATTCATTTTAAAGAAAAATTGTATTTTGATGATTGAAAAATTATTTAAAAAAATAAATAAAACTACAATTGTAAGAAAAATCTCTTTTTTGTATCTGGTTGTGAACAGACGATAGGAAACAAATTGCGTTCTTTATATGAAAGAATGAATGTGAGTACGAAGACGTTTGACAGAATTGTAATTCATAAATTTGTGAATAGATCAAACTTAATGGAAATGATATGAAAGTTAACTGTACGATTTTGTGAGTAGCAAAATATTCTTCGGTAACTCGTTTCATTATAAATATTAAGGATTCCCAAATGTTTTAAAATATTTTTGCTCCAAATTTTATGCACAGAAAAAAGGAAATTTTCTTTTATATAGAAAATACAAATTTTCGACAAAAATTATTCAGAATTTTTCAATTTATCAAAATTGAAAATAAGTGAATAACGAATTTATTTTACATTTAATTAAAAAATATAATTTTTTTATTTTGTATTTAAGTGAAAAGTTAAATTGTTTTATTTTATATTTAAGTAAAAAATAAAATCGTTTTATTTTTTATATTTAAATTTAAAATATAATTGTTTTTTTCTGTAAAAAATAGAATTATTTTATTTTATATTTAAATTAAAAATAGAATTGTTTTATTTAATGTAAAAAGTGTTGCAATGAATTTGCATTTCTCGATTCTTTTGTATTTTCTCGATGATCTTACATAATTGCTTATTCGTCACCGAATATTTGTAATAAGAAATATTATGAAAAGATAATTTAGTTATTAAACTAATTTTTTCTAAAAAAAATAGTGAAACCATTTTGTGGAAAAATTATAAAACTGATGAAAGCTCAATAAAAGAGAAACAATTCGATTGTATATAAATATATAGACAATTAAGCTTTCGAGAAGGAAATTAGGGTCACTGCACCAGTGAACGCACAAATAGTGTTTCACTAACTTCGACTTATTTTAAACAGCTAGATGAATTTTATTTAGAAAAAAAAATATAATTTGAATACTTTAATTTTACATTATTAATATAAATAATAATTCATATTAATTTTATATTATTAATATAAATAATAATTTGACATTAATTTTATATTAATGGAAATGAAAAATTAATTAAATCTATCATTGATAGCATAAAAGTATCAAATTGTAACGAATTGATATCAAAAATATGAATCAAAATACAAAAAATGATCTACATTTTTGGGTTGGGGTACAGTTTTTCTAAAACGTATTTTCTAATTTTTTATATTCTAAACATTTTTTTTTTTATAAAGTTGAATTTCGAATAAACCTTTTTCTAATGAATATGATTTTCTAATTTTTTTTCTTCTGATAAAAGTCATTTTCTAGAAATTTCTTTTTCTAATAAAGGTAATTTTCAAAAAAAAAATTTTCTAACAATATTCAATTTTTGTAATGACGATATATAGGTAGGTATATGATTAAACAATAAAATTTACGAAAATTTTTTAATTCTTTAAAAAAAATTCTTGAGATTTCGTTAAAAATTGTAAAATAAAAAATAGAAATTATGTAAATTTTTTAACAAGATTTTAAAATAATCTAGTTATCCTAAAGATATTTAAAAATTTTCTAAAAAAATGTTTTATAAATAAATTAATTTTGGAAATTTTGGTAAAAAAATTATGCAAATTATTATTTTTTCTTCAAAGAACAACAGAATTTTGTTAAAAAATTGTGATAAGAAATAGTTTTTATTTCCTGACCTTAATATTTAACAATTTTTTAACTTTTATCAAAATTATGAAATTTTACAAAAATTTTAGGAAAATAAATATTAGAAATCATAATTTTTTTAGAAAAACTTTTTTTAGCAATCAAAACTTGTTAGAAAAACATTTTTTTAGAAAATAGATTTCATTTGCAATCGCTTTACTTAGATAAATAGAAAATATTTTTTAGAAAAAGTGAGCACCTACCACATTTTTGGTATCAATTTGATCCACTTTAGTATCGATTTCATATTTTTAAGAAAACTGTGATTAATTTGATTAATTACTATTTAAATTTTTTATTTATATTAATTAATTCAATTATTAGTAAAATTAGTAAATTTATTAATAAGTAAAATTATTAGTAAAATAGCAAAAAATGAAATAGTGATAAAAATATAAAATAAATAATATGAAGACACCAGTGAATGAAACACTGAGCGAGATACATTTATTTTAATAACGTTTGTTTCGTAATTTTTATACAAGTAAAAGAAGGAATATTAATTTACAGCATTTTTTGTAAATAATAATCTTTAAATGCTTAGTTGTAATAATTTTTTTGAATCGAGTATTTGTGTGGATTCACTGGTGTCTGATCATTCACTGCTGCAGTTGTCCTTTTTTCTGAAAATGATAATTTTATGGGAATCGCAAAAGTCATTAATGTATGAATTAAGTTACACAGTTTATACATATATACTTAAGGTCGCTCATAAGCATCGTTACATAGCATATTATGTATATAAAAATACAACTAAAAAAAAGTAATAATAAATTGACAAATAAAAGTTTTCGAATTTACTAGTCAATTTTTTTGTCTAATAGAGAAATCGTTTCGTTTTCCTCTCACTAAAAATAGGAAATGAATTTAATTTTTGAAAATTCAAACATTTTTCAGTAATTTCATGAAATGTTAAATAATTAGAATGATGTTCAGGAGAAATATTCCAGATCTACAGTATGTGCATAAGAATTTATGCCTCGTTAGATAATATTTATACAGAACAATGGTTTTGATTGCAACAATATTGTAAAATACGTGGACCATTGGGAAGAGTTAATTTCCCTCGAGAAATTAATATAATGGAAAGTGAGTGATAATATACGTGTATCGTTGATTCATCAATAGAATTGAAAGGGCAACAATATAATGTCCCTGAGGGGGAAAAAAGGGAGAGGTAAAGTTGTGTTTATAAACTTTTTACAAAACGAAAAAAATCAAATAAATGATATAGACAAGGTATTTCCTGCGTGTAGGACACCGCCTACACACCTGCATCGATCCGCACCGGGTTAAACGTAAATACACCTGCACACACCCTCTCCTACACTTTGATCAAAATGCACGCAGATATAGCCTCGTTGTAATTGGGACGACCTTTAGTTGCATCTATGACCTCTACTTCATTCCCTCTCTCTCTCTTAAAAGCCTACAACGCATAGTACATAAAATGCTTCGGTCAAGTTTCATTTCGTCATTTTCTCCCCTCAAAAACAATTTCTTCATGTATCGAGTCATTTCGAGTTTATATCTCATGTTGACCTACTTTGCAACGCTATTTCGGAGAATATGCAGGGAAATCTTCTTCTTTATATAGAAAAAGAGCTTTTTTTACACGAAACCAAAAGTATTAAAAAAAGAAAAAAATTAGTTCCTCCTGTGGTCACACAAATCAAGTAGTTTGAGAAAAAAGGTAAAAGTAACCGACTCTTTTGAATTTAATAAGTGCTTTTTAGCATATTTTTCAGTTTATCTCAAATTTTTGAGAGTTTGACAATTTAGACTTGGAATTTGAATTTTCTCGATTAACACAGAAATCATGAAGTTGAATATGGTTTATTTTACACAAAGTCTATTTTAATCCTGTTTCTATATTTATAAGAAAGTTCATCTGCGAAACTAAGTTTTTTTTGTGTTATTTTCCAATTTTCATTGATGAATTTGTCAGGGTTGCTACAAAAATTTAATTTTGGTTTTCCCTGATTTTCAGACAAAATTTTCACTTTTTCCCTGTCCCTAAAGAATATTCTGATTCACTCTAAAAATTATGAGATATTCAAAAAAATATTCTATTTTACATTTATTTAGAAATTTCTTCAAAAGTAAAATTATTCGAAAACATCAATAACTTCACTTTATTATGGACATTTAATGGGATTAATAGAAAAAAAATTGTTTAAAAAATATATTATTGAAAAATTTGACAAATAATGGTACGAAGTTGAATCCTAACTAACCTTCAACTTCGTACCATTTGTCAAATTTTTCAAAAATATATTTTTTAAACAATCTTTTTTCTATTAATCCCATTAAATGTCCATAATATATTATACGGGAATGGAAACTATAGAAAAGTTAAGCTTCATTTCCACATAATTTTGATAAAAATCGACGGGGAGAGGGAGGGGGGTGTTTTGAGATATTAAGATAGTTTAAACTTTCAAACAGGAATTTCTCTAAGAAATTGAGAGAAATTTAAAAAAATAAAAATAGCACTAGAAAGTTCATGAAATTCTCTTTCGATTCAGTGTATAACATGTTACAAATAATTAAATTTTTAAATAATAAAATTTATTAGAAAATCGCTCTCCTTGCGATTGTTTTTTGTCGGTGGAACGATTTGAAATGAAATGCCTCACAGGTAGGTATATATATATTAAAATGACAACAAAAAATTCAATTAAACTTTTTCAAAAAAATTAATTCTACAGAAATGTTAGTTTAAGATCTTCAAAGATTTTAATATTAGAAACCATTTCAAAATTCAATTGTTAATAAAAATTCATGCTATAATGCTTTTAATATTTAATTATTATATAAATTTTTAACTAAAATTTATTTTTAAATCAATTTTTATTAAAATTTTTTTCAAGAATTCAATTATTTAAATACAAAAAGTAATTTAAATTTAAAATAATTTATTTAAAAAATAATTTTTGAGGAATTCGATTAAAATTGTATTAAAAATAATTGAAATTCTGCGATGAGTTTTATTATTTATGAAAATAATTAAATGCCTAAAATGAATTTTATTCTTTATGATAATAATGGAATTATTGAGAAGAAATTTATAAAAAATTTGTAAATAATAAAATTCCTGTAAAATTTTTATTATTAATGAAAATAATGGAATATTTGCATATAGAATTTTACTAAATTTTTTGGGAAAATTTTATTAAAATAGTGAATAAAATTAAAAATCATTGAATTGCGGAAAACTTTTGCAAGTAATTAAAATTTTGCGAAGAATGCAAAAAATTTTATTTCTTTTAAAAATAATTAAATTATTGCAAAGAAATTAATAAAAAAATTTGTAAATAATTAAATGCCTGTTAAATCTTTATTATTAATAAAAATAATTAAATGTTTGCGTGGAATTTTATTAACAATTTTTTTAAATAATTGAATTCTTTATTGGAAAATTTTATTAAAATAGTAGATATTGAAAATTTTTGAAAATAATTGAAATTTTGCAAAGAATTTTATTAAAATTTTTGAAACTTATTGAATTTCTAAGAAGAATTTTATTATATTTATAAAAATAATTGAAATTTTGAGTTTAACTAAAATTCATTTTTAAATCAATTTTTATTAGAAAATTCTACAAAAATGCAATTACTTAAATACAAAAATCAATAATTTATAAAATAAATGAATGTTTCTTAAAATTGAATTCTTTTGACGAACTTTAATAAAATTTTTAAGAATAATTACATTTTTCGAGGAATTCTATATTAAAATTCTTTTAAAAATAATTGAAATTCTGCGATGAATTTTATTATTTATGAAAATAGTTTATTTTATTAACATTTTTTTTAAATAATTGAATTCATTTGGGAAATTTTATTAAAATAGTAGATATTGGAAATCATTGAATGGAGGAAAATTTTTGAAAATAATTAAATTTTGGAGAAAAATTTTATTATTTATAAGGACAATTTTGAAATTTTTCGAGAATTTTTTAAAATTTTGAACATAACTGCATTTTTGCGAAAAATTTTATTATAGGTACATTTGAAAATAATATAGGCGTGAGTTTTGATTATAAAATGTTTTTAATAAAATAAATATAAATAATGATTAATTATTAATTACTAACTTACATTAATTAATAAATTTAATTTGTTTATTAACTTCCCTTTTGAATTCTATATGTTTTTGACATCAGAACCTAAAAAATTGTTTTATGTTATTATTAACCACTATAGTATTGTATTTTTAAATATAGTAGTATAGTATAGTATATAGTTTAAATATAGTATTTTTAAATAATTTAAATTTATCCTTAATTTTGACCTCTTCTATCTATTATAATTTTCTTCAATAAAACTCTCCTCTGATACTCCTCGGTTGAATGTAATATTTATTTTAAAAAATATTTTCTCTCTTAAGCTACTTTATTAAAACCTTATTTAAAACGCTTTTCTGCATCTTTATTATACCTACTTGTTTCATAAAGTTTTTTACGCTTCTCTGAAAAGAAAGAAACTAAAACTTTCTTCCCCATTCTGAATTTCATTTCGTTTACCTTTGAAGCATCTTTTTCAGTATCTTGAAAATATTACAATTTCTTTTTAAATGAGTACATATTTTTCTCCTATTTATTCATTATACAGTACATTTTAAATTGAAATAAAGACATTACTCCGTATTTCAAGTATCATGCGATGAGAATTGATTTCATTTTGTTTGGAGTTTTATTTATTATAAATGAAGATACATTTCTTGTGCGCGATAAATTTCTATCATCATCATCATTATGAAATCATAATGATTATTTAGTTCTGGAAAAGTAGGACTAGTAAAAGTAGGACATTGGGTTGTTAAGGTGTTTGAAAAAGAAGGAAGATAAATAGCAGCTGTTATTAAGAAGGCGGATATTGAGAAATAAAGTTGATTATCTGCCGTTATCCTTTATCGAAAAAAGCGTCTCATTATAAGATGTAGCAAATTTCTAATGTAACTTCATTTAAAAAAAGTGCAAAAAATCATTTATTACATTTAAGAAAATTTTATATTAAATGCAGTTTTTAATTTTTTATTCTCGAAAATAATAATAATAAAAAACACGAGTTAAAAATCATATACGGGGATCATAAAAATGAGTCATATTCAGATTTTTTCTCTGAATTGAAAAAAAAAATAGAAATTCAAGTTCAATGGGAAGCTTTTAATATTTTCTATTGATCGTATTTTTTTGTTGCTCCATACAATAGTTTTATTTGAAAAGGATTTTTAAAAAAAAAGTAATAATAAATAGTATTAATAATCAAGCCATTTGAAAATATTCCCTTTTAAAAAATTGAGCAGCTTTCATGCAGTAATTGAGCGAGCTTTCACTACTATATCAAAAAAAGAAAAATTAGACGCGGAAGTGAGACGGATATTACAGCCACATATGGAGTTGAATAATGGGGTAAAAAAGCTGATTTTTTATACATCAATAATCATTTTTATATTCGATCTCTTACAATTGATTTATTGTTAGTAGTACATAAACCGTAATTTTACACATTTGTTGCTTATCCATCTTATTAAATTATAAAATCTTATTTAAATTTGAATTAGTAAAAATGTTTACTATTTTATTAGTAACATTTACGAATTCAAAAGCAGAAAAACAGTCACCAATTCAAATTGGTAAACATTTTTACTGATTCAAATAATTTACAAAGTAATACTTCGTTAAAATGATTATAAAACTTCATTGGTAAAATCAAACTAGAAATTTTTTAGAATTTATAAGAAAATTATGAATTTTCTTGTCTTGTTTTACTTAAATATTTCAAAATTAATTGAATTTTAAAAGAGTTGCGTTTACAATGCTCACAAATAAATCAACTTTAAAAGGTTTTAATATAAAATTTTAAAAAATTTCTATTTTGAATTAATTTAATTAGAAATTTTAAAAAATTTCTATTTTGAATTAATTTAATTAGAAATTTTAAAGAATTTAGATTTTTGGAAAAAAATAATAAAATTCTTTGCAGAAATTCAATTATGTTCAAAAACTTTTTAAAATTATCGTCACAATTTTAACTATCCTAATGAATAATAAAATTTTTTTTCAAAATTCAATTATTTTCAAAAATTTTCTTCAATTCTATGATTTTCAATATTTAATATTTTAATAAAAGTTTCCAAAAGAATTATTCAATTTATTTCAAAGAAATTTTAATAAAATTCTATGCAAACATTTAATTATTTTCATAAATAATAAAATTCTTTTTAGGAATTCCATAATTTCAATAAATTATTTATTTTTGTATTTAAAACATTAAATTTTCATAGTATTTTCTAATAAAAATTTGTTTAAATATGATTTTTTAGTTAAAATTTTAGAAAATAATTGAATATTAAAAGCATTATGACATGAATTGTAGAAATAATTGAATTTTGAAAAATTTTCATATTAAAATCTTTGAAAATCTAAATCTCAAAGAACTTTTTAAAAAATTATTAAAAATAATTGATTTAAGGGCATTTGAACCATTATGACGTCACAATGTGTGCAAAGCATGAGTTTTAAAATTGTGACGTCATAATGGTTCAAATGCCCTTAAAGAGAATTTTCTTTAAAAATTGTAGAAAATAATAATTGAATTGAAATGATGAAAATAATTTTGAAACAGGTACACTTATAATTATTCTTAGCTTATAGTATATACATATGTATATATGAGTTTATTGTCCTAAAATTCAATGAATTTATACAATAGATCTTCTTATAATATAAAATATTGATTTCATCACTCGATCATCTATAAATAAATGAAGATATCGATCATTCATTTAAATTTAAATTCAATTTTTATTTTATTTAAATGAATGAAATTTAAATCTTCATCTTTTATAATAATATTCTTATAAGTTGTAGTATTTCATAGAGGCTTGAAATTAAAATTTCTAAAAAAAACTTCATTCCTATGGAAACATAATTAAATATTTATTTAAATTATTATTGATATTTTTTTCAGTGCAGTAGTAGGAGAGTATTTATCTATTTAGTTAGATTTTGATTTTATATTGGGTAATAGTCATTGATTTTCTAGCAATTTAAAGTGCAATATTAAAAGAAAAAAAATCCAAAATTTATGCCCGGAAAAAAGTAAGAAAAATTTTTGATTTCATTTTTTCGGGCATAGTAGCACACCTTCGATTTTTTTGTAACTATGATATTTGAATTCCATCTAATATCCATATTTAATACCAAAAAACACAGAAAGTAATTTTTTTATTTCTAATTTTTAAAATACAAATAACCGCCGCTAATGAGATCTATAATTTGAAAAAATTATCCCCTTCAAATCCTTTGGAGCTCAAGATAAGTTCTATATATTTCAGTTCATTCTTAGAAATAAACGGAATTGAACATTCAAAAATTATGAAGGAAAAAAAAGTATTTTTTAAACGTTTTTGAGGAATTATTTTTTGTTCATTTACACGGAGAGAAAAATCAATCGTTTAAACAGCTTTCAACATATATTTTTACAAATCTAGATAAACAGCGCCGTGCTTTTTAAGTATGAACCATATCCATACTGCAGTATGGATAAATGATGTTAAAATATATTAATTTATCATTTAGATCTAAATGATAAATTAATATATTTTAACATATATTTTCTTAATTCAATACACAAGTTATTCTCTCAACAAAATTAAATTCAATAGCTTTGGTGGTATTGGGCCAACAGTTTTTTTCAAAGTGTAGATTTGTTCATAAATCTTATATACACATGCGGCGATCCACCCAGCTGTTATGTGTCATGGCGTCGCGCCGTTTGATTAAACAGCGTGTGCCCAAGTAGCACGTAACATTAAGACGCTCTCACAGCTCTGCATGCATAGTTGTCATGGTAACACATGAGAGTAAGTAAGTCAGAAAATTCAAATTTCATGTTTTTTCTCTCTTACTCTCATGCTGGCAGTAGAGGTGTGCGAGCGCCTTTACTGGAATATTGCAGCAATGTAACATGTAATGTTAGTAACATTACAGTCTAACATTGCAATAATATTAAAATGTCCGCCCCAAGGTAATACTACATGTAATGTTACAGTAACATTACATGGTAATGGTAATGTTACTGCAATGTAACACTGTAATGTTACTAACATTACATGTAACATTGCTGCAACATTCCAATAATGTTACGTGCTACTTGAGTGATGCATTCTGTTTGAGGTTTTCAGTGTTTATTGGTGTTTGAGATTTACCTTTTAGAAGTTTATCGCAAATAATGGTAATTATGAAAGAAGGGAGTGTTCAACGTGTTACTTCTTACTTTTAAAATTTTAAATTCTTCAAAAACTAGCTAAATGATTAATTCCTTCTTCTGCATAATTACCTAAATAATAATGTATTATGTTGTTTTCTCTGTAAAATATAATTTGTTTTCTAAATGTACACTTAAAAAAATGCTTTTGTATGTTGATTTATATACTACAAAATTGTTTTAAAAAATGTTCTTAAGATAATTTAATTTCGAGAAATCAATAAAAGGAAATTTCTGCAATTGTTTTCTTTATACCTTTTTTGTTTTATCTATTCCTAATCCAAAATCATTAGTTTATTTTTAACATTCATACACGGAGAAAAAAATCAAGCGTTTGCAGTATGGATATGGTTCACACTTCAAAAGCACGGCGCTGTTTATCTAGATTTGTAAAAATATATGTTGAAAGAGTAGAAATCTATACTTTTTTAGCATAGATTTCGACAAATCGAGTATAAACAGCACCGTGCTGTTTATACGCTGTTTAAACAACTGCTTTTTAAACGTTTGATTTTTCTCTCCGTGTAAATGAACAAAAAATAATTCCTCAAAAACGTTTAAAAATACTTTTTTTTCCTTCATAATTTTTAAATGTTCAATTCCTTTTAATTCCGTTTATTTCTAAGAATAAACTGAAATATATAGAACTTAACATTTTCTCATGTCTGCCAGTGGAAAAAAGGCTCAGAATTAAAATTAGGAATTTCTAAGACAAGTCCTCAAACTACAAATCCTGAAATATTGCGTACGCATTCCCAATCACAGGGGCGGATCCAGACAAGGTTCTTGGGGGGGGCCATCTGCCAGACGCTAGCTTGATGACCTTTTATGAATGAAATTTTTATTAAAAAAATTCCAGGAAGTTTGAATTCTCGGGGGGGGGGCATGCCGCTGTGGCCCCCCCCTGGATCCGCGCCTGCCCAATCACTTTAAATTATTTATTTGTTTCTAAGTAAGAGTTAAGAAAAACAATCTTTAAAACTTTGTTGATACTTTACAAAAGTAACATTTAAAGGTTAAATTATCCATATTTAAAAAAAATTAATTTTCGAGGTTAAATTATCTTGAAATAATTACTTAAAAATAAAAAATAAATATTTCCGTAGTTCGTCATATTTTTACCATGCTCGGAAAAAATCAAATTTTTAAAAATTGGATCATATTCCAGAATATTTAAAAATTATTTTTAAAATCGGTGAAATATTTATATGACTTTTTTGTAATGGGTATCAATAGTAAAAGTTTTACTTACCTTTAGAAAAGATGATTTATATCTTAATACCTGCCTATAAGAATCAATTTCCACAATAGGTTTAATTACTTTACAAAATTTTATCACTTGAGTTTGATTTTTCGCAATATAATAAAATTCATGAATATCAAATAATATAATTAACTACAAGTGAAGACTGATTTCCTTAAAAAATAGATTTCCGGAAAAATTCCCGATGTTTTCCGTAAAATAAAATTAATTACCAGAAAGATTCTGGATGATTTCCGTAAAAAAATAAATTTCCGGAAGATTTCCGTACAAAAAAAATTAATTTCCGGAAAGTTTCCGGAAGATTTGCGTAAAAAAAAATAAATTTTCCGGAAGATTTCCATAAAAAAAAATAAATTTCTGAAAATTTCGGGAAGATTTCCGTACAAAAAAAAAATTTCCGGAAATTTTCCGGAAGATTTCCGTACAAAAAAAATAAATTTCAGGAAATTTTCCGGATGATTTACGTAAAAAAAAAATAAATTTCCGGAAGATTTCTGTAAAAAAGAAAATAAATTTCCGGAAGATTTCCGTACAAAAAAAATAAATTTCCGGAAATTTTCCGGATGATTTCCGTACAAAAAATATAAATTTCCGGAAGATTTTCGTACAAAAAAAATTAAATTTCCGGAAGATTTCCGTATAAAAAAATTAAATTTCCGGAAGATTTCCGTAAAAAAAAAATAATTTCCGTAAATTTTCCGGATGATTTCCATAAAAAAAAATAAATTTCTGAAAATTTCGGGAAGATTTCCGTACAAAAAAAAATAAATTTCCGGAAAGTTTCCGGAAGATTTCCGTACAATAAAAATAAATTTCCGGAAATTTTCCGAAAGATTTTCGTAAAAAAAAATAAATTTCCGGAAATTTTCCGGAAGATTTCCGTACAAAAAAAATAAATTTCCGGAAATTTTCCGGAAGATTTCCGTACAAAAAAAATAAATTTCCGGAAGATTTCCGAATAATTTCTGTAAAAAAAAAATAAAACACTACATTTATACCAAAGTTTCACAAGAATTGAAAGACCCATGACCAACTTTGATTTTTATTGAGAAAATTTGACCCAGCAGTGTTTTTAGTCCATTGTATATTTTCCTAATTTCATTCGATAGTAAAAATAAATATCAGCCAGGCATTGAAAGCAGTAGTGAAAGTCAATCTAGGTCAGACAGAAAGTTTCTACTTACAACTTCCTATTATGTAGAAGTTTAAGCACTTTTAGAGTCAAATTTCAAGCACGAGAAATGTAATTAAACTTCTTTTTACATATAATAATTCTAGTATAGTAACAGAGACGACATTACATTTTTCGTTTTTTTAGGTTTATTTGTTTAAAATGATTTATTTGACATTAGGCAAGTACTCTGTCAAAAAACGAGACCATTCACGTGAAATAAACCAAAAAAACATTTTTTTTTGAAATTTTAATTTATTAACTTTATAACTATTCTACAGCTTTTGGTAAATAAACACAGATCTTTTATTAACTAAATTACTTATTTTCGTATACTTCAACTTATCTACTACTTAACACCTTTCAGAAAATAGTTTTAGTAGGCTAGAAATAGAATTTAACATTTTGCACCAGCATGGGGCGAAAAGTTGAAAAAAAAAATTTTCAAAAAAGGACAAAACATCACTGCAAAAACAGGTGTCTATATTTGAGACACTTTTGTCCTCATTTGTAAGACGTTTTGGGATGTCTTTCAGGAAGACGTTAAAAGTGACTATTTTGGAGATTCATTCAGATCAAGAAGACTAGAGACAGGAGGACTAACTGCAGTAGTGGGGGTAGGACAAATATAGGGGGATTATGAAGGCGTGGTTAGATTGCGCCAAGTATCGTGTTTTGATTCTGCACTTCCACTCACACACGCGTGTCACGTATTCAAATATATAATGTAAGAGTGTTGAGATGTGCAGAACCGAAAACAAGATATTTGGCGCAATCTAACTACGCCTTCAGAACCCCACTAATACTGACTCACTGCTGTGAGTGAGAAAACAGCCGAGTTAGCCCTCCTGTCTCTAGTCTTCTTGATTCAGATGAAATTTCTGCTTGAATCGATACATAACCTAAAAATGCATGTATGCATTGATATTGCGCGGGAAACTTCCATCGAGACGAGGCAAGACGAATATTACCGAAGATACTCGAATACACAAAATGTCTTTTATTCAAAGTGTCTTACTTCGAAAACGTCTTAAATTAGCAAAAATGACTTAAATGTAGACACTTTTACCGTCTACATTATATGTCTTAAATTATAAGCACTGAAAGTGACTTGTTTACATTTGTAAGACGCAAGAAGTGTCTCAAATTTTTAGACACTTTGCATGAAAGACAGATGAATTAGTCATTTATTCCAGACTAGACGTTTTCAAAACGTCTAATGTCTTTGAGGGTGTTTTCGACGTTGACACTCTGAGCGCTCTGAAAGTACGAAACGTGGTTGGTTGGTCTAGGGGAATTCTGAATGTTGATTGGCTAAACTTCAGAATTCATAGTTTCATGCTCTGGTTTCCACACTCTGTATAGCTCGGACCTTTGATAAATAGATATACAGAGTGTGGAAACCAGAGCATGAAACTATGAATTCTGAAGTTTAGCCAATCAACATTCAGAATTCCCCTAGACCAACCAACCACGTTTCGTACTTTCAGAGCGCTCAGAGTGTCAACGTCGAAAACACCCAAAATAAGACGTTTCGAAGACGCTAGTTTTTGCAGTGATGTATTGTATGCGAAAATATCAGAAACTTTTTTATTGAAAGTTGTAGGGGACAAGTTGCCCTACAATATTGATATATAAATATTTGCATCTAAGCGGATTATATTTTCTAAACAAAATCATTTATGCAAAACTTAACCTTTAGCCCCAGTCTCCCCTATAATTTTGTAATACTTCTTCAAGAATTAACTATATTAATTTGAATGTTCTTTCGTTCTTTCATTCACTTTTTCTGTCCCTCACACTCTGAAGTTGTCTTTTGTTTATACTTTTGTTTTTTGTTAACTTTAGATAGAAAATAGAAATCATCAGCATTTTTTTTACTTCTTTTCATTAAAAGACTAAAATTTTGTTAAATATTATTTTTTGTCAAATTGCAATTATTTTTGTTCTTTACTTCTAAAAAAACTAGAAAATTATTAAACAACTGTGATTAAGAAATAGAAAATTTATTTATTTTCCATTATTTTCTTTTTCAATCACAATTTTTTTATGAAAATTATTATTTTGTTTTAGAAAAAGAAGAAAAATATTTACACACTTTATATTTTAATCTTATCTTTGGAACAGGATTTTCCACAGGAATTAAGACATTCCAAAATTCAAAATTCAAACCTTTTTGAAATTAAACAACTTATAAAAGTATTGTTTATAAAACATGAAGATATCAATTGCTCCGAGTCAAAGACTCGGAGTGACCGATTTCTTCATGTTTTCTAATAATTAAAGATGACCGAGAGATAAAATCATTATTTTACATTATATAAGAATATTGTTACTGTAACTTCATCAAAATTATTTTCATCATTTTAATTAAATTATTATTTTCTAGAATTTTAAATTATTTTTTATGAAAATAATAATTGAATTCCTTAAAAAATTTTATTATTTATGAAAATAATTAAATTCCTTGTAAAATTTTAATTATTTTATGAATATTATTAAATGTTTGCGCAGAATTTCAATAAAATTTTTTATAATTGAATTATTTTGAAAAATTTTAGTAGATATTATAAAAATCATTGAATTAAGGAAAATTTTTGAAAATAATTGAAATTTTTGCCGAGAATTTTTTCAAAATTTTTAAAAATAATTAAAGTAATTCGAAGAATTTTATCAAACTTTTTTAAAATAATTGAATTTTTGCAACGAATTTTATTAAAATTTTCAAAAATAATTGAATTCTTATAAAGAACTTTTATTAATTTTTTTGTTAAATAATTGAATTATTGCGAAAAAATTTATAAAACATTTGCAAATGATTGAATTCTTGCAAAGAATTTTATCAAAAACTTTGATAATAATTGAATTTCTTCGAAGAATTTTATTGTTTATGAAAACAAGTGAATTATTGCGAAAAAAATTGCAAATCAATGAATTCTTGCAAAGAATTTTATCAAAAAATTTGATACTAATTGAATTTCTTCGAAAAATTTTATTGTTTATGAAAATAATTGAATTTAGGAAGAATTTTATTAAAATTTTACATAATCTTAATTAAATTCGTTTGAAGAATTTCTTTGAGTTTCTTTAAAATAATGGTCTTTCTTTAATCATTTTAATAACAAGTTTTCAAAGTAATTGAATTCTATATAAATAATTTCTTTCAAGTTTTTATAATAATCCTCTTTCTTAATAATTGAAATTAAGCATTTAATTCTGGAATTTTATTAAAAAATTTTGGAAAATAATTGAATTTTTTTGAAAAATTTCTTTAATTTATTGAATACAATCGAATTTTTTAATAATATTGTATTTAAAATAATTGAATACCTGAGAAAAATTTTATTATTTATGAAAAATACTTTAATTCTTGCGATGAGTTTTAATAATATTAATAAATAATTGAATTCTTTTGTGAATTTTTATTGAAATAGTAGATATTAAAAATAATTGAATTTTGATATTACAGTAGAGACTCCATTATCCGGACTAATGGATGCAGTCACTTGTCCGGATAATCGAAAATCCGGATAATCGAGTAAAGTACGAATTAAACAAATTTTTTATTCATAATTTTTTGTATTTATTTGCATATGTATTAAAATAAGACTGAAACAAACTAAAACTTTTAAAGTCAACATTAATAAATATTTAGTTAGAAATATTTACATAAACATTTTCTTAAAATAATTAAAACACTTTAAAATGCAACATTTCGTCTTTGTTGGCGGGGAGAAATTTAAAATAGAAGTTAACGGCTTGAGACCTTATAAACTTTATATTAAAAAAAAAATTTTTAATTTTAAATTTGTCCGGATAATCGAATATTCGGATAATAGGGGTCCGGATAATGGAGTCTCTACTGTATATTGGAATTAATTTAATTCTACTAAGAATTTAATTCAAATTAATTTGAAAAAAATCGAATTGTTAAAAATTATTTCATTAAAATCTTTGAAAATTAATTTTAAGCAAATTTTTTGGATTTGTTACATTTTTCCAGAAATTCCATTAACATTGTACCAAAAATAATTGAAATTCTGCGATGATTTTTATTATTTATGAAAATAATTGAAAACCTACATACCTATAGAATTTTATTATTTATGAAAATAATTGAATTCCTGGTTAAAAAAATGTTATTCTTCATGAAAATAATTGAATTATTGCGAAGAAATTTATAAAAAATTTGTAAATAATAGAATTCCTCTGAAATCTTTATTATTTAATTCATTCATTCAAAATTGTCATTTTCTAAAATTTCAAATTAAATTTTTTTTTAAATAATTGAATTCGTTTTGGGAAATATTTTATAAGAATCGTAGATATTGAAAATCATTAAAATTAGAAAAATTTCTGAAAATAATTGAACTTTGGAGAAGAATTTTGTTATTCATAAAGATAATTGAGATTTTTACGAGAATTTTTTTCAAGATTTGAGCATAGTTGAATTTAATAAGAAGAATTTTATTTTTTTAAAGAATTTTTGCAATTATATTTAAATTCTACAAAATTGAATTCTTTTTTAGTATTTTCACCAAAAATTTAAATTAGAAAATTTTTCAATTTTATTATTTTTAAAATTGGTAATTTTATTTAAAAAAGGCAGTAAGAAGTAAGCCGCGCGATTTGTTGCTAGTTAAGTTATTTAAAAAGAAATTATTGTTAGAAACGGAAAAAATTAAAGGTTTTCTATTAGAATTTTTGTTTTTTCTAGGTTTGTTAATAATAATATTTTAATTATTTGAATGTTAATTATTTTCTAAAGGTCTGCATTCTGTTTTCTGTTGAATGGAGCACCTTATAATTATTTCTAAAAATTTTTACGATATCTATATTACTATATTATTTAAATCATTAACATAAAAAGACATATTTATATTATGTTGTGGTGTTAATAATCTAAATCAAAAATAAAACTCACTGAATTCTATAACATTGAGTCTAAATTTTATGATTACACTTTGAAAAAGATTAGAAAAAGGTGAAAAAGGGGACAAATCAGCATAAAAGGGGAAAAAGGTGAAAAATGTGATAAAATTGAAATAAAGAGGACAAAAGGGGAAAAGGGGACCAACTGTGATGCCTAAATAAAAATTTAGCTTTTATGATAGTAGTAAAAGCAGTTTTTAGTCAGACAAAATTATTTACATCATTTTATACAACTTTTACTTTCAATAGTAAAAACAATTTTCAATTATGCCTTAAATTTCTCTTAATTTTAAAATGAGTAGCATAAGTCAATATTAGTCAGACAGAAAGTTTCAGTAGTAAAGTGAATATTTTAATCAGACACCATGATTCGGTGTTTGTTTCATAACCGTTTTAGTATAGAATTCTTACCAGATATGGAACCCTATAATTTTATATTAACAATTACGATTATGCCGCACTATATTCTAACTTTATAGAAAAATTCCGTAAAATATTATAAGGAATAAATTTTCTCCACGTCTCTTCAACAATTTATTATACAGAGGTTTTCTCGTTCAGTTTTTAAATTTGTTTTATCCTTTACTATGAACTTTTTAGTATTTAGTTTAAAGAATAACACGAACATGGTTTCGGCTGAATAAACATTTCTTCTCATGTGCAGAGTGAATATATTGAACGAAGTTTGTGCCTCGAAGCGCAAAACAATTGCTCCAGTTATCAGTCTTGGAGCAACAGGCTGTAAGCGCGAGTTATTGATAAATTTTAATTTGAAAATTTCCTTCTATTATTGTGAAAAAAAATTGTTCTATATTTGTGTATACAAATGCTTTATTCAATATAATTTCTCCTATACTTTATTTGAAAATTCAAAAAATCAAATAAGCCAACTACCATTTGATATTGAAAATTTTAAATGAAAAATAAAACAGAAAAAAAGAAGTGTTATTATATTTTAATACCAAATGGGTGTTAAATTAACACCATTTTGAAAACTACACACGCAACAAATTTAACACCTTTTTTGTGTTAATTATCATATAAATATAATTAATTAATGAAAAACACTAAAAAAAATAAATAATAAAAAATAATTAATGCAAAGAACGAAAAATTGAAAAAATCAAGAACGTTTTGCAAATATTTTCGAGAACTTTTTATAAAACTTGGTGTTTTCGTTGATAATTTGAAAATGTCATCGACTGTGAATTAGCATTTGCAAATAATTCCTTTATATTGTGTAAACGATTCTGTCCTTCATTGAAAACATTGTTAACAAAGTTTTCACTCGGCGGCAAATTAGGTCAGAACAAACTCACTTCGTTAATGGAAAGGGACTTAAAGTTAAATTGAGTAGAGGCAGAAAACTAAAAAGAGACTAAAAAAAAAAAATATCTCGAAGCGAAGGTCATAAAAATTATACGGGGAGAAAAATGGGGGTTGGAGAGAAGATATAATAAAATCCCAAGCAAGTTACCAGTTTTACTTAAATACATTTATTGAAACGCAATTTCACAAGGTTTTCATTATCTTTGTTTTTAATATTTTTTTTTGTATTTTTCCATTTCTTTTTTTTATACCTATATCAGCATCGATACCAATGACAATTTCTCGAAATTTTCGACCACGAATTACATCTCTCTCTCTCTCTCTCTCTCTCTCTCTCTCTCTCTCTCTCTCTCTCTCTCTCTCTCTCTCTCTCTCTCTCTCTCTCTCTCTCTCTCTCTCATGATTGACTATCAGTATGTAAACTACATCTAAAATCACTTCTTTTATCGGGTTTTTCAAAATTGGTCCATTTTCTAAATGCTTAGAATAACATCATAATAACTTATTCTATTTTAATGAAATATTATTTAATTATTATTTTTCCAAACAAATTAAGATTTTCGAAAATTTTAAATTCAAACCTTTTTAAAATTAATCAACCTGAAAAATATTGTTATAAATCATGAAGATATCGATCACTCCGAGTCTTCGACTCGAAGTAATCGATTTCTTCATGTTTTATAATAATTAAAGATGGCCGAGAATAATTACATTTTTCGAGGAATTAGATTAAAATTAAATTTAAAAAACTTAAATTAATTATTAAAAATAATTAAAATTATACGATAAGTTTTCTTTTTGAAAATAATTGAATACCTGTAAAAAATAATTAAATAATTATGAAAATAATAAAATTATTGTGAAGAAATTTGTAAATAATTGAATTTATTAAAATAGTAGATATTGAAAATCATTGAATTGATGAAAATTTTTAAAAACAATTAGAAATTTTACAAAGAATTTTATTAAAATATTTGAAAATTATTAAATTTCAAATAATTTCAAAAACAATTCAGTTAAACTTTTTGAAAAAAATTAATTCTACAGAATTGTCAGTTAAAAGTTTGAATAAAATTCCAATTTTCAACGATTTTCATTTCAAACGTTTTCAAAATTCAATTATTTCTAAAAATTCATGCTGTAATTCTTTTATTGATATTCAATTATTATCTAAAATTTTAACTGAAATTCATTTTTAAATAAATTTTTATTAGAAAATTTTACGAGAATTCAATTATTTAAATACAAAAATAAATAATTTATTGAATAATAATTGAATGTTTCTCAAATCTAAATTCTCGTAAAGAATTTTATCAACAATTTTATTCTTAAATAATTGAATTATTTCGACAAATTTTAATAAAATTAATTATTATTTATGAGAATAATAGAATTATTGTGAAGAAATTTATAAAAAAAATTTGTAAATAATTGCATTCCTGAGAAATTTTGATTATTTATGCAAATAATTAAATATTTGTGTAAAATTTTTTTTAAATAATTCAACATTTTTTTGGAAAATTTTATTAAAGTATAGATATTGAAAATCATTGAATTGAGGAAAATTTTTGAAAATAATTAAAATCATTTTAAAAGATTTTAATTGTGAAACGTTTTCAAAATTCAATTATTTCAAAAACAAATTTTAATTGAAATTCAGTTTTAAAACAATTATTATTAGAAAATTCTACGAGAATTTAATTATTGAAATACTAAAATAAATAATTGAATGTTTCTAAAAAATTGAATTTTAATAAAGAATTTTATCAACAAATTTTTAAATAATTGAACAAAATTTTATTGTTTTTAAAAATAATTGAATTATTGCGAAGAAATTTATAAAAAATTTGTTAATTAATTAACAAATTTTTTATTCTTTTTTTATCAATTGATATCCTGTGAAATTTTTATTATTTTTGAAAATAATTAAATGTTTGCCTAGAATTTTATCAAAATTTCTTTTAAATAATTAAATTCTTCTGAAAAATTTTATTAAAATACAGATATTGAAAATCATTGAATTCATGAAACTTTTTTAAAATAATTGAAATGTTGCCAAAATAATTTTTTGATTTGTAACTTCTCCAGAATTCAATTTTTTGAATAAAAATACTGGATTATGTGGAATAAAAGTTAATAACATCAATTAATTCTGAAAAACCCAATATAAAAAGTCTTCATTGCTTTTTAACATACACAATTTCCGGGATATATTTATATTATTTGGCAGAATATTGTAAAATTTCCAACATCCCCGAATGTCGATTTTTAATTTTTCTTTTTGTATATTCATTTCGGATCAGTTGAAAATCATTCTGTCACTTTTTTTCTAGAAAAATATATAGACGAGGTACAGGTACATAGCATACGGGTTTTTTCGCTTAGCAAAGAAGTCACTTTGAGGGAACTTGATTTTTATATAACGTCGGTTGTTTTTTTTGTATTTTTTAATCTAGAACGTAAAATAGCAAAAAACAAATACTTTTGCTAAATGTCAATGCTAAATGAAAATTATAATCATTGCAAATTTAGAAAAATGAAAATTTTGCCAACAGCGAGAAAAATCTTTTGTGATTTGCAAAAAAAATTATGCGAATATAAAGAAAATTTACTTTCAAATTAATTGATCGGCTTATACAAATCTATAATATAGTTGTTTATAGTTAAAAATACATATTTTCAATCTTAATTATTATCCTATCACTAAACTATATGGAACTACGCGCTTATAAAGTTCTGAACATTCAAATCAACGAAATTTATTCATCTTTTCTTCAAATTCATTAAAATTAAAATTTAATTTAATTTTTTTAAATTAAAATTTCATCAAAATTTATGAAAATAATTGTATTCTTTCCAGAAATTTAATTAAAATTCTATTAGGTACGAAAAAATTTAATATATTTATAAGAATAATTGAAAAATATCTGAAAAAAATAATAATTTTATCATTTATCATATAATAATAGAAAAAATTGAAATTAATGAGTTTTTTAAAAAAATTTTATAATAATTTTTAAAAACAATGAAATATTTTAAAGAAATTTTAAGAAATTGAAAATTGAAAAAGTAATTTTATTATTTATGAAAATAATTGAATTCTTGAAAAAGCATTTTACTAAGATTGTATTGAAAATACTTGAATCCCTGCGAAAAATTTTATTACTTATAAAAATATTTCAATTCTTGCAAAGAATTTAAAAAAATTTTTTTAAAAATAATCGAATTCTTTAGAGAAACTTAATTAAAATAGTATATTGAAAATAATTAAAATCTTTTAAGAAATGTTATTAAATTTGTATTAAAAATAATTGAATTCCTGTGAAGAATTTTATTTTTTATGCAAATATTGAAATTGTTTCGGAGAATTTTATTAAAATTTCTGAAAATACTAAAAAATTATAATTAATTATTCGATTAGTTAGTAATCGAATTTTTTTTAATTCTTAGTTTAGTTTGTAATTTGTTAAAATATTTATAATAAAAAAATCATTCGTTTATTTGAACGTTCTGAAATTTTAGAATATATGAAACTAATATAATTAAATAAAAAAATTTAATATCTTTTTTTTTTGTGAAACCATTATCTTTAATTCCTTTATTATAAAAGGCCTACGTACGTTTTTTTACATCTTTGATATAATTGAATTTAATTCCTGTTAATTTAATATTTATTTTATTATTTGATTGGATTTTTTTATAATAGTATATTTATATTAATCAACTAGTCTTAAATTCAATTAAAAAAAACGTACAAAGACCTTTTTTTAAATGAAAAAAAAATTGTTTCTTAACAATTAAAATATTGCTTATTGACAACAAGGGAATAAAACATTAAGTATATTTATTTGTATAACATTTGCACATTTTCCGACAGTTTAGTAACTGTTATTTTATAAAGATTCAAAAAAAAAAATTTCAAACAAAAAAATTCACTTTTATGAAAAAAATATTTGTTCTATTTTTATTTTTAAGGAACCACAGCCAGTATAAAAAGAAGTTTTAATAAAAAAGTTTCGAGAAAGTTTCCTATAAGAATTTTCAACTGAGAAAAATTTTTCGTCTCGTCAAACTTTTTTCCATATTTATAAAAGAAAAACAAACTATTTTATTCACATCACGTAAAAATTCAGCAAACAAACTTTTACCAAGCAATTTTTTAAATTATAAACAAAAAAGTAATATGGACAAATAAATCCATTTTTATCTCCCAAAGAAAAAATTTTCTAACTTAAGATAAAATACTATTTTTCTTTATTGCGCAAAAATGCTAAAAATTAAATTCTTTTGAAAATTAGGTTGAATGGAAAAAATTGTTGCCTTTTTCGTTATATGAAAATATTATGCAAAAATACTTTAATTTAAAAACTTATGCGCTTGTTTAACAACTTGTTTTTCTAGTGCCACTACATACATGCGAGTCTAAAGCTGCTCAAAGCTGGAAACGAAACATTTTTCGGATACAGGAAATGTGGTTGTGTCATTTTAAAGCCCGTTACACAAAAGCAGGACTAAAGCTTAAGTTAATTTGCATTCTTTATTTTTTGCGCTAAAATTCTTTTCTTTGCTGCAACGCTAAAAAATAAAAAAAATTTCCTTGACATCGCTAAAAGAAAGTATAATATTAAAAAAGTTTCACTTTAGGAATTCCTTTTTTGTAATCGAGAGATGGACAATAAATTCTTGTATTTATATTGCAGGCCTCAGGACTGAATTAAAAAATGAAAAATAGTATCAAAAGTGTCATAAAATGTTCGTAATTGTCGCAAAATAAACGTACTTTTATTTATTTACACATAATAACATTTTTTTAGTTATAAAACATATAAAAAAGTTTTCTCCACTTGAGAACGCCAAGGTCGCCACCAGGTGGCGAGGAATTTGGTTTTATAAACTTAACTGCCATCTAGCGGTGACCTTGGCGTTCGCAGGTGGGAATAGCACCTCTGTTCTTAATTCTATACCTAATTATTAATATCTAGTCAGAAATTAATTATTATTAACTATAATAATCTGATAATTCTGTCCACAGTTTGAAGTTAGTTTTTGTGTATGCTTTTGTTTTTTTCTTTCTTTAAAAAATATTGTTTGATAAAACAAAAATTATTATTATTTTCTGCAATCATTTGTAGCTTCTCCAAAATTCAATTCTTTGTAGTGTTTTTAACAAACATTCTTCTATAAATCAATTATTTTTAATAATTTTTGAAAAAGTTCTTTGAAAATTTTCAAATTCATCTATTTACAATTTAATTTTACAAAATTTCAATTATTCGGAAATTCATCAATTAAATAGATATATTTGAAAATAAAAACTTTAAATAATTTCAAAAAAAATTCAATTAAACTTTTGAAAAAATATTAATTCTACAAAACTGTTAGTTAAAAGTATGAAAAATTCAAATTTTCACCGATTTTCATTTGAAACATTTTCAAAATTCAATTATTTTTAAAAATTCATGCTATAATGCTTTAAACATTCAATAATTATTATCTAAAATTTTTAACTGAAATGCATTTTTAAATCAATTTTTATTAAGAAACTTTATGAGAATTTAATTATTTAAATACAAAACTAAATAATTTATTTAATAATTGAATGTTTCTTAAAATTGAATTTTCATAAAGAATTTTATCAATAAAATTTTAAATAATTTTATGAATTCTTTCGAGGAATTTTAATAAAATTTTAAGAATAATTACATTTTTCGTAAAATTTGGTTAAAATTGTATTGAAAATAATTGAAATTCTACGCAAATTTATGAAAATAATTAAATCCCCCGTTAAAAAATTATATTATTTATGAAAATAACTAAATTAATGTTAAGAAATTTATAAAAAAAATTGTTAATTGAATTCCTATGAAATTTTTATTATTTTTGAAAATATAAAAATTTCGTTTTAATAATTGAATTCTTTTGAAAAATTTTATTAATATATATTGAAAATCATTTAATTGAAGACAATTTTTGAAAATAATTTAAAATTGCTAAGAATTTTATTAAAATTTTTTAACGTAGAGTGTTTTCAGGACCTTAATTTTTGTCAAATAAAATTGTTTATATTAATATAAATAAAATAATAATAATAATAATAATAATAATAATAATAATAATAATAATAATAATAATAATATATTAATAATTGAATTTCAGAGAAAAATTTTATAATATACAAATGAAAATATTTGAAATTTTAGCGAAAATTTAAAAAAAATTTCAACATAATTGAACTTTATTCTACTTTTGAAAATAATTGAATTTCTGCAATCATTTGTAACTTTTCCAAAATCAATTTTTTTTAGTGTTTTTAAACTAAAATTCTTCTATAAATCTATTATTTTTAATAATCAATTAAACTAAAAAATTAACTAATTTCAAAAGAATTTGAATTATTAAAATTTTTCAAAAATCTAAGTTCTCTTTAAAATTTCTAAATAAATTAATTAAAAATTGAAATTTTTCTAAAACTTTAAATTAAAACCTTTTGAAGTTCATCTATTTATGAAAATCGTAAACGCAATTCTTTTAAATAACAATTAATTTTGAAATATTTAAGTAAAATTATTTAATAAATTAATTTTTAGATTTTTGGAAGTCATATATAAATTATTCATTAAATAATTTCTAAGAGTAATCATTTACTGACAGTTCTTAAAGAATTAAGTTATTTTAAAAGAAATTATTATCAGAACTAGAAAAAATTTCAAGGTTTTGTATTTAGAATTCGTGTTAATTTCATAGTTTACGACGCAAACCAAAAAGGAACCAAAATTGAAATATTTCTTATAAATTCTAAAAATTAAATTTTTTCCAGTAGGTACTTTTAATAAAAATCCCTGACTTTTCTCTGAATTCCCTGTGTCAGAATATATATATGTATGATTATTATAGTTATAATAGTAATAAAACTTTATTCCAATTCATATTTTATTTTTATGACAAAAATTTGAATTAAAAATTTTTAAATTCTAGGTATTTTTAAATTTCTGATTTTATTTCAAAATTGAAGTAAAAATTTAGCGCGCGAATTGTTGCTAATTCAAATAATATTTAAAATGTCGTATGTAGTCCGAGGCCTGTTATTGATATGATTGTAAAATTTGTTCAGCCTGCTCCTCAATTGAATAAAAAAATTCAAAAATTTAATAGTCACGAGAAAAAAGTGTTGTTTCTTGATACATTTTTGAATTTGAAAAATTTTTATATAAAAAATATTTCTTTGACCAAGTCTTGAGTCCTCCGCCGTATAACGGGCAACACTTTTTTTATTCTTTTCATGGAACGACAATATAGTATATCTTAACAAATATAGACTTATACACTTACAATTTAAATTTGGGCGAAAAAACGTGTAATTTGTTTAAATTCTTCTTTTATTTGTATGACGATTCGAAGAAAATTATTCACGTTTTTTCAAAATTGCTTTTTTTTGTGAATAAAAGAAAACTAAGTGATTTTACGCTTGCTTTTGATTTTTCGAGGAAAATTTTTTTTTTCTGCATAAAAGCATTTTTAGAAATAAGTAAATTCAATTATTTTTCATTTATTCACATTCTTGATAAGAATGAGCACTGTCCAACGGTATTTTATATTTTTTTTTATAAACTATATAACAACAAAAATAATTGTTTATATATTTTTTTTTGTTGCTCTCGTTCAATATTGTGTACTATATAAATCTTAATTACTCACGTGAGTTTTCTATAAGCTTCTTGATAAATATAATCTCTTCATTTTTTTCTGTTTTCTTTTTTTTCATTTGGAGTCATTTCTCGATTTCTGGTCCCTTTCAATTCTCTCTTTCATTCATACAATCGATTCCAATATGTTTTATTGAAAAATTCAACAAAAGGTTATCAAATTTTTAAATTGTCTCAATTTTTCCAAAGGTAACATATAAAATTAATAAAAATTGTACAATATTGAATATTATTAAAAAAAATTGAAATAATAATAAATATAATTGCTAAAGACTTTAAAAATTTAATAATTTTTTTCTTGTCTTAAAAGTATTTTTATTTTTTTTATTATATTCTGGTTTTTTTGAAAAACGAATTGACGATTGGAAATTTGTTGGACAGTGGCGAGAAAGCGATTTGAATTTATTTGATATAATAACACTCCTTACCCTCGATCTCTCATCGTATATTATATATTCGCTTGAAATTGTTTGTTTTCCATGTTTTTTGCAGTCATCGAATATAATGGGCCATTTAGAAATGCAACACTCTTCAATATATATTCTCGGTTCGGTTCGTTGGGATTTTAAATTTCGTAATTGCGAAATTTATTGACAACCTCACTTGGAGGTTGTGATTCCCAATTGACATCTTTGCGTGCGCCATAGTGAATATTTGCGCCTCCTTCTGATGCTCGTCTGTGAGCGTTCATCGGTTGACTCCTCAAGAAATTTGGAGGACCACCAGCACTTGCGCTATCCGGCAACATCCTGTCCTTCGTCTTTGGTGTGCTCCAGTGCATAGACTAATAAAACAGAAAATTAATAACATTTTTTCAATTTCATTTTAATCATACTGTTATCATTAATTAATAGGGAATTACAATAATTTATCATAACCTGTTCTTAATATGCAAAAAAATAATTTCATATTGAGATGAGGGACATTAATTTTTATAGTTTTCATTTAATTTAATTTAATTCTTTTTTTATTGAAATAAATCCAAGAGTCACATAATAGACCAATTGCAGGATTATCATTTATAAATTTTCGAAAATGGCACAAAATAATCAATTCCAATACTAATGCCCGGTTCCACTAATCTCGATTAAGACATTAACGGACCGTCAAATTTCTACTTGCGTTTCACCAACTTTTAACGGAACGTTATCTCGATTTAACCGATGTTGAATCTAACCGGCCACAATAGCTCGGTTAACGTGTGTTAACAGCCGGTTAACGTATTCTAACCTAAAAAGTGTTTTGAAAAGTGACAGATAGTGAAATTCTTGTTGCTAGAAAAATAAATTTTATGAACCATAAGTCAGTAAAATTAAGGGAAAAGTCAAATAAATTTTATTTCAAAGAAATTTTAATTCAATTGTTCAAAGATACTTCAATTTTGTAAATAAATTCTATTAAAAAATAAACACATTAATTGAAATTTTCTTTAAATTAATACAAATTTTAAATAATGTTATTTAAAATTCGGTTAAAATTGTAAATTTTAATTCAATTGTTGAAAGATTTGAATTTTTAAAATAATTTTATTAAGAAATAATAAAAAATTTGTTGGGGCGGTATCAATTTCCCACAATTCAAGTGTATATAGGAAAACTGAATAAGTTAAAATGCATACGAGAAAACTATATACAAGTAAATTTAAAAAATAAAATCATTAAATTATGTACTTTCGATTCACAGTCAGCGAAATGAGCAACTCAAAAAAAGAACAATTTTATTCAAGGCAACCATTTAGATTTTTATATCTCAATTTTTTCATTGGATTTTTAATTTCTTTGGACTTTTTGATCAGGACAGTAAGAAATTTTATTTTTAGCTGTTTCAATTTTTGAAAGAGGGATCAGGGAAAAAGTCAAAATTCTATCTAGAAAACGTACACTTTTCGTTAGAATTGACCAATCATAATAAAGTACTATTGTTATTTCGAACATAGTATACGTTTAGTTAACCATGGCTTATAACATGTTGGTGGAACGCATAGGCGGTTAAAGTCAACTTAACAGCGCCTTAAACTTTAGCGGACCGTTAGTTAATCGAACCTTTAACTACGAGTTGGTGGAACCGGGCATAAAAGTTTATTTCAGTTATAGTGAGTTATAGGCAGTTACAGTCTTGTAAAATTGAAAGCAGTAGTAAAAGTCAATTTAAATCAGACTGGAAATATCAACTAAGAACTTCCTATATAGAAAGTTATATAATATTCTATAGAAAGGATATTGATGTACAAAACCCAATAAAAATTAGTTCATTCATAAATAATAAATAATGAAACTCATCGTAGAATTTCAATTATTTTTAATACAATTTTAATAGAATTCCTCGAAAAATATAATTATATTCTTAAATTTTTTTTCAAAATTCGTCAAAAGAGTTCAATTATTTAAAAATTTGTTGATAAAATTCTTTATGAGAATTCAATTTTTAGAAACATTCAATTATTTATTTTTTGTATTTAAATAATTGAATTCTCATAAAGAATTTTCTAATTTACTGAAAGTTTATTTAAAAATGAATTTCAGTTAAAATTTTTTCTTGAAATAATTGAATTTTGAAAGGGTATCAAATTAAAATCTTTTAAAATGATTTAAGAAATTCAATTATTTTCAAAAGGTATAAAATTCTTAGCAGTACTTCAATTATGTTAAAAAAATTTTTAAATTCTGGTTAAAATTTCGATTGCCTTTATAAATAATAAAATTCTTCTCCGAAATTCAATTATTTACAAAAAATTTAATAAAATTCTTGGCAAAATTTCAATTATTTTCAAAAATTGTCCTCAATTGAATGATTTTCAATATCTAGTATTTTAATAAAATTTTCCAAAAGAATTCAATCATTTAAAACAAATTCTAATAAAATTCTTGGCAAACATTTAATTATTTTCATAAATAATAAAAATTTCACATGAATTCAATTATTTTTATAAATAATAAAATTCTTAGCAAAATTTCAATTATTTATTTTAATACCATTTTAATTAAATTTTTTAATCGAAGTCTTTAAATTCGTCGAAAGAATTCAATTATTTAAAAATTACTTGATAAAATTTTCTATGAGAATTCAATTTTTAGAAACATTCAATTACACTGTGCGACACATTTTTTTCCCAGCTGGCACAGTAATTTAATCCTGCAAGGGTTTTTAAAACATAGCTCAAATTTATTTTTTATAAGCATTTGAACTTAACTCATTTTTGTGAAATTTTCTTAAAATTTCCAATCTTTAGCTACATAAATAGAAATATGAATGAAGTAATGAGTCAAATATAAGTATATTTAAAAAAATGGAAATAAAAATGTGTAAGTGTATAGTACTTATTGATTATAAAAGCTATTTTAATGAGCTTTTCTGCATTTTTTTCAACAATTTTTTTATAACCATAATGTAAATAAATAATCAGATTTTAATTGTTTAATAATTTTTCCAAGCAAAAAATGTTCAAAACAATTTTCTTCAACAATCTATTTTTAAAATTATATATCACAGAAGACGCAAGATTTTTCAAAAATATCAAAAATTGTAAAATGAATTTTTAAATTTCATAAAAATATAAAATGAACTAAGTTTGCAAACTCCTTTGGAGTTTCATTATTGCATACGTCTACTTTAATTTAGACCTACACTCATTTGGGAAAGAAACAATAAACCGAAAATTGTTGCACAGTGTTATTTATTTTTGTATTTAAATAATTACCTAAATTCTCGTAGAATTTTCTAATATTAATTGATTTAAAAGTAAATTTCAGTTAAAAAAATTTTTTTTAAATAATTGAATTTTGAATAGGTTTCAAATTCAAATCTTTGAAAATAATTAAATAAATTCAATTATTTACGAAAGGAATAAAATTTTTCGCAGAAATTCAATTACTTACGTTAAGAAATATTATAAATAATTCTCGTCAAAATTTCAATTATCTTTAAAAATAATAAAATTCTTCTCCGAAATTCAATTATTTTCAAAAATTTTAATGAAATTCTTGGCAAAATTTCAATTATTTTCATAAAATCTTCCTCAATTCAATGATTTTCAATATCTACGCTATTTTCATAAGTTTTCAAAAGAATTTAATGATTTAAAAGAAATTTGAATAAAATCGTACGCAAACTTTGAATTATTTTATTTCATAAATCATAAAAATTCCATACAGAAATTCAATTATTTTCATAAATAATACAATCTTTTATAGGAATTTAATTATTTTCTTAAATAATAAAACTCATTGCAGAATTTCAATTATTTTTAATACAATTTTAATCGAATTCCTCGAAAAATGTAATTATTCTTACAAATTTTATTAAAATTTGTCGAAGTACTTCATTTATTTTATGAAACTTGGTACCCTAAGGTTTCTGGGGTCGCTGATTACGAATCTGACATCAGTTTTTCGAAATTCAAAATGGCGGATCCAAAATGGCAGAAATTTTTTCAAAATTCGTCGAATTTGCTTGAAACTTGTTACTCGAGGGTTTTAAGGGTCGCTGATTACGAATCTAACATTAGTTTTCCAAAATTCAAAATGGCGGATCCAATATGGCGGACAACGAAATAAAAAATTGATCAGATTGGCTTGAAACTGAATACTTGGGGATTTTCAGGGTCGCTGATTACGAATCTGAAATTAGTTTTTCAAAATTCAAAATATCTGGTTCAATATGGCGGAAAATTTTTTAAAATTTATTGAATTTGTTTGAAACTGGTTAATCTGACATCAGTATGATAATTTTTGGTGAAATTAAATTTCGATAAATACCCTGAAAAAATAATGACAGATTCGTAATCAGCGACCCTAAAAACCCCCGAGTATTCAGTTTCAAGCCAATCTGATAAATTTTTTATTTCGTTGTCCGCCATATTGGATCCGCCATTTTGAATTTTGGAAAACTAATGTTAGATTCGTAATCAGCGACCCTTAAAACGGGTTAAAATTTATACAAGTAGTAAAAGACAGAAGGGTTAAACTGTTATACAGTTTTTAGTACATTCAACTCTTGTGGAAGTAGTAAAACCAATTTCTAGTCAGACAAAAGTATTTACATAATTTTCATTCTTCTTTTACTTTCAGTAGTAGAAACAAGTTTAAGTCAGGCATTTAAATTTCCTAATTAATGTTATTTTACATTTCCACACTATCACCATTTTCCACATTGAGAAATAAATTCTCAAGTTTAGAGGATTTCCTCTTATTTTTCGAGATCCACAAATTTCGAACATTAAAAAAGGGAGATTTTTAAAATTAATTAACAATTTATTGTATTAGCATAGGTATAGAATTTTTAAAAAGATTTTTACACTTTTTCTTTTCGTTACATGTTCTTTAAATCAGATTTTTTGTTTAATTATTTTCTGTTTTATTAATAGGATATATTTTTTTACTATTCTTTTTCGTAGTCTGCAATTTTTCTAAAATTTGAATTAAAATTTTTGTTACAACTTTACTTTTGTTTTTAAAATTTCATGAATTTTATATTACAATATTCGAAGTAAATTGCAACAAAAAATATTAGTAAAATTTACTTCAAATTTATTAAGGTTCACTCCAAAAATAGTAAACTTTGACTCTGTCAAACAAATTTTTATACAAAAATTAACTTTCGAATTATAGTAAAATTTGCAATTATAAAAATCGTTATTTCAACAGTAAATTTTATAATTTATTCTGAAAATAGTACAAGTTGACAGAAATTCCAAACAGTTTGGTTATTTAATTTACAGAGAGTAAAAGTTACTTTATATAATTGTTACTTCGTATAAAAAAATTTCGAAATTCAAAGAATCTGATAAAATAACATAAAAAGATTTTAAAGTAGCAATAAATAGAATATTTTTAAAGTTTGTAAAAATTAAGAATTTTGTCCTTCAACGTTACTAAAAGTATCTTCCTAACTTATTACAAAAAAAATGACAATTTTACTGAGTTTTTCGTTAAAAAATGGAAAAGGAGGAGAAGATGCATGAAATATTTTTTTTGTTTTGCTAACTCATAAAGAGTTTCTAATTAATATTTAAAGAATTGACGGAGAATGTGCTTTTCAAATGAAGAGTTTTAATTTTAAAAAAAGTTATGTCCTAAAATAAGTAAAAAATCCAGTTTTAGCCAGACAGAATATGCTTTAAATTCGTTTATTTTATAATAATAGAATTTGACACTTCCGGTAAAATTTAGTAATAAGATATAAGCTAAAAATATCAATATTCTCTTAAAGCTAAGGTCGGAGGAATGATATTTTTATCCATCATTTTTAAATTCAATTTATTTTGGTGTCATATGAATTAGTAGTAAAAACAGTTTTTTGTCAGGCAAAATTATTTTTATTTTAATTCATTATTAAAATGTTCTAAAAATATAATTAAATACTTTTAGTTTTAATTACAATAATATAAGCTCTCTAAATCTGAATTAGTTAAAAATGACTAATTATTAGAAAAATTGTGACTGACTTTTTGCCTCAGCAATTAGTAATAGATAACTAATTATTTAGGGTCAATTGGGGTAAATGTAAACGGAATATCTATTTTTCACCAAAAACATTAGTTTTTTTTGTTAAAAGGTAAAACGGACGGATTTCTTTTGCATGAAATTGTTGCTAGTGTTCCCTAGAAAAATTTTATGAGGTACAAAGAAATATTGATGCACCTGAATCGCCTAAAACTAACTGTTTACATTTACCCCGAGATTTTGAAATTTTCCTAAAATTCGGGGTAAATGTAAACACCACTGTAGTCAAGCGAGGTTTAAGAAACAAGTTATTTCAAGTATACTACTGTTTTAAGGGATGGAAAAACTGAAAAAAAATTCTTCGTAGATGTATAGTAAATCAACCAGTTGACTGATATAATGTATCATATAAAATAAACAATCAACCATTACAAAATTAGTAATGTAAAAACTTGAATAACTTGAACAAATTTTAATAGATTTTCATTCAACTTGTTAAAAAGAAGTTTTTAAGGTTGCTGAATAAGAATCTAAAATCGAATTTTTAAATTTCAAAATGGTGGATCCAATATGGCGGATGAACCTAAAAATAATATTTTTAAAAATTGATCAAATTTGCTTGAATCTGGCTACTAGGGGGTTTTTGAGGTCGCTGAATAATACGAATTCTATGTAATTTTACATTGCCAAATTAATGAAATTGTGAAATAGAAGCAAATTTATTATTCAATTTTTTTCTTTTAAAATGTAGTTCAAGTTCTGTTTACATTTACCCCGAGTTTTCGAATTCTCGGGGGAAATGTAAACACTTAATTATTTATTAACTAAATTGACGAAAATCAGAAATCAAAGTCAATTTTTGTTAGGGCATTAATAAGGAAGAATTACATATTTTTGTTTGATTTTTAAATTTATTTTTATGCAAATGCTAGACAAAATACTGAAACAGTAAAACTTTGATTTTCAATCTTTTTTGCATTAAAAAATAACTTACACTATAGCATTGCCAATTGTCAAAATAAAATATTGGCAATACTCAGAACATCTTGTAGGTGAGCTGAGGTAAAAATATTGACGTCGTACTTATTTTTTAATTTGTAAATTTAGCTGAAACATCTACTGTTTACATTTACCCCTTGTTTACATTTACCCCAAATGACCCTATTAGTTAAAAAAAACTAATTATTTATTAGTAAATAAATATAACTATAAAATTAGTCAAATTTCTAGTAGTAAGAGAGTATTTTAGTCAGACACCATAATAGACTTTATTAAATTTTTTACTGGTAATAAAAGACAGTGTTAAACTTATACAAGGTTTTTAATACATTTATAACTTTTGTAAAAGTAGTAAAAACAGCTTATAGTCAGACAAAAGAATGTAATTAATTTCATTTTAATTTTACTTTCAGTAGTAAAAGCAAGTTTCAGTCAGTTATATAAATTTCTCTTAATTTTAAAATCAGTAGTATAAGTCAATGTTAGTCAAACATAAAGTTTTAAACTTTTCCATTCTAGTATTTAAAGTCACTTTTAGTCAATAAATTACATTTTTTGTACTACATAATTATCAGCAAAGGACAGTGTTAAAATGATTAACGGTTTTTTAATACACTTAATATCTTTTGTGGAAGTAGTAAAAGCAATTTATAGCCAGACAAACGTGTTTACATAATTTCACTCCAATTTTACTTATTTCAGTAGTAAAAACAAGTTTTAGTCAGACTATAATTTCAAACTTTTTCATTTTAAAATAAAAATATTTTTGGTTGACAAAATGACCTTTAATTAAAAGATTATAATTTCTTTCAATTTTTTTAATTATAATTTATAATTATAAAAATTCTTAAAATAAAAATTTTTTAAAAAGTTACTATACAATTAAAAACAAAATAATTAATTGATTTCATAAAAAGTAGGTATTTTCTCTCTTAATTTGAATCAGAGCGATACTAATATAAACAAAAATACTAAGAGCAATAAAATTAAACTTTTATTTATTGACAGTAATTAATTCTTCCTCAAAGTTATACATGAAGAAGAGCAATATTCTTTTTTTCAAAAGCATAGTTTTTATTTAAAAGCAAAATTCACTTTTGCCCTTTTTAAGTTCTTCTTTTTTAAATATGGCGCGTAATAAACATCAAGTTTTATGGAAACCAGCGTATTCACTTTTGTTTCATTACTAAAAGCTTTCTAAAGTAATTTTAAAAAAAAGCTCATACAACACCTCCGTTTTATGTAAATATATACATGTATATACAATTTTATTACGCTTTATAAAAATTGCAGACATAAAATATAAAAAGTAGATTTCTATTCCCCTGAAATTATTTTTTTACATGTATATTATATTATTTTAAATAAATTGATGAATCGCAAACTTTTGAATTGCGTGATATTAGTAAATATAAAAATAACAAATTGTAAATTCAACTTTTAATAATATTCTACATCACTTTTTATGTCTCTTCTTTTAATTTATGTAATTTTAAAGTTAATTTATCAACTTTATGAGATTTTTATTATTATAAGCTTTTTTATGAAGGTAACAAAACAAATCAGTTTCGTTATTTATTCTCATTTGCTTTCAATAGTTTAACAAAACAACGCCTCTCGTTTTATTATTCTCACTGTATTTATCATTTTACGACTTACTTAATAATTCAATGACATTAATATTTTATAATTTTTAATTTTGTTAAAATTGTATTTACATTATCTTTATTTTTAAATAAATATTTAATTATTATTACTTTTCAGTAAAAATTAAGATTTTCAAAAATTTCAAATTCAAAAACTTAGATGAATATTATATAAAATATGAGTAAGAAATATATTACTTCGATTCTTCGACTCGGATTGATCCATTATTTCTTTATTGTTTTATAAACAATTAAAGCTGATCGAGTAATAAAATCATTATTTTATATTATAAGATTAAGAATATTGTTACTGTAACTTCTTCAAAATTATTTTCAATATTTCAATTCAATTCTTGTTTTCTAGAAATTTAAATAAAATTTGCTTTAAGTCAATTACTTTTAATAATTTTTGAAAAAGTTCTTTAACAATTTTTAAATCCATTTGCTTACAATTCAATTTTACTAAATTTCGATTATTCGGCAATTCTTCAATTAAATATATATATATATATATATATATATATTAGCAAAAAAAATTTCAAAGAAATTCAAAAACTTTTTCAAAAACATTAATTCTACAGAATTGTTAGATAAAAGTTTAAAAGATTCAAATTTCCAAAGATTTTAATTTGAAACCTTTTCAAAATTATTCAATTATTACTATAAATTCACGCTGTAATACTTTTAATATTCCATTATTATTATCTAAAATTTTCACTGAAATTCATTTTTAAATCAATTTTTATTAGAAAATTCAACGAGAATTCAATTACTTGAATAGATAAAAAAAATAAATAATTATTGAATAATTGAATATTTCTTAAAATTGAATTCTCATAAAGAATTTTATCAACACATTTTTAAATAATTGAATTTTTTCGACGAATTTTGATAAAATTTTTAAGAATAATCATATTTTTCGTGGAATTGGATTTAAATTGTATTAAAAATAATTGAAATTCTGCAATGAGTTTTATTAGGTATTTATGACAATAATTGAATTCCTAAAAATAATTTTATTATTTATGAAAATAATTGAATCCCTCAGAAGAATTTTAATTTAAAAAAAAAATTAAAATTGAAATTTGCAAACAATTTTATTAAAATTGTTAAAAATAATTTAATCTTGTCAAGAATTTAAAAAGAATTCCTGAAAATAATTGAATTTCTATTGAGAATTTTATTACTTTTAAAAATAATTGAATTATTCTGAGAAATATTTGTTATTTATGAAAATATTTAAATTTAGCAAAGAATTTTATTAAAACTCCTGAAAATAATTGAATTTCTGGGAAGAATTCTTATATTTGTCGAGATAATTGAATTCTTTTGAAAACTTTTCCAAAGATTTGAATTTGAAACGTTTACAAAATTCAATTATTTTTGAAAATCTCAAAAAATTCATATTATAATGCTTTTAATATTCAATTACTATCTCTAAAATTTTCAATGAGATTTATTTTTAAATGAATTTTTATAAGTAAATTCTACAACTATTTAAATACAAAAATAAATAATTTATTGAATAATTGAATATTTCTTAAGACTGAATTCTTTCGACCAACCCGTGGGTCGGAAACAAACATCGGGTTAATAAAATTTTTAAGAATACATAATTACATTTTTCGTGGAATTCGATTAAAATTGTATTGAAAATAATTGAAATTTTACAATGAGTTTTACTAATTATGAAAATAATTAAATTATTGCGAAGAAATTTATAAAAAATTTGTAAATAATTAAATTTCTGTGAAGTTTTTATTATTTATGAAAGTAACTAAAGGTTTGTGTAGAAATTTGCCAAAAACATTTTTAAATAATTGAATTCATTTGGAAAATTCTTGAAAATAATTGAAATTCTGCTAAGAATTTTATTAAAAAATTTTGGAAATAATTTAATTTCAGAGTTTTATTATTTATAAAGATAATTGAAATTTAGAAGAGAATTTTTTTTTTAATTTTGAACATAATCTAAAATTTGAAACTGAAATTAATTTTTGAATGAATTTTTATTAGAAAATTCTACGAGAATTTAATTATTTGAATAGGTACAAAAATGAATAATTTGTTGAATAATTAAATATTTCTTAAAATTGAATTCTCAGAAAGAATTTTATCAACAAAATTTAAATCATTGAATTCTTTTGTCGAATTTTAATAAAACTTAATAATAAAAATATATTTTTCAACATTTTTCGTGGAATTCGATTTAAATTGTATTAAAAATAATTGAAATTTTACAATGAGTTTTACTAATTATTAAAAAAAAAAGTTTATTATTTTTCAAAATAATGGAATCATTGCGAAGAAATTTATAAAAAATTTGTAAATAATTGATTTCATGTGAAATTTTTATTATTTATGAAAATAATTAAATGTTTCCGCAGAATTTTATTAAAATTTTTGAAAATACTTGAATTTCGGAGAAGAATTTTATTACTTTTGAAAATTGTAATTGAAATTTTACGAGAATTTTAAAAAATTTGGAACATAATTGAATTTTTGCATAGAATTTTATTATTTTTGAAAATAATTGAATTTCTGCAATCATTTATAATTTCTCCAAAATTCAAGTTTTTAAGATATTTGAAAATAAATTACTGTCAGAAATAGGAAAATTTGAAGATTTTGTATTAGATTTAAAGAATAAACACAATAACTATAGAAAACACCAATTTTCCAGGATTCCGTTAAAAATTCCCTGACTTTTCCAGGTTTTCAGTTTTCCAGGTTGCGTGGAAACTCTGTTTATATTTATTTGTAATTTGTATTGATATTTGTGTTTATAATTATATTTATATTTACATTGATATTTATATTTATATATTTATAGAATCCCATTGTGAGATAAAATTTATATATATATATATATATATATATATATAACATCCTTTTTTATGTGAAATAATTTTGAAATACTTTCTAACGTATTTCTATTCTTATTTTCTTCAACAAATCACAAGGACTCAATTAATTTTTTAAAAATGTCTTTAATCAATATTTTTATTTCAAAAGAGGGAGAGTATAAAAAATAGGAATGACGTCATTGAGTGCCACCAGCCATAACGCATTTTTCAATTTTTTAAAATAAAATTACTTTTTATAATTACTATTTTTATTACTATTAAAAAAGTAAAAATATGAAAAACTGGGGAACTAATTTTGCTGGGGATTATTACACTATTAATATTATTATTTTTTTTTTATTATTTATCTATTTTTTAAATTTATTTTTTTTATTATTATTTTAGTACTATAATTATTTTAATTTTAATTTTTATTATTTTTGTAGGTCATTAACAATAAAATTTTTTTTACTACTTTATAAAGTCTACTTGCATTTATTGAATTGCATAATATGTCCGTTTTGAGACAGCGCAGCGGTGTGAATTAATAAATTACGGCAGACACTATAAGACTTGACTGAGACGTTATACTAAAGGAAATTCTAATTTATGATAATTTTTGTTGAATTAGTGGAAAATCTACTTGAAACCCGCCAGTGAACCAGTTTACACAGGAGATTAAATTAAAACGTAACTCACCTGGTGAACTGACTCCTTCATTCCAAGCCACTTTTTATAAGTAATCGAGATCCCACTGTGTCGCCATTTGTCGTAATTGCTCCTTTTTTCAGGGTCACATAATATCTCCTTGGCATTCTAAAAGTGAATGGAAGGTGGCTATTGCAGCATTAATTTTTTTTATACATCATTTACGTTTTCAAAAAAAAACCCAAAAATGCAAAAATATTTGCCATTGAAATTTAAACTATAAAAGCAAGATTTTATACCACTGACTTGTTTTGAAATATTTGTTTATCAATCATTTTACACTGAGAAAATAATAGATTTTAATCAAACATAATTAATCTTTAAAAAATTTATAAATTATTAAATTATTATTATTATTAAATTTAAAATTTATAAATTTAAAAATTCCCTTCCTTTAATTATTATAATTAATCTTTGTTATACAGTCAATCAAAATTTATTTTTGAATTAAACATAATAATTTTGATTCAATACACAATAAGTTTGATTCAATAAAAATTACGTTTAATTCAAAAAATTTGTTTAATTCAAACACATTTTTTTGATTAGCTACTTATTTTTGAATTAAAAAAATTTGTTCTCAGTCTAATTACAATATTACAGTGATCTTGAAGCATATTGTATATATATAATGCTTACATTGAATGCAAGACCAATTTTGTAAAATGAGTCGACTTCTATTAAACTTTTTTCTCAAAGAAAAACTGGGTCATCTAAAAATTAACTTTCTTTGAAAATAAAAACAACTTTTTCTTGGGGGAATAAAATTGCAAGATATTTTTTTCTTTAATTTTGAAATTGAAATGGAAAAGAGTTTGAAAAATTGCGGAATAATAAAAACAAATTTTGATATTTCACTTCTATTACAAAAAAAAAAAAAAAAAAAAAAAATGAAAATATCATTAAAGTAGAAAATAAATTTTTTGTGTACAACGTACTTTAAGTTGTTGAAACTTGGCCTCCGCCTCCTTGTTCCCCTCATTTTTATCGGGATGATACTGAAGAGCCAAAGCCTTGTACTCGGCAGTGATCTGCTCAACCTGAAAATTAAAATCCAATAGGTCAATAATTTATGACATCAATATAAAAATGCCGGTATATAACACTATATACTGTTAATATCTGTTTAAAATAGATTCTCAATTTTAATTTTTAATTAAGAAATCAGCTCATTGCATTTTAATTTCTAATTAAAAAGTTCCCTTAATTTATTCCTAGGATATCAAAAAGAAACTTGTTCAAACATTAACTTTCCGCGTAATTATTTTACTTTTATAACCGCTTTTATAACTTTTATAATAGCCGAAACATAAACAAGAATTAACTGTGAATTAATATTTATAAATAATACAAATATTATAATTAATACAATATTTAATTAATATTTATAAATAATACAAATATTATAAATAATAATACAATATTGAATTAATATTTATATAAATAATACAAATATTATAATTAATACAATATTATAATTACACAGAAAATTCTGTGGTATTATTCTAACACCAAAATGGATTAATATAATTTTCAACGCTTTAATCCGTCAGGAATTAAAATAATCCATCGAACACGGAGAGAAATATCTGGGCTTTTTAGCATGAAGTTCTTCATACTACGATTGCAAGAAACCTATGCGATTTCGGTAAAAGTTTTCTGCAATTTGATTGGTCGGCCCAGGCTCTGGGCGTGGCCTAATAGCCAGTTGCAAGGGTCTAATTCCGAAAAAGCATAGGATTCTTGCAATCGCAGTATACTTTCTTGCAGTCATAGTATACTAACATTTCATACTTTTAAAATACAAAACATTCATGCTATAAACGATTGATTTTTCTCTCCGTGAAGAATTATTATTTTTTCAAAATGTTATAAAAATGATTTGGTTCTGATTCAGACACATTTTTTTCATGAGGAAAAAATTCATTCAAAAACTGATTAATTTAATCTTTTTTGGTAACAGTTTTTCTAAGGATATGAAATTGAGACAAAAAACGTATCAATACAAATTTACATTTTAATGGCTAACACTTTCCTTAATATATACAAAACAAAAAAGATAAATTTAGAAACTAAAAATAGTCTAAAAAAGGAAACCACAAAGAAAATAATTGACCAGCAATTTGTTCCGCAGAAATCCTTGCGTCATGTCACTACAATTGTCTTATTGTTAAAGTATGTCTTACGAAAAATCTTATGAAGGCTACGATATACTTGCATCGAAAAAATGAAGTCTCAAAGTTTCAAACAGATGAAAATCAAATTTTATTTTCAAACATAGAAATATTCATCAATGTACAAAAAAGAGGATTTTTTTCTTTATTTATGGAGATATGTTGAATAAAAGATAACTTTTATTATTTCTTCTTTCATTGAAATTATTTTTTGCATTAAAGAATTTTTTTATACGATTGAAATATTATTCTTCTGGAAGATGAATCAAAATAATAGAAAAAAGATTGTTAAAGTTGATTTTTATTTTTTTTTTTGCACTCACCCTCAAATTTCTTAAAAGGTGTCAATTAAAAATAAATAAATTATGATTAGAAAAAAATAAATACGTAATAATAATCTTGTTTCATAAAATTACATTTTTTTATTTTTATGAAGCTGAATTCTGCAACGTTTTTAAAAACGAATAAAAAAAAGAAATTTTTTCCAAGTTATCTCTAATTTTTATGTGCTTAGATTTTAAAGAAAAATTATTTCTTAAAAAAACAATAAGGCAAGGATCATAGACTCTTTTTCATAAATGAATAAATATTTTAAATTCATAAATTTTCTCACCTTTTTTCCCTTCATTTTTAAGACAAATTTGTAAAAATTGTCATTTTTTGGAAGTTAGAAAAATTTTTAGTTATGATTGAAAACAAAAATTTTTACTTTTCGAAAATTTTGAAAAAATTTTAGTTTCTTGAAACTTAAAAATCTTTCTAGATTATTTCTCACTCTCTAAATTCGAATTAATAAAAATGTTTACTAATTTGAATTAGTAACTGACTTTTTGCTTTTGAATTAGTAAATTTATTACTATTAAATTAGTAGAAATTACTATTTATTAGTAAAATTTAATAATTCAAAAGCAAAAAGTCAGTCACTAATTCAAATTACTAAACATTTTTACTTTTTACTTTTATAGCTTTTGAATTAATAAATTTTTTTAAAAAATTAGTAGAAATTATTATTTATTAGTAAAATTTACTAATTCAAAAGCAAAAAATCAGTCACTAATTCAAATTAGTAAATATTTTTACTAATTATTTATATTTAGAGAGAAGAGTTTTTTAACTTGAAAACTTTTTCATAAAAGGTAACAAATATAAAATAACTTTTACTTGTAGGAAAAAGCCAAACTGTTTAAAATTTTTGACAAATTGTATTAATTTCAGAATAAATTTTACTATAAATTCCAAGTATATATTTTACTAATTTGCAAATAAAATTTACTATACGGATGTAATAAAATTTACTCTGGAAATAACGATTTTTAATAGCAAAATTTACTATTTTCAATGTTAATTTTTTTTATAAAAATTATTCTAATTTTCCTCGAACATTACAATTAGATATTAAAAATTATTTCTTGAGTAAATTTTAGGAGTTACTTTTAAACAAAATTTTTATAATTTTTATAAAAAAAATTGTCAGTTGTAAATAGTAAAAGTAATTATGGAAATAACAATTTTTAATATTCAATTTTACTATTTTTGAAGGAAATTTTTCCGCAAGAGCCAAGTTAATTTTAGTAATTTTTTTTTTTAAATTTACTTCATAAATCGTAAAATTAATGGAATTTTAAAACAAAAGTAGCATTCTAATAAAAATTTTCATTAAAAATTTAAAAAAAAGTTACGGACTACGGAAAAAGATGAAAAAAAATATCAATAATTGACTTTTCTCTGGAAATAACAATTTTTAATTGCAAATTTTACCAATTTTCTAAGTTAATTTTGTATAAAAATTCTTCAAATTTTCATCAAACCTAGTAACCTAGTAACCTGCAATTAGCTATGTATACTGAAACTTTTATTTATAGAGTCAATTTTATTACTCCTGAAAAAAATTTTTTAATTTTTATAAAAAAAATTTCCTTTGGAAATAGTAAAATTGATTCTCGAAACAACAATTTTTAATACCAACTTTCACTATTTTTGGAGTAAATTTTAATAAATCCGAAGTAAATTTTAATAATATTTTTTGTTGCAATTTACTTCGGATATTGTAAAATTCATAAAATTTTAAAAAACAAAAGTAAACAAAAAATTTTTGATTCAAAATTTAATAAAAATTGCAGACTACGAAAAAGGATAATAAAAAATATATATTAATTAACAGAAAACAATTAAATAAAACATCTAAGTTAAAGAGGATATAATGAAAAGAAAAAGTAAAAAAAAATATTCACTCAATTTCAAAAATTACCCTTTTTTTTAAAACTGAATTCCCATTTAAAAAATTTAAAATAATGTATTTTCGCCGTGTATGTTTCTTTTCATGAATAAATGGATCAAATAAAAAGAAAAGGCTAAAATAACCCTTATAATTTATTCTAATCAAGTAAACAATGTTGACATTTCTGAAATTGACGTATATGAAAAAAGATGAATATCTCTTTATTTGAAATTATTCCATTTCATATAATATAAAAGAGGAAAATCCTTTCAATTAGAAATGAATGCTTTTGTGTCTATATTGTATATTATATGAAAAAATTCTATAAAAATTCCTTTAAAATTAATTAATCTGTCGAAGGATTATTTTTTCAAAATGTTTTATATAAAAATGATTTGGTTTTGATTTAGACACATTTTTTTCATGGAAAAAATTAATTTAAAAATTGATTAATTTAATCTCTTTTGGTGTTAATTTAAGCTGCAATACTTTTTAATAATTTAATAATAATTTTTTTAATTTTTCAAATTTAGAGAGTATAATTATATGCATTTTTATATTTAGTAATCTCAAAATGCAAATATTCATTATTATTACTACACTTAAAAATGTTAATGAATAATGTATAGAGGTGATAGATTCATGTCAAAAATGAAAAACTGTAAATTATTGGTATTCAGTATAATAAAAGAAGAAGGCAATTGAAAAAAAAATTGGTGTAAATGTTTTAAGTTGTAGATAATGTAAATAGAAAATAGCACTAGGTGCTTTGTTTATTAAAGTGAATGTGTCGCAAATGCTTACTGAAAGCGTTCATTATATTTTAAAGGATCGTTAAGACAACGCAAGCGAACTGAAATAGGACAAAATGGAAATTAGTTTCATGAATATTCAAGAGAAATTTTCGAACTTTGATGTTTATTATTATGTAATGTATAATTAATGGGCATATTGTGCATCAAATGCAATTTAAAGATTTATTGTGGGCGTTTTCATAATATAAATTACATATACACATTGAGGCGTCATCTGCTTTCTATTTTTACTCTAATTACATATAAAAATATGTGTTTTTATATAATTTAAGTCATAAAAAAGGTGATACTAATAATAATAACAATAAAAAAAGATAATAATAATAATTTTTGTAAATGAATCACCGAACCTTGTTATGCGCAAGTAGAGTAAATAAAGTTATATAATGATAATAATAATGCTCTCTTAATTGGAATTAGTATTTTATACTAATGTATTATTGACAAATAAATAAAATTTATAATTTTTTATTACTATTAGTAATATTTTCTAATTTAAAAGCAAAAAGTAGAAAAGTAAAAATGTAATTACTAATTTCAATTAGTTCCTTGCTTTTTGCTTTTGAATTAGTAAATTTTACTAATAAATTAGTAGAAATGATTATTTATTAGTAAAATTGACTAATTCGATAGCAAAAAGTCAGCCTCTAATTCAAATTAGTAAACATTTCTACTAAAAAAAGTTATAGTTAAAAATGATAAATTTACATTCTTAAAATGTAAAAATAAAAATAAATGAAATAAAGTTATTAAAGGATATTAATAATTTTCATTGTCAGGGATATCACATAATATATATTAACAATAATTTTATCAACCAAATATAAATAATAATAAAAATAAACAATGTAAAAATTACCATTTTTATTACGAAATAAACAAAACAATTGTAACACACTTTTGTGGAAGAAAATCAGCTCAGAGAGAGAGAAAGAGAGAGAGAAAAGAGAACTTTGTTCCTCGTAAAGTTCCTCATTTGTCATTCGTGGTATTCCCAGAGTGGCTCTTAAGTGCCACCAAATTATCAAATATTTACATTTTCTTTTACCCTTTTTGTCAAACTGTTTCTCATACTTAATCTCAGGATAATATCTCTTTCAGCTCTTCCGAATAAATATAATTACATTTACATTTTTATATTGCAAATGAGACCAGAAATTAATTTAAAAATTAATTAAAATTTAACGTTTTTGAAAATAACTTATGAATATTATTTAATATTAATTTAAGTTAGGACAAATATTTCGTACTTTTATTTTATTAACATTGAAATAATTAAAGACTATATGATTTATTAATGTATAGGAAATTGTATGATTTATTGTCATTATTGTATTGTTAGTATTGTTTATACTATGATTTATTGTTAAAATAAATTAATTTATTGTTGCAATCTAGGTTGCAAGTATTCAAATAAGAAAAAAATAATTCTCAAACTTTTTACATCTTAAAATCAAAATGATTGGAAAATAGTCTATTTTTTATTTTAAAATTACTCTCTAAATTTGAGTTTGTAAAAATGATTATGCATTAATTTGAATTAGTGACTGAGTTTTGCTTTTGAATTAGTAAATTTTATTAATAAATTAGTAGAAATTACTATTTATTAGTAAAATCTACTGATTTATTAGCAAATTTTACTAATAAATTAGTAATAGAAATTACTATTTATTAGTAAAATCTACTAATTCAAAAGCAAAAAGTATCAATAATCACTAATTTGAACTATAGTGACTGATTTTTTGCTTTTGAATTAGTAAATTTTAATAATAAATAGTAATTTTTACCAATTTATTAGTAATATTTACTATTTATTAGTAAAATTAACTAATTAAAAAGCAAAAAGTAAAAAAGTAACAAATGTTTACTAATTTGAATTAGTGACTGACTTTTTGCTTTTGAACTAATTTCTACTAATTTATTAGTAAAATTTACTATTTATTAGTAAATTTTACTAATTCAAACTAATTTCTTATAATTTATTGGTAAAGTTTACTACCCTATTGGCAAAAAACCATGTTCGTTCCAAAAACGTTCTAAAAACGTTTTTGGAACGGACAATTTTATTTGTTACCAAGTTGAAATCCACAACGTTGATTAACGAAAAAAAAATTGTTCACTTAATAAATTAATTAAAAATGACGCAGCAATAGGGTAAACGTACCAATTGTCGAGGGTGGTTCCAGTTGTCGAGTAAACAAACTTTGTATTTTATTTAAACATTGTATTACATTGTAAATGCAATAATTGATAAATAGTAATTTTCTTATGCGTTATAAATGTGAAAAAAATATATTACTATTACATTTATAAACAAATGAGACATTTTAGACAATATTTTTTGGTTATTACCATGGCAACATCGACAAATGGGACACCATCGGTAATTGGTACACTTACCCTATTAACACAAAAATATTTAGAAAAGAAAGACTAATGTTTATATTTTGATAATAATTATTTTACAATTATATATTAAAACAAAAATAATACTTGAATGCATTAAATAAATTTTTTTCGCTGATAAACGTTGTGGACTTCAAGTTCGTTATTTGTTCGGAGGGTATATATTTATTAATAAAAATAGCTGATTAAAAAGCAAAATGTAAAAAAGTATAAAAATGTTTACTACTTTGAATTAGTGATCAACTTTTTGCTTTTAAATTAGTAAATTTTACTAATTCAAACTAATTTTTACTAATTTATTATTAAAATTTACTATTTATTATAGTAAAATTAAATAATTCAAAATCAATGAGTAGGAAAGTATAAATTTTTACTAATTTCAATTAGTTCCTGACTTTTTGCTTTTGAATTAGTAAATTTTACTAATAAATTAGTGGAAATGATTATTCATTAGTAAAATTTACTAATTCAAAGGCTATATTTTGACACTAATCATTTCTACTAATTTATTAGTAAAATTTTCTAATTTAAAATCAAAAAGTAGAAAAGTAAAAATGTTTACTAATTTCAATTTTGTTCCTGACTTTTTGCTTTTGAATTATAGTAAATTTTACTAATAAATTAGTAGAAATTATTATTTATTTGTAAAACTTACTAATTCAAAAGCTATTGACTAAGAATTAGTAATTTCTACTAATTTATTAGTAAAACTAAATAATTCAGAAGCATAAAGTAGAAAATAAAAATGTTTACTAATTTCAATTAGTTCCTGACCTTTTGCTTTTGAATTAGTAAATTTTAATAATGAATTAGTAGAAATGATTATTTATTTGTAAAATTTACTAATCCAAAAACTATTTTTTAATAAATAATCATTTCCACTAATTTATTAATAAATTTTACTTACTTTTAGTAAAAAGTTCTAAACGTTCGTCTTGTAAACGATTTTAGTCAAAAGTGGGCTAAAAATAAGATTTATCTCTTGCCGTGTGTTAATAAATAATTCCAGATCCTTTCATTTTGAAGTGATTTCGTATTCGTAAAAGTTCGCATTTTCCTTTCTTAATGAAATTAGCTTAAAACTATTGACATTTAGTTATGTAAACAAAATATTTAAATTAAAAACATAGTAAATAATTCATCACCAAAATTTGTTGAAATGAATTTTTTTTGAAATTTTGATTTAAAAATTGAAAGAATAAATATAATAATAAAAAAAGTTCTAAAATTGAAGCAGAAATATAATAGTAAAAATTTTAAATAAAATCATTTACCGTTGCAGATTCATCGCATCCTAGAATCGCGTAAAGATCTTCATTCTCATCAGGTGTATAATTAAGGATATCGTCAACACTCATTTTTTTATATTCTCCTTTCTTCTTTTTCTTCTTCTTCCTTTTCTTCTTTTATTTTCTATATTTCAAAACAGAACTTTCCTTATTTCCTTTTCGTTTAGCACTTTTTGTTTGCAATTTCAAGTTTTAATTTAAAATTTATTATATGAATCCTCACGAAAAAATATGTCGCAGATATATCGCGATTATATATATTTTTCTGCCCCAAAACAAAAAAAGAGGGGGTTTTCACTTGTTGCAGTGACAGAACGTAACTGATGCGCGCTCGAAAATATTGAGAATTGAGAGGAAAAGCTGATCGAGACCCGGAGAGTCCCGATTCCCCGGGAAATCAAAAGCGCCAGCGCCGTGGAAACGTCGTTAAATTTGTAACTGCGCACATCGATTCACTTTCCTCAATGTGCACTACTAACATTCTGATGACCAATTCATATCGACAATTTCCTGTATACGTCGTAACAAAAATTTTTTTTTTTTAAAGAAACTTTCATTCAAAACTAAATTATATCCCTTCAATGAAGAATTTTAGTAATTTTTCTCTATTCTTTTTATTATTAAAAACAATTTTTTATAGTGCATGCGGAGACAAATTTTATTTAAACCGCAAATATAATTGGAGTTAAATAAAAGTATTATTTGTCTCAGAGACTTATTTAATTTTTTTTTAAATAAAAATTGTATTAGACAAAATTAATACTTTCTCTCTAAATTTGAATTAGTAAAAATGTTTACTAATTTGAATTAGTGACTAGCAAATATTACGCGCACGGAACGTGACATTCAATCTATTATTATTATTATTATTATTATGCAAATTACAAAACCTATCTTATTTTCAAATATAAATTTTTGAATAATTTCAGATTCAAACTTTAAAAAAAATTCAATTATTAACTAATGTACTAAAATTAATTATTCTTGTTTATTAATTTCAAAAATTTTAAATTAAATTTTTCAAAAGTTCTTCGCAAGAATTCAATTATTTTCATAAATAATAACATTCTTCGTAAAAATTCAATTATCTTTCAAAGTAGTAACATTTTTTGCAAAAATTCAATTATTTTTAAATAAAATTTTAATAAAATTTCACTGACAAATACAATTGTTTTTAAAAATTTTAATAAATCCTTCGAAACAATTTAACTATTTTTTGAAATAGTAAAATCTTTGCAAAAATTCAGTTATTTTCAAGAAACTTTCACTACCCAGATAGCCAAGCGTACTAATCATTATTTTTTAGTACAGCGTATTGGTATCGTACTCATATTGCACTAGCACGGAATAATAAAGTATGTACATACCAGTACGATACTAGTATAATAACGGTATGTCATACGGATAGAATTATGAAATTGCCAAAGTACTCCGTACGAGTATAACACTAAGTACAATACCAGTACGCCGAACTATTTGGGATTTTAGTTTATGAATTTACAATGCTTCTCCGCCATTATCTGTACGATATACCACTACAGTACCTGGTACAGTGCGAAGGTACATGGCTGGTACAGTAATAGTACGCTGGTTATCTGGGTAAAGAATTCAATTTTTTTTAAGTTTTTAATATTTTTCGAAAAAATTAAATTATTTTCTAAAATTTTAAATCCTTTGAAAAAATTCAATTATATTATTTTATAAATAATAAAAATCTTTGCAAAAATTTAATAAAATTTTCAGAACATTTCATAAAAGAATTCAATTTTTTTTAAGTTTTTAATATTATTCGAAAAAATTAAATTATTTTCTAAAATTTTAAATCCTTTGAAAAAATTCAATTATATTATTTTATAAATAATAAAAATCTTTGCAAAAATTTAATAAAATTTTCAGAACATTTCATAAAAGAATTCAATTTTTTTTAAGTTTTTAATATTTTTCGAAAAAATAAAATTATTTTCTAAAATTTTAAATCCTTTGAAAAAATTCAATTATATTATTTTATAAATAATAAAAATCTTTGCAAAAATTTAATAAAATTTTCAGAACATTTCATAAAAGAATTCAATTTTTTTTAAATTTTTAATATTTTTCGAAAAAATTCAATTATTTTCTACAATTTTAAAAAATCCTTCGAAACAATTCAATGATTTTTATAAATAGTAAAATCTGCGAAAAAATTCAATTATTTTCAAGAAAATTTCACTAAAGAATTCAATTTTTTTTAATTTCGATATAAAATATTTCAAAAGAATTCAATTATTTTCTAAACTTTAAATAAATCCTTCAAATAATTCGATTAAATTTATAAATAGTAAAATTCTTATCAAAAATTCAATAATATTTCAAACAATTTCACGAAAAAATTCAATTTAAAAAAAATTTTTATAATATTTTTCGAAAAAATTCAATTATAAAATTTTAATAAATTCTTCGCAAAAATTCCATTATTATTTATAAATAGTGAAAATCTTTACGAAAATTCAATTATTTTTAATACAATATTTTATTAAAACTTCATAAAAAAATTAATTTTTTTAAAAAATTTTTAATATTTTTTGAATAAATGCAATTATTTTTTACAATAATTGTTTATAAAATTCAATTATTTTCAAAATTTTAAATTAAAAATTTAAAAAAAAACTCCATTATTTTTAAAAAATTCAAATTCAAAGAAATTCTTTAAAAAGAATTCATTTAGAATTTTCACAAATTTGAGCAAAATTCTTCGCGAAAATTAAATTATTTTCCTATAAATAATAAAAGTCTTCGAAGGAATTCTATTATTATCAAATCTTTTGATAAAATTCTTTGCAACAATTCGAATATTTTTTCTGTTTAAAACGCTCTGTTTGTAATTAAAGTCTATCGTAATAAGGGAATTTTAAGGTTTTGGTAATTTTTTCTAATGAAAAAATTTAAATTAAAAATCATCAAGGTTAGGCAAAAATATTTTTTCAATTGTAAGGATTTTAATATTTTGATTACGTGTTTATCTCAATTTTTTTGAAAAATGGATTTATCAACTTTTGAAAAATTGCTCCTCAATTATTAATATAGATTTTTTTATATAAAATTTTACTATAAAAGAAAAATTAAAAAAAACATCGGGAAAATATCAATTTCTTGAAATCATATTCTACTAGAGCGGTCACTCTTACTTTCTTTTTGTTAAGGTGAAAAGTTTAAATACGTCTCTCCAATAATCTCTCTAAATTTTTGAAAATAGCTTTCTAAAACAGTTTTTAATGACACTAGAGAAAAAGAAAATTCTACTTTGTTTAAGGCACTGAACTTATTATAGTATCAAATTTCAATGAAAATTGATACCAAAAAAATGTGAAAAATTGATTAAAAATTAAATTAAATTAATTAAAAATTGATCTAAATTTTCAGCATCAATTTGATCCAGTTTAGTATTTATTTGATACTATCAAGAAAAATGTAGATTCATAGTTTAATCAATAAATTGAAATAAAACGAATATATATAAACATCGAATCTCATTCATTATTTCACTTCGAATATAAAATTCATAGAACGTATTTAATTTCTATGTGCACTCAATAAATATAAAATCTAAACAGTAAATAGAAATAAAAACTAAAAGCAAAAAGTAAATGTAAAAGGCAAAACTAAATATAATATAAAATTGAAAATTTTAAATAAATTAAAGTCACTAATTTGAAATGAATTTCCGCAATTTTCAAAATATTCACCTGCAGATCACAAGTTATAAAATGCATCAAAATAAGTTCACCTTCGTTAGTTTGAAACTGATTTTAATTGTTGTTGCGCTTTTAACAAAAAATAAGTTGCTTTTAAAATATTTTTAATTCTAAAATTACGTAATTAATGAAAAAATAATTCTATTTCTATAATAAATAGGAATAATCTTTTCATACTTATAAATGGAGAAGATAAATGAAAAACTGGTGATAACTGACACGGTTCATGTAAAACTCGAGAACTCATTCACATGACAGCTCATAAATGTACGAATGTACATATGTATACAAATATACGTATTTCACATTCGGGGGAATTCTGAACAACTTTCACTCTCATCGACCTTCCACGCATTTATTCATGTTCTTCGCTTCTGCTTTACCGCTCGAGATTTGAATTTAAAATAATCAGTTTTGTAAACGACGCAGTATTTAATTTTGATAAAATTGAAAAGAAAATGAAAATAAAAATGAAAACTATTGTAAAAATTCGTAATTCGTATAGAAAATATAGAATCTTTGTTTTGTTTTATTTTATTTTTATACTGGATACGCATCCAGGAGAGTATAACTGGGGACTGAATTGCGGGTCTACAGGCGCGTCTTGAAATGCGCATGTTACTAACGAAGCAGCCAATCAGCAACTATAATAAGAAGCAACAATTTTTTAAATTATGTTTTAAAATTTTTTGAGTAAAAATACAGAAAGAGAATCAATTCAAAGTTACTACAGGTCAGATAAGTAAGGGAATTCAATGAAAAGTTATTAATAAAAATACGAAAAAAAATTTAAAGTTTAGAATTCATGAGAAAATTCTAAATTTTTGTTTCTTTTTTGTTAGTCTCATAAACTATGAAATTACCACGAATTCTAATACAAAAACATTCAAATTTTTCTATTTTAGCCAATAATTTCTTTTCAGTTAACTCGCAATTCTTGAAGACCTATTTTAAAAATTTAGTTTTAAATTATTTAAAATTTAATTTTAAAAGAGTTGCGTTCATAATTTTCACAAATAGATCAACCTCAAAAGATTTTAGTTTAAAATTTTATAAAATTTAAATTTTGAATTAATTTAATTAGAAGTTTTAAACAATAAATTAGTTTTTTCAAAAATTTTAATAATTCAAATTTTTCTGAAGATATAGTTAAATTTTTTTAATATTTACATATGTTAAAAACTTCTAATTAAATTAATTCAAAATTTAAATTTTATAAAATTGCAAACTAAAACCTTTTGAGGTTGTTCTATTTATGAAAAAATTGTAAACGCAACTCTTTTAAAATTCAATTTTAAATAATTTAAAACTAAATTTTTATAATAGGTCTTCAAGAATTGCGAGTTAACTGAAAAGAAATTATTGGCTAAAATAATTTTCAAATAATTTTCTTTTTTTATAAAAAGAAAAAAAATTGAATTTTGGAGAAGTTTGTTGCAAAAATTCAATTATTTTCAAAAATTAATAAAATTCTTCGCAGAAATTCAATTATGTTAAAAAATTTTTTTAAATTATCGTCAAACTTTTCAATTATTTTTAAAAATAATAAAATTCTTCTCTGAAATTCAATTACATTAAAAAATTTTAATAATAAAATTCTTGGAAAAATTTCAATTATTTTCAAAAATGTTTCTCAATTCAATAATTTTTAAAATCTTTAATAAAATTTTCCAAAAGAATTCAATTATTTAAAAAAAAAATTTCAGAAAATTCTACGCAAAAGTTTAATTATTTTCATAAATAATAAAACTCAACACAGAATAAATTTCATTTATTTTCAAAAATTTGTCTCAATCAATGATTTTCAAAATCTTTAATAAAATTTTCCAAAAGAATTCAATTCCTATTTAAAAAAAATTTTTTCATAAAATTCTACGCAAACATTTAATTATTTTCATAAATAATAAAACTTATCGCAGAATTTCAATTATTTTCAAAAATTTTTTTTTTCAATTTAATGATTTTTAAAATCTTTAATAAAATTTTCCAAAAGAATTCAATTATTAAAAAAAAAATTTCATAAAATTCTACGCAAAAGTTTAATTATTTTTATAAATAATAAAACTCATCACAGAATTTAATTTATTTTCAAAAATTTTTCTCAATCAATGATTTCCAAAATCTTTAAAAAAATTTTTCCAAAAGAATTCAATTATTTAAAAAATTTTTTTATAAAATTCTACGCAAACATTTAATTATTTTCAAAAATTTTTCTTAATTCAATCATTTTCAATATCTACTATTTTAATAAAATTTTCCAAAGAATTCAATTATTAAAAAAAAATTTTGATATAATTCTATGCAATCATTTAATTGTTTTCAAAAATAATAAAATTTTTTACAGGGATTCAATTATTTTCATACATAATACATTTTTTTTGGAATTTAATTACTTTCATAAATAATAAAACTCATCGGGAAATTTCAACTATTTTTAATACCTTTTTAATCAAACTTCTCGAAAAATATAAAAATTCAATTATTTTCAAAAATTTTCTAAGAGAATACAATTATTTAAAAAAAATTTTTCATAAAATTCTACACAAACATTGATTTATTTTCATAAATATCAAAAATCATTGCAGAATTTCAATTATTTTCAATACAATTTTAATCGAATTCCACGAAAAATTTAATTATTCTTCAAAATTTTATTAAAATTCGTCGAAAGAATTCAATTATTTAAAAATTTGTTTATAAAATTCTTTACGAGAATTCAATTTTAAGAAATATTCAATTATTCAATAAATTATTTATTTTTGTATCTATTTAAATAATAGAATTCTCGTAGAATTTTCTAATAAAGAATTGAATTAAAAATAAATTTCAGTTAAAATTTTAAATATTAATTGAATATTAAAAGTATTATAGCGTGAATTTGTAGAACTAATTGAATTTTGAAAAGGTTTCAAATTAAATTCTTTCAAACTTTTTACTAACAATTCTGTAGAATTAATGTTTTTGAACAAGTTTAATTAAATTTTTTTTCTAAATTATTTGAAATTTTTCTTTCTAATGTATATAGATTTAATTGAAGAATTTCCGAATAATCCAAATTTCGTAAAATTGAATTGTAAACAAATAGATTTGAAAATTCTCAAAAAACTTTTTTATAATATTAAAAAATAATTAATTTAAAGTAGAATTTTAGTTAAAAATTCTAGGAAATAAGTAATAATTAAATTGAAATGATGAAAATAATTTTGAAGAATTTACAGTAACAATATTTTTATTAAAAACTAATGATTCGATCATTTTTAATTATTTTGAAACATGAATTTAGAATTTTATGTTTTCAAAAATTAGAAATTGAAATTTTTGAAAATCTTAATTCCTATAGAAAAATAATAATGATTAAATATTTATGTATTTAAAAAATATTTTATTGATGTTTTTGAATAATTTTACAATTATAATTTGTAAATAAATGTATAATGGAACATTTTTTTGAGTATCTAATAATTTTTAGAGTGAATCAGATAATTCTTCAGAGTCAGGGAAAAAGTCAAAATTTTGTCTGGAAATCAGGGAAAAACAAAATTAAATTTTTGTGGCAACCCTGCAATTAACTATTAAAAATTAATTATGTTCAAGTTTTTGTTACATCAAAAATATTCAATAAAAACTGGTTTTAAACTTATATAATTAATGAATTAGTTAATCTTTTACGACTAGTAATTCTGTAATTTAACATAACATGTACTCATTCTGTTTATTTTCTGTTAAAATGTTTTTTTTATCGTTTTTATTTTCTTTTATTTGTTTTTGCTCTTCTCTCTTTAATCAATGTTTATTGTAAGGACTCGGAGAAGAGTTTTAAATTTAACTTTGCAGTTTGCAATAAGATTTATCTTCTACAATCGACTTAATTTGACATTCACTATTTATTTATTTGATGTTTATTTTTCTCTGTTGATTTTTACAGTGATTTATAGTGATTTCATAGTGATATTCATTTATTATTTTGCGGTTTATTTATTATTTTTATTTAAAAGACGAATTACTGATTTATGTTAAGTTATTTATAATTTTTCTCTTTAACTCATTACTGTATTGCTTACTTTATGTTCCTTATTTGTTATGATTTAGATAATTAATTTTATATTTATTTTTCTTGATGTTTACTATTATTTATTGATAATTCCTTTTCTTTTTATTTTATTTCTATAAAATTAATATTGAAATATTCTGTATTATTATTCTCGTTATTGAATAATTTCCTTGTTACCTATTAAGAGCATCCGGGAGAAAATAGTGATTTTGCAATTTTCTTCTCATTTGAAAAGAAAAGAATATTTGTCAGAATTTTGCCTAATTTTTATAAATAATTATTGAAAAAATTGTTTAAACATTCAGAAAAAGGGGTTTCAGAAATTTCTTCTCATCTTGAAAGAATAAAATGTTTCGGGTTCATATTTGAAGGAATAATAGAGAAAGAATTTTTAACTAAAATCAAAATCTATAGTGTTTTATGTCTATTGCTGCGTTTTAGATTAATTAAAGTAAACATCAATTTCTTGAAGCAAATTGTTTATTAAATTACGTGTTTCACTGTGTTTGAATTAATATAAATAGGCTGTAAATAAACATTCCACTGTCGCCAGCAAAACAACAATATAGTATAAAAATATAAGTGGTTCTCTAAAACAAGAAGAATTATTAACCCTCAGAGGTACAATTATTTCATATCAAAGCGCAATTTATAAATTATAAAAGTTTAATTGAGCAAACATTCACTCGTAATTTTCGGCAATCATCACAATTATCAACTATTTAAATAAAAACAACTAAAAGACACCACAATGTCGTCAAACCTTGTCTAAAAAAGCAGGTAAAGTTAAATAAAATAATTTTAAAATTATTCCAATTTATTCTCGCAGCATCAGACAATGTTCTTTTTTCATTAGATTAGTAAATTTTCTATTTATTTTCAGCTAATTTATCACAGTAAATTATACTTCAAAAAAAAAAAAAAAAAACGAGTATCAAAACTTGAATAAGGCAAGTATAAAAAAAATTCCCTTTCGTTCCTGCGAGGGTTAAATAAATTTCCTACCTAATCGCGAGAAATAAATAAGAATTACGATTCACAATTTGTGTGTATTCATAACAATATTCACATTTAAAAAAAAGTGAACGGTCGAAAAACTTGTATAACTTATGTATCCTAATTTGTAAATACGTATGAAAATGTCAAAAATTATTTTAATTACAATTTCGTGTAAAATCACTCACACGTCGCACTTGAGAATTTTGCTAATCGTCTAATTCACAATTATCCATTTCCTTTTCTGTCAGTCCATCCAGATCATGAGAATTCTTCACGGGTGAGAGTGTCAGTGATTTATTGTGAATATCTAATCCAAGAGTTATTTTCAATAATTTTAGGACTCCTTTCTTATCACCAGCCTCGTTTTCTGGAAATGATAAATTTAATTAGTTTGTATAGTCTTAATAATAAAATCAGATATTATTATTATAATTTATCATTATTTATTATTATTTTTATTATTTTTATAATGTTGATTTGACAATTGTATTTTTTGGTTAATTTTTTTAATTTTGAGTTTCTTTTGAAAAAAAAAATTGGGTAATTTCAGTTCTTTAATCACAATTTTTAATGAAATTATAATTTTCTTTATAAATTAATGAAAAAAAGTTACAGAATTCTAATTTTTTCATAATTACGTATAATTTTTATACAAAATCTTGTTTTTTTGAAAAAGAAATAAAGAAAAAATTTTTAAATAAATCTTCCACATTTTTTTTAGTAATAAATAAAAAATTAGAATAATTTCTATTTCTTCACTACGATTTTATATAAAAATCACAATTTTTAATTGAAAATAAAACTGAAAAGTTTAAAAGATTTTAACAAAATAAAGGAAAAAAATATTTGGTTTGTTAATCATTTTTTTGTTATCAAATTTTTAGCTTCTCTTGGAAATAGAATTTTTGAAATTTCTGTTTTTTAATCACAATTTTTAAGGCAATTATAATTTTCTTCCGAAATTAATGAAAAAAAAAATTTGCAGAATTCCTATTTTTTATAATTATAATTTTTATACAAAATTCTGTTTTTTTAAAAAAAAGAATAAAAACAGAAATAAATTTGAAACATTTATACTTCTCAATCAAATCTTCCAATTTTTTTTAGTAATAAATAAAAAATTTGCATTATTTCTATTTCTTTAACAATTTTGTATCAAAATCTTAGATATGTTTAGAAATAAAGGAAAATTATTTTTGTAAATTCCATCACAATTTTTAATTGAAAATAAAAGTGAAAAGTTTTTTGGATACCAAATTTTTAGTTTCTCTTGGAAAAAGAATTTATGTAGGTAATTTCTGTTTTTTAATCACATTTTTTAAGGAAATTATAAATTTTTTTAGAAATTCATGAAAATAATTTACATAATTTTTTTTTTTTTGAAAAAGAAATAAATTTGAATCATTGATATTTCTCCATCTCACAATTTTTTACAAAAACTTTCATTTTATCTCGTTAAAAATAAAAAGAATTTGCATAATGTCTATTTCTTCATTACCAAGCAAAATCTCAAATATATTTTTTCAAAAACAGTTAAAAAATTTGTATCCTTTCTATTTTTTAATTGGAAATAAAATTGGAAATTTTAAATGTTTTATAACACAATTGAAAGAAAATTTCATCATTTTGATCTGACAATCGCATTGTTTTTACAAAACTTTTATAATTGGAAATTTTAAGTGTTTTATAACACAATTGAAAGAAAGTTTCATAATTTTGATCTGACAATCGCATTGTTTTACAAAATTTTTAGTATTTTTTGCATATTTTCTATTTCTTTATCATAATTCTTCAACAAAGTCTCAATATTACTCTTTAAATAAATATTAATTTATTAATAAATAATAATAATTTTTAATAATTTTAATAAATAAATGACTTCAATAAAAAATAAGAATAAAGTTATTTAGTATTTTTTAATAATTCTAAAAAATGTTTACAAATTGAAAATAATTATTGATTTAATTTATTTTTTTTTCTTTGTTGTGTCAAGTTTTTAAATGAGGTACAAAATAGAAAATCAAACTTTTTTCATCGTTTTTAATGAAAACTTTGAATATTATTAAAAAATTGTCATTGAGAAAAAGAAATTATGCCATTTTCTTTCCTTTTTTAAAAAAAAATATAAAATCCTGTTGTAACTAATAATAATAATTAAAAAATCAAGATCATGCAAATTTTGTTCATTCTTTGCTATTTAAATAATAGAAGTTAAGAAAAACTTGTAAAAATTGTCATTTTTTTGTAAGTTAAAAAATTTTGTAGTTATGCTTGAAGAAAAAATTTTTACTTTTCGCAAACTTTGGAAAAATTTATATTTAGTATTTTGAAACTTAAACATCTTTCTTATTATTATTATTGTTATTTCTCAGAGTTTTTAAACTTAGAATTTTTTTCATAAAAGGTAAAAAATATAAAATAACTTACTTCTAGGAAATTGTTTGGAATTTTTGACAAATTGTATTAATTTCAGAATAAATTTTACTAAATTCAAAGTATAGGGTAGAGAGGGGTAAAAAAGCCACATTTTTACTTTTGATGCTGTAAAATCTGTATTTAAAATTTTTTTCTCAAATTTCCAATTGTTATTGAAAGTTTAGTTATTAAGCTTGAAAATTCTTGACGGAAATATTTTTTATCTCATGAAAGGACTAAGTTATAAGAGTTTTACGAAAGCACTGCAAGTGGCTTTTTTGCACCACCTGGTGGGGTGAAAAAGCCACCCTACGATTTTAGCAAAACATGTTATCAATTTAGGTATTTTTATAGTTTTCCTTTATTTATATGACAAATAGTCTTATTTGAAAAATATTTTAATAAATATGAAAGAGTTTTTAGCAAGCAAAATTGAAAATTATATTAAGTTTACCTGTTTTCGATTTGCACTGCCAATAATTTTTCGTACATTTTTTAGAAGTTCTCTTTAAGTTTCACCACAGATAACATATTTCGTTGCAACCGTTTATTCATTGTTTATTTTTTTAATGCACTTTGAACTACTTTTTCGTCGTGTTTAATTTATTTTATTAAATAAACACGAAAAATTTTGTAAAATAAGAAGGTTAGTTTAAATAGAAAACAAGTGAATTTCACAAAATATTCAATGGATTTTTTGCCCTGGCTTTTTTACACCCAAGACCAGTTATTAAAAAAAGCAAAAATAAATTGTTAATTCAGTTCAATTTCCAAAAATTAACATTGTATACGTTTTCGGTATACTTTTCTCCTTATGTACAAACATTTACTTTTATTAATTAAGGAAGATTTCGACTATTTACTTTTATTATTCGCTCACTTAATCAGATTGTAATATGTTTGAAAAGTTCACCAAAATGTTTTCAAAAAAGCAACAAAAAATTAAAATTACAATAAAAACAATATTAATCTAGGTACAACATTCAAACTAGATTCAAAAGTTGCGTATTACCTAATAGTATTTATATTCTAAACAGCTGATAAATCGGCTTAATAGTTTTTAAATAAAACTCAAATGGCTTTTTTACACCATGGCTTTTTCACCCCACTCTACCCTATGTTTTCAATGTCAATTTTCTTTTATAAAAATTAAAAAATTATTCAAATTTCCCTCGAACATTACAATTAGCTATGAAATATTCTTATTTTTAGACTAAATTTTACTATTTTTGAAATAAATTTTTCTAATTTTTATTTTAAAAAAATTGTTTTTAAAAATAGTAAAAGTTATTCTGGAAATAATAATTTTTAATATTAAATTTTACGATTTTTGAAGGAAATTTTTCCAAGTCCTAAGGTTACTTTTACTACTTTTTTCTGAAATTTACTTCATAAATCATAAAATTAATGGAATTTTAAAACAAAAGTAGTGTTATAATAAAAATTTTGATTCAAAATTTTAAAAAAGTTACGGATTACGGAAAATGATGAAAAAAATATTAATTAATTAACAGATAAAGTTTAGCAAAAAAAATTTGATTTAAAAAAGCTGAAGTTAAAAGAAAAAGTAAAAAAAATCTTTAAAATAAATTTTATCGAATACAATAATTTATCTTTAATTTAAAAATTCCCTTTTTCAAACTGAATCCGTTTTTTGAAAAATAAAATCTTCTTTTCTTAATCTAATATTCAAAAATCACTATGATCCCTGAATTAATATATTTTCTTTTATTTATTTCTAAGAAAAGAATTCGAGAATTTAACAAAATGTTAATAATGAAAATAAATGAGAATATAAATTATATATTTTTATTGAACGATCAACTGTATTCTCTCAATAATTGAATGCTGGTGATAATAATTAATAAAATTAAATAATAATCGTGAAAAAAATGACTTACCTTCATTACCAGTGATTTGTTGCTCTAAATGTAATTTTTCTTGTGCTATTTGATACATTCCTTCTTCTATTGTTCCTTCACTTAGCAGCCTTATTATTCTCACGGGTCTGAAAAATATTTACAATTTTTATATTATAAAATTCACCTACAGAGATTTAACAAATGCAATTTCTTAGAGTTTAAATTAATTTACTTGGTTTGTCCGACTCGATGACTACGATCTTCGGCCTGTTTATCATTGTACGGATTAAAATCAATGTCGTGAATAATAACAGTGTCCGCTGCTGTTAAATTAATTCCTAAACCTCCAGCTCGTGTCGATAATAGAAAAATGAAAATCGATTTGTCGTGAGTGAACTCATCAATCATTTCCTGTCTCTCGGTTACTGGAGTTTGGCCGTCCAATCTAAATAACAAGAAATGTATGTATTTAAATTGTTTCTTGTCAATAAAGGGAAAAGGAAAAGGGACCTAATAGCGACAAGAGATCTAAGTTTATAATGATTAAAAAAATGCTTATAATTCAATGACTTTTCAAACTTTTTCGTGGTAGAACGATCATAAACATAAAATTAAATCTCTTTCATCGTGAAGCGTTAGGAATATATTAAAAAATTCTAAACAAGGACCAACCTATAATGTCTATGATTCCTAAGAGTCAAGTACTCTGTCAGAATATCCAGAACCATGGTGAATTGGCTAAAAATTAAAATTCGATGTCCTTCCTCCTTCAGTTTCGGCAAAAGTTCATCGAGGGCTTTCAATTTCCCCGACTCGGGAATGAAGTCCAACGGTAGACCAAATCCTGCAATGCTCTTGAATGTTCGAGAGAGTTGATTGATCTGATAATCAGACATCCATAATAAATCCTCGAAAACATAATCTGGATTTTTCTGCTTGTACCCCGATTCCATGGCAAGTCTTTTTGATATTGTCTGCAAGAAAAAAAACATGTTTTTTGTATTCTAGCAATAAAAATGACGCTAAATGATGAAAAGGACCAAGAAATTTAAGTTTGATTTTTTAAAGTAAAAATACCTAAAGAAAATTAACTCTCAATGCAAACTAATAATATTTCGCAAATTTTTATTACATGTAAAATTTTACAAAATATAAAAAAAACGAAGTTGAAATCCACAACCAGGGTTGCCAGAAAATTTTAATTTTGTTTTTCCCTGACTTTTCCCTGATTTCCAGACAAAATTTTCACTTTTTCCCTGACCCTTAAGAACATCAATAACTTCTTTTTTAAATAAATATTTCATCATTATTATTTTTCTATAGAAATTAAGATTCTCAAATTCAATAACTTATGAGAATATTATTATAAAAGTCTTCGACTCGGAGTGATCGATTTCGTCATGTTTTATAATAAATTTAAGATGCCAGAGTGATAAAATCATTATTTCTTATCATAAGAATATTGTAACCATAAATTCAAATTTTCAAAGATTTTAATTTTAACCCTTTTCAAAATTCAATTATTTCTAAAAATTCACGCTATAATGCTTTTAATATTCAATTATAATTTAAAATTTTAAGTGAAATTAATTTTTTAATCAATTTTTATTAGAAAATTTCCCGAGAATTCAATTATTTAAATACAAAAATAAATATTTTATTCAATAATTCCATGTTTCTTAAAATTGAATTTTTATGAAGAATTTTATCAAAATTTTTAATAACAATTGAATTCTTTCGAAAATTTTTTTAAAATATTGTAAAAATAAATGCAATTTTCTATCATTTTATTTAAAATTGTATAAAAAATAATTGCAATTTTATTAACTAAATCTTGTAAAGAATTTTGTCAAAATTTTTTAAAATAATACAACTTTTAAAATAATTTTATTTAAATTTTTCGAAATAATTGAATTTCTTAGAACTATTTTTTATTAAAATTTTGTTTAAATAATAGAATTCTTTTGGAAAATTTTATTAAATTAGTAGATATTAAAAATAATTGAAATTTTGCCAAGAATCTTATTAAAATTTTTCAAAATAATTGAATTTAGGAGAAGAATTTTATATTATTTATAAAGATAATTGAAATTTTGACGAGGATTTTAAACCACTTTTCAACAAAATTGAATTTATGCGAAGAAGTTCATTACTTTTGAAAATAATTGAATTTCTGTAATCAGTTCATCTTAAAATTTCTATTTAAATTCAAACAAAAAAGACACAAAAATTCAGAATTTTCTTATAAATTCTAAAAATTAAATTTTTTCCAGTACTTTTAATAAAAATCCCTGACTTTTCCCTGACTTGTGGCAACCCTGATTCAACGAAAAGAATTTTTTTAATATTATGAACATTACTTTAAAGAAATATACAACAATTATCATTCTTAAAGCGAAAATAAAAATCAACCTTTTTTATAAATTTTTTTGAGAACATTGTTGCGTTATCTTTGAATAATATACTAATTAGAAAAATTTTTTCGTTGATCAACATTGTAGACTTCAACTTGGTATAAAAAACGCTCGTTAATCAAAATCATCATAAAACGAGCATAAACTTAAACTTCTCGTCGCAATAGGTTCGCGTTTCGTTTCCACCGAAGCGTCAGAACGTCATACATGCAAAATGTAAAATTCATTTAATAACAAACCTTCAGTTTATCCTCAGTGTAATAGGATCTAAACAAAAGTGGATGATTTGCGAGTTTTCTCAATTGCATCATCATTCCAACTCCGTTAATTACATTATGCTTATTCGCCTCATCTGAGAATTCACTCAATAAATTTCTGTACATTTCCTTTTGCTTCTCAATCATAGGAACTCTCATGACTTCTTCAGACTTTTTCGGAAGATCGCGTAAAACTTCTGACTTTAGACGACGCAATACAAATGGTTTCATTATTTGCTTGGCATTCTTAACTTGCTCCAATTCAAAGAGCGGCTTGTCTTTACTGTCCTTCGTTGCCGATACTTTCTGCAAGAAAAAAAAATTCTCTTCGTAAACATAATGAACAGAATAAATTTAAAATTAATCATTAATAAGAATTATAATTGCAGGCCTCGGATCGATTTTAATTCACAAAGAAAGTCACTTTAGTCGATTAAAAATAGAAAAAAGTCGAAAAACTCGTTTATTTAATTTGTTGTCACAAAAATTTTATTACTTCCCTGATTTTTCACTAATTTCTAAATTCAATTATTCGAAAATTGGATAATTTTGTTAAATAAATATTTCAATATTTCTTATTTGTCTTTCCATGCAACTCCAAAATTTAATTATTTTCTACAATTTTTAACTAAACTTCATTTCTAAATCAATTACATTTAATAATTTACCGAAAGTTTTTCAAGAATTCAATTATCTTCAAAAAGATTTTAATTACAATTTTTCAAATTTATTTTTTTTAGATTTTCTAAATTAAATTATTCAAAACTTAAATAATTTGTTAATAATAATAATTTTTTAATTATTCAAAACTTGAATAATTTTTGTTAGGTAAATATTTAAAAACTTATTATTATTTATCTTAATCGAAATTTCAAATCATTTCAATATGAAACCTTTTGAAATTTAAATATTTCCAAAAATTACAACTGCAATTTTTCCAAAAGTCAATAATTATTTTCTAGAATTTTTAACAATAATTGAATTCTTTCAAAAAATTTCTTTAATTTATTGAATATAATCGATTTTTTGTTAATAATTGCAATTAATAATTTTACTATTAAAATTTTATTTAAATTATTCATAGAAAATTAAACTATTTTAAACAATTTTATTAGAATGATAATTTTTTGAATTCCTGAGAAGAATTTTATTATTTATAAAAAATAATTTAAATCTTGTGATGAATTTTACTACATAATTGAATATTATTTTGAAGGATTTTTTAAAATTTTAGAAAATAATTGAATTCTTTTGAAAAATTTTATTAAAAATTAAAAAATAATTTAATGTTTCGAAGAATTTATTAAAATTTTAGAAAATAATTGAATTCTTTCAAAAAATGTTACATATTAAAAATTAAAAAATAATTTAATTGTTTCGAAGGATTTATTAAAATTTTAGAAAATAATTGAATTCTTCCACGAAATTTTATTAAAATTTTGTTGAAAATAATTGAATTTTTCCAAAAGTTTTATTTTTTATAAAAAAAATTAAATTCTTCCGAAGAATGTTTTTATTTATGAAAATAATTGAATTCTTTGCGAAGAATTTTTTAATAAGTCTAAAAGGGTAAATTTAAAAAAATTTTAATTTACTTTGTTCGAAGAGAATTGAATCTTATAAAATTATGATAAAACAATTTTAAGAATTTGATTTTTAAAAATATTGTAATGTAACTTTTTGAAAATATTTGATAATTTTTTATATAATTTAAAAAAAACTAATTTTTTGATTAATTTTAACTAAAAATTTTGAACAATGTTGTTTTCTAAAACGTTAAAAATATTTATAAAAAATGCTAATGTTAAAAATGCGCAGAATTCCATTTTTTAATATAATTTTTAGAAGCTAATTTTCATTAATTTTCATTTTTAAATGTACACTTAAAGATTTTTCATAAATTAATTTTTCATTTTTTGAGAATTTAATTATTTTCAAAATCTGCAATTAAAGTTCTTCAAAAGTTGATTTTCAAAAATTGTAATAAAATGCTAGAAAAAAAACCAATTATTTTCAATTAAATTTTACAAAATTTCAATTATGCAAAAATTTTTGAATTATATTTAATTTTGAATTTATTTATTTAGTTATTTTAAAAAAATTATTAAAAAATAATTTTTGGAATATTTTTCAATAGTTATTTTTCACACAATAAAAATCGAAATAAGTTGCATTTTATATTAAAAATGTGGTATCTTGCTGCAAAATTTGGAAAAAAATCGAAAAATTCTCAATGTTTGAAAATAAGTAAAAAAAAGTCGCATTTTTTGAAAATAGGCGAAAGAAGTAGAAAAAGTCAATATCCAACGCCTGGGAGTAGTAAAATTTATCTGTAATTGTGACGTGCAGACAAGAAAGGTTATTTTTATAATTTTTGAAGTAAAAATACAGAAATAGAATCAATTATACTATTGTAAATCGTTGGTGTTCAATTCTTCATTACATAAAAAATATTCAATAAAAAAAGGTGTCAAATTTACATAATTAAACGGGGAATTTCAATCCAGATGAATCTAAGACAAACGTAACCTATAATTCGTTTGCTTCCTAGGTATCTCTCTTGGGAACGCGTCACAATTATAGTAAAATTACTTACTAATTAGTACTTACAGGATTTTTCGAGAACAAACTTTTCAAGTCTGCTTGCTTTCCAGCGAACAATGTAGGCATGACGAATATTAAAAGTGAAATTAGTTCGAGTAAATTATTTTGCAATGGAGTTCCAGTTAGGAGAATTCGATGTTTCGCCTGAAAGAAAATGGAAATAAATTAAATTTCTTGCAATTTTATATTAAATTTAATATAAATTGAATTCAAATTGAATTTAAATTAAATTTTTCGTATACCTACATTAATTTTGACAAGATTCTCATAGCGAATTGTGCCCATATTTTTTAGCATGTGCGCTTCATCGAAAACAACATATTGAATAGGCATCACACGAAACAATCGTCTTTCCTCCGGTGTACTGCTTATAAGATTGTAAGTCGTCAAAATAATATCAACATCGTCTAAATCACCACTTCGCCATCCCATTCTCATATCCCGTCGTTCATCCTGTGAACCGTAATACTTAACAACTTTCAAGTCTGGTGACCATCGCTCCAATTCATTACACCAATTCTCTGCAAAGAGAAAATTCATAAACATTATTTGTCTCAGGATTCATTTCTTTTGGAAAAAGTTTATGTCTTCACTTACCCATTGTGGAACTTGGAACGACAATCAAATGCGGTCCATCGTTTTCATCATAGAATCCGGATTCCTTAAGATAGGAGAGAAAAGCAATTACTTGAATAGTCTTACCGAGACCCATTTCATCGGCTAGAATTCCATTAACACCATGAGCATGCATCACAGCCAACCAATTCAATCCCACCATTTGATAAGGGGCTAATTTTAAATCGTCTGGAATTCCCGCTGGCTGCTGAGTGATTGTCGCTGAACCTGCAGAAACTGCCTTCTCCATTGTTGTTGATAATCGCAAACATTTCTTCATGAGATTTTCCACAACGCTTCTTGTTGCCAGCAACGACTGATGATGATATTTTAAAGAAAATTCAAAAATTGACAACAATTTTTAAGAATAGAATTTAATTAAGTGTTTTAACTACCTGCGCGGAGTTTAAGAGTTCAGTGTCTAAAAATTTATTGTTTTGAAATTTTCCAACGATATCTCGCCAACTGGTAAAAGGCCTGGCTGCAATAATTGCGTCCACTTTTTTCTGCGTACACTGATGCATTAATAAAAATTCGGACGGCATAGCAATTTGCATAAAGTCTAATACTGCTTTTTTATCACTTGTCAGATGGTTTGATACTTCGACGTCTGAATCATCATCGCTGAAAGGTTGTTTAATTGAAATTTCTCCAAATTTTGTTTGATTTGATTTCAAATTTTCATTTGATAGACATGGACATTGTCCAAGACAATTAGCGAATTGTCTTGGAAAATTCGGATACGTTCACATTCTTTCAAATGAAAATTCCTATCAAATATAGCAACTGTTTGTTAAAGTTTGTTAAACATTTTTTAAATCATACCTATCGAATACTTTGCTGGAATAATTGGCTTCATCTGAATCGACATCAACATCCTCTTCATCGTCCCTCATTTTTCTACGCTTTTTATTACGTTTCTTACCTTTGGGAGCGTGAGATCTTTTCCTACGTTTATTGAGAGATTCTTCTGCCTCCTCAAGATTCCAGTCGCATTTTGCCAATACTACCTCGAGTTGCTGAAAATTGTTTTAAATTCAATGAATAACTACAACAGAGTTGCCACAAAAAATTAATTTTCTTTTTCCCTGACTTTTCTCTGATTGATTCTGATGTATTCTGATTCACTCTAAAAATGATTAGATACTAAAACAAGTTGCGGGAATCCAGATGTTCATTACATGAACATTTTGCTTCCTCTTTACGATCAGCAAAAAAATTTGCTTCCTCGTGGAGGAAGCATTAACGAGAACGACAAGTATATTTAATTTTTAGATAATTTTCTATAAAATCTAACATTTATAAATTTAAATTCATTCGTCTAAAGATTATAATTTTATTATACAGTAATATGATTCTAAATAAAAAAAAAATTTATTAAAAAAGTGAATCTTTCAACTTTAATATGTAATTAATTCTATAAATTCCAATACAATATATACTTTATATGGGGCATTCCAGGCCAAATCGGAAATTATTTTGCTTTTGCATCTCAAATTTTTTTTAAACATTTTTTTTCTTTTAGTACTCTTTGAAATGGGCTACCTTGATTTTTTTCAAATTTTTTCATAAAGTGGTTCAGGAGATACAGATTTTTGAAAAATGACGTTTTTTTACGTAAATTTTTGTTTTAAATGCTTATAACTCGGTCAAAAATTGATCAAATTGGACGTTATTATAATGAAAAGTTTTGTTTTCACGCGTAGTTTTTAATAAAAATATTTTTAAAAAAATTTACAATAATTTACGATAAGATTTAAAAATTTTTTAAATAAAATTTCATTTTATTTATTTCTATTTATTTAAAAATTTTTAATTTTTATATACGCAGTGATGGCCAATAACTAACTTGCCATTTGATAAAATCACACAAATTTTTTACAGCAAATGTGTTTTCAGACTGAGTCTCTCCAAACTTAACCTTCTTTCTGTGTAAAATTGTGATTTGGTCAAACGACCAAATCACTATGTAGGTATATAAAAATTAAAAAATTTTAAATAAATAGATCCCATCGTTTGCCCACGATCGGACAAGGCTTAAAAATTGTTAATTTAGTGCTAGTTTCTTACAAAAAATTTTGAAAAAAATTGATTGATACATACATTGCTAAAAATGAAATTTTATTTAAAAAATTTTTAAATCTTATCGTAAATTATTTAAAATTTTTTTAAAAATATTTTTATTAAAAACTACGCGTGAAAATAAAACTTTTCATTATAATAACGTCCAATTTGATCAATTTTTGACCGAGTTATAAGCATTTAAAACACAAATTTACGTAAAAAACGTCATTTTTCAAAAATCTGTATCTCCTGAACCGCTTTATGAAAAAATTTGAAAAAAATCAAGGTAGCTCATTTCAAAGAGTACTACAAGAAAAAAAATGTTTAAAAAAAATTTGAGATGCAAAAGCAAAATAATTTCCGATTTGGCCTGGAATGCCCCATATATTGTTGCAGTAACTTCTTCAACATTATTTTTATCATTTGAATTCATTTATTATTTTCTAGAATTTTTAACTATAATTCTTCTCAAAAATAATTATTTTTAATAATTTTTGAAAAAGTTCTTTTAGAATTTTCAAATTGAAATTCTATTCAATTAAACTTTTTTGAAAAAATTAATTTTACAGAATTGATAGTTAAAAAATATGAAAAATTCAGATTTTCAAAGATTTCAATATGAAACCTTTTCAAAATTCAATTATGTATTTCTAAAAATTCACGCTATAATGCTTTTAATATTCAATTATTATCTAAAATTTTAACTAAAATTCGTTTTAAAATCAATATTTATTAAAAAATTCTACGAGAATTCAATTATTTAATTGAAAAGAACTTTGCTATTTATAAAAATAATTGAAATCTTGCCAAGAATTAAAAAATTTTTTTTGAAAATAATTAGAAATATTCTATAAGAATTCAATTATTTCAATACAAAAATATATAATAATTTATTAAATAATTGTCACAAATCTAAAAAAAAAGTAGTAAATAGTAGGTTTTGGTAGATAAGTATGAAGCATGTACTTTTTTTTATTTATTCTGGAATATCTACAAAAATGATTTAATAAAGCAGAAACGATAAAAAAAATTCTTTACTCAACATTATAAAAAGACGAACTTCGATTTTTTTTAATAACTACAACTCAGACAAAAAATTTTTTTTCATCGGTCAATTCATAGGACACATTTAGAAGGATGTCCACAACATATATCAATAGTTGACTTACTATTTTCTTTTAATTCCGAATTTTAATAAATCGTTTTGTCAAAAAATGGCTGGTACACAAAATAACCCCGGTTGGCAATACTTGAATAAAAGATAATGCACAATTTTGTAACGTACCTCGGAATCTTTTTTCGGAAACAGTTTTATCAGGTACTTAATTTTCTCTTGTTTGTCATTAGATTCAGAACTTCGATCAGAATCTGAGTTGGCAAGTTTTGTTGAACTGCCAACATCACTGTCGCTATCCTCGATACGATTCACCGCTTTTCGCCGAACTGTTATTTCGGGACTCATATTACTATCTTCGTCGGCTGTAATTACAAAAGAATAGAACATGATTAAAATTATTGAAACTTCAAATTTACAGAAACTCATTAAAACTGATTCAACTCACTTTAGAAAAAATTATAACGAATCGAATAAATGGCTTTTAATAATTATTTTCAAAATTATTCTCAAAATGAGTTTTAAAAAGTGTTGAATCAGTTTTTAATTTTTTACCTAACCTTTTCTGTTAATAATTATCAAAGTAAAGGTAAAAATGTTCTAGGATTTTCCATGAATAAAAATAACAGTTAAACTGACATGTAGTGAAAACAAACCTTTTCCTCCCTGCAATTTAACAAAGAAAATTATAACAAAATTAACTTACACGTGTTCATTTTCTTCACTATCTTCTTAAATCTGAATCTTCGTAAATCTGTGAGAAGGCTGGTCGTTTTATTTTTGATGTGCACTTCTGAATTTATATCAGACATTGCATCAAATCAAATACAAAATGCATGAATATAGAAAAAAATGCATCTTTATAAATTGAAAATGTAACGCTAGATAACCTTATAAATTCACTTGGCAGAATATTTTGACGCAATCAAAAATTTATCCAATTTTTCTAGAATTCTAAACTTTTCTATAAATAATAAATAAATAATTGACGGTAAAAAAAAATTTCTATACCCAACAAGGGAAAAAATTGTAATAGGAAAATCGCGTCTTTCTTTCTGAGAAAAAGGAAAAGGTTTTAGCTCTGCCTGGCGGAAGATGCGCGAGGTTAGGGTTTTTTTTAAATCCCCGAACCCCCCGAACATTTCATTTTTCTACTTTACTAACTGTTACGACGCTCTCTAGCTTCGCAACAAACGATAAGTTAGATTCCTTCATGACAATCCCAAGCACAAAGTGTTCAATACTTTAATTGAACTTTAGTTTGCTTGTTGTCTACAGCAACGGATGTCAATGTTGTCAAGAATATTTCATTTTACTGCGCGTGAAAGAGCGTGAAACTTGGGACAAAATAAGTCAAAATTAATCAGAGTATTATGTTAAATTAAACCAGAATTTTACAAAACGTTTGTTATCAATTTTTTTGCAATTTATAGTGTGTCAGTAATTCTTGACGATTTAGAAAAATAAAAGGTTTTCTAGTTTAAAATGGACGAAGCCAGATATTTAAAAAGGTATAAAAATATTATTTTGAAAAAAATTTACTTTATTGTATTTATCGTTTTTCATTTATATTTATAGTTATTTATATTTTCATTATTGTATTTACTATATTGTATTCTTAGTTTGATAATTATCAGAGTTGTCACACAACCTGGAAAACCTGGAAATGTCAGGGAATTTTATAAACCTTAAAAAAAACCTGAAAAAGTCAGGAAATTTTTATCGGAATCCTGGAAAATTGTTGTTTTCTAAAGTTATTGTGTTTATTCTTCAAATCTAATACAAAACCTTCAAATTCTTCTATTTCTGGCAATAATTTTTCTTTTCAAATAACTAAAAATATTGAATGTTGGAAAAATTATAAATAAATGCAGAAATTCAATTATTTTCAAAAATTTTAATAAAATTCTTGGCTACATTTCAATTATTTAAATAAAATTTTCACACAATTCTGTGGAAACATTTAATTATTTTCATAAATGATAAAAATTTCACAGAAATTCAATTATTTACAAATTTTTTATAAATTATTCCATTATTTTCATAAATAATAAACTTTTTTTACAGAGTTTCAATTATTTACATAAATAATAAAATTCTTTTTAGGATTTTAATTATTTTCATTAATAATAAAACTCATTGTAGAATTTCAATTATTTTTAATACAATTTATATCGAATTCCACGAAAAATATTATTTATAGATTTTATTAAAATTCGACAAAAGAATTCAATTATTTAAGAATTTCAATTATTTTTAGAAATTTTAATAAAATTGTTTGCAAACTTCAATTATTTTCATAAATATATTCAGTAATAAATTCTTATCAACATTCAATTATTTTTAGGAATTTTAATAAAATTGTTTGCAAATTTCAATTATATTCATAAATAATAAAACTCATTGCAGAATTTCAATTATTTTTAATACAAGATTAAAAAATTCCTCGAAAAATGTAATTATTCTGAAAATTTGTTGTTATAATTCGTCATAAGAATTCAATTATTTAAAAATTTGTTGATAAAATTCTTTATGATAATTCAATTTTAAGAAATATTCAATTATTCAATAAATTATTTATTTTTGCATCTATTTAAATAATTGAATTCTCGTTGAATTTTATAATAAAAATTTATTTGAAAATGAATTTCAGTTAAAATTGTGAATTCTTTTCAAAATTTAAAAAAAATTCTCTTTGAAATTTCAATTATCTTTATAAATAATAAAACTCTTCTCCGAAATTCAATTATTTCCATAAATTTTAATAAAATTCTTGGCAAAATTTCAATTATTTTCAAGAATTTTCCAAAAGAATTCAATTATTTAAAAAATAATTTGATAAAATTCTAAACAAACGTTTAGAAATAATAAAAAATAAATAATAACAATAAATATAATAATAATAATAATAAAAAGTTTCCTGAAATTCAATTATTTACAATTTTTTCATAAATTTCTTCGCAATAATTAAATTATTTTCATAAATAATAAAACTCATCGCAGAATTTCAATTATTTTTAATTCAATTTTAATCGAATTCTACGAAAAATGTAATTGTTCTTAAATATTGTTGTTATAATTCGTCATAAGAATTTAATTATTATTCAATAAATTATTTATTTTTGTATCTATTTAAATAATTGATTTCTCGTTGAATTTTCTAATAAAAATTGATTTGAAAATGAATTTTAGTTAAAATTGTAGATAATAATTGAATATTAAAAGTATTATAGCGTGAATTTATAGAAATAATTGATTTTCGAAAAGGTTTGCAAATTAAAATCTTTGAAAATTTGAATCTTTAAAACCTTTTACTAACAATTCTGCAGAATTAATGTTTTTGGAAAAGTTTAATTTAATTTTTTTTGAAATTATTTGAAATTTTTTTTTCTAACGTAAAATTTAATTGTAAACAAATAGATTTGAAAATTCTCAAAGAAGATTTTTAAAAATTATTAAAAATAATTGATTTAAAGAAGAATTTTAGTTAAAAATTCTAGAAAATCAGAAAAAACAAAATTTATTAGTTATTTAATTTGGTAAATAGTAAATCTAGTTTTAAAAACCTGGAAAAATTCCGTTTTTCAACCTGGAAATCCTGGAAAAGTTAGGGAATTTCAAATGAGCAAAAGCGTGACAACCCTGATTATTAAATAATATGCGTTAGTATTTGAATTACAATTTTCTCCCCTTTTTTAAATTATAGAAAAATTAGATCTGGAACCTTGGACGTTCATCCGACAGAAAAGGCTTTAGTGGTGAATTATGACGTCGAGGCACTTATTTTAGGTGAATTAGGAGATCCTATGCTTGGAGACAGAAAGGTAATGAAAAGTTTTTATTATTTTTAAAAGTTATCATCCAAAGAAGCAAATTCTGAAAAACAAAACTGGTAAATAATTTCTTATCGTTAAATTAAAATAAAATTGCTTTATACAATTACTTTTATTTCACGCAGGAATGTCAAAAAATTATCCGACTGAAAAGTTTGAATACAGACACAAATGTAGCTTTATTAGCGAAAGAAGTGATTGAAAAATGTTCCTTAATTCATGAATCAAAATTACATGAAGTAGAGCAGCTTATTTATTATCTGCAAAATCGACGTTCGAACAACGATGGTATGATTTTATTTTTAGAAATTTATCAACATTTAGAATCTAGAAACTGTTGAAAGAAAGGTAAAAGGTAATAAATATTTTTTCTTTAAAGGTTACGAAGTTAATGCACAACCACCGAGACCAACGTCGACAAATTCAATGAACAATGAAAACAACAGTTCGGAACGTGCTGTTATCAGTAATATTGACAGTTACATTGAATTACTCTATGAAGAAATTCCAGACAAAGTCAAGGGTTCTTCACTTATTTTGCAATTGGCGAGAATACCGGATAACTTATTAGAACTCGCTAAAAATGGTAATTCAAACGAGAGGAATATGTTAAAAAAATAGAAATTTTTTAACAAGTATAAGCTTGGAATATTGAATTATAATTTTCTCTTTTTAGAATCATTATTGAGCGCTTTGGCGAGAGTTCTGAGGGAAGACTGGAGGCGTAGTATTGAACTCTCCACGAATATTATTTATATATTTTTCTGCTTCTCTACCTACACACGTTTTCATAACATTGTCTTGGAATACAGAGTAAGTGGCAATATTCACTTGAATGGAAAATCATTTTTCAGGGAAGTCAGGAAATTCAGGGAACTTTATTAAAAGTACAGTAAAAAATTAAGTTTCAAAATTAATTGAATTTTAAAAGAGTTGCGTTTACAGTTTTCATAAATAGATCAACTTCAAAAGGTATTTTAAATTAAAAATTTTAGAAAATTTCAGTTTTGAATTAATTTTTAATTAATAAATTAATTAATTTTAAATTAATTTAATTAGAAATTTTAATGAATTTCGATTTTTCAAAAATTTTAATAATTTAAATTCTTCTGAACTTAGTTACATTTCTTAATAATATATTTAATTTATTATTAAAAATAATAGATTTATATAAGAATTTTATTTAACCTTCGCGCTACCAAGATTTTAAGTCATTAATCAAGATTTTCCTTGCTTACGAGAAGTTTAGAGCATTATATGTAAAAGCCTTGAAAGATTTAAACCTTTTTTGCAATAAATAAATAAAAAACACAGAGGTTACCCCGGATAAACCTTGGAAGTCCGCGTATACAAAAATGTTTAGTAACACGAAGGTTAAAAACACTAAAAAAATTGAATTTTGTAGAAATTCGTTGCAAAAATTCAATTATAGTCAAAATTAACAAAATTCTTCGCAGAAATTCAATTATGTTCGAAAATTCAAAACAATTCCCGTCAAAAATTCAATTATCTTCATAAATAATAAAATTCTAGTCCGAAATTCAATTATTTCCAAAAATTTTAACAAAACTAGGCAAAATTTCAATTATTTTCAAAAAAGTTTTCTTAATTCAATGATTCTCCATATCTATACCAACTATTTTATTAAAATTTCCCAAGAGAATTCATTTATTTAAAAAAAATTTAATAACATTCTTTGCAAACATTTAATTATTTTCATAAAAAATAAAAATTTTACAGAAATTCTATTATTTACAAATTTTTTATAAATTTCTTCACAATGATTCCATTATTTTCATAAATAATAAACTTTTTCTTCCGAGATTCAAATTATTTTCATAAATAATAAAATTCATCTCAGAAGTTCAATTATTATTTTTAATACTATTTTAGTCAAACTCCTGGAAAATTTAATTATTCTTAAAAATTTTATAAAATTATTTTAAAATTTGTTGATAAAATTCTTTATTACAATTCAATTTTAGGAAATAATTAATTATTAAATAAATTATTTATTTTTGTATTGAAATAATTGAAACTATTGTATATTGAAAGCATTATAACATGAATTTCAAGAGATTTTCAAAAATAATTGAATTTTGAAAACGTTTCAAATTCAACAAAAATCAAAATTCTTCTCTGAAATTCAATTATTTTCAGAAATTTTAATAAAATTCTTGGAAATTTTCAATTATTTAAAATAAAATTTTCTCAATTCATTCTCAATCAATTTTTTTTTTATAAAAGTCTTCAAAAGATTTCAATTATTTTCACAAATAAAAAACTTTTTCACGGGAATTCAATTGTTTTCACCGAAATTCAATTGTTTTCACCAAAATTCAATTATTTTCACCGGAATTCAATTATTTTCGTAAATAATAAAACTCATCGAATAATTGAAATTTTGTACAATTTAATTGAAAATAATTGATTTTTTTCAAGTATTTTATTACAATTTTTGAAAATCAACTTTTAAAGAATTTTCAAAAGAATTGAATTCTCAAAAAATTTAATGAAAAATCTTGAAGTGTAAGTTTAAAAATAAACATTCATGAAAATTAGCTTCTAAAAATTATATATATATAAAAATATTTTTTTAAAAATTTATTATAGAATTTTTCTATTCTAATTATTTAAAATTAATTAATTTTCAATATTTTCAATTACGTATTTCCGAAAATTCAAATACGTACAAGAAATAAGAACATTAACATTTTTTAGAATTATTTTTAACATTTTGGAGAAAACAATCATGTAATTATTTAAAAATAATTATTTTTAAAAAATTAATTATAAAAATTTCTTTATTATAATTTTTTGAAAATATTATAACTTATAATAACTTTTGTAGTTACAGTTACAATTATTACAAAGAATTGAATTTTAGTAAATAAATAATTGAACTCTCGAAGAACTTTCGGAAAATTATTAAAAATTAATATATAGATAATAATTGATTTAAAGATGAAGTTTAGTTATAATTGTAATTTTAGTTATAGTTGTAATTTTTAGAAATTATTAAATTTCAGAAGCTTTAAAATTAAAATTTTTTGAATTTAATTTCCCGTGAAAAACAATTGAGAAGTATTTAAATATTTATTTAGCAAAATTATTCAATTTTCGAATAATTGAATTTAGAAATCAGTGAAAGGGGAAAATGAGGGAAATACAAAATAAAATTTAAATAAACAACTTTTTCGATTTTTTTTCTATTTTTAATCGTCTAAAGCGACTTTTTTTGCGTCTTAAAGTCGATTCAAGGCCTGTTTTTAATTTTAATGAAAAAATTACAAATTCCTCAGATTGGTTCCCTCTGCATGGACATAATTGATTTCGAATTGCAACGATACGATCAGTGGCGTGACGACATGGAAAAACATAAACGTCACTTTGAATCAAATACAGGACTTTTACTATTTCCCACAAATAACGGCAGTGACATTGGCGATAAAAAAATGAAATTTTTCGATGATATTTGGAATGCCGATAGTCCATTAGAATTCGAAGTGAATAGCAATAGTAAAAAATTCAAAGAAGTCGATATGTCCTCGCTAAAAATTCCCGAATGTGAAGTGAAACGTTTGAAAGATGAACTTGAAAAGAATCGAAAAAAATTTAAGAGTCTCACCAAAAAACAGGAACAATTACTCCGAGGTACATATTTTATGAATATTCACACTTTATTAATTAACATATTTTTTCCATTTCATAAAAATTGTTTCAGTTGCTTTCTATTTACTGTTGAATATCGCCGAGAATACGGAAGTTGAGAGGAAAATGCGTAAGAAAAATGTTATTGGAATGCTAATAAAAACTCTGGACAGATTTAACAGTGATTTACTAATTTTGGTGGTGACATTTCTTAAAAAATTGGCCATTTTTCGCGAAAATAAAGATCTTATGGTAATGAATTTATTTTCGAAGAAATGAAAGAATTTATTCTTTTTTTAAATTTAAATGTCATGTGTAAATTATTTCTGTTATTTACAGGCTGAGGAAAATGTCATCGAGAAAGTGCCGAAATTGTTGCAGACAAATAATTCCGATCTACTTTTGTGCACATTAAAACTCTTATTCAATCTTTCGTTTGACACGAAAATGAGAGGAAAAATGATCCGCGTGGGATTATTACCAAGATTAATAAAATTCTTAACAAACGGCGAGATAAAGAATAAGTCAACAATTCTTGGATTATTGTATCATGCGAGCATGGATGATAAAGTTAAGGCAATGTTTCCAAATACTGATTGCGTTCCAATGGTACAGTATAATTCATGTTTAATATACATTCTTTAGGCGCATGAATATTTTCTAAATGTCATTTGAACGAACTGACATTTTAACGAAATGTCATTCAATCGAACTGTCCTTTTGACGAAATGACATTTAACCGAATTGACTTTTTAATGAATTGAAATTTTAACGATTATCTTTATTTCATAGTGTGATTTATGCAAAAACATTAATTCGCAAAATTTCAATTTTTCGCATAAGTGACAATTCGTAAAAAATTTTTTGTATTTTGCATTTTTGTATTTTGTTTATTATTTTTAAAATTTTTGTATTCCAAATAATAACGATTCGAAAAAATGACAATTGGCATAAGTATTCGGATAGTTGATAATTCGTCGAAGAATTTTATAAATTATGAAGCTAATTTAACTCTTAATAAGAATTGGATTTAAATTTTCGGAAATATTTGCATTTTTTCGAAGAATTTAATAAAAATTGTATTGAAAATATTTTAATTCTCTTATATAATTTAATCAAAATTTTCAAAATAATTGAATCTTTGCGAAGAATTTTATTATTTAGGAAAAGAATTACATTTTTCAAAGCATTTAATTAAATTTTTATACTTATATGAAGAATTTAATTAAATTTCTTTAAAATAATAAAACTCCTGCTAAGAATTTTATTAAAATTCTTTAAAATAATTAAATTCCCGATAAAAATTTTATAAATTATTATAAATATAATTGAAATCTTGTTAAGAATTTAATTGAAAATTTCGAAAATAATTGAATTTTTATCAGAAGTTTAATCAAAATTCTATTGAGACTATTTCAATTCTCATAAAGAATTCAATGAAAATTTTTCAATATTGTTCAATTTCCATGAAAAAGTTTATCAAATTATTGAAAATAATTTAATTCTTTTGAGAAATTCTAATGAAATTGTATTGAAAATAATTGAATTTCTGCGAAGAATTTTATGAAATTTTTTAAAATAATTGAATTTTCTGACAGAAATTGAAATTGTATTGAAAATAATTGAATTCCTGCGAAAAATTTTATAATTTATGAAAATGATTGAAATTTCGATATATTTAATTAAACGTGTATTGAAAACATTTCCATTCTCGTATAGAATTTATTCAAAATTTTTCAAAATAATTGCATTTTTGTTAAGAATTTAATAAAATGTTTCAAAAAATTTAATTTTTTTAAGAATGTAATTCAAATTGTATTGAAAATAATTCAATTCATATGAACAATTATATCAAATTTTTTAATATAACTTTAATTTTTGAAAAGAATTTTACTATTTTGGAAAAGAATGTAATTTTTTTGAAGCATTTAATAATTTTTTTTTACTTATAAAGAATTTACTTGAAATTTGTCAAAATAATAAAATTTTTGCGACGATTTTTATTAACATTTTTTCAAGTAATTCAATACCCATAAATAATTTTATTAAAAAATTTCAAAGAATTTGAATTTCTAAGAAGAATTTTTTCAAAATTCTTTAAAATAATAAAATTTCTGCAAAGAATTTGATTAATCGTAAAAGTAGTTCAATTCACATAAATAATTTTATCAAAATTTTTCATAATAATTGGATTTTTCATGAAGAATTTTATTATTTACGAAAAAAATTGAATTTTTTCAAAGCATTCAATTACATTTTTTTCTTATAACGAATTTTATTGAATTTTTCCAAATAATTAAATTCCTGCAAAGAATTTTATAAATTATGGAAATATTTGAAATCTTGTTAAGAATTTAATTTTAATTTTCGGAAATACTTCAATTTTTTCGAGGAATTTAATTGAAAATATTTCAATTCTCATAAAGAGTTTTATCAACATTTTTCAAAATAATTCAATTTTTGCGAAGAATTTTGTGAAATTTTTCAAAACAATAGAATTTATTTAAGAAATTCCACTGAAATTGTATTGAAAATAATTGAATTTCTGAGAAAAATTTTATAAATTATGAAAATAATTGAAATCTTGTTAAGAATTTAATTAAAAATTTTGAAAATAATTGAATTTTTTCCAGGAATTTAATTAAAATTGTATTGAGAATATTTCAATTCTCATAAAGAATTAAATGAAAAATTTTCAATTTCTGCAAAGAATTTTATCAAATTATTAAAGATAATTGAATTCTTTTGTGAAATTTGAATAAAATTGTATTGAAAATAAATGAATTCCTGCGAAGAATTTTATTAATAAAGTTTTAGAAAACAATAAATAATTATAATTAATTAGTAAACTATAAGTAATACATGAATTTTTTAAAAATTTATTATGAATTTGAAATTATTCCAAAATTGAAATTATCATTTGAAAATAAATTTTTTTAATTTGCATAATAATAATAAACGAAATCATCGGTCCAATGACATTTAGAAAATATTCATGCGCCTCTATTTTTTTTTATTAATTACTCAATTTAAGAATTTAAAAAACTTTAAAGAAGTTTCTAATTTTTGAAGAAATTCAACTTTATTAATTTTTACTAATTTTCAGCTAACAGACATGTTATTAACGGATTCCGGTGACGAGCGACATAAACCAGAATTACTCGCGTTGTGCATTAACTTGGCATTGAATAATAAAAATGCTCAGCTGATGGTTGAAAATAATCGATTGCAAAAATTGATTAAAAAGGCTTTCAGAAATCAGGATGCATTAATTATGAAAATGATTAGAAACATATCGCAGCATGATTCGACTAAAGAAAATTTTGTTGTAAGTTGACGAAGACAAAATTTAAATTACATTTTCCATTTTATTGTACGAAAATAATTGAAAAATTTCAAATCCATAGGATTTTGTTGGAGATTTTGCAATGGCGGTTAATCAATCGGACTCTCAGGATTTTGTTCTCGAAATTGTTGGAATAATGGGGAATTTAACATTAGATTTGGCATACTCACAAATTCTTCAAACATGCAAACTCGTTCCTTGGATACGTAATAATCTCGTACCCGGTAAATTATATTTAATTTTTTCTTATCTTTAATCTTTCCGCATTGATCGAATTTATTTCTTGACAAATCATTTTCTTTAAATTGAAATTCTATTTTTTCTAAAGTTAAAGATAAATTTTTAACTAAAAAATCAATTTTTGATTCAAAACAATATTATGTATTGATTGAAACATTGAAAAATTGAAACGTTGAACTTTCAAAATTGAGAGTTAAGTAGATTTTTGAAAAAAACAACAATATAAACATTTTGGTTAAATTTTTTATTTTCAGGAAAGGCGAAAGATGATTTAGTTTTAGAAATTGTGATATTTTTGGGCACTTCCGCTACTGATGAGGATTGTGCGCAATTAATGTGCAAAGCAGATATTCTCCTGTCGCTTATTGAATTGCTAAAAGGTTTGTGAAATTTTTGGAATACATGGAGAAAAAGTAAACTAAATTTTAGAAATAAGATAATAAAATCAATATTTAATATCAATATTAATCTTCTTCTATCTATATTAATAATCGTTGTATTCCGGTAATCTGTTCGCAGTTTGAAGTTCGTTGCTGTTTGCTTTTTGGTTTCCTAAATTATTAAATAATTTTCCTTTTTAAATGTTTTCAATTTTAAAGTTAATGTACCGAAAAACATTGAATTCTTGCAAAGTATTTATCAAAAAATTTGAAAATAATTTAATTGAATTCAAGAATTTTATCAACATTTTTTTAACAATTGAATTCTTTCGAGAAAACGTTATTAAAATTGAATTGAAATTATATAAAAATTATCCATAAAAAATTAAATTCTTTTAAACAACTTTATTAGAGTTTTTGGAAATAATTACAAGAAGAATTTTATTATTTACAAAAATAATTTTGAATTCTTGCCAAGAATTTTACAATTTATAAAAATAATTGAATTGTTTTGAATAATTTTATAAGAATTGTTGAAAATAATTGAATTCCTCCGAAACATTTTATTATTTATAAAAATATTTTAATTCTTGCGAAGAATTTTTTTATTTATGAAAATAATTGAATTTTTTAGGAGGGTTTTAAAATTATTTATAAGAATAATTAAATTGTTTCGAAGAATTTTATTTGAATTTCTGAAAATAATAGAATTTTTTGAAGGAATTTTATAAAAAATTTCAAAAATAATGATTTTTTTAAACGAATTTCATAAAAATTGTCGAAAATAATTGAATTTATATTAAAATTCTCGAAAATAATCGAATTTAATTAAAATTTTTTTAAATAATTGTATTCTTTCGAAAATTTTTTAAAAATTGTATTAAAAATAATTGAATTGCTTTAAAAAATATTATTATTTATGAGAATAATGAAATTCTTGCGGAAAATTTTATTATAATTTTTGACTAATATTAAACATGAATATTTAATATTATGTACCTACTTAATAAGTGAATTCTTTAAATTTGGAATCTGTAATCATTCAAAAATTGATGTTTATTCTTAAAAATATAAAGTTTTTAATTTATAAAATAATTATCAATGGAATATTTCGTTTCGCGCACTGGCGCGTGTATAATTTGCTAGTTAAAATATTAATTAATGAACGAAATTTGACAGCAAAACAAGAGGATGATGAAATAGTTCTACAGATCATATACGTTTTTTACCAAATCTCGAAACACGATTTAACCAGAGACTATCTAATTCGTGAAACAGGTACTAATTTTTTTCCATTATCATCAAAATGTTTAATTTCAATTTTTCATCTACTAAAAACTATTAACTTTTTTTTTTTTTGCAGAAGCCCCAGGATATTTAATAGACTTAATGCACGACAAAAATTCTGCGATAAGAAAAGTTTGTGAAGTGTGTCTAGATCTGATAGCAGTAAGTATTTTACAGTATATAATAAATAATAATTTTATACAAAAAATCAATGGAGAAGTAAAAAAGAATTTCATAAAATTTTAGATGTACGATAAAGATTGGGCGTCACGTATTAAAGTGGAAAAATTCCGTTCTCACAATCAACAGTGGATTGAAATGGTTGAATCAATTGTGATTGATCCGGCAAATCATATATTATCGGGAGATGACGAAGATGATAATTTACCTCCATTCCTAAGTGGTGATCTACTGAAACACACAATGTTGTTCCCTTCCGGTAAATATTTACGAATTGTTCTCAAAAAACTACTACTTAAATTAATTACATTTTAAAAACGAACATTAATTTATAGGAATTTCAGCAAGCTTCAATATTACAGACGACGGTGAATCGGTGACGAAAGCTTCATCAGAGTCTTCAGAAAATCCTAGTCGCCCAATCAGTCGGTAAGAATAAAACAAATTTTATTAAAACAGAAGGCATTATTTAATGCCCATTGTGTAAAAAATAATATTATTTCTTTCAAATACAGGGTTGCCACAAAAATTGAATTTTTCGTTTTCCCTAATATCCAGACAAAATTTTGACTTTTTCCCTGACCCTAAGGAATATTCTGATTCACTCTAAAAATTATTAGATACTCAAAAAAAAATTCTATTACATTTATTTACAAATTTCTTTTAATCGGAAAATTATTCGAAAACATTAATAACTTGATTTTTAAAAAAAATATTTAATCATCATTATTTTTTTATAGGAATACAGATTTTCAAAAATTTTAAATTCAAACCTTTTTCAAGTTCAACAACTTATAAGAATATTAGATATTATAAAACATGAAGACCGAGTAATAAAATCATTTGACGATTTTTAATAAAATTTTTAAGCATAATTGAATTTTTCGCGAAATTCGATTAAAATTGTATTAAAAATAATTAAAATTCTGCGATGAGTTTTATTTAAGAAAATAATTGAATTACTAAAAATAATTGAATTCTAGTGAAAAATTTAAAACAATTAATTGTTTTCGAAAAAATGTATGACAATTTTTTTTAAATATTTGAATTTCCCGCTAAATTAATTAATCAATTAATTTGTTGAATTCTTTTGTGAAATTTTATTAAAATAGTAGATATTCAAAAGTCAAGAATTTTATTATTTTTTGAATTAATTGAATTTTTGAGAAGAATTTTGCTAATTATAAAGAGAATTGAAATCTTGACGAGAAATAAAAAAAAATTGAAAATAATTATATTTCAGAGAAGAATTGTATTACTTTTTAAAATAATTGAATTCTTATGAAATTTTTATTCTTTATGAAAATAAAATTTAATCATTGCGAAGAAATTTATTTATTTTATTTATAAAAAATAAATGCAAGTAATTGAGTTCTTTTGAAAAATTTTATTAAAATAGTAGTTATTTAAAATCGTTGAATTGAGGAAAATTTTTAAAAATAATTGAATTTCTAGGAAGAATTCTGATATTTATTGAGATCATTGAATTCTTTCGAAGAATTGCGTTACAATTCTTAAAATAATATTAAATCCATATTAAAAAATTCAATTAATTTCAACAGAATTGGAATAAAAATTTTTTAAATAAATTAGTTCTACAGAATTATTAATTAAAAGTATGAAAAATCCAGATTTTTTAAAGATTTGAATTTGAAATGTTTTCAAAATTCAATTGTTTCTGAAAATTTCTAAAAATTCAATTATAATCTAAAATTTTTAGCCGACATTCATTTTTAAATCATTTTTTATTAGAATTTCCTACAAGAATTCAATTTTTTAAATATACAAAAATAAAATTAGTTTAATGAATAATTAAATGTCTCTTAAAATTGAATTCTTATAAAGAATTTTATCAATAAAATTTGAAAAAAAATTGAATTTTTTCGACTAATTTTAATATAATTTTTACGAATAATTACATTTTTCGAGGAATTCGATTAAAATTGTATTTAAAATAATTGAAATTCTGTGACGAGTTTTATTACCTATTTATGAAAATAATTGAATCCCTGTAAAAAATATTTATTATTTATGAAAATGTTAAAATTATTGCGAAGAAATTTATAAAACAATTTGTAAATAATTGAATTCCTGTGAAATTTATATTATTTATGAAAATAATTAAGTGTTTGCGTAGAATTTTATTAAAATTTTGTCAAATAATTGAATTCTTTTGGAAAATTTTATTAATATACCTAATGGATATTTAAAGTCATTTAATTCAGGAAAATTTTTGAACATAATTGAATTTCTGCAAAAATTTTTATTACTTTTGAAAATAATTAAATTTCTGCAATCATTTGTAACTTCTCCAAAATTCAAGTTTTTAAGTGTGTTTAACTAAAATTTTTCTATAAATCCATTATTTTTAAAAATTAAGTAAATATATACATTAAAAAATTTAACTATAATTTCATAAGAATTCGAAATATTACAATTTTTCAAAAAACTAAGTTCTTTAAAATTTCTTTTTAAATTCAATCAAAATTGAAATTTTCTAAAATTTCAAATTGAAACCTTTTGAAGTTCAGCTACTTATAAAAAGTATAAACTCAACTCTTTTAAAGTAATTCATTTATTTTTGAAATATTTAAGTAAAATTATTCATTAAATAATTAATAATTTAATGATATTGTTCTTCAAGAATGAAGTTATTAAAAAAGAAATTATTGTCAGAAATGGAAAAAATTGAAGGTTTTGTATTAGAATTCTTGGTAATAATTACGAGGCAAACAAAAAAGATACAAAAATTCAGAATTTTCTTATGAATTCTAAAAGTTAATTTTTTTCCAGTACTTTTCCCTAATTTCCCTGACCTGTGGCAACCCTGTGCAATAAATTCGAAGCAATTTTTATATTTTCCACTATTTGACGATTAATATTTGTACAGATACAGCAGAGACATTGACGATTTGAACGAATTAATGGCACGATCCAAGTCACGAATTTCTCTTGGTTCAGTCAGTATCGATGACTTTTATCCTCAGCAAAATTCCAAGTCGAAGTTTACCGAATCGGAAAGTACACACGTTTTGATATAAGAAAAAGTAATTTTGTCCATTTCACTTAATTTGATGTTATTCATTTATGTTATGCTTTCATTAAGCACTGTGCCATTATTTTTAATATTACAACTTTTATAAAAAAGATAGTGTAACGAATCGAAAGCGTAGATAGAGAAGAGAAAAGCGAGAATGTAAAACGACAAAAATGGAATAATTTCTCCTAATATGAGACTTGTTAATTAATATTTAACGATTCGATTTTTATTTTTTAAAAAAAAGCAATAACGTAAACGAAACTAATTCTAGTCAAAAACAGCAATGCATTTCTCTCAGTATTTATTTTTGCAATTTAGTCAATGTTTTTTATTTGAACTTTTTTGAAAAAAATGTTTTCAACATGAAAAAAAAACTATATGTATTTTAAAATAATATTTTGAATCTAGACTGTAAAATAAATAATTAGAATTATCGTATTTATTGGTACAATAAAGTTAGATTATTTACTATAGAAAATTGGAGTTTTACTATGTATCTTTATTTATTTATTTATAAAACAATTGTAAAATTTTATGAATTTTTTTTTTATTTTTGTGTTTTTGTTGTGTGAAATGGTAAAATTTAATATCACATTATTTACAGAAATGGTGAATGTAAAAGAAAAAGAAAATTATGGAGTTTCTTTTTTTAATGTTATTGAAATATCCTTGGTTTGTTATTTGAGCTAAGGCTTTTTTGTGTAATACACTTTCCACCAGGACGAAAAACAATTGTATAACTATTGTCGCCGTCCGTATAAAAATGATGTTCCTTTAATCCCCAACTAATGGGACTATCGGCAAAACCTTGTACATTCATACTACACCATTGAATATCATTCTTTTCTGACATATACTTTTTTATGGCACTGTAAACATTGTTGACCATTCTGCGTGTGAAGAATCCTGTACCCTCGATATATTGAACTTGACTCGATGCAAAAATTGATGATGAGGTAAGAATTTCACTTGTTTTGGAATCTCTACTCCTTTTTCTGAAAAAGAAATCGTTGAATAGAATAACGATAATTTGAAATATAATTATTTTTGAATGGGAAATAAAATATTTCAACTCACAAATTTCCATCGACGCTGAAGAGTCCAAGCCATTCGAAAAATTGATGATAATCACAGGAATCGTCAACAACTGGCACATCAATCGAATATCGCGTTCGATTAACGACACTTTGGTGACAGAGAGAAATTTTATAGCCACGCTTATGAAACCACGCAGCTATCGACGAAGGACATATGCTATCTTCTGAAAAAGAGGCAAAATATATACATTTTTTAAATATTTATGGCATAAATGTGACACGCTCCAAAGAAAGGTATAGAAGCAACAAATTTTCAGATTATGACCAGAGTTTCCACAAGTCAGGGATGTCAAAACATAGTTTATGAAAAAATTTTTATAATTCAAACTTTTCTGAAATTAGTTGAATTTTTTTAAATTTTTTTTACAAAAAATTAATTTTTCTTTTTCCCTGATTTTCAGACAAAATTTTGACTTTTTTCCTGACCCAAAAGAATATTCTGATTCTCAAATTTAAACCTTTTGAAACTCAATAACTTTTAAGAATATTATTATAAAACATGTTGGTATCCTCATGTTTTATAATAATTTAAATTTGTATAAAGTTTTTCAAAAAAAAAAAAATTAAATTATTTACATAAATTTTAATAAAGTCCCTGGCAAGAATTCAATTATTATCATGAATAATAAAATTTTTCCTAGGATTTAAATTATTTTTAATACAATTTTAAATGAATTCCTCAAAAAATGTAATTACTTTCAAACATTTTTTGCAAGAATTTAATTACATTTCACAAATAATAAAAATTCTTGGCTGAAATTCAAATATTTTCCAAATCTACTATTTTAATAAAATTTCTCAATTAAGAATTTAATTATTTTCCTAAATACTAAAATTCTTCACAGGATTTCAATTATTTAAAAGAAATGTAATAAATATCGTTGCAAGAATTCAATTGTTTTCCTAAATAATAAAATTCTTCACAGGATTTCAATTAGATATTTAAAAAAAATGTAATAAAATTCGTTGCAAAATTTAAAAAATTTTTAAATTAATTAAATTTTTCGAAGAATTTTTTTAAAATTGTATTGAAAATAATTGAAATCCTGAGAAGAATTTCATTTTTTAGGAAAATAATTGAAGTCTTGCAACGAACTTTTATTAAATTTTTTTAAAACAATTGGAATTCTGTGAAGAATTTTAGTATATAGAAAAACAATTGAATTCGTTGCAAGAATTTAAATATTTTCATAAATAATAAAATTCTTCGCAGGATTTCAATTATTTAAAAGAAATGTAATAAAATTCTTTGCAAGAATTCAATTGTTTTTCTAAATACTAAAATTCTTCACAGGATTTAAATCATTTTTAAAAAATTTAATAAAAGTTTGTTAAAAAATTCTATTAGAATTCAATTCTTTAAATACAAAAATGAAAAAATTATTGAATAAATTAATTTTTTTCAAAATTGAAATCTTATAAAGAATTTTATCATCAAATTTTTAAATAATTGAATCTTTGTAAAAAATGTTGTTATTAATGAAAATAATTGAATTATTTTGAAAAATTTTATTATTTATGAAAATAATTGAATTATTTCGAAAAAATTTATAAAAAATTTGTAAATAGTTGAATTTCTGTGAAATGTTTATTATTTTAAAGAAAATTGAAATTTTGACTAGAATTTTAAAAAATTTTTGAACAAAATGAAATGTTTGCAAACATTTGTAACTTCTCTAAAATACAATTTTTTTATTGTTTCGAACTAAAATTCTTCTATAAATCCATGATTTTTAATAATTAATTTAATATATATTAAAAAATGAAATAAAACTAATTATGAATCCTGCAAATTTAATTTTTTCCAGTACTTTAATAAAAATCCCTGACTTTTCCCTGATTTCCCTGACCTGTGGCAACCCTGATTTTAAAGAAGTTACAATTAATAGCAATTTTCAGGAATAATTGAATTTTTAAAACGTTTCAATTTCAAATCTTTGAAAAATCTGATTTTTTTATAACTTTTAATTAATAATTCTGTAGAAATAATTTTTTTTTTAATTTTGATTTCAATTCCGTTGAAATTTGTTAAATTTTTAAATATACCTATTTTTAATATTATATGAAAAATTTTAACGCAAATTTACAAGAATTAATTCTTTGCAAAATTCAATTATTTTCATAAAAAACAATATTTATAACAAGAATTCAATTATTTTCAAAAGTAATAAAATTCTTCGCAGAAATTCAATTATCTTCAAAAAAGTTTTTTAAATTATCGTCAAGATTTCAATTATTTTTATAAAAAGCAAAATTATTTTCTTGGCAAAACTTCAATTATTTTCAAAGATTTTAATAAAATTATTGGCAAAATTTTAATTATTTTCAAAAATTTTTCTTAATTCAATGATTTTCAATATCTACTATTTTCATCAAATTTACCAAAAAAATTCAATTAAAAAAAAAAAACTTGGGTGCAGTCAAATGAATTCAATTATTTAAAAATTTGTTGATAAAATTCTTTATAAGAATTAAATTTTAAGAAACATTCAATTTTTCAATAAATTATGTATTTACTATTGTATTTAAATAATTGAATTCTCGTAGAATTTCCTAATAAAAATTTATTTAAAAATGAATTTCAGTTAAAATTTTAGATAATAATTGAATATTAAAAGCATTACAGCGTAAATTTTTAGAAATAATTGAATTTTGAAAAGGTTTCATATTAAAATCTTTGAAAATCTGAAATTTTCATACTTTTAAACTAACAATTCTGTAAAATTAATTTTTTTCAAAAAGTTTAATTGAATGTTTTTTTAAATTATTTTAAGTTTAAAATTGTAATAGAACATTTTTTTTGAGTATCTAATAATTTTTAGAGTGAATCAGAATATTCTTTAGGGTCAGGGAAAAAGTTAAAATTTTGCCTGAAAATCAGGGAAAAACAAAATTAAATTTTTGTCGCAACCCTACTGTTATTTTTAATTAAAAGTTTCAAATTGATTGATTGAGAATTAATCTCCTTTGGGTATTTTCATTTCAAAAATTACAAATAGAACAAACAATTTTTTCCTTCTATATGTTCCTTTTTTTGGAGCGCGTCAGAAATATTTTATTCTACAGAATCACAAATCGGTTATAAACTTTCAAAAGACTTAATAAACGAAGAAATAGTAAAAAATGAATTTATGATTCTGTTTTATTTAGATGAGTAAAATAGATATTTACCAGGTGGGTCCCAAGCGATGATGGCATCAAACGTATCCTTGAAATAATTCTGTAAGCAATTCCTAACGCGTTCATAATTCTTCTTTCCCGGTGCGAAACATTCCTTTTTCAAATCAAGTGTCACGACTTTACACCGGTAAAATAAAGCAACAAAAAAATTTAATTTAAGAAAAAAAATTGCGGCAGAGAAAAAATGTATTAGAAAAATTATTTGTTTTTTTTTAAGTGAAAAATAGAAAATCTCTCTTTCTACATTTTGCAAAATATACAAAAAAGTGTAAAAAAATATTCAGTTATCACTATCTTTTTTTCTTCTATCTATTATTATAAATATCCCTGACCAGTTTCATTAATATCAAAATTTTTCATTGTACGAAATAAAAAGTTGCTTCTTCGAAAAGAAAAAAAATTAACATAAAAGAAAAATTTCTCATGCCAATGATAATGTGGGACTCGTGTCTAACTCAATATTATTAGATTTAATTTCACGTCGAAAGATATCTAATTCTCCGGAAGTAATTCCTTGCCAACTTTCCAATTCTGAAATACGTCTCAAATTATGACAATTTTCCATGAGCAATTTCACAGTACTCATTGATAAATCGGCGCTATAGAGTATTTTCAATTCCTCCAGTTGGCTCATTGGATTCCTCAATAAAATTCTTCTCATTGTCGTGTCGTCAATGCCCGTCGACGAGCCCAATTGAATGAATTTCACATTAACGCAATATGACAATAAATATTCCAAATGCATATTAGAGCACTCTGAAGCGCATTTAATTCGCTCTAAAAATTGAAATGGCGTCACGGCCACTTTTCGATCACTCAATTGTTGACTCATCAATTCCAAAAATTCACAATTATAAAACATGAGGCTCTTGATCATTGGACACGATTGACTGATACAAACGAGAGCCGACATGTCAATTTCATCGACATGCTCCAAATGTAAATTCACAATATTATTGCCCTTTAAATTCAATAAATTATTTAGTCCGTTCCGATAGAAACTACAGGAGAGAATTTTCAATTCCTTCAATTGATTCAATGGGGCTAGAATGCAACTTAAATCTTCAATTTTCTCGTCGCGAAGAATTGAGAAATTCGTTATGAACGGACACATTTCAACGAGTAAATAAAGATGATCGGTCCTCACATTACGACTCTCGAAAACACGCAGTGAAAATGGTTCCTTAAAATTGTCAATATTGTTGCGAATATATTCGAGCACATAACCGAGTTCATCGTATCGGCCAATATTCTCCAAATTACGATGACCCAACAGTAGATTCGCATAGCCGGCAATACTCACCGAAGTGCGAAATAGTTTAATGTCCCTTAAACGATGACACTTGATTAAAAATGGAATACTACGATCTGTCACACATCCCGAGGCGGTGACATCGACTTTTTGTAATTTTTGACAATTTTCACTCAGGGCAAATACAATATTGTCCGTGCAATCGAAGCAGAGTGTGAATGCAATTAAATTCTTCATGAATCCAACAGCGGCAATGATAATTTTCTCAATGTCCGATGTACGCCATCCAACGGAACCCGAACCAAGATCAAGTACTTCCAAACCGCTCATCTCATGTAATTTATTGTACAGCACGTGACGCATTATTTTCGGCCAAGCTGTGAATTCAATCGTTCGCAAATTCTCATGAATCACAATTTCAGTGAGACGTGTGATGACAATTTGTATCTCGGCGAGAATTGTCGTCGAATAATCAACATTATTGGAGAAATTGTTCATTTCATTGACCAGATTTTCAATGGCACGAAGAACGTGAATTGAGAGTTTATCATAGAGATGCCAGGGAACGCTCGAACTCAAATGATATTTCATTCCCTGGACAAGCTTTGTCTCGAGTGCTAAGAGATTTATTTCCGATTTACTTTGTGAAATGATGCGACACACTGACGGTCGAATGATGTTTTTACCAAAATCAGTGACGTACTCGCCGATTGAATGTAGAGCCAAATCTTGGAGCATTCGAACTTGACGTTTCTTGGGCATTTCGAGAATATTTCTTTTTAATATTGCTTCCTCTTTGGGGGAACTTACCGTGTCTTGATGTATCGTCTTGATTGCGATTAAAGAATGATGACTTGCCCTCGAGACCGAGAGTCTGAAAAGTTGCACGTGTCAATGAGAGCACCAATTCTCCAGTTGGAACAATTGCCAGGGTGTCGTGAACGTCTATTTTCTTGTCGACCGCCAATAGCGACAATTCACCTTAAATAGAAAAAAAAATTCCTTGTTATTGCAAAATAAAAAACGAACTTTGTAAAAGAAATACTGAACATAATCTTTCTTCTATTTGACAAATATATTCTGTAAATAAAATTAACAAAATTAAAACTGTAAATAAAATAAATTAAAAATAAAATATTAAAGGCTTCGTACTCGATTATTAAAGTAGCTTCTACACTGAAAAAAGCAGCTATCGAAAAATCAACAGAGTTGCCACAAAAAGTTGATTTTATTTTTTTCTGATTTCCAGTTGGAACTTTGACTTTATCCCTGATCCTAAAGAAGATTTTAATTCATTCTAAAAATAATTAGAAAAATGTTTGTGATACCTACATTTATTTTGGAATATCTTTTATTGTAAGACTAGCAAAACTACACGCGCGTGAAATTTTCGTTGTCATTGTTACTTTAAAAGATTTGCTTTTTGAAATTTAATCAATGAAAATTCTTCATTTTTCAACAAATATAATTTTCCAAACAGTTTTCCTTTAAATTTAATTATTTGAACAACTTGTATAGAAATCGCCAAGATATTTCTAACAGTAACTTGAATTTTTAGTAAAAAAGTGAATTTTTCAACTTTAATTGTAATTAATTCTATAATTTTCAATATAATATATATACAATTTCAGGGTGTCTACAACTAATCTGAAAAAAATTTTTTTCCAGGTTTTAAGAATCGACATAATAAAAAATACATTGCTTAAATTTTATTTGATAATACTTTATAAATGACGTGGGAGAAGTATTCACAATGTTTGTCACCAACGATTTAAAAGAAAAAACTGTTTTTCACTCAAAAAACAACATTTTACGTTTACAAAATTTTCCTTTTTAAACTTTTTGTTCAAGAAACATTGTAAAAGTTTTATTAAGACAAAAGTTTGAATAGAAAATTATTTTTTCTTCTAAATCATTGTAAACGTAAGCAACGTTAGGTATAAATTATGAATATAAAATGAACATTTTTGAAAAAAATTATCAAGGCTGGAACCAGTTGACACAGTATTTAAAAAAACGTACTTTACGGACCAAAAATGAAAAATTACGTATCATTTACGAACAAAAATATAACCAGTACGAGTCAAATAAGAGAACATTTTACTTAAAACAATAAATTAAATTTTTCATAACTATAAAACATGAAGATATCGATAACTCCGAGTCTTCGGTTTCTTCATGTTTTATAATAATTATTAAAGATAACCGAGTGATAAAATCATTATCAATTCAATTATTTTCAACAATTTTTAACTAAAATTCTTCTTTAAATCAATTTTACGGAATTTCAATTATTCGTAACTTCTTCAATTAAATATATATATTAGAAAATAAAAACTTCAAATAATATTAAAAAAATTCAATTAACATATCTCAAAAAAATTAATTTCAAAATTTAATTATTTCTACATATTCACGCTACATTGCTTTTAATATTCAATTATTATCTAAAATTGTAACTGAAATTAATTTTTAGGGGAGAGTAGGCTACATTGAACCAGCGTCAACAGTGAACCACTTTAATTTTCTAAGAAATGACTGAGTGGAATTTTTTCTTATTTAATATATAAATTAGTATTACCGAAAGCGACTACGTCCAAAAATTTCGAGCACGTAGGTTTATTATTTACAAAGAAAAACGAAAAAAACTGTTTTTCACGTACAAAATAAAAAATTTTGTGGAAATATAATGAATTTTTTTTATTGAAATAGGAAGTTTTAAAAATTAGTAAACTTGTGATTTATTTCGCTTAGGGTGTCAACTTCAATATTCCGATGTGATAAAGAATTTTAAGTCTTACATAAATTTATTATAAACAATTTTTGTTGTGAATGTCATGTGAATACAGTGAGTGCGGCATCATTGAACCACCCGAATTTACAGCGTATTTTCAGTTTCAAGAGTGGTAGCCCTGACTACAAAAGTTGTCTGCTCTATTGACCAATAAGAAAAATGCTAGTAGTCATGCGCAATTAAGGTTTCAGAAATTATACATTGTAGTAGAACTTTAAAATTTTGCGCCATAATATTTATTTTGAGGTTAGGAAATTTGATCAGCATGGCTCTCAACGTGATAAAATTAAACTGTCACTTCTGCTACAAAACCTGACATCGAAATATATTAATATCCTATATTAACAAATAATAACTATTTAACAACAGTTTTCTATTTTTTTCAGTGGAAAATAAGATTTATTACAATGTGTAAGTGGAAATATTATTTTCGAAGTAAGTTGTAGTGTTTTATTAGAGGTGGTTCAATGTAGACACACTTCCTTCAAAATAAGAAAAGTGTAACTGGTTAGAAAAAAATTAAATTTTATTATTTAATCATAATAATTTGTGTTTGTAACGTGTGTATTAACTAAAGGAGTACTTCAGTTTTATTTTCATACAAAAACCTCATCAAAATTTGTCAAATTTAATTAGTTCTTGGACTTTAGAAAATACCCGGTTCAATGTAGCCTACCCTCCCCTAAATAAATTTTTATTAGAATTCAATTATTTAAATACAAAAATAAATAATTTCTTGAATTATCAAATGTTTCTTAAAATTGAATTCTCATAAAGAATTTTACTAACAAATTTTTAATTTTATGACGAATTTTAATAAAATTTTTAAGAATAATTACATTTTTCGAAGAATTTGATTAAAATTGTATTAAAAATAATTGAAATTCTTTGATCATTTTTATTATTTATGAAAATAATTGAATTCTTAAAAAAAATTTTATTATGCACGAAAATAATTCCTGTGAACTGTTTATTATTTTATGAAAATAATTAAAAAATTTTTAAGTAATTAGATTCTTTTGGAAAAATTTTATTAAAATAGTAAATATTGAAAAACATTGAAATGAGGAATATTTTTGAAAATAATTGAAATTTTGCCAAGAATTTTATTAAAATTTTTAAAAATAATAGAATTTCCTAGAGAAGAATTTTATTATTTATAAAAATAATTGAAATTTTGACGAGAATTTTAAAAAATTTTTGAATATAATTGAATTTCTGAGAAGAATTTTATTACTTTTGAAAATGATTGAATTTCTGCAATCATTTGTAATTTCTCTAAAATTCCACAAATTATATCGTACAATTTACAAACTTTTCGTCCTTCTTCAATCAAATTACGGACTTTACGAACCTTTTTTAAAAAACTTACTTTTATGGACTTTACGCGATTTACGGATCTAGTTTGAGCCCTAAATTATGTATTTTAAAAATAAATTGACTTATTTTACGAAACGAATTTTTCCAATGCCATTATTTCTCCATTTCTTTTGATCTTTCAGAATTTTAAGTGGTCAATTTTTTTCTATTTGATTATATGTATGTCTGTGGTTCATATTATTTCTCAAAATAGAATTGCAAATTAGAAAGGCAATATTAATTATTAGTATTAATTTTTTACTAAAAATTTGTAAAACTAATTGTGGGCATTAAAAATATTGTTCAAGAATATTTCAAGTCATGATGAAAAAAATTCCCTGACATTTCCCAGTTTTCCAGGGTTTCCAGGTGTTGTAGACACCCTTAGTCCCTTAGTTTGTTTAAAGGATTTTTAAAAATTTTGTAAATTAAACGACCACAAAGCTTCCTCCACGAGGAAGCAAAAACAAGTGAATTCTATCAACAAATTATAAAATAATTAAATTCCATCAAGAAATGCTATTAAAATTGTATTGAATAAAATAAACAAATTTTTTGAAATTATTTAAATTTCTACGAAGTTTTATTAAAATTTTGTTGAAAATAATTAAATTTTTACAAAGAATTGTAGATATTGAAAATAATTGAATTTCGAAAAATTTCTCAAAATAATTGAATCGTTTGAAAGAATTTTAGGAATTTTATTAAAATTTCTTGAATTATTTAAAAAAATTTTATAAAAATTTTTGAAAATAATTTTTGTATTCCAACTAATAGCGGATTTAAAGTATAGTGAAAATTTTCAATAAAAAGAAAAAAGTACCTTTTGGAGTCGCAAATCGAAAAAATTATCCAAAATAGTAGTAAATCGTAAAAAAATAGTAAATACCAGGTTTTGGTAGATGAGTACGAAGCCTGAAAACTTAAATTCAAAAGTGAATAAAAAGTAATAATTATTAATTCAAAATTAAATAAATAAAACACAAAATAGTTATAACAAAGAGAATCAAACCTTTCTTAACAAAGGCCTCTATGAATTCCTTGCTGACAAGTTCGTGCGGGTACAAAGCATGGATTTTGTAATACTCCTTATCACGTACAAGGCTACTTTTAATTTCCTCTGGTACGTCAATCGTCTCAGGAAATACGACAGATACCTGGCATTAATCCAAAAAGTCATTTTCACAAAATTACGTAAAAATTTATAACCTCGAAATTAATGTGCGATTAAGTGGTCTATATAGGCAGATATGATAAATGCGTATTATTAGAAGACAAAAAAGGAAAAGCCACTTACAGAATGATTGAAATAATGAGTCTTGATGATTGAAGGAGAATCCTTTAGTTGATTTGATTGCTCTATCAACAATGAATGCTGCGGAGCTTTAAAATTCCATATTTCCGGACACAGCATTTCATCTGCATAAACTTTCGTTTATACAGACGCAATTTCTTAATTACCCTTTTTTCCTTCCTTTTGTTTACTTGAATGCGCGCAATTTTCCTTTTTTCATAAATATACGCCGAGAGTTAGAAAAAATGAGACCAAAACATGTTACCAACGTGGTGGTCGAACAACAAGAAAGAAGGGATATCAGCTGATCTCTCTGCAATTGAAAATTTACACTTTCACTTTTCGCAATGTGATTCAGTTTGAGGATACAACTTCCAATCAGCCTCGGTAGCGCAGTTGGCAGCGTATCAGTCTCATAATCTGAGGGTCGTGAGTTCGAGTCTCACCCGGGGCATATTTTTTATATCACGATATCGTTTATTTTCCAGTTTTTCCAGGTTAAAAACTGAATTTTTTCAGGTTTTTAAAACTACATTTGAACCCGCGCGTCGGGAAAGGGATCTAAAGGCGCTCGCACAGCTCTACTGCCAGCATGAGAGTAAGAGAGAAAAAACATGAAATTTGAATTTTCTGACTTACTTACTCTCATGTGTTACCATGACAACTATGCATGCATTGGCATGCATGCAGAGCTGTGAGAGCGTCTTAACTCATTTTTTTATCAAATTTTAACTGTCCACGATTTCGTAAAAACGACAATACGAGCTATATTGAAAGTGTACGTCAACTTACTAACCAAGGAAACCAGAAGAATTATTAACCGATTAAACGAACTTACCTGTAAGTGAAGTTCAATCGGAATTATATGAGTGGTCTCGTTCGAATAGATTAATATGTAGTACCATCTTTTTGCCAAATCCACACTTTTAAAGCTTTGAATAAATTGAAAAGGTTACACCGCGCTGCCGCGACTCTTCCGGTGGCGCTCTGTCCCCAAATCTCATTATTTTTAAAGCAAATAAATCGCAATTTCATGGGTTTTATTTCATTTAGAAAATAAATAAAATAGGGAAGGGAGGGAGTAATCTATTCGAACGAGACCACTCATATAATTCCGATTGAACTCCACTTACAGGTAAGTTCGTTTAATCGGTTAATTATATTTCGTCGTCTCGTTCAAATAGATTAATATGTAGATGTTTAAAGACATATGTAATTGCGATTCCACAACTTAACTTTATTTAGTGAAACTACGCAATACAGAATTTTTAAATTGAAAAAATTAGTAAAAGTTTTAACTTAATAAGTTTAAGATTGAATTAGGGCTCTTGCATATGCCGCTTTATCAGAAATCGGTCGCTTGTAAAAAGTGAGATTTGGGGACAGAGCCCCACCAAATCAAAAAAAAAAAAAAAAGTCGCGGCAGCGCGGTGTAACCTTTTCAATTTATTCAAAGCTTTAAAAGTGTGATTAGATTTGGCAAAAAGATGGTACAACATATTAATCTATTCGAACGAGACGACGAAATATAATTTGAGACAAGAATCTCAGTTTCGAGAAGAGGGTTAAGGCGCTCTCTCACCTCTACTGCCTGCCTGCCTGCACAGGCAGGCGCAATGAGAGTAAGGGAGAAAAAACATTTAATTTGAATTTTCTGACTCTCTTACTCTTATGTGTTACCATGACGACCTGCAGGCAGGCAGGCAGGCAGTAGAGCTGTGCGAGCGCCTTCATGAATATGTACCAAAAAATGCGATATTCAATTTTAATGATATCGACTTTAACCGTTGCTCTGATTCAAAAGTACCTGAGGATAAAACTTCTGATTCCAATTTTGAATTTAATAATGTCTCAATGTTTCCTCAATCTGGTTTAACCGTAAATCATGTTATGGAAATGTTACTTGGATATTTTATTCAGTTCAACATGGTAGAAAAAGCAAGAGAGAAATTAGTGTCTCTAGTCAAAATTCTAGCCGGTCCTTTCTTTAATAATTTAAATTTTTCTAATTATTTTATAAATAAAACATTAAATCCTCCTGAGGAGAATATTACTTTTCACTATTACTGTCAAGAATGTAAACAGGAAATTGTTTATTCTTGTGTCAAGTCGGTTATAGCCCAACAAAAGAAAATTTGCAAGAACTGCAATTCTTCTAATGAAGTTTCCCTGACCAATAACAATTACTTTCTGTCAATAAATTTTGAATATCAAATAAGATTGCTATTAAAAGATAAAAATATAAGAAACTATATATATGAAAAAGTTACTAGTCCTATTCATAGTGATGTACGTCGAACCGAGAAATGCTCGACATCGTTCGAATATTCTCGTATCGAACGCACTTCAAGTAGTCGATATTATAGATTCTTTATTATTTTTTATCGTCTCGTATTGACCGACAAAAACGATAAATGTCAACGAAAATATTGTCATTACGTATACGAAAAAATAAATTCGAAATCTAATATTATTTATGCTCGACTATTTTAAACAATATGTCAGGGAACGAACCATTAAAAAGACCTAACTTTCCGGAGGGTGAAAAAGAACAGCTCAGGTATTGGAATAGAAAAAACAATTTTTACTAATTTCACAAATAAAAAAATAAAATTCGTAATAATAGTTCAATAATTTATAAATTAACAGTTATTAATTAATAACTTAAAAGCTTAAGTCTTATATTATAATTATTTATTTATTCAATATATACATATATATTAAAATTATTTATTTATAATTTAATTATTAGTAAGCTCTTTATTGGTTTGTAATTTTTAGCACTGTCGAAGAAAGCAAAGGAACAGTATTTCAATCTAAACGTCGAAAACATAATGCTCTACCGCTAGAAGAGTCGTTTGATATTTTATCAAAGACGATTGCAAAATGGGAAAATGCAAATTGTGTGCGCCGATAAAAGAAATATTGATTAAAATGAAAGACAGTAATACTACTGGTCTGATGCGACATCTTCGCGAACATCACAGAGAGACATTTGAACAAACTTATCCGGAAAAGAAATTAGCTTCTAAATCGAATCAACAAGTAATAATGACATTTTTCATAATATGCAAAAGTAATTCTAAATTTAATCTAAACAACTTTAAACAATATTTTCCTCTTCTCAATACAAGTATTATTTAATAATAAGAAATGGCTAGCAAAAATTTAATTCAATCAAAATTTAAATTAAATAATGAATTAGAATCTTGTTTATTTTTGAAAAATTTTATTTTTAATTTATTATATTTTCATTTTGAAATTCCTTTCTTATTTAGAAATTCTAACAATTAAATTTTAATTATTTAATATAAAATCCCGCTCATTGAAGTAACCAAAAAAATAAATACCTACATAAATTTATTTAAAAAATCAATAAAAATATAAAATATAAAACGTAAAAAACAATTCAATTAAATATAAAATAAACAAATAAATAAAAATAAAAAATAAAATTAGTTATTTAAGTATTAAATATTAAATATTAATATTTATTAATTATTAATTAATTAATAATATTATATTATCTAATTAATATTTATTAATTATTTATTAATTTAATAATTAAATTATTTTTTATTTATTTTAATATTTAAATATTTTATTTATTATTTCTGTATTATTATACACTTACTATAGGTTTTCGAGCAAGGGGTTTTCAATAAGAAACTCGTGGATTGGATAGCAAAAAAATATTTGCCGTTTGCATTTTTCAACGATACTGAGACACAAGATATATTTAATTACTTAAATCCACGTGCTGAATTGCCTTTCAGACACGAGCTTCGAAATTTAACTATTAAAAGATATGCTGAAATGGAAACAGTCGTTTTTAAAATGTTATGCAAGAGTCCCTCAAAAATTTCCGTTACTGTAGACGGCTGGACATCAATAAGCAATCGTTCTTATTTCGGAGTAACAGCGCATTTTGTTAATAAAAATTGGGATATCTACACTCTCTAACACTGTTCTTTATTCCTTCCCATGGAAAGCATTTCGGAAAAGAAATTGCTGATGTTTTCTACAAATATTTGGAAAATTACAACCTGCAAAATAAAATTCAAGGTGTCACAATGGACAATGCTGCAGCAAACACAAAATTTATGACGGAATTGGCAAAATTAATGCCATTTGATGCTAAGGAATCAACATTTTAAGTGTTACGCGCACATTTTACACTTAGGTGTACAAGACTTTTTAAGCAAATTAAAACTTGATAGTTTTCATCAAGGTGGAAATGAGGATGATTACCATGGCGAAATAAACGAGGAAAATGATGATGAAATGTCTGAAATTATTTCAAATTCCGGTGATAATGATGAAGCTGAAACGCACGAAAATTTGGATAGAGAAGTTGAAAAGTTTCCTCTTGCCAAATTACGAAATTTGTTTAAAAAACTGAAACTTTCAGAACAATGGCGTAAGAAATTAGAACATTGTTGCAGTTTTACTGATGAAAAAATGTACATTCCAAATATTGATATATGTACCAGATGGAATTCCACTTTTGCAATGATTGATTCTGCACTCAAAATGCAACGTTCGTTGAGTTTATTAACAGAAATGAATAAAGATTTGGAGAAATATAAAATTTTGGAATCTGAGTGGCTATTATTATCAACAATCTTTGAATTCTTAGGTTATTTTAAAGAGCTTACAGAAATTCTAAGCGGAGAAAAATATGTCACTTTGCCACTAACAATAATTGGTTTTAACTTACTTGTGGACCGAATTACTTCATTTATTGATGAATTAAGAAGCAAACGTAGTGAAGATATGACTTGGACAGACAATGCTATTCTATTTGGATTAGAAGCATGCTTGGAGAAATTGAGCCGCCGGAAAGTAAAACCACACATAAAATTTCCACAGGCGTTTCAGTTGGCCCTTGATGGTTGAAAAATCGATGGTCATAAAAAAATTTTTAAAAATCACTTTCTTATTGGAAATTGAATGTCGCATCTTTTTTCTTGTATAAAAAAAATTGATAACTCTTACCATTTTCGAGAAAAATGCAAAAAACTGAATTTTTCGAAAATACATTTTTAATTGAATTTTTCACTTCAACTCGCTCTAAAACATAAAGTTATGAATATTTTTTTAATAATATTTACAGGGAATATAGTTTAACCTATCCTCAAGACAACAAACTTTGTCAGAAAGTAAAATATTTTATGTAAAAAAAGTTATTAATTTTTTTCATACATAGTGTCAAAATAATTATTTTCAATGTTCGAGGGCTTCGTTTATCTGAAAAATTCTTTGTGATCAAAAACTTCCAGTGAAGAAAATGTTCATTAAGGTATAATAAATATTTTTGCCAAATAGTTTTACTCTTGGATTAACAGTTTAGAAAATATTATTAAAAAACTATTTTCTGTCAAACGCGTGCGAGTCAAGAATCTAACGCTGCATAGTGCCACCGACACTGCCGGGCATAAAGACTCAAGGTTGTTAGTGTTTACTATAACAGTGTTTATATCAATAGTGCATTAGTAAATTCATTAAATATGCGAAGAAATATTTTATAATATACTTACCTAAAATTTTTTTTTTTTAAATGACTGATGTAAATAATAAATTAGGTATTGGTAGAAAACATGATTTATTATTTACATCAATCATTTTGAAAAAAAAAAATTCTTTAGGTAAATATATTATAAAATACTTCTTCACATATTTAATGAATTTACTAATGCACTATTGATATAAACACTGTTATAGTAAACACTAACAACCTTGAGTCTTTATGCCCGGCAGTGTCGGTGGCACTATGCAGCGTTAGATTCTTGACTCGCGCGCGTTTGACAGAAAATAGTTTTTTAATAATATTTGCTAAACTGTTAATCCAAGAGTAAAACTATTTGTCAAAAATATTTATTATACCTTAATGAACATTTTCTTCACTGGAAGTTTTTGATCACTAAAAATTTTTCAGATAAACGAAGCCCTCGAACATTGAAAATAATTATTTTGACACTATGTATGAAAAAAATTAATAACTTTTTTACATAAAATATTTTACTTTCTGACAAAGTTTGTTGTCTTGAGGATAGGTTAAACTATATTCCCTGTAAATATTATTAAAAAAATATTCATAACTTTATGTTTTAGAGCGAGTTGAAGTGAAAAATTCAATTAAAAATGTATTTTCGAAAAATTCAGTTTTTTGCATTTTTCTCGAAAATGGTAAGAGTTATCAATTTTTTTTATACAAGAAAAAAGATGCGACATTCAATTTCCAATAAGAAAGTGATTTTTAAAAATTTTTTTATGACCATCGATTTTTCAACCATCAAGGGCCAACTGAAACGCCTGTGGAAATTTTATGTGTGGTTTTACTTTCCGGCGGCTCAATTTATGAAACACTACCAGAAAAGTAACTGGATTTACGGTGCAGTTTTGTTATTAGATCCAAGACATAAAGTAGAAGCTTTTAACAACACAAGTTGGGGAAAGGAGATGAAAAAAGATTGTTTGCAAAAATTCGAGTCCGTTTATAAAAGTCAATACTACAAACCTAAGGTAATTTATCAGTAAATATATAAATTCATTCAAATAAATAAATAAATTGAGGCCTTTGATCCAATAACTCGCCCGACGCTCGGAGGAACGCGCAACTCCCAGTCAGTGAGCAGTGAGCGCCTCTGGGCCACTCACTGCTACCCGACTGGTATTAGCGCGTGCCTTCGAGCGTCGGGCGAGTTATTGGATCCAAGGCCTCAATTTTATTATTTTTAAAGATATAATTGAAATGACCAAATTTTTTTAAATTTTTGAATATAATTGAATTTCTGCGGAAAATTTTATTACTTTTGAAAATAATTGAATTTCTGAAATTGCTTATAACTTTTCCAAAATTCAATTATTTTTAGTATTTTTAACTAAAATTCTTTAATCAATCTAGTATTTATGAAAATTGTCAAATTGATTCATTAAATAATTTATAAGTCATAATTTTATGATAATTCTTCTAAAATTAAGTAATTTAAAAAGAAATTATTGCCTGAAATAGAAAAAATTCAAGGTTTTGTAATAAAATTCGTGTTAATTTCACAGTTTACGAGGCAAACAAAAAAAACATCAAAATTAAAAGTTTTCTCATGAATTTTGAAAATTCAATTTTTCTAGTACTTTTACTAAAATTCCCTGACTTTTCCCTGACTTCCCTGACCAATTTTACTTTCCCTGACTTCCCTAACCTGTGGCAACCCTGATAATATGATAAATAAATTTTAATAAATACATAAATAATACTCATACATTTAATTAAACGTAAATATAACTATTGAGTGATAAGCGTTAAATCCTTCCATAGTTTAATTGTTAGTAGTAAAATAAATGATCATGGGAAGGTATGAAGAATTGACAAATTCAATGTATCGTCAAAATTGCGACGTTTCGTTGGCTAAGGTTTGCCAACCTCATCAGGCTAAATTTATTTAAACAGAAAAACACTTCAATATTTATAAAGGTTTAAAACAACACTATACACTATACTGAAAATATGTTCAAAGAATATCCTACCAGATTCGTTAAAACATAAAAATCACGTTCTAACTCGTCAATATAAAAAAGATTTCATTGAGAAAAAATATTTTTTTATGACAATTTCCACATATATCAAAATTAAAAATGAAAAATTTCATCATGTGAAAGGAAGACATTTCAACACACTAGTTCAGTGTCAACTGAAATAAATTAAAATTTGCTATTTCGAGAAAGTCAAAAGAATCAAGATAAAGAAAAAGTCAATGAACTAAATGTAAACACAGTTTTATCATAGAGGGAGCAAGTTGTGTTATTGTTGTGTCATTATAGACAAGAGTCTAAACGTCTGAGAAGATGAAAAAAGGTTCTGTTTAGAGTGAAAATATCTTCCTTTCTATTAATAGTGGAATGATTTGTTTTTATATGGATCATTTCAGATATTCGTCGTTCTATAAAATTTGGTTCATTGTCCAAAATTTTGTCATTTTCCTAATCGAAGTCATGATTACAATTAACTCGATGGCGGTAAACTACAGAGTTATCATTTACTTTTTTATGTTCATTTATGCGATTTAACAATGACCGTTTTGTTTCACCTACACAGAAAAAAATAAGTCTTGAATAAAGTCTACAAACGAGCTAATTTTAAGATGTAACAAAAAGTAGTCATCCTAGACTTAAAATTAGTTTGTGAAAAGAGTCTTAAAAAAAGTCGGTACTCAGGCTTGAATGAAGTCGCTATGTAGTCTTAAAAATAGCCGATAGCCAAAAAGTGGACTTAAAAGTAGTTTCCTTTTAAACTTCAATTTACTCGCAAGTCAATATAGTGACTAAAATAAAGCTTTCTTAAATACTTAAAAGTAGTAAATAATACAGTTCAAATTTATTTTTCTATTGCATATAAAGTTATAGTTATTAACTATATCAGGAGATGCCGGTAACAGATTGTAATATAAGCATCTGTAAGAAAAGTTAAATTAGCTATTTAAAATAATAAAATGAAATTATTTATTTATTCTTTTATTATTGAGGTTTAATTTTTCATCTACTTTCATGATGACATTTGTTAACATGTACCTTATAAGTATCATTATTTAATAATAGACAAGAAATCGGTTAATTAAATCAAATTCATTTCCCCTGCTGGAAGTAAAGAGATACAAAGAGATTAAAAAAAGGGGATAAAGAAAAGATTAGAAGATATAATAGTTTGGAGATGCAAAATGGATACTTAAAAGAGATACAAATTTTTTATCTCTTTCTATAACTTTATATTTATATCTCTTTTTATCCCTTCTAATCTATTTATATACAGTTTTAGATATAGAAATATATAGAAAAAAATATATAGAAAGAGATAAAAAATTGGGGATGCAAAGTGGTGAATTAAAGAAGATAGAACTATTCAATCTCTTTCTATTCATACATTTCTGTCTTCCTCTATCCATTTTCACATCCTTTCTAATCCAAAGGAAAGTAAAAAAGGAGATATCCCTTATAGAAGAAATCGATTAATTTCAATTAAAAACTTTCTCTATTGTTGTTAATTGAGTTTCTTAATCGTGTTGTTCTAATTCATTACGATTAACTATAAAAAATTTGCAAGTAAATCTTTAATAAATTTTTAGAAAAGTTTCGATGCTGTGTGAGTTTAAAACTAATTTTGGTTGTCCATTACTGATAAACATTTATTGATTAAATATATTTACAATAAACTTTAAAAATATGGAAGTTATAAACTCAAACAAAAACGTAAAATCGCACAGTGCATAAAACACGCTTTCTGATCTACTGACCCGACGCCATGACACATAACAGCTGGGAAGATCGACGCATGCGCGTATAAGTTTATGAGTATGTATATAGAAAGGGATATACTATAGTAGATTAGAAGAGATAATCTTATTATATCTCCTCAAATCCCCATATTCTTAACTATCCCTATCTCTTCTAAATGAAGTAAGGAGATAGAATATGGGATTGAAAGAAGATTAAAGAAATAACATTCGGAAAAGAAGAATGATAAAAAGGAATAAAAAAGGTTTATAGTTTTGCAGTCTCGCATTTCTATCTTTTTCTATCTAAATAATGGGAATAATGGTAATAAATAATGTTAATAAGATCCTACATAAAAAGCGATGGAAGGGTATAAATAGGATATCAATAGTTATTAAAAAAAGGTTATAAATGAGGAGAAAGAAGAGTATCGAGAACTTCTGTCATAAAAAGAGATAAAAGTTTATAGACAGGTTATTAAAAGGTATTGAGAATAGGTTATTAATAGGCATAAAGAATAGTGTCTATAAGGTCTAACATTAAAAGAGATACAAGGAAATAGACAGGATTTTAAAAGTAATAGAGAAAAGGTGATTGAAAGGGATATCAAAAAGTTGTAATAAGATTGTATATAAAAAGAGATAGAAGGGTTTAAAATGGCTATTAAAAGTTATTCAAAAAAGGTGATTAAAAGAAATAGCGAACAAGTTGATAAAGGTAGGAATAGAAAGGCATAAAGAAGTATAGGTAAGAGATTAAAAGTTATACAATATTCATATCTCTTTCTATATTAGCAATAGAAAGGGATTAAAAGAGAAAAGGTTTCTATCTATTTACTTCCAGCAGGGTCAGTTCAATGTAACTATGCTTGCACATAATATAATAAAAACTTTTCATACATATTTGTTTTAAATTTATCTTCTATGTATAAATATAAACGAGTTGTAACAATATATAAAAGTCACCATTTTGTATAAGCATTTCGATACTTTTCGATTTTTACTGCGCAACTTTTTCTCTGAATAATATTGTAGCAATGAATTTATTTATTTATTTATTTATTTTATTTATTCGGTACACAAAAATATGAAAATCTATAGGTGATTAACAGATAAAGGAAACACGTACACTCAAGGCAACGCCACGACAACGAATGACACGTCACCTGATCACGCCCAAGCGCGTCTCCCCTTCCAGAGGACTATAGACGCTAGGGGACTAAAAACTAGTCTACATTTCGACTTCATTTTATCTGTTGAGTTCTTAAAGTTTCTACTAGTCTCGCTGAGACTACATTTAAGACTCACATATAAAATTAAGTCATAAATATGTATTGCTTTAAGATTAAGGCGTGTTAACAATACTCTTAAGTTAATTATGAGGCTAAAATATCGTTACAGACTAAAATTAAGCCTGATTTTAAAATTATCCCTTCACAGTTTTAAGACTTTTTTTTCTGTGTATATATGTTGCAGGACAATCTTTACAGTCAAACTTGTATACAACATTTGTTCTGTCCCATTTTTTAGATGCATCTTTACCAAGTCTAATTATAGAATTGGAGTTTTTATTAATAAGTGGAATCGCAGTAAAATGAAACTCTTTGAGAATATTTGACAACTTAAAGAAACATTTTTCATTGAATGGTAAACAAACCTTCGGGATTTGACTGTAAATACTAATTTTATTTCGATTATTGTTATTATTATTATTAACCTGAGAAAATTTTATATGGTTTATACGAAGATTTTATACCAGATTGTATACAATATTCTTTTTTTGTTGGATTGGATGATCTGAAAAATAATTAATGAGTCTATCCGATGAAGTCGGCTTTTGATACCAATTTGTGACAATTTTGTTGTTTTTTCTAGTAAGTTTTAAATCAAGAAAATTAATTGAGTTATCCTTTTCTTTCTCAATTGTAAATTGTAATTTTTGATTGTAGGCATTAAAAGTATTGATGACTAAGTTGACATGTTCTTTTTTTATAGCTAATATTGTGTCATCAACATATCTAAAATAAAAAAGGGGGACACAATTGTGCTCCTCCTTTAATTTTGTTAAACAATCTGTTTCCAGATCATCCATGACAATGTCTGAAACGTAGGCTGAAATTGGTGAACCCATCGGTGTACCATAAATTTGTCGATAGAATTTTTCACCAAGAGAAAAATAGGTGTTGTTAAATACAAATTTAGTACAGTCGATAATATCTGAGAAAGGAATCTTACATTTCTGTCTTATAGAATGAATACGTCGACCTAAACTCTGAATGACCAGTTCACAAGAAACGTTTGTCAACATAGAACTTACGTCGAGAGAAATAAAAGTATAGTTATCGTCCATAACAAGATTGCTCAGTTTATTTTTAAGTTTTAAACTATTATTAATATGTGAACGAGGTGGAGTAATACAATTTTTTAATGAATTATACAATATTTTTGCAAGAAAATGTGTTGGACTGTTTATTAGAGATATAATTGGACGAAGTGCAACATTTTCTTTGTGTATTTTTGGAAGTCCATATGCCTTCGCTAATACAGTGTCAGTCAGGGTCAATTGATTGGGATGGTAGTTTTTGTCGAGAAATAACTATTTAATAAATACTATTAATATATTAGGAAGGATCTGATACGCAAAATGCAAGTAACTCCTCAGTATCTGTTCCTGATTTTGAGACTCCAAGGAACGAAGAGAAATCCCTGAACTTGCGAGGGTTTTTTCAAAATAAACAATCACAAAAAAAAGTTAAAAAGAATTATAGTTCTCAAAATGAATGGCGCAGAGAAATAGACCTTTATCTTTTACATCCATGTGCAGATGCAGATGAAGATATCTTAAAATGGTGGCAGAAGAACCAATTGTTATACCCAACGCTGTCAGAAATGGCTCGGGATTTATTTAGCATCCAAGCAACGTCAGTTCCGGCAGAAAGGCTTTTCTCTCGTGGTTCTCTTACGATTAGAAAACATCGAAATAAATTAGACAATGATTCGATCAAATTTTTGATGTGCATAAATTCGTGGGTTAGTTGCTGTTTAAAAGATGAGATACAAAAAGCACTAAATTCTTAGATTTTAAGTTTCGCAAGTTTTTTGCAAGCATTTTATAATGCTTCAAAATTTTCAATTTCGTTGTTAATGTTATAATTAAAAATTTTATTATAAAAAATTAAAAAATAAAAAAATTATAAAATTCATTAAATTGATTATTGTAAAATTTTGCAATAAGTCTTTTGCAACTGTTGTAAAATGAATAAAAAGATACAACAATTGGCATTATTAAATATATATTATTTTGTTATTAATATTTCTTAACATTTATTTTTACCTAATCTATTTTTTATATAGATATTTATAAATTAGAAATACAAAATTACATGTAATTAAATTATTCAAAATATTTTCTTTTAATTTTAGACTTGAAAAAATTTGTAACTAGATATATTATTATTTAAACTGTCTCATTAAATAATCAATTTATTTTAATTTTTGTTAAACTTTTAAAATAATTAAGCATTGTAATAATGTAATATAATAATTTGTTTTTATAAATTTATGAATAATTCATTTTATTAATAATAAGTGACGAATTATTTACCGAAATAAAAAATTTTATTTACGAAAAGGATTTTAACAACGTAGATTTGAATTCAATATTTTAAATTAAATTTGACAAATCATCCTTTTTTGAACCACCTTCAGTTCATTTAAATATAACTGTGATCGACAATTTGTCGAGCTTGTCAAATCGAGAACGATCCGATCAATATTAGTGTTTAGAAAAGACGATCAGTTTTCTCGAACTCTCAATTTCTCGATCGTTTTGTGCGACGTACATCACTAGAATATATATTTAGAAAACGAGAAAAATATGATTTTCTTACCTTCCTAGATTTATTGCGTTTTTAACAACAGTCTTTTCGCCGAGATTCCAAAAATCCTCATGGGGGATCCTCTTTCTCCTCCATATTTATTTTTTGTGGAAAAATAATTTTTGTTTCCGTGTGCGTCATTTCATTTCATTTCATTGCGGAAGTTTGCGCAACAAGCGAAATCTTTTCTCAAATCCACATGATTTCCAAGCTTGTTAGAAATAATTAGGGTTAAATTTTTAGCGATAAATCGAAGTGTCGATGTATTTAAATGAGCTGCAAAATTATTGGAGATACTGAAACTTCCTAACGTTACCATTGATCTTACTGGCAGATGAAAAGATCTATAAAAGAAGGACAAAATAATTCTATAGGTATTATTGCATCATAACATTCGCAGGAATTCTATAATTTTTTTTATATAACTTTAATATAATTACTCGAAAGAATTCAAATATTTAAAAAAAAAAATTTAATTTTGTATAAGAACTCAATTATTCTCCATACAATTTCAATTAAATTTCTCAAAGGAATTTAATTATTTTCACAAAATATCTTATAAACTTGTTCAAAACAATTGAATTATTTTCAAAAATTTTAATAACATTCTATGCAAAAATTTAATAATTTCAGATTCAAATTTATAAAGAGTTATAAAAATGTCAAAAATTAATATAAAAAGTTATCAAAAATGTTTTTATAAATAATTGAATTTTAAATTATTTTTAAACATTTTAATAAAATTCTTATCGAAATTTGAATTATTTTCAACAATTATTAAAAATTCAATGATAATTTAGCATTTGAAAAAAGTTTTTGATAAAATTCATAAAGAAAAATTTCAGAAAAAGTCAATTATTTAAAATAGAAAAAAATATTTTATATTTATAAAATATTAAAAAAAAAAAAATATTAAATTTTATTTTATATTTTATTTTATTTTTTTTTTTATTTTTTTTAAAATAGAATTTTAAGGAAACTTTTCTCAAGAATTTAATTATTTTCACAAATATGGAGTCAAAATTTTCACTGGAATTCAAGTATTTTAAAATATTTTAATAAATTCCTTTTTAGGAATTCAATTATAATGTAAATAAGTGGATTTCAGAAATACCTACTTTAGATGAAGTTCTTTTTCTTTTAATAAATAATTTATTTCTTAAGCAACTTTTTCAAAAATTATTAAAAAACAATTTAAATTTATCAATTATTTTAATAAAATATTACAATTTCGATAAAATTAAAAAAAAAAATTTTAATTATTTTCATAAATAAAAAAAAATTCACAAGGATTAAATTATTATTACAAAAATTTTATTAAAATTCGTCAAAAAAATTAAATTACTGGTTTAGAGAAGAATTTTAATTAAAAACAATAATTGAATTTTGGAGAAGATACAAACCCTGTAATATTTTTAATAATTATATTTATAATTTAATAATTAACAATAATTTTTTGTACTTAAAAAAAATTGAAATAATATTAAAATGAAATTGTAAAGATTTGGAGAAATTTCATTTACGTGTTTGTTTTTTAGTAATGCAAATAGGCATTCATATAGTTTTATTGAGCTTCCCAACAATTTGGTACGGTGCAGACATATTGCTTTTTATCAAAATCCAGTATCACCATTTTCGATTGTACCAATTTAATAGAAATAGTTTTTGTATTTAAAGGGGATTTGATTACTTTAAATATATGTTCCATTGTTTGGCTTCCAACCACATGCAAATGGTTCCACAGTTAATACATTAATGTGATGTAGACATAAGCCATTACTTTTTAAGACGAGAACGATCGCGCGCTGCCACGCGCGCGTTTTTTCTCTTACGTTTTTATTCTTTAAATTACAGTCTTTTGTTTGTTAAGGTATCAATTTGAGTGACAGTTTCTGATAATAGGAATTTTTAAATATTATTCAATTTAATAAAATAATAGCCTATGTTGTGCGTAAAACAATTTTTTATACCTTTACAATTCTAGTTCTGTTTTTATCTGTTTCTAAATGTATCATTTCTAAAGTTTATGGTTTTGATAAAAAAACAACACTTTTCTTTGCTTAAAAAAAGCGTATATTTCAAGAATGGCACATTTTATAAAAAGTTTTGTACGATGAAGTTATAGAAAACCTTTTTATAATCAAAGTAATCTATTTGTTAATTAAATTTTGTAACATTTAAAATCTTCCATAGTAAATTTATATTTTAAAAAATAGTGATGAAAGAAAAACGTTACTAAATAAACAATTTTTAACTATTTTTCACTTAGCTAGCAAAAAAACATCTCTACTGTCAAAGAAAGCCATAAACAGAGGATATTAAATTAAAAATTTACTTTTGTTTCTTAAAATCGTTCCTACTTTTGCTATAAAAAAGAAATATAAGTGTGGTTTCTGTAAATATTATACAAAAAATGTAAGTACTCCGTCATTTCGAAGAAAATAATTTATTTCAATATATGCTTTTCTATAAGATTCATGGGATGCAAAATTTTGTTAATAATCTTGAGAAATATTATCTTTAAACTTTTTTCAAAGTTCATTTGGATGAACTGGTTGGCAGTACATTAAAAAACGTACAAATAAGTGTCTTAAATAATTATCTGAAGTTTGAACTATTATTTGAAATTAGGAAATTAAAACGTCTTTGACCAATTGATAAGAAAGAAACGTGTAAAGAAATCTTACGTGTGAATCTTATTACAAAAAAATGACATAATTTACCAATAAGAAGCGTCGAAGAAAGTCTTACGCGTAAAGACAGCCATACTGAGACACACTCCTTTTTTAAGAAAAAAAATATATAACGACTCAGACATTTTTATAGAAAAAATATTTACTTTTATTTCAATAATTCAGTGTAAACATAATTCTTGATTAGTAAATTAGGTCTTTGATTTCCTAAATATATAATTAATGATTCCCAAGATTTAACTCGTGAAAATGCAACATATACTTGCCCATGATTAAATACATTTTTACGAAGGTCTACACCAATCTTGTCAAAAGTTTGTCCTTGGCTTTTATTTATTGTTATTGCGAATGCTAATTTTATAGGAAATTGCCGTCGTTTGAAAGTAAAAGGATAAATATCCTCACAATACAGCGTAATACGATTTATAAATACAATATCTCCAACCTTATCACCTGTTAAAATACGACAACGTAGCAGATTGTTTGATAGTTCTAATACCTGCATTCGCGTTCCATTACATAAACCTTCATTAATACTAAGATTTCGAAGTAGCATGACAATACAATTGGCTCTTAATCGTAATTCATAAGGCGGGAAATTTGATGGATTTAAAGTATTCAAATACTCTGGTAAAATAGCATCATTTATACTTCCATTATCACAATTTTCGGTACTATCAACACTTGTATAAATTCGCTCACTTTTATTATCAAACAGTTCGAGTACCTTGTTGTTAATTTCATCAACATCAACATTTCGAGCAGACAATATTGCTACTTTTGCTAAATCATCGTATTTATTATTGATAATTAATTCTCCAAATATTTTATGAATGATATCACCATTTTCTACACATTGCTCTGGTACTAGTATATTATTATCATCATCATTTAAAGTACCATTTCCAACTGATAATAAATATTCTGAAAATTCTTTTTCACCAGGTAAAGTTCTCATATTTTCTGTTAATGATATCACCTTAAAATGACTCCATAATATGCTAGATGTAATAGATAAATTAACTAATTCGCTTCTAGTAGCATTAACTTTAACAGGCAATAATTGTCTAAAATCACCACCCAAAAGCATAGTTTTTCCACCAAATGGCATATCAACATTCATAAAATCGCGTAATGTTCTATCAATTAATTCCATAGCATATCTTGGCGCCATTGGAGCTTCATCCCAAATAAAGACATCAACCTCTTTCAAAAATGTAGCTTCCTTAGATTGACTTTTAATATTTGATGTAGAATCATAGAACAATGGAACAGGCATCCCAAATGTTTTATGTACAGTTTTACCACGGGGAAGTAATATTGCGGCAATGCCTGTAAATGCCATAGTACAAACACATTTTCCTTTACTTCTTAACAAATGGTATAAAGTTGTATAAACAAAAGTTTTTCCGGATCCACCTGGTCCATCAATGTAATAACATGAAGAAGATGGTATTCTTTTATCTTGAATAACTACATTTAATACTTCATCAACAATATCCTTCTATTTGGAATTCAGTGACACATATTGCATTTCACCAATCTCTTTATGTTGTTGCAATGACATTTCGTTGTTCGCTTGATTTTCTGTTTCAATACTTATTTCATTTAACTGTATCATTTCAGGAAAATTGCTAATATTTGATCCTTCATGCAACAGAAAGTTAATTATATCATTATATGCTCTTTTATGAGCTTCATTAGATGGATAATTTTTCTGATAATCTTCAGACATAGCCTCTTTAAACTTTTCCCAAAGTTCGTTTGGATGAACTGGATGGCAATAAATTAAAATACGCACAAATAAACGTCTTAATTGTTGTGGCATCATCCATACTTCTCCTTCTGTAAAAGCACGTTCCCATTCTCTATCATCTTCAATAAGGCCTAATGCTAAACATGCACTACGAAAAATGTCATGTACAATATTGTTGACAGTTCGCAGATGATCATAACTTGTAGCGCCTTTAACTACTATTAAAAGTAATCTAAGATGAAACAGTTCTGATTGACTGGGCGAAATTGAATACATCCGTCCAATGACATTAAATGACCCTTTACGCTTCACCCATTTTAATGCATTTTCACCACGTTCTTTCTTAAAAACATAATAACATGGAATTTCTGCATATGTATATTGTCTAGCTTGTGGATCACGCCTATTTAAATCGAAATATTCTAATAACATAGTCCGTTTCTGTAAAGCTTCATTTATAGCATCATCATTTGCTTCTTCACTAATGGTTACAGTATGCCAATTAATTAAATGAACAGGTAATCGGAAAATAGAATGACTTTTACTCTGTAATGGTCTACCAAATATTCTATCACATGCTTCAACAGGACTAACATATCGAGTTTCAATAAAGTTTTTTATTTCATCATATTCTAAAGAACTTGTATTATTACTACTATCGGTAATTACTACAGCAGCATCATGTCCCTTAAAAATATATTTATACAAATATTTTACGGATTTAATACTTGAAACTACTTCTACATTAATATGACAATTAAATAACTGAAGTAATGTAGGATTGTATGGAATAACGTATTGATTATCTGTAGTTCCTCCATTTAGGCGATCGTATTGTCCTGTATTAAGGCAGCGATACGTTGGGTATCCGTTTTCATCCATTATTGTCTCAGAACAGAATTGTTTTGGGTAACCTTTCAAACATTTACTATTATTATCTTTACAACAATTTCCACATGGGCCATGAATCAAATTTTTCATAACGATGTCATGAAGTATAACATTTTCTGATTGACTTGGAATTTCTGTCGAAATATTTGTCTACAATCTCGGGTGTTGTTATTTTATAATTTTGTTTCAAAGTCACTAATAAATGCATATGCGGCAATCCACGTTTTTGATATTCAATGACATACACATAAGCAATCACTTCGCCAAATAATTGTTCCTTTACAATAGTATTAATAAGTTTATCTTTTTTTATGGTAAAAACACGCGATACAATATCTGGTCTGTCAAAGGCAGTTTGGTTAGGTAATAAATTTTCCTTAATTTCACGCCAGTTTGGATTACACGTCATCGTAATAAAAAGATCAGGTTTACCAAATTTTCTCACAATAGCCATTGCATCTTGGTAATGCTGTAACATATTTCTCGGAGAACCTGTGAAAGATGATGGAAGTATTACAATTTTCCCAACTTCATTGTTCGAATCGTCAGCTCTTCTTTGTAAATGATCAATTAGACCTTCGTAAGTATCTGCACGAAGTTTCTTTTGATTATTTCGACAGAAATTTGTCCTACCTTTTTAATTTTCACATAACTGTCGACAATCCATTGCTGAAATAATCTACCACCCTTTAAAAATACATTGTTGTCCCTAGAAGCCATTCTATGCCTGATGTATGCAGCTCTTGATACACGTTTATTTGTATTAGCGCAGGTCAGATTTTTGTCCCAACCTCTTGTTCCATGTGGATAAAATAAAGGATATATCCATGGCTCAACATTGGGATTCATAGAACTTGTATATTGTAAACTTTTTGTATTCTTATTATATACGGTAACATATAATTCTGGAATATCACCATCAGCAGTTGTAGTAAAAATTGCTGCAAATTCATTGACACTTTGTAAATTATAACGTCTACTATCCATCCCAGGCTTTAATGAAAATAATAATTGCATCTCAGGCTAAATTTCTGCATTATTTTCAGTCATTGTTTTTTTAATTTTTTTTATGCATCATACGGTAGGACTGTGCAAATAGGTCAGAGAAATTTTGATTCTGTGCAAAATCCCGTTTTTTTTGGCTATGAGTTTTTTGATAAGCTACATTTTTTTAAAGACCGGAAATATTAGTATTTGCTAAATTTGCTGTAACAGTTACATTATCTTTTGCCAAAGATGTAGTAACAGTTGTAGAGGATTTTTCTGAATTTATATTTGATTTTGACACTGTAATAATACTGTCCTTTGTTTGAAGTGATTGAGGGTTAAGAATTCTATTATTCTCTTGTTTTTTTGTCGAAACTTTCTTTGATAAGCAGCTTTCTTTTGACGTTTCATGACTTGATGTTGTTCTTCTTCCTCTAAAGAACGTATTATTGATCTTTTTTTTACTTGATTTTCATTTTTTAAATTAGTATATTTTGTAACATTTCTTGAATCATTACAATCATCATTAGTTTTTGAATTTATAAATAATTCACTGTTAACTTTATGTTCACAAAGTTTTACATAAGAATGATCACGTGTAATGTTCATTTCATTACAATAACCCATCTCTATATGTGACTTTGAAATAATATCAGACTGATTTTGTTTTTGAACAGAAGTATGTTTATTTTGTCGAGAGGTGCGCTTGTAAGCAACATTTCTGTCACGAATTGACGTTTTAACTTTAGAAGTAGAAATATTTTCTTCTGCTGATGATAAAGCTGTAGATGTGCTTTGGGGTCTCGTATTTAAAGTTTGCTCTGCACTAATGAATTCATTAGAATCCAATGATTCAGAGCAAAAAATTTTATTATTTTCTCGCTTTTTTTGTCAATATTTTTTTTGATAAGCAGCTTTTTTTGACGTTTTATGATTTTATATTTTTCCTCTTCTTCAGGAAAATGAACCATAGCTCTTTTTTCTTCTTGCTTCTCAGTTATTATTAATCTTGTATCTTTCGTTCCATTGCTTGAATCAATAGAAATATTATTAACATCATTTGCTGGAATTAAAGGCAAATCTTCTAAACAACTATCAACAAAATTTTTTTTACAAACATTGCTGGTTGAATTCAACGATGATAAATTATTGTCAACAATTTTATTTTCTTCATTTTGGAAACTTTTTTCTCTAGCTCGATTCCTAAGAAGACACTCCTAATTACATTCAACAGTCATAGTTCTAATATTAGTCGACCTTACTGACGGAAATTTACTTAAACGATTGTTTTTGAACATTAACATTAAATGATTTCTCATGTTATAATAATAGTAATTGACAGAGTAGGGCATAATATTAAAAAATATCGATGTTGCGAATGATATTGCATATATTCCACAAGCAAGACTATTGTTTGGTTGTTGATTAACAGTTGTGAAAACTACTGGAGGTTTAAAAGGATATAATCTACTTAAATATTTCCTTTGATCTTCATTTAAACATCCTTCATTACGACTATCATAAATATAAAGTCTCATTCCATCATAATAAGTGCAAATCCAATGACCTTTCTTGATAGGTCCACTAAAAAGTATTTGAATATGCTTTTTACCTTTTTCAATCGGACTAATAAATTCAAGCGTATAAAAATACAAAGTGCTTTGCATGCTAAAAGCAGAATTTGATTCCCTTCTCAATAATTTTTCGAATTCATCAATATGAGTATCATTTAACATTCCTCCTTCAGTAAGTATAATATTAAAATCTGTAACACTTTAATTAACAGTTCCTTCTTTGTTCGACATGATTTCTTTCAATTTATTGAAAAGATATCGCTTCTAAAAAATAGTTTTTCATGAAATTAATTAATTCAGAACACATGTAAATAATGTTACTATTGTCACATTTAACAGTAACTAAAATTTTTATCTTATCCTTTCTTATTAAAGATTATTAAGAATGTAAAGAATGTATCTTCATCTATTAATATTATTAATATTATTAAATATAAGTATATTTTTGGTAAATTTTTCTGTTTTGTATCTGTTAATCTAGTATCTGTTAATAGAGTATCTGTTAATCTAGTACCTCTTGACTAAATCTCTGTTTATCAAGTATCTGGTATCTCGTAATCACATGTTATTTTTAGTACATCTTTAATATTCATAAAGTTTTTTCCAAAATAATAACTAACTACCAAAATGTTAAAAAACAAAATGTTAAAAAATCAATAATTAAGATTTAAAAAAACAAATATTAATCAATATTAAATAATAATTATTACCACTATAATATAATTATGTACAAACATCAGAATTTAAAAAATCAATATTCTACATTTAGAAATCAAAATAACAGACAAATGTCCTTTATTCCTTTAAACTTTAACTTTAATTAAATTAATGTATCCTTTAAACTTTAACTTTAATTAAATTAATGTATCCTTTAAACTTTAACTTTAATTAAATTAATGTATCCTTTAAACTTTAACTTTAATTAAATTAATGTATCCTTTAAACTTTAACTTTAAAACTTTAACTTTAATTAAATTAATGTATTTAACTTTAACCTTTAACTTTAATTAATAAAATTAATTAAATCCTTTAAATTAATAAATCAAATAATTCACACATTATATTTACAAACTCTTCCTAATAAATATATATATACAAATAATATTAACAAAAAATTTAATTTGTATTTACATGTATTTTAATTTTAATACTTACGTACGTAACGTATGCAATGCACTTTAACTTTTTTCAAATGTACAAAAAAATTGCAACTTTTTTCAAATGTACAAAAAAACAAAACCACAAAATTCACAATCAACACTTTCAGAAAAAAATCACTCAGCAAATAACAGCCAATACTTCTTATCGAAACGATACACTTGTCACACTTTGCAAATGGCTGACAGTTGCTGACACTTGTAATATTTTGTAATTTTTCATACCAACCAAAAAAAACTATGCGTTTCACACTGAGGTGAGGTTACGTAGCGAACAAACAATTGTTTGGAAAAAAAGATGCGCGCGCAACAATTTTGAAGCGTCTAAAATGAATCATAAAATTAAATATATTTTATTATTAAAAAACTTTTCATTTATTACAAACCAAATCATAAATAAAAATTATTTTTATCTTAAACTACTTTTGGTTAACTTTTAGTTAATAAATAAATTTTAATTAATTTATTTTTATTTTAATTTTAAAAAAGAGAAAAACGAAAATTTAAAAGTGTGAGGTCACCATCATTATAAAATTCAGCCAATGAGGAACACTCATTATAAAATCAGCCAAAAATCAGCCAATGAGAAAAAAGTTCTACACTTGAAGTTAGCTGCTTTGACATCAGTAAGTAATGTCGTCTCGATTATATCCAATCAAAATAAAGGATTTTGAATTTTATCCAATCAAAATAAAGGAATAAAGGATTTTGAAAAAATAGCCAATCAAGAAAAAGTTCTACACTTGAAGTTAGTCGATCTTACGCACCTCGTTTTTAAGAAAGGATGATGTTCAAAATTTGTCCAAATGAGCCATTTTCCAATCGTACCACAGAATCATTGAAACTATTGTTTTGATCATATTTTGCTGAAGTTAATATTGTGCCATTGAAAAGACAACGTAGAAAAGTCTCTTGATCTTTAGAACTTTCAGTATCATTTGATAGATAAGAATTAAAAAAATGAATTCCATCGCTGGATTTCGCACTTGCGGTGAAGCGCTTTTCAGAGATACACGAGTAGTCACAAAATTCACGAACAATTTTTGGCATATTACTTCGAGATCGAGTAAACTTGTATAGTAATCTTTGTAATGACTTATTCGCCATCTGCTGATCAACTCCTTTTGGTCCGTTTACATGGTTCTTGAGAATGAAAATAAAACTCTCAAATGGAAAATAAGCTGAAGTTGACCACAAAGGTCCACTCCATTTAACATTTTTCACTGCATGGAGCAATAAATGTATGTTGAAAGTCATTGCTGAGACACCGTAATAAATTTCAACAAAAGCCACAAAAGTCAAAATATCTCTTTCACATTTCTCCAGATCTTGCATAGTTATGTTTGTCTTGGATAATAAGTACATTGAGTTTATAAAAAGAGCGTAGTGTTCTAGATATTCAATTGGCAGAACTTCTTGAAGAAGTGGTAAACTGTATAGAATAACATGTAAGCCTTCCAATTCGTTGCTTTCGAGCATGATTTTTTTGAAAGCTTACAAGGAACTCTGTGTACTTCGTGTGGTGGTTGAATTTCAAGCAACATAGAATCAAGTTTCTCGAGATATTCTTACTCTCATAAGATCCCACATTTGTTCCGTAATTCCCAACACGTCAGCATGCATTGAGTCTCTTGAAAAACTTCAGATCATGTCAATGTTAATGAAATCAGAAAATGTAGAAGGACCCTTTACATCTCTGTGAATTGCGCACTTCAATTTCGCTTCATTGACATCATTCATGTGAGACTTATGTGTTCGCTGTTCACACTTGCTTTGCACAAAAGGAAATTTTACACTATTTACATAAAATCCAATTATGTAACAATAAGGACAACAAATGTAACTATTATGACGAATTTTGTTTTGCAAACTAGCACGAGCAGGAGAATCAGCTATTTCACATAAAGATGTGAAAGTAATACTCCTTTCAATACCATCTTCCGGGAAAGTGTAAGTCATTCCTATATTATGCAAGCGCGTCGCTTGGTCTTTAAATTTTCCAATAAAGAGATTCAACAATTCGTTTGATGGTTCCTTTGATACTATGAGGATGCCTACTAGAAGAATATGCTTAAAGCGAATATTTGGAGGCAATTCGTTGAATACTATAGATATGGGCCAGAAACTTCGAGAAGATGAATTACCGCTTACAACAGGCGCACCATCTGTACTCAAATTATAGGTAACTGTATTTGGAAAACGTACTTTTGTTTCTTCATACAGCTCGGAGTCTTGAATATCACAAATTGTATTTCTTTTTTTTAAATTCTGAATAGGTAGTGATGTACGTCGCACAAAACGATCGAGAAATTGAGAGTTCGAGAGAACTGATCGTCTTTTCTAAACACTAATATTGATCGGATCGTTCTCGATTTGACAAGCTCGACAACCCAGTAAAAAAAATTCGATACACGGACCGCGGAGTTCGTATACGAGCTCGGATTGAGAAGTGTATAGATGCTTGTATACGAGGTGACTTTTAAAGCATTTTTATTAATGTAACACTATTTTAAAGTAAATGTAGATAATAGACTAGAAATGAATTATCTCATCTAAAACAAAGCTAAATTCATAAGGGAAATGAAGTTTTAAGAAAAAAAGGATAATTTTGTTCAAAAATTTATTCACACTGAAAAAGGTTAGAATTTGATAATTCCTTGTTACTCTTACTTACCGACATTAGATATTTCTCGGATGCAGTAAGCACGATTTTGTATTAGCGGTAGAATAAATAAGTTTTTCTTCATTTAATAATATATTATTATTTATTTATTATATAAATGTTCTTATATAAAATAATTAAATTTAATACAAAATCGTGCTTACCGCATCCGAGAAATATCTAATGTCGGTAAGTAAGAGTAACAAGGAATTATCAAATTCTAACCTTTTTTCAGTGTGAATAAATTTTTTCAACAAAATTATTCTTTTTTTCTTAAAACTTCATTTCCCTTATGAATTTAGCTTTGTTTTAGATGAGATAATTCATTTCTATTATCTACATTTACTTTAAAATAGTGTTACATTAATAAAAATGCTTTAAAAGTCACCTCGTATACAATTTCTCATTACGGAAAAGGCTCGTATTAGAGATTTCTCATATTTCTCATACGGAGCTACCGAGCTCGTATACGAACTCCGCGGTCCGTGTATCGAATTTTTTTTACTGGGAAATTGTCGATCACAGTTATATTTAAATGAACTGAAGGTGGTTCAAGAAAGGATGATTATCGTCGCTTGGGTGATAAACCATACTATTTCAGCTTTGCGCTGAAAACCATTCTATTTCAAATGCGCACTGAAAAACATACCATTTCGCGAGTGTGATACAAAACATTCATTTTCAAAAGACAGTTGAAAATCATACGATTTCAACAAAGTTTTGAATTCAATAATTCCATTTCGGGAACATACAATTTTTTTCAGGTTGAAAACTTTAACATGATATTTATAAGGTTAAGAGATCTTAAAGAAACTTGCAAATCACTTGAAATGTATATAATTGAAGGCCTGCATACAATAACAACCGCTGCGCTTGGTTGTAGGGGATAGTACCAGTCAGGTAGCAGTGAACGGCCCAGAGGCTCTCACTGCTGTCTGGCTGGTATTATCCCTTACAACCAAGCGCAGCGGTTGTTATTGTATGCAGGCCCTCAATTTATCACAATTTTTATCATTTTATATGTAACCTACAATAATTTCTTTAATTCATTAAAAGAAAATACATTTATAAAAGTCACACTATTGTTTGAATTCTAAATATAATCCAAAATTAGAAAATTGATTATTTTGTAGAATAAAATTATCTCAAAATTGTTGCTTTTACTTTAATCCAGAACATAAAATCTTAAAAGGATTTGCTGATAAAATATTATTTTTTGCTAATAATTACGTTTATAATAGAGCATTAGAAAATTTATAAAATTTAATAATTGCAAATTTAAAATAATTAATAATAATTAATAATAATAAATAAATTAATTAATTAATTAATTAATAATTAATAATGAATTAATTATTAATAATTAATAATTTAAAATTTTAAATCGATTTTTCTAAAATTAAAAATTGTTTAATAATAGGAGTTGTTATTTTTAAAATATTAATTTTTTTTTTTAAATAACAGTATATTCTGCCTTTTAAATTAAACATTTATATTTTTAATTTTTCACAATTAGTCACTAAAATTGATAATTTCATAAAATTTTATATTTCAGTCTGAAATTTGCTATTACAGAAAATCATAAAACATTATTGATTGATTGTTTTTTAATGGGAAATTTCAGACTAATAAAATGTCATTAAAATGTTAATTGTATTTCGCGCCTCCTCCGAATAGATCAACTTGTAGTTTCCCTAATTTATACCATTTTTGTCACATTTTTAAAGTAATTTAAATTAAAAATTTGAAGATCACAGAGCTCCTTCACGCCTATATTCCGGTTCGTTGTGAATTTTTCATTCTCTTGTTTTGTGCCAACTAGTCACATCCATTTTCTAAAATGGGTAAAAAGAAGGATAAATCCCCAGATTCAAGTGATATTTTAAAACGTTTAAAAAAGTTTGAAAAGTTCGAGAAGAAGTATAAAAAACAAATTAAACGAAAACGCACACGGAAAAAAAAGTTCACGAATCTCTCGTGAACTAGTATATCACTTTTGGATGGGACACAAAATTCTTGAAAATCAACAAACACAGTTAGTCAAAATTTCATCAACTCCTTCACTAGAAACATAGTACGGTTTCCGAACTTTTCGTCAAAGTTAACGAAAAATTCGTGAACTTTTAAAAAATGCTAAAAACAAGAAAAAATAATTTCCAGACATTACTTTTTTATAGTATTTCACTTTATTTGATAACTTGACGCCTATTACGCACCCAACTACACAGAATACACAATTTTATCGCCATTAAAATTCGTAATTCGCTTCACGGGATTCGAACCTAGTACCTATACCCTATAACATAATATTTCTAACATAACTAACCGCCACGGCTAAATCTAGATACTCTGTCCTTCGACAAACGAAACGATTAGCTTTGTCTGCTGTAAAACTCAGGACCGTGCAAAGTAGAAAAAGTCCCTTATCGTAACTTTTAATTCATTTTATGAATTATTTGTTCCACAAAGGAAATTAGCAAACAAAAATATTCACTAAGTAATAAAAAACACTGATTCTAAATAATAACTTTCATCAAAGAATTTTCCCGAATGTAAACACCGATGACACCGACTGAATGATGAATGCTTGATCAGCCATATTTGATGCGCATTACGAACTGCGCATACTACTGACACTCGCGAGTTCACGATTTTTTCGTGAACTTGTACCTCTACTTTTAACGAACTACTCTTTATTAACAGTTTATCAAAAATTCATTAACTTTGTTTCAGTTTTTCGTTGACGTTCGCCATTTCTAATCAAAAGTGAATGAAAATTTTGAAATTTTGTGTCCCATCCAAAATTGATATACTACTATCGGCTCAAAAAGAACAGGCCCCTGACTTTCAAAGCTCACAACGCAGGTAAAAAAAATCATAGAGAGTTAAGACAAAGTGTAATACGTAGCTTAATTATCTAGTCGTTCTTATACAAAATTTCATAACCCAAAAAAATTTTTTGTTTAAGTTATAGATTTTTAATTGAAAAAAATACGTGGTTTTTTTCATGATTTTGGGAATAGCCTACTTTGAAAGCATGTAGCTGATTTCAAGAATATCCAATCAACATACTGATTTATTTCTATAATATTTGTATCTTTCTTAAATATATAGTGGAAAATTTTTTTAATTTCTTTAATAACTTTCGGAGATTATTTAAATCAAAAATAAAAAGTTATATCTCTTGCGATCAGAAGCACAGATTTGAAATAAAATGCAAATTATGCATAAGTTTTTTCTTAGATAAAAACAATTTGAAAAAACTTGTAAAAAAATTTTGTTTAATAATTATTTATGAAATGTTTTTTGTTTTTTGCTTTATTACCCCATTAAAGCAAGGTGCAGTCGGACATGAAACCCTTTTGTCAACAGTAGAGAATTCTATAACAGTAGTAAACTACCGCACTTTTTTTTATATGATGCTTCTATTCTTATTAGTTATTTACAACTTTGAAGACTTTTTTTTGGGGTTCTAGCAGTGGTATAGGAAGGAGGGCCTTTAAACACAAAATATTTTTCTTTTACTTGTAACACTTTTAAATCAGGTAATTTAAAAGTAAAGTAATATTTATATAATTGATAAGTGACTTATTTAAATATTACCTGCTTTATATTTAATTTTTAATTTAATAGTTAATTTTTAATACAATTAATTATTCAATTTTTAATTAAATTAAATATTCCATTTTTAATTCGATTATTTCAATCTTATTCAACTTAATTATTTGAATCTGATTAACATAAATCTTTATTTTAATTTATTTGAAACAAATAATATTATGTAATTTCTTTTTACAATTATTTCTTTTTTCTTTGCATAAATTAAGGGTTCACATGCATCTTCTCAGTTACAAACATACAGACTCATTTATACCTGAGCGCTGATAGAAAAAATGGGTTTCCCAAGATTTTAGACCTCGGCGCCTTTGCAAAATAGATTTACGATAGCCTGCACCTTCCTTTAATGGTGTAATAAAGCAAAAAATGAAAAACATTTTTATAAATAAATGTTAAACAAAATTTTTTTACAAGTTTTTTCAAATTGTTTCTGTCTAAGGAGAAACTTTTACATAATTTGCATTTTATTTCAAAGTTGTGCTTCTGCTCGCAAGAGAGATAACTTTTTATTTTTGATTTAAATAATCTCCGAATGTTAATTAAAAAATTTAAAAAATTCTCCACTATATATTTAAGAAAGATACAAATATTACTGAAAAAAATCAGTATGTCGTTTGGCTATTTTTTAAATGAGCTACATGCTTTCAAAGTAGCCTATTCTCAAAAACATGCAAAAAACCATGTATTTTTTTCAATTAAAAATCCATAACTTAAACAAAAAATTTTTTTGAGTTATGGAATTTTGTATACAAACAACTAGATAAGTAAGCTACGTATTTGACTTTGTCTTAACTCTCTACGATTTTTTTTACCTGCGTTGTGAGCTTTCAAAGTCAGGGGCCAGTTCTTTTTGGGCCGATAGTAGTTCACGAGAGATTCGTGAACTTTTTTTTCCGTGCAGTGATTCAACGTCAGATGAAGAATCTTCCATTTCGTCGCGGGATTCAAGTCCAGTAGGTAAATTCGCCCTATTAAATAATTTTATTTTCCTCTTGTGTCATAGAAATGTCAAGGAGTAAAAAATATATAAATACCTTTTTGAAAGGTTCTTACCACACAGGCACCCGAGTCGAACTTTTAGACCTGCTTACCTCCTGGTAAGTATAATTTAACCCTAACCTGCACCTAACAAACCCTTGGTGTTTTTTTCCTCCTGCGTAAGTTCTATTTAACTCTGACAACTCCTTTTTAAGTCCTAATTAAACCTTAAACCCTGTATTGCTTCTACTACATTCTTACAATAGGAAATGTTACGCGGGGAACAAGATATTCAACTTATTATTGTTTTGCAAATTACAAAATTTTTTATTTTGAAAATTTCACGAAAGAATTCAATTATTTTCTAAAATTTTAATAAATCCTTCGAAAAAATTCAATTATTTTTATAAATAGTAAAATTCTTCGCAAGAATTCAATTAATTTTATAAATAGTAAAATTCTTTGCAGGAATTCAATTATTTTCAAAACAATTTTAATTGAATTCCTTAGATGAATTCAAATATTTTAAAATATTTTCATAAATTGCAATTATTTTCCTAAACCTTAATAAATTCTTCGAAATAATTCAACTATTTTTCTAAATACTAAAACTCTTTGCAAGAATTAAATAATTATTAACCCAATTAAAATAAAATTAAACGAAAGAATTTAATTATTTTCCAAAATTCCCATAAAATTTAATTTCAACAAGAATTTAAAATTCTTGAAAAACAATTTAATTATTCTCAAAATATTTTTAAAAAATTCTATATAAGAATTGAATTACTAGCTCAATACAATTTTTAAATATATTCGTCAAAAGAGTTGAAATAATTCTATTATTTTCAAAAAATAATAAAATTCTTGTGATGAATTCAATTATTTTGAATATACTTAATAAAATTTTTTAAGGAAATTCAATTATTTTCGAAACAACTTCAATTGAATTTTTCGAAAAAATTTCATGATTTTTAAATATTTCTATACACTGAGAAAACTGGAGAGTTAAATTCAGAGGTTCAAAAAGTGTATGTTTCCTTTGCTTATGAAGAAAGTTAAATAGTCCTTCTAAAATAAATTTTGAATTGATAATGGAAATCTACTTGTATATTCTCTCCCATTATATCTGAGGGTTAAGGCCTAAGCACAATAGATTCGCGAAAGTCGTTCGCGAACGCAAAGCATGAGTTAGAAAAGGACAGAGATATATTTGTGTCCTTGTCTATCTCATGCGTCTCGTTCGCGAACGACTTTCGCGAACCTATTGTGCGTTGGACTTTAAAAGTTGCGCAGAAAATGTGTACGATCTGATGCGCGCGAAATTATTTTTCTGACATTTTATGTATTTAATTTAGGGGTTAGGTTGCCATATTTATTCATTTCGCGCCGGATAAGGAAGGGATTTCTCAAGATGGTTAATTTGTCCCTCTGTTATAAACTCATTTCCCCTCCAAGAGAAATGGCACGAATATCTGTCAATGGTGTATTTGAACATTTAGATTGTTATCCAATAGCTACACGGAGAGAAATCTGCTGCTAATATTACTCGAAAGAGCACATTACTTAAATTGCTTAACGTTTCTCTTATATTTTTAGCATGGATTCATATACTTATTGTAAAAATACTTTCAATGCAATAAGCATAAGAGACAGTAGCAAATTTTGCACGAAATCTTTATTATAAATACAAAGAGAACGTGCTATAAAAGTATTAGATTCTTCTTATAAGAATCGCTCGAACTCCGACTGATTTTCAGGCGGGCTTTATACAATACAATCTTACCTGTGTATACGCACATATAACTCACACACATATATATTTCTCTGGACAGTTTTGTCGTCTGGTAAAACATTATATATTATATGTAGTATTTAATACTTGTTGCTGTTATAAAAAGATAATATTTATTTAATAGTAAGTATATTATTTAAAAATTATTGCATTTTTATTCGTGTTTGAATATATAAGCAACATGTGAAAATTGTTAGGTTATGTTATTGCAAACGTCACCGCTTTGTACGCGTTCCGTTCCTCGAAACCATCCAGAGAAATATATGTGTGTGTGAGTTATATGTGCGTATACGCAGGTAAGATTGTGTTGTATAAAGTCCGCCTGAAAATCAGTCGGAGTTCGAGCGATTCTTATAAGAAGAATTTAATACTTTTATAGCACGTTCTCTTTATATTTATAATAAAGATTTCGTGCAAAATTAGCAGCTGCTTTTTGTGTATATTGCATCGAACTCTCCATTACATTAAATAGATGATTTCGTATATAAATTATTATAACCTCAAGCTAAAATTCTATTCAGCAGTGACTAATAAAATTTGTAAAAATTCTGCAAGCAATAATAGCAACAGATTTCTCTCCGTGTAACTCTCAAATATCAACGATTTGTCCCTCCAGATGTTTAGTCCAATACTCCAGTTTTCTCAGTGTAAAATTCTTCATAACAATTTAATTATTTCTTAAAATTTTATTAAATTCTTCGCAAGAAATCACTTATTTTCAATACAATTTTAATAAAATTCTTCTTCATAAAATTCAATTGCTTTTGAAATTTTCAATTAAAATTATTAGAAAAACTCCATTAGTTTAAAAAAAAAATTCAAAGAAATTTTTCAAAAAAATTTAATTAGGATTTTTAAAAATATTAATAAAATTCTTTGCGAGAATTTAGTTATTTTTCTAAATAAAGAAATTCTTTGAAGGAATTCTATTATTATCACATTTTTTGATAAAATTCTTTGCAACAATTCGAAGATTTTCAATACATTAATTTTAAAATTGAAAATATTTGAAAAGAAAAATTAAAAAAAAATTAAGAAACCAAAATGTAAACAACAATTAACTTTAAACTGCGAATAGGTTACCGAAACATGTACTTTTTTATTATTAATTTATAAATATTATTTTTAACTGAAATGTTTTGACATTTTTTTTAAATAATAAAAATATTAATTTATGAATGTTGAAAGGTTATTATTATTAAACAATTTATTTATTTGCCGTAGTGTATTAGTGTCAATTAATGCTTTATTGAATCACTCAACAAGTCAATGAAAATAAAGCGTCTGTGTTCAGTTAGGTTCCGTAGCATAGTGGTTAGGGCGTTAGTTTCGTTGTCTGTAGTTCGTAGGTCGTAGGTTCAAGTCTCGCGTGTGTTAGATTTTATTTATTTCGTAGGTTTGCGTTTATTTCGATTTTTCTGTATTATATAGGTATAAGTATGCAATTTAATGATTATATACACCGTCAAATAATTTAATTAACAAATATTAAATTAAAAAAATTTTTTTTATATATAAATGGATATGTATTAATCCCCACATATATACTAACATTATTTATGAATTCGCTATTGGTCACGATTAAATTAAAAAAAAAGTAAAAATCATTAAATAATAATGCCATTTATTAATAATTAAAGTTATTATAAAAATTAGTTAAAAATGATCTCAAATATGCTATGAGCAGTTTTTCCAGGGCTTTGGGAGAGGAAAGAATTCTGTAAGTAAGGGTCAAGCAGTATTTAATAAGGTTCTAGGAACACCTGCTTTCCTCCTTTTACCATCTAAATTTGTCGCTAACCAGGGGTTTGCAGGAGGTATAATCAGAGTTAACTTGCAATGCAAATAAACTCTGCTTTCATCCTTTTACATCCTTAAAAACCCTCAGTTTTAAGGATGTAAGCAGGTCTAAAAGTTCGACTCGGGAATTCGTTGAATACTATAGATATGGGCCAGAAACTTCAAGAAGATGAATTACCGCTTACAACAGGCGCACCATCTGTACTCAAATTATAGGTAACCCCTGATAATTTCGCGGATACCAGGATAAGGCTCTTCCAGAGAGGGTGATGACTCCTGTCACAAGAAATTAAAAGATTTTTATCAGGATTTAAAGTAATTACTTCATAAATTATCATAGATTGAAATAGTGGGTACCATGGCTGAGTTGGCCAATCAGGTACAACCATAATTCCCTCTGCTCGATCTGATTTTATTTTTCTAAGAGTTTTTAAAATTATACTGAAGGGAGGAAAAGCATAAAATTGAAATTGGCTCCAGTTCAAAGTGAAAGCATCCACTGCCTCAGATCCAGGGTCTTTAAACCAAGAAACGTAACGAGTGCATTTTTTGTTTGTACGGCTTGCAAACAGATCTATTTTCGGCTTTCCGAAGGTTTCAATTATTAATTTAAAAGCTGACTTGCATAACTCGAATTCTGTTTCTGGTTCTAACTTTCTGGATTCAGAGTCTGCTTCAAAATTGTTCTTTGAACTAATATAAGAAGCGAATATCCAAATATTACGCCTCTCACACCATATGCGATTTCCACCATTGAATATCAGTCATGATAGGTTCTACAATCATAAAAGCATCGTAATTCCTGGAATTTTTTTCTAGAGCTAAAAATTTTTGTCTTTCAAAATTTTTAGTGTAAACCCAACTATATTTAACTGCAGGACAAGAAGCTACAAGTACACCAATAAATTTAGCGAAATCTCTGATTGGACATTTAATATTTTTACTATACGTATTTAACAGATTTTGAATTTTTGTACGTTTGTCAGCGGGAAGTCTTAGAGTCATTGAACAGGAATTATAAATAAAACCCAAAAATAAACGCTCCTGGTTAGGATCGGGTTGGCTTTTATTATCATTGATTAAAAAACCTAAATCTTCTAAGGTTTTCTTAGTTTTAATAAGATTCTTGGTACAATTTTCATAAGTGTCCCAAAAAAGAAGAAAATCGTCCAAGTATATAACTGAAAGAAATCCTTGTTTTCTTAGAGAATAAACAACAGGTTTCATAAGTTTTGTAAAGACCTGAGGGGCTGTACATAGTTCGAAGGGTAAGCAAGTAAATTCAAATAGCTCTCGATTAAATTTAAATCGTAAAAATTTTCTGTCAGATTTTTTAATGGACACTAAGTTAAATGCATCTTGTAAGTCAAGCGTAGACATATAAAAGTTTCGCTCCATAAGATTTATAGCAGTTCTATAATCTTCAAGTTTAAAATGTACGGTTAATATAAACTTATTTAATTTTTTAAGATTCAAAATAAATCTATAGGATCCATCAGGTTTTGGAACCAGAAAATAGCTTGATAAAAATTGACCCTCTGAAGGAGAGCATTTTTTAAGTACACCTTTATTTTTTAATATAAGGATTGATTCTGCCATTTGTTTTATTTCTGTGTCTGACCGATTTGAATTATGTGGAAAGACTGTTTGATGGGGTGTTTGAATAAACAGAATTTTATAACCTTTTATATGTAAGAAAGAATTACTGGATCTGAAGTTAGAGCCGCCCAGTTATCATAATAATTGCTCAATCTGCCAGCTATGTTACTTACAGAATTTTCTAATTCTTTTTGGGATAATCTTTCCTGTACGATGTCTTGTTCCATGACGTCTGGGTTCGATAAGACTTGAGATGTCCAGCTTAAGTTTTCCTTTGCCCGTTCTGCGGTGCTGGGTATGTTCTCTGACGACTGCGAGGAGCGAACGGGCTTTTCCAGTTTTTTGTCTGTTGACGATGTAATCTTGGTGGTCGAAGGGCTTTTGTTGAAGACTCCATTAATTTTGCAGACTTCAATGTCTCCACTATATTTTTACCGAATAAAAATTCGTCTGTCGATGTTGATTTTAATGGTTCTTTCAAAGTTTCGTCAACATTAGCAATAATTAAATTTTTTCGAAAAACAGATTCGTTGAATTGTAAATCGACAAGTAAGCGGCTGGCATCACTCAGAGTCTCGATGAGAGAAATTTCTTCTGCGTTTTCCCTTTTTATAACTAAAGACATACATTTTGCTATGGCTGAAATGCAGACCAAAATTTTTTCTTTCTTGCTCACGATCCTTTTATCTCTTAATAGAGATGATGGTTTTTCCTTAAAGGCCAGTTTAACTTCCTCATTTAGTTTTGGAGGATCGAGCATGGTACAATTACCAGGAGGTGGATATTTGACTGTCAGAGTTTTTATTTCTTCTGTAGGTAATCCTAATTTGATTATACCCTGTAAAAAAAAGAATTGGGTGAAAAATGAATCGGGATTTCGAATTGGGATGTCGTTTCTTGAATTCGAGAAAACGACTTTTTCGAATTGGACTGATTTCTGAATTCAGAAATGTATGGTTCCGCGATCAACCCAATTCAACAGATATTTTAAAGATGAAAATAAAGAGTTTAACACTTCACTGGACATTGAACAGTAGTTAATTGAGACGGTGCACGTTATTCACGTAGGTGAATACATTTCTTTAAGCAATAATGTTAATTTTCAATAAAATAGAGAGAATTAAAAATTTGATGTGGTCTTTGTTTACAATAGAAAAAGTTTTCTACTTTTATTAAAACAGCTTACAAAGATACAAGCGTAGAGAAAACACGAAAAATATTTATTATTCGGCTTTCAGTTCAATTAAATTTAAAATGTCAAAAGGTAGTAGTGGTGCTGGTGGCAGGCCCAAACACGAAGTTTGGGATAAATTAAATTTTACTTTATCAAGAAATGAAAATGGCAAACATATTGCCTATTGCAATGTTTGCAATAAGTTTTTACAAAACACGGCTTCAGAGCGATTAAAAGTTCACCGGTAAGTTAGTAAAAAGATAAAAGAAAGTTTATTTTATATATAAAAATAGTTGTATATAATTTATTGTAGTAAATTTTTTAATGTACGATTTATTCTCTTAAGGAAACATTGTATCTCGACGAAAAACGATCAAAATAATGGAACAATAAGTAAAATGGACATTAGCAATCAAACTCTGAATCAAACTCAAAACTCGAACCGCTCGAACGTAAGTTTGATGATGACGGAAGATATTCCTGAAACCAATAACAATTCTGTAAGTGGAAGTATTATTTATACTTAATATAATCCAGGGTGGCGAACTGACCGGGAAAACGGGAATTGAAATTTAAAAAAAAACCTCGTCAGCCTGCGTAATCATTACATTAATATTTTCTAAATTTTTTCAAGGATAATTATAAATTATATTTTAATTAATTAAATTTTTCAAAATATATTATTTACAACACATTTAACTTTTCTAGATTTCTGTTGAATCCCGGCAAACAAAAATGAAGATTTTCGTAGACCAAGTAAGAGAAAAAGAAAAAGAAACGATTAACGACGCTCTTTCCGATTTTATTTTTGGTTGTGACATCAATATGAAAGTGGTCGATTCAGATTATTTTATTAAATTAATGAAAAGTTTAAGACCTGCATATACACCTCCTACAAGTGATGAACTGTCTTCCATTTTTCTGCACAAAAGTGTTCAAAAGCTCCAGATAAAAAACAGAAAATTGAATATTGAACCCGGAATTTTGCTGATTTCAGCCCAAAATATTGAAAGTAATAAAAAAGATGTTCAGTTTTTTACCAAAGATCTTGATGGGAACATAAGTTTTTTAACTTCTTCTACAATTTCAGTTTCGGAAAACTACGATAATGAAATTCAAGACATTACCCGTCTATCCCTTGAATTAGCCAAAAATACGATACATTTAAATGTATGGGCAATTGTATCTAAGGAATGTTCAATTCAATGCTTAAATGAGCAAAATATTCTAACTTTGCCCTGTAATGTTAAAATCGCACACTCTATTGGCGATTGCCTTTTAGATAATGACTTATATAAAAAATGTCGTAGTGTTTTATTAGAGTGCCTACAAAGTGTGCCTCTAATGCAAACATTGGAATGCATTTCACAGTCAGAAACAGAATCGAGAAACAAATTTGAGTGGGAAATACGTTACGAATGTTATTTATTTTTTGAGTCAAATGTCCAAGAGTTAAAAAAATTACCTGTGAAAATTCTTATGAATTTAAAGAAGAAATAATTTCTATTCTATTTGATCGTTCCTTTGAATTGAAAGTCCGAAAGTTTTCTGAAATGTATTCTAGTATATCAGCTTTAATAACAAAATTAAAAACAGAAGGTTTTTCTATTGCCGATGATGTAGAAAGCTGGTTATCATTGTATGCAGAAACTAACAGCGACGAACTTCAGACAATTATTGATGAACACGCTTTCGCTCTTTTTCATCCAGCCTCATTGACGGCTAATCATTTGCATCCTTTATATCGTGGACGAAAATTAAATAGGAATCATATTTCTAATCTAAATCAATTTTTATTAGAAAATTTAGAAAAAGATGGCCTTGAAGAATATACCAATTACAAGGAAGGAAAAGGCCTTTTCCCTATGCTTTTAAAAAAAAATATTAAATCGCCATTAGTATTTTGGACGATGGCAGATGAAGAATCTCCAAATCTCTCGAATCTTTCAAAGAAATTATTTAAAATTCCGGCGTCAACTTTAGACTTGAAAAGTTATTTTCAAGGATACAAAACCTTACCAAAAGAAAAGTTAGGAATGTTAAAAAATATTTATTACAATTTAAGATTGAAATACTCAAAAGTAATTGTGTAAGAACTCAAAAGTAATTCAGTAAGATGCACATTGCAGATTTTATTTAACGTTAACGTTGTACTTAAGAAAATATCTTTTACTTTTTATAAAATCGTTATTTATTTTATAAATATAGCTTTTATAGATTAAGTATTTTCGAAAAAGGTTTTGTTATGATATAAAGTTTTTAAATGACTGAAAGAAATTGATACCTTGAAAGCTTAAGAGTACAAATGTTATTACAATATTAGAATTAACTATAATAAACTTCGTATTCTTTCATTCAGTCTGTCCAGAGCGTGTACATTCTGTCCACAGTGAGAGAGAAAGGTTGATAGACAGAAAGAGAGGGAAGTATAGAGAAGTATCGCCTGTCCTTTTAGTGTAGAGTAGGAGCGAAAGAGAGGTGAATATTATTATTATATCTATATATATTAAGTTAGTCTTTCCTTATATATTCTGTTCACAGTGAGAGAGAAAGAGAGGGAGGGAGGTATTGTCTCTCCTTTTAGTTTAGAGTGGGAGCGAAAGAGAGACGAATAGTTAAGAAAGTAATGCCCACTATTTGGGTTTAGAAGGGGGTATCATGTTTTCTCCATTTTCCGTGTCAGGTAGAGGGACGCATGATTATTCCCCAAATGTCATTTTTCCGAAATGTCATTTTACCGAACTGCACTTTTGCGAATAGTCATTTTTGCGAAAAGCCATTTTTGCGAAATGTCATTTTTACGAAAAGTCATTTTTGCGAAAAGCCATTTTTGCGAATAGTAATTTTTGCGAAAAGTCATTTTTACGAATTTTCATTTTTGCGAATTGTCATTTTTGCGAATTGTCATTTTTGCGAATCGACACTTTTACGAATTGTCACTTTTGCGAATTGACATTTTTACGAATTGTCACTTTTGCGAATCGACATTTTTACGAAATGTCATTTTTGCGAATAGCCATTATTGCGAAAAGTAATTTTTACGAATTGTCGTTTTTGCGAATTGTCATTTTTGCGAAATTTCATTTTTGCGAATCGCCATTTTTACGAATTGTCACTTTTCCGAAAAGTCATTTTTGCGAATTGTCATTTTTGCGAAAAATACAATAGTAAACTTGTAGGTATATATAGATTCACTATTGTATTTTTCGCAAAAATGACAATTCGCAAAAATGACTTTTCGGAAAAGTAACAATTCGTAAAAATGTCAATTCGCAAAAGTGACAATTCGCATAAATGACATTTCTCAAAAATGAAATTTCGCAAAAATGACAATTCGCAAAAACGACAATTCGTAAAAATTACTTTTCGCAGAAATGGCTATTCGCAAAAATGACATTTCGTAAAAATGTCGATTCGCAAAAGTGACAATTCGTAAAAATGGCGATTCGTAAAAATGTCAATTAGCAAAAGTGACAATTCGCAAAAATGGCGATTCGCAAAAATGACAATTCGCAAAAATGGCTTTTCGCAAAAATGACTATTCGTAAAAATGACATTTCGCAAAAATGGCTTTTCGGAAAAATGACTATTCGCAAAAGTGCAGTTCGGTAAAATGACATTTCGGAAAAATGACATTTGGGGAATAATCATGCGTCCCTCAGGTAGAAAGAGAGGAACAGAATTTGATAGTGGAAGGAAAAGTGGGGAATTTTACTCTCAAGCCAAAATACGTAATGGGCGTCTTATTTCCTTATTGGCTAATTATTTTTCTTTTCTCACTCACAGATAGATTAAGGAGTGAATGAGAGGGAGATCAAGAACGAGGTATGAGTGAGAAACAGCATAAATCTCGACATTATAAATATTTCTTGCATCTTCTACAGCTTTATTTATTACTTCTGTGAGATGTGATGCTGTTTCAGATTTTTCAGTGAAATCGTAAGAGTTTAAAAATAATTTGACATCGCTGCTCGCATTGTGAATTGTGGTAACAACATACTTCTCATTCTTTGCCTTATTTTTCCACCCGTCTATGAGCAACACACATTTCTCATTTTCCTTAAGACTGTTATCCTTAATTATTTTGTCGTACACTCGATCCAAAATAGTTCCGCTTAAAGTTTTCGCTGAAGGAGGTTTGTATTCAGGAGCTAACCTGTGGACAAATTTTCGAAACAAGTCAGACTCGACTACACTAAATGGAATGTTGCAGCCAAAGAAAAATTTAGCCAAGTCATCGTCAATAGTACTTTTAGCATCGGCGTCTGAATATGAAGTGGAACTAGGATCAGGGTTAGAATTAACATCTTTATAGAGAAGTTTTTCAGACTGGTCATCATCAGGAGGATATTTACACACATTTCTGAAAGAATATAAATTTAAGTATACATATAGTGTGTGTATGATTTATTAAACATTCCGATTCATATCAGAAATTTCAATACAATTAAAGCAAAAATTTTAATTTTGTATAAAAAACAATATTTATTTATCTAAAAAACTTAAAGTTTTATTAATACATACCTGTGGCCAACAAGTCGCATGTAACTTGTATTTTTTAAAATCTTTTTACAAATTAAGCACTTTGCTACCGTTTGTTCTTCAACAGTTTTAATTTTTTCAAATTTCATTTCGAGCCACGAAATTTCTATATATGTTTGTTTAAAATTGCTATTTTTATTTTTAGAAGACATTGTTTAAATAATACAGCAATAAACATAAGTCAAATAGTAAATGTCAACAAATTCTGCGTTTGTTGATTTTAGACAGTAACTTTGCCTTTCGTTATAACAGTTGAAGTTGTCTACATACATTACATATTCTACGTAATTTACGTAGACAACTCGAAGTTACGCGTAACTTCCGAACCCTGTGGTTCATCTAATATATTCTTTTTGGATGTTCTAGGGGAATCGATTTGTTCAAAATCCGAAAAGAAGCGTTCTCGCTTAAATCGGAGTCAAAACTTTTTTCAGAGGATGAGAAGTCATTTCGTCTTGATTTTTTCTTCCGATCATTTGATTGTTTTCCTGCAGAAGAAAGGATGAATGTTGACAATTTTAAGTATAGTGAATGGTCAGTGCCAATTGTGAATTTTCAAAAAATTTATCATCAATTAACTAATAAATGTTATTCGAAAATTTATATGTTAATTCAGGTTAGAGCCTCAATTTTTTTTTTTTTGAATATTTTTTATAGGTCAGAACCCAATAATTTCAAATTATAGGTAAGAGCCTATATAATTAGAAAGAAAATATATATTTTTAGAATTATTAGGTGGTCAGAACCAATTTTTTTTTTTTTTTTTTTTTTTTAATAAAAAGCAACATCAGTTGTTCATCACAAAGGTTAGTGCCCGAGTCGAACTTTTAGACCTGCTTACATCCTTAAAACTGAGGGTTTTTAAGGATGTAAAAGGATGAAAGCAGAGTTTATTTGCATTGCAAGTTAACTCTGATTATACCTCCTGCAAACCCCTGGTTAGCGACAAATTTAGATGGTAAAAGGGGGAAAGCAGGTGTTCTTAGAACCTTATTAAATACTGCTTGACCCTTACTTACAGAATTCTTTCCTCTCCCAAAGCCCTGGAAAAACTGCTCATAGCATATTTGAGATCATTTTTAACTAATTTTTATAATAACTTTAATTATTAATAAATGGCATTATTATTTAATGATTTTTACTTTTTTTTTAATTTAATCGTGACCAATAGCGAATTCATAAATAATGTTAGTATATATGTGGGGATTAATACATATCCATTTATATATAAAAAAAATTTTTTTAATTTAATATTTGTTAATTAAATTATTTGACGGTGTATATAATCATTAAATTGCATACTTATACCTATATAATACAGAAAAATCGAAATAAACGCAAACCTACGAAATAAATAAAATCTAACACACGCGAGACTTGAACCTACGACCTACGAACTACAGACAACGAAACTAACGCCCTAACCACTATGCTACGGAACCTAACTGAACACAGACGCTTTATTTTCATTGACTTGTTGAGTGATTCAATAAAGCATTAATTGACACTAATACACTACGGCAAATAAATAAATTGTTTAATAATAATAACCTTTCAACATTCATAAATTAATATTTTTATTATTTAAAAAAAATGTCAAAACATTTCAGTTAAAAATAATATTTATAAATTAATAATAAAAAAGTACATGTTTCGGTAACCTATTCGCAGTTTAAAGTTAATTGTTGTTTACATTTTGGTTTCTTAATTTTTTTTTAATTTTTCTTTTCAAATATTTTCAATTTTAAAATTAATGTATTGAAAATCTTCGAATTGTTGCAAAGAATTTTATCAAAAAATGTGATAATAATAGAATTCCTTCAAAGAATTTCTTTATTTAGAAAAATAACTAAATTCTCGCAAAGAATTTTATTAATATTTTTAAAAATCCTAATTAAATTTTTTTGAAAAATTTCTTTGAATTTTTTTTTTAAACTAATGGAGTTTTTCTAATAATTTTAATTGAAAATTTCAAAAGCAATTGAATTTTATGAAGAAGAATTTTATTAAAATTGTATTGAAAATAAGTGATTTCTTGCGAAGAATTTAATAAAATTTTAAGAAATAATTAAATTGTTATGAAGAATTTTACACTGAGAAAACTGGAGTATTGGACTAAACATCTGGAGGGACAAATCGTTGATATTTGAGAGTTAGCTATTGGATAACAATCTAAATGTTCAAATACACCATTGACAGATATTCGTGCCATTTCTCTTGGAGGGGAAATGAGTTTATAACAGAGGGACAAATTAACCATCTTGAGAAATCCCTTCCTTATCCGGCGCGAAATGAATAAATATGGCAACCTAACCCCTAAATTAAATACATAAAATGTCAGAAAAATAATTTCGCGCGCATCAGATCGTACACATTTTCTGCGCAACTTTTAACCCTCAGATGTAATGGGAGAGAATATACAAGTAGATTTCCATTATCTATTCAAAATTTATTTTAGAAGGACTATTTAACTTTCTTCATAAGCAAAGGAAACATACACTTTTTGAACCTCTGAATTTAACTCTCCAGTTTTCTCAGTGTATAGAAATATTTAAAAATCATGAAATTTTTTCGAAAAATTCAATTGAAGTTGTTTCGAAAATAATTGAATTTCCTTAAAAAATTTTATTAAGTATATTCAAAATAATTGAATTCATCACAAGAATTTTATTATTTTTTGAAAATAATAGAATTATTTCAATTCTTTTGACGAATATATTTAAAAATTGTATTGAGCTAGTAATTCAATTCTTATATAGAATTTTTTAAAAATATTTTGAGAATAATTAAATTGTTTTTCAAGAATTTTAAATTCTTGTTGAAATTAAATTTTATGGGAATTTTGGAAAATAATTAAATTCTTTCGTTTAATTTTATTTTAATTGGGTTAATAATTATTTAATTCTTGCAAAGAGTTTTAGTATTTAGAAAAATAGTTGAATTATTTCGAAGAATTTATTAAGGTTTAGGATAATAATTGCAATTTATGAAAATATTTTAAAATATTTGAATTCATCTAAGGAATTCAATTAAAATTGTTTTGAAAATAATTGAATTCCTGCAAAGAATTTTACTATTTATAAAATTAATTGAATTCTTGCGAAGAATTTTACTATTTATAAAAATAATTGAATTTTTTCGAAGGATTTATTAAAATTTTAGAAAATAATTGAATTCTTTCGTGAAATTTTCAAAATAAAAAATTTTGTAATTTGCAAAACAATAATAAGTTGAATATCTTGTTCCCCGCGTAACATTTCCTATTGTAAGAATGTAGTAGAAGCAATACAGGGTTTAAGGTTTAATTAGGACTTAAAAAGGAGTTGTCAGAGTTAAATAGAACTTACGCAGGAGGAAAAAAACACCAAGGGTTTGTTAGGTGCAGGTTAGGGTTAAATTATACTTACCAGGAGGTAAGCAGGTCTAAAAGTTCGACTCGGGTGCCTGTGTGGTAAGAACCTTTCAAAAAGGTATTTATATATTTTTTACTCCTTGACATTTCTATGACACAAGAGGAAAATAAAATTATTTAATAGGGCGAATTTACCTACTGGACTTGAATCCCGCGACGAAGTGGAAGATTCTTCATCTGACGTTGAATCACTGCACGGAAAAAAAAGTTCACGAATCTCTCGTGAACTAGTATATCACTTTTGGATAGGACACAAAATTTCAAAATTTTCATTCACTTTTGATTAGAAATGGCGAACGTCAACGAAAAACTGAAACAAAGTTAATGAATTTTTGATGAACTGTTAATAAAGAGTAGTTCGTCAAAAGTAGAGGTACAAGTTCACGAAAAAATCGTGAACTCGCGAGTGTCAGTAGTATGCGCAGTTCGTAATGCGCATCAAATATGGCTGATCAAGCATTCATCATTCAGTCGGTGTCATCGGTGTTTACATTCGGGAAAATTCTTTGATGAAAGTTATTATTTAGAATCAGTGTTTTTTATTACTTAGTGAATATTTTTGTTTGCTAATTTCCTTTGTGAAACAAATAATTCATAAAATGAATTAAAAGTTACGATAAGGGACTTTTTCTACTTTGCACGGTCCTGAGTTTTACAGCAGACAAAGCTAATCGTTTCGTTTGTCGAAGGACAGTGTATCTAGATTTAGCCGTGGCGGTTAGTTATGTTAGAAATATTATGTTATAGGGTATAGGTACTAGGTTCGAATCCCGTGAAGCGAATTACGAATTTTAATGGCGATAAAATTGTGTATTCTGTGTAGTTGGGTGCGTAATAGGCGTCAAGTTATCAAATAAAGTGAAATACTATAAAAAAGTAGTGTCTGGAAATTATTTTTTCTTGTTTTTAGCATTTTTTAAAAGTTCACGAATTTTTCGTTAACTTTGACGAAAAGTTCGGAAACCGTACTATGTTTCTAGTGAAGGAGTTGATGAAATTTTGACGAACTGTGTTTGTTGATTTTCAAGAATTTTGTGTCCCATCCAAAAGTGATATACTAGTTCACGAGAGATTCGTGAACTTTTTTTTTCCGTGTGCGTTTTCGTTTAATTTGTTTTTTATACTTCTTCTCGAACTTTTCAAACTTTTTTAAACGTTTTAAAATATCACTTGAATCTGGGGATTTATCCTTCTTTTTACCCATTTTAGAAAATGGATGTGACTAGTTGGCACAAAACAAGAGAATGAAAAATTCACAACGAACCGGAATATAGGCGTGAAGGAGCTCTGTGATCTTCAAATTTTTAATTTTAATTACTTTAAAAATGTGACAAAAATGGTATAAATTAGGGAAACTACAAGTTGATCTATTCGGAGGAGGCGCGAAATACAATTAACATTTTAATGACATTTTATTAGTCTGAAATTTCCCATTAAAAAACAATCAATCAATAATGTTTTATGATTTTCTGTAATAGCAAATTTCAGACTGAAATATAAAATTTTATGAAATTATCAATTTTAGTGACTAATTGTGAAAAATTAAAAATATAAATGTTTAATTTAAAAGGCAGAATATACTGTTATTTAAAAAAAAAATTAATATTTTAAAAATAACAACTCCTATTATTAAACAATTTTTAATTTTAGAAAAATCGATTTAAAATTTTAAATTATTAATTATTAATAATTAATTCATTATTAATTATTAATTAATTAATTAATTAATTTATTTATTATTATTAATTATTATTAATTATTTTAAATTTGCAATTATTAAATTTTATAAATTTTCTAATGCTCTATTATAAACGTAATTATTAGCAAAAAATAATATTTTATCAGCAAATCCTTTTAAGATTTTATGTTCTGGATTAAAGTAAAAGCAACAATTTTGAGATAATTTTATTCTACAAAATAATCAATTTTCTAATTTTGGATTATATTTAGAATTCAAACAATAGTGTGACTTTTATAAATGTATTTTCTTTTAATGAATTAAAGAAATTATTGTAGGTTACATATAAAATGATAAAAATTGTGATAAATTGAGGGCCTGCATACAATAACAACCGCTGCGCTTGGTTGTAAGGGATAATACCAGCCAGACAGCAGTGAGAGCCTCTGGGCCGTTCACTGCTACCTGACTGGTACTATCCCCTACAACCAAGCGCAGCGGTTGTTATTGTATGCAGGCCTTCAATTATATACATTTCAAGTGATTTGCAAGTTTCTTTAAGATCTCTTAACCTTATAAATATCATGTTAAAGTTTTCAACCTGAAAAAAATTGTATGTTCCCGAAATGGAATTATTGAATTCAAAACTTTGTTGAAATCGTATGATTTTCAACTGTCTTTTGAAAATGAATGTTTTGTATCACACTCGCGAAATGGTATGTTTTTCAGTGCGCATTTGAAATAGAATGGTTTTCAGCGCAAAGCTGAAATAGTATGGTTTATCACCCAAGCGACGATAATCATCCTTTCTTGAACCACCTTCAGTTCATTTAAATATAACTGTGATCGACAATTTCCCAGTAAAAAAAATTCGATACACGGACCGCGGAGTTCGTATACGAGCTCGGTAGCTCCGTATGAGAAATATGAGAAATCTCTAATACGAGCCTTTTCCGTAATGAGAAATTGTATACGAGGTGACTTTTAAAGCATTTTTATTAATGTAACACTATTTTAAAGTAAATGTAGATAATAGAAATGAATTATCTCATCTAAAACAAAGCTAAATTCATAAGGGAAATGAAGTTTTAAGAAAAAAAGAATAATTTTGTTGAAAAAATTTATTCACACTGAAAAAAGGTTAGAATTTGATAATTCCTTGTTACTCTTACTTACCGACATTAGATATTTCTCGGATGCGGTAAGCACGATTTTGTATTAAATTTAATTATTTTATATAAGAACATTTATATAATAAATAAATAATAATATATTATTAAATGAAGAAAAACTTATTTATTCTACCGCTAATACAAAATCGTGCTTACTGCATCCGAGAAATATCTAATGTCGGTAAGTAAGAGTAACAAGGAATTATCAAATTCTAACCTTTTTTCAGTGTGAATAAATTTTTGAACAAAATTATCCTTTTTTTCTTAAAACTTCATTTCCCTTATGAATTTAGCTTTGTTTTAGATGAGATAATTCATTTCTAGTCTATTATCTACATTTACTTTAAAATAGTGTTACATTAATAAAAATGCTTTAAAAGTCACCTCGTATACAAGCATCTATACACTTCTCAATCCGAGCTCGTATACGAACTCCGCGGTCCGTGTATCGAATTTTTTTTACTGGGTTGTCGAGCTTGTCAAATCGAGAACGATCCGATCAATATTAGTGTTTAGAAAAGACGATCAGTTCTCTCGAACTCTCAATTTCTCGATCGTTTTGTGCGACGTACATCACTACCTATTCAGAATTTAAAAAAAAGAAATACAATTTGTGATATTCAAGACTCCGAGCTGTATGAAGAAACAAAAGTACGTTTTCCAAATACAGTTACCTATAATTTGAGTACAGATGGTGCGCCTGTTGTAAGCGGTAATTCATCTTCTCGAAGTTTCTGGCCCATATCTATAGTATTCAACGAATTGCCTCCAAATATTCGCTTTAAGCATATTCTTCTAGTAGGCATCCTCATAGTATCAAAGGAACCATCAAACGAATTGTTGAATCTCTTTATTGGAAAATTTAAAGACCAAGCGACGCGCTTGCATAATATAGGAATGACTTACACTTTCCCGGAAGATGGTATTGAAAGGAGTATTACTTTCACATCTTTATGTGAAATAGCTGATTCTCCTGCTCGTGCTAGTTTGCAAAACAAAATTCGTCATAATAGTTACATTTGTTGTCCTTATTGTTACATAATTGGATTTTATGTAAATAGTGTAAAATTTCCTTTTGTGCAAAGCAAGTGTGAACAGCGAACACATAAGTCTCACATGAATGATGTTAATGAAGCGAAATTGAAGTGCGCAATTCACAGAGATATAAAGGGTCCTTCTACATTTTCTGATTTCATCAACATTGACATGATCCGAAGTTTTTCAAGAGACTCAATGCATGCTGACGTGTTGGGAATTACGGAACAAATGTGGGATCTTATGAGAGTAAGAATACCTCGAGAAACTTGATTCTATGTTGCTTGAAATTCAACCACCACACGAAGCACACAGAGTTCCTTGTAAGCTTTCAAAAAAATCATGCTCGAAAGCAACGAATTGGAAGGCTTACATGTTATTCTATACAGTTTACCACTTCTTCAAGAAGTTCTGCCAATTGAATATCTAGAACACTACGCTCTTTTTATAAACTCAATGTACTTATTATCCAAGACAAACATAACTATGCAAGATCTGGAGAAATGTGAAAGAGATATTTTGACTTTTGTGGCTTTTGTTGAAATTCATTACGGTGTCTCAGCAATGACTTTCAACATACATTTATTGCTCCATGCAGTGAAAAATGTTAAATGGAGTGGACCTTTGTGGTCAACTTCAGCTTATTTTCCATTTGAGGGTTTTATTTTCATTCTCAAGAACCATGTAAACGGACCAAAAGGAGTTGATCAGCAGATGGCGAATAAGTCATTACAAAGATTACTATACAAGTTTACTCGATCTCGAAGTAATATGCCAAAAATTGTTCGTGAATTTTGTGACTACTCGTGTATCTCTGAAAAGCGCTTCACCGCAAGTGCGAAATCCAGCGATGGAATTCATTTTTTTAATTCTTATCTATCAAATGATACTAAAAGTTCTAAAGATCAAGAGACTTTTCTACGTTGTCTTTTCAATGGCACAATATTAACTTCAGCAAAATATGATCAAAACAATAGTTTCAATGATTCTGTGGTACGATTGGAAAATGGCTCATTTGGACAAATTTTGAACATCATCTTAAAAAGTAATGGCTTATGTCTACTTCACATTAATGTATTAACTGTGGAACCATTTGCATGTGGTTGGAAGCCAAACAATGGAACATATATTTAAAGTAATCAAATCCCCTTTAAATACAAAAACTATTTCTATTAAATTGGTACAATCAAAAATGGTGATACTGGATTTTGATAAAAAGCAATATGTCTGCACCGTACCAAATTGTTGGAAAGCTCAATAAAACTATATGAATGCCTATTTGCATTACTAAAAAACAAACACGTAAATGAAATTTCTCCAAATCTTTACAATTTCATTTTAATATTATTTCAATTTTTTTAAGTACAAAAAATTATTGTTAATTATTAAATTATAAATATAATTATTAAAAATATTACAGGGTTTGTATCTTCTCCAAAATTCAATTATTGTTTTTAATTAAAATTCTTCTCTAAACCAGTAATTTAATTTTTTCGACGAATTTTAATAAAATTTTTGTAATAATAATTGAATCCTTGTGAATTTTTTTTTATTTATGAAAATAATTAAAAATTTTTTTTGAATTTTATCGAAATTGTAATATTTTATTAAAATAATTGATAATTTTAAATTGTTTTTTAATAATTTTTGAAAAAGTTGCTTAAGAAATAAATTATTTATTAAAAGAAAAAAAACTTCATCTAAAGTAGGTATTTCTGAAATCCACTTATTTACATTATAATTGAATTCCTAAAAAGGAATTTATTAAAATATTTTAAAATACTTGAATTCCAGTGAAAATTTTGACTCCATATTTGTGAAAATAATTAAATTCTTGAGAAAAGTTTCCTTAAAATTCTATTTTAAATAATTGACTTTTTCTGAAATTTTTCTTTATGAATTTTATCAAAAACTTTTTTCAAATGCTAAATTATCATTGAATTTTTAATAATTGTTGAAAATAATTCAAATTTCGATAAGAATTTTATTAAAATGTTTAAAAATAATTTAAAATTCAATTATTTATAAAAACATTTTTGATAACTTTTTATATTAATTTTTGAAATTTTTATAACTCTTTATAAATTTGAATCTGAAATTATTAAATTTTTGCATAGAATGTTATTAAAATTTTTGAAAATAATTCAATTGTTTTGAACAAGTTTATAAGATATTTTGTGAAAATAATTAAATTCCTTTGAGAAATTTAATTGAAATTGTATGGAGAATAATTGAGTTCTTATACAAAATTAAATTTTTTTTTTAAATATTTGAATTCTTTCGAGAAATTATATTAAAGTTATATAAAAAAAATTATAGAATTCCTGCGAATGTTATGATGCAATAATACCTATAGAATTATTTTGTTCTTCTTTTATAGATCTTTTCATCTGCCAGTAAGATGAATGGTAACGTTAGGAAGTTTCAGTATCTCCAATAATTTTGCAGCTCATTTAAATACATCGACACTTCGATTTATCGCTAAAAATTTAACCCTAATCATTTCTAACAAGCTTGGAAATCATGTGGATTTGAGAAAAGATTTCGCTTGTTGCGCAAACTTCCGCAATGAAATGAAATGAAATGACGCACACGGAAACAAAAATTATTTTTCCACAAGAAATAAATATGGAGGAGAAAGAGGATCCCCCATGAGGATTTTTGGAATCTCGGCGAAAAGACTGTTGTTAAAAACGCAATAAATCTAGGAAGGTAAGAAAATCATATTTTTCTCGTTTTCTATATTCTAGTGATGTACGTCGCACAAAACGATCGAGAAATTGAGAGTTCGAGAGAACTGATCGTCTTTTCTAAACACTAATATTGATCTGATCGTTCTCGATTTGACAAGCTCGACAAATTGTCGATCACAGTTATATTTAAATGAACTGAAGGTGGTTCAAAAAAGGATGATTTGTCAAATTTAATTTAAAATATTGAATTCAAATCTACGTTGTTAAAATCCTTTTCGTAAATAAAATTTTTTATTTCGGTAAATAATTCGTCACTTATTATTAATAAAATGAATTATTCATAAATTTATAAAAACAAATTATTATATTACATTATTACAATGCTTAATTATTTTAAAAGTTTAACAAAAATTAAAATAAATTGATTATTTAATGAGACAGTTTAAATAATAATATATCTAGTTACAAATTTTTTCAAGTCCAAAATTAAAAGAAAATATTTTGAATAATTTAATTACATGTAATTTTGTATTTCTAATTTATAAATATCTATATAAAAAATAGATTAGGTAAAAATAAATGTTAAGAAATATTAATAATAAAATAATATATATTTAATAATGCCAATTGTTGTATCTTTTTATTCATTTTACAACAGTTGCAAAAGACTTATTGCAAAATTTTACAATAATCAATTTAATGAACATTTTATAATAAAATTTTTAATTATAACATTAACAACGAAATTGAAAATTTTGAAGCATTATAAAATGCTTGCAAAAAAAATTTGCGAAACTCAAAATCTAAGAATTTAGTGCTTTTTGTATCTCATCTTTTAAAGAGCAACTAACCCACGAATTTATGCACATCAAAAATTTGATCGAATCAATCGATCAATCGATTTTCTAATCGTAAGAGAACCACGAGAGAAAAGCCTTTCTGCCGGAACTGACGTTGCTTGGATGCTAAATAAATCCCGAGCCATTTCTGACAGCGTTGGGTATAACAATTGGTTCTTCTGCCACCATTTTAAGATATCTTCATCTGCATCTGCACATGGATGTAAAAGATAAAGGTCTATTTCTCTGCGCCATTCATTTTGAGAACTATAATTCTTTTTAACTTTTTTTTGTGATTGTTTATTTTGAAAAAACCCTCGCAAGTTCAGGGATTTCTCTTCGTTCCTTGGAGTCTCAAAATCAGGAACAGACACTGAGGAGTTACTTGCATTTTGCGTATCAGATCCTTCCTAATATATTAATAGTATTTATTAAATAGTTATTTCTCGACAAAAACTACCATCCCAATCAATTGACCCTGACTGACACTGTATTAGCGAAGGCATATGGACTTCCAAAAATACACAAAGAAAATGTTGCACTTCGTCCAATTATATCTCTAATAAACAGTCCAACACATTTTCTTGCAAAAATATTATATAATTCATTAAAAAATTGTATTACTCCACCTCGTTCACATATTAATAATAGTTTAAAACTTAAAAATAAACTGAGCAATCTTGTTATGGACGATAACTATACTTTTATTTCTCTCGACATAAGTTCTATGTTTACAAACGTTTCTTGTGAACTGGTCATTCAGAGTTTAGATCATCGTATTCATTCTATAAGACAGAAATGTAAGATTCCTTTCTCAGATATTATCGACTGTACTAAATTTGTATTTAACAACACCTATTTTTCTCTTGGTGAAAAATTCTATCGACAAATTTATGGTACACCCGAGGGGCTGATCACTCAGAATCCAATTCAACAAAAATTTGAAAATTTATTATTATTTGCATGGATTCACATGGAATCGTAGGGGACGAATTCTCTCAATCTTGGATTCACATGAAATCGCTTGGATTCGTAAAAGACGAATCCTTATGATTTCTTAAATTTCGGGCGGATTCTTCACGGATTTCCTTGTATTCGTAAATAATCATTCCCTTGCGAATCTTGTATTCGAGAGTGAACAGCCCCTCGGGTGCACCGATGGGTTCACAAATTTCAGCCTTCGTTTCAGACATTGTCATGGATGATCTGGAAACTGATTGTTTAACAAAATTAAAGGAGGAGCACAATTGTGTCCCCCTTTTTTATTTTAGATATGTTGATGACACAATATTAGCTATAAAAAAAGAACATGTCAACTTAGTCATCAATACTTTTAATGCCTACAATCAAAAATTACAATTTACAATTGAGAAAGAAAAGGATAACTCAATTAATTTTCTTGATTTAAAACTTACTAGAAAAAACAACAAAATTGTCACAAATTGGTATCAAAAGCCGACTTCATCGGATAGACTCATTAATTATTTTTCAGATCATCCAATCCAACAAAAAAAGAATTATAGAAAGTGAATTTATCATTCGGCAGTTAAATATTAAGAAGAAAGAAGCTATCAATTATCCGAATCAAATTTTTACTAAATAAATTAAATATCTTAAATAAATCTCTATAAGCTCTTAGATTTCATATGTTAAATTCACTTAAATTCACTTATATGTAAATTCACTTTCTATAATTATAAGTGCCTATGAATTGAAATACTAGGCTTACCATCTTTAAGAAACTTCCTACGTTATCATTAAAATAACGTAGGAAGGGATAGTATATGTCAAAGAATTCGGAGAATCTCGGGGTGCATGTAGCTCAGTGGTCAGAGCAGTCTACCGGCAATAGAAAGGTCGTGGGCTCGTATCCCACCATGCTACCGTTTTTTCTGGATTCTTTGATAATTTTGAAATTATTAATTAATTTCGAAAATATTTTTCAGATTAAGCAGGTTTCTGTATTCGGGCAGCTGTGCTGTCGATACATATGAAATCTAAGAGCTTATAGAGATTTATTTAAGATATTTAATTTATTTAGTAAAAATTTGATTCGGATAATTGATAGCTTCTTTCTTCTTAAAAAAAGAATATTGTATACAATCTGGTTGATAGAGCGATTTCATTGTCCAACAATGAGTTTCATTTTGATAACCTAAAGAAGATAAGATCCATCTTAAAAAATAATAACTATCCTTTGGATTTTATTGATAAACATATAAAAATTCGTATAAACCATATAAAATTTTCTCAGGTTAATAATAATAATAACAATAATCGAAATAAAATTAGTATTTACAGTCAAATCCCGAAGGTTTGTTTACCGTTCAATGAAAAATGTTTCTTTAAGTTGTCAAATATTCTCAAAGAGTTTCATTTTACTGCAATTCCACTTATTAATAAAAACTCCAATTCTATAATTAGACTTGGTAAAGATGCATCTAAAAAATGGGACAGAACAAATGTTGTATACAAGTTTGACTGTAAAGATTGTTGCAGCATATATAGGTGAAACAAAACGGTCATTGTTAACTCGCATAAATGAACATAAAAAAGTAAATGATAACTCTGTAGTTTACCGCCATCGAATTAATTGTAATCATGACTTCGATTGGGAAAATGACAAAATTTTGGACAATGAACCAAATTTTATAAAACGACGAATATCTGAAATGATCCATATAAAAACAAATCATTCCACTATTAATAGAAAGGAAGATATTTTCACTCTAAACAGAACCTTTTTTCCTCTTCTCAGACGTTTAGACTCTTGTCTATAATGACACAACAATAACACAACTTGCTCCTTCTATGATAAAACTGTGTTTACATTTAGTTCATTGACTTTTTCTTTATCTTGATTCTTTTGACTTTCTCGAAATAGCAAATTTTAATTTATTTCAGTTGACACTGAACTAGTGTGTTGAAATGTCTTCCTTTCACGTGATGAAATTTTTCATTTTTAATTTTGATATATGTGGAAATTGTCATAAAAAAATATTTTTTCTCAATAAAATCTTTTTTATATTGACGAGTTAGAACGTGATTTTTATGTTTTAACGAATAGTTATATTTACGTTTAATTAAATGTATGAGTATTATTTATGTATTTATTAAAATTTATTTATCATATTAACAGGGTTGCCACAGGTTAGGGAAGTCAGGGATTTTTAGTAAAAGTACTAGAAAAATTGAATTTTCAAAATTCATGAGAAAACTTTCAATTTTGATGTTTTTTTTGTTTGCCTCGTAAACTGTGAAATTACTACGAATTTTATTACAAAACCTTGAATTTTTTCTATTTCAGGCAATAATTTCTTTTTAAATTACTTAATTTTAGAAGAATTATCATAAAATTATGACTTATAAATTATTTAATGAATCAATTTGACAATTTTCATAAATACTAGATTGATTAAAGAATTTAAGTTAAAAATACTAAAAATAATTGAATTTTGGAAAAGTTATAAGCAATTTCAGAAATTCAATTATTTTCAAAAGTAATAAAATTTTCCGCAGAAATTCAATTATATTCAAAAATTTAAAAAAATTTGGTCATTTCAATTATATCTTTAAAAATAATAAAATTCTTCTTCAAAATTCAATTATGTTCAAAAATTTTTTAAAAATTCTCGTCAAAATTTCAATTATCTTTATAAATAATAAAATTCTTTTGCAAAATTCAATTATTTTTAAAAACTTGAATAAAATTTTTGTTAAAATTTCACAGGAATTCAATAATTTATAAAATTTTTAATAAATTTCTTTAAAATAATTCAATTATTTTCATAAATAATAAAATTTTCACATGAGTTCAATTATTTAATATACAAAATTTCATAAAATTTTTCGAAAAATATAAATTGTTTAAAAACATTTTTATAAAATTCGTCGCATAAATTCAATTATTTAAAAAAAATTTAACAAAGTTCTTTTCATGAATTCAATTATTTTTATAAATAATAAAATTCTTCACCGAAATTCAATTATTTTAGAAAAATTTTATTAACATTTTTGGGCAAATTTTCAATTATTTTCATAAATAATAAAACTCATAGCAGGATTTATTTTTTAATTTAAATAATTGAATTCTTCTAGCATTTTTTAATAAAAATTGATTAAAAAATGAATTACCGAATAATCAATTTATTATTTATGAAAATAATTAAATTACTGCAATGAATTTTATTACAATTTTTTCAAATAATTGAATTTTTTGAGAAAATTTACTATTTTTTAAAAATAATTGAATTTTTGCGAAGACTTTTTTTAGGATTTTTGTAAATAATAAATTTTTTTTGAAAAATTTTATGGTAATTTAAATTATAACAAAACATGAACAAGGCGATGAAGAAGGCCTTCTTTATGTTTTGTAATGATATTCTTATAAATTGTTGAATTTCAAAAAGGTTTGAATTTGAATGTATTGAAGAATTTAAATTCCTACAAAAAATAATAATGATTAAATATTTATTTAAAAAGGAAATTATTGATGTTTGTGAATAATTTTACAATTAATGAAATTTGTAAATAAATGAAATAGAACATTTTTTTGAGTTTATAGTAATTTTTAGAGTGAATCAGAATATTTTTTAGGGTTAGGGAAAAAGTGAGAATTTTGTCTGAAAATCAGGGAAAAATAAGGGAAAAATAAAATTAAATATTTGTGGCAACCCTGATTATATTATAATAAAAATTATGTATTTATTTATTGAATTTATTTATTTATAATTGAGGGGCTGGATGCTATAATGTGTTACGCGTGAACACACGGCCAGTCAGTTGGGTTATGGAGAGAAAATTTTGAAGTTGTTCAAAATGAATTTAAAATTATTGTTTCTTGTTTAGAATTTCAAGGCGAAACTTTTTTTCTAATAAAATTTTTTTATATAATTGTTTGTTTTTAAGTAAATTGAGAAAAGCGTGATTTTCTAACCTAAGAAATTTTAATGAATTTTTGACTTCAACTCGTGATTACTTCGTTAAATATTAATATTTTTCCACGAAATTTACACACAATATTCTTCAAACTAGTTCAAAAGTGAAACAATATTTAGTAATTTTTCAAAAAATTCTATGCCTAAGTAAATAATTATTTAAATAAATGTGCCGGAAAAATGATGCAGCTATTTTCAATTGAAAAAGTTGAGTGACGAATTTTCGTTTTCGGAAAACTTCCAGTGACAAAAATATTCATCAATATGTTAGGAAGTTTTTTTGAAAATTTTTCGTCATTTGATAGTAAATTAAAGAAAATAGAGCAATTTTAACAGCGTCGTGCTCTGCTGTAAACGTAAACATTGACTCACTGTATACATTGGTCTTGTAATGGCGGCCATTCCACACGTGCGCGGCCACGCCGTAATTTTACAGCAGAGCGCGACACTGTTAAAATTGCTCTATTTTCTTTAATTTATTATCAAATGACGAAAAATTTTCCAAAAAACTTCCTAACATATTGATGAACATTTTAGTCACTGGAAGTTTTCCGAAAACGAAAATTCGTCACTCAACTTTTCCAATTGAAAATAGGATAATCATTTTTCCGGCAAAATTATTTAAATAATTATTTACTTAGACATAGAATTTTTTGAAAAATTATTAAATATTGTTTCACTTTTGAACTAGTTTGAAGAATATTGTGTGTAAATTTCGTGGAAAAATATTAATATTTAACGAAGTAATCACGAGTTGAAGTCAAAAATTCATTAAAATTTTTTAGGTTAAAAAATCACGCTTTTCTCAATTTACTTAAAAACAAAAAATTATATAAAAAAATTTTATTAGAAAAAAAGTTTCGCCTTGACATTCTGAACAAGAAACAATAATTTTAAATTTATTTTGAACAACTTCAAAATTTTCTCTCCATGACCCAACTGACTGGCCGTGTGTTCACGCGTAACACATTATAGCATCCAGCCCCTCAATTAAATAATTATTATTATTATTTCACAAAATTAATAATTAATTAATTATATTCAATTTATTTGAATTTGAAAAAAAAATTTATTTATTTAATTAAATAAAAATTTATTTATTTATTATTAAATAATAATTATTATTTCACAAAATTAATAATTAATTAATTAATTATATTAAATTTATTTGAATTTATTTGAATTTGAAAAAAATTATTGATTTATTGAAAAAATTTATTTATTATATTATAATAAAAATATTTTATTTATTGAATTTATTTATTTGAATTTATTTATTTATTTGAATTAATTTATATATTTACTGATAAATTACCTTAGGTTTGTAGTATTGACTTTTATAAACGGACTCGAATTTTTGCAAACAATCTTTTTTCATCTCCTTTTCCCAACTTGTGTTGTTAAATGCTTCTACTTTATGTCTTGGATCTAATAACAAAACTGCACCGTAAATCCAGTTACTTTTCTGGTAGTGTTTCATTAATAAAATTTCTCCAAGCATGCTTCTAATCCAAATAGAATAGCATCGTCTGTCCAAGTCATATCTTCACTACGTTTGCTTCTTAATTCATCAATAAATGAAGTAATTCGGTCCACAAGTAAGTTAAAACCAATTATTGTTAGTGGCAAAGTGACATATTTTTCTCCGCTTAGAATTTCTGTAAGCTCTTTAAAATAACCTAAGAATTCAAAGATTGTTGATAATAATAGCCACTCAGATTCCAAAATTTTATATTTCTCTAAATCTTTATTCATTTCTGTTAATAAACTCAACGAACGTTGCATTTTGAGTGCAGAATCAATCATTGCAAAAGTGGAATTCCATCTGGTACATATATCAATATTTGGAATGTACATTTTTTCATCAGTAAAACTGCAACAATGTTCTAATTTCTTACGCCATTGTTCTGAAAGTTTCAGTTTTTTAAACAAATTTCGTAATTTGGCAAGAGGAAACTTTTCAACTTCTCTATCCAAATTTTCGTGCGTTTCAGCTTCATCATTATCACCGGAATTTGAAATAATTTCAGACATTTCATCATCATTTTCCTCGTTTATTTCGCCATCGTAATCATCCTCATTTTCACCTTGATGAAAACTATCAAGTTTTAATTTGCTCAAAAAGTCTTGTACACCTAAGTGTAAAATGTGCGCGTAACACTTAAAATGTTGATTCCTTAGCATCAAATGGCATTAATTTTGCCAATTCCGTCATAAATTTTGTGTTTGCTGCAGCATTGTCCATTGTGACACCTTGAATTTTATTTTGCAGGTTGTAATTTTCCAAATATTTGTAGAAAACATCAGCAATTTCTTTTCCGGAATGCTTTCCATGGGAAGGAATAAAGAACAGTGTTAGAGAGTGTAGATATCCCAATTTTTATTAACAAAATGCGCTGTTACTCCGAAATAAGAACGATTGCTTATTGATGTCCAGCCGTCTACAGTAACGGAAATTTTTGAGGGACTCTTGCATAACATTTTAAAAACGACTGTTTCCATTTCAGCATATCTTTTAATAGTTAAATTTCGAAGCTCGTGTCTGAAAGGCAATTCAGCACGTGGATTTAAGTAATTAAATATATCTTGTGTCTCAGTATCGTTGAAAAATGCAAACGGCAAATATTTTTTTGCTATCCAATCCACGACTTTCTTATTGAAGACCCCTTGCTCGAAAACCTATAGTAAGTGTATAATAATACAGAAATAATAAATAAAATATTTAAATATTTAAATATTAAAATAAATAAAAAATAATTTAATTATTAAATTAAATTAATAAATAATTAATAAATATTAATTAGATAATATAATATTATTAATTAATTAATAATTAATAAATATTAATATTTAATATTTAATACTTAAATAACTATTTTTATTTTTATTTATTTGTTTATTTTATATTTAATTGAATTGTTTTTTACGTTTTATATTTTATATTTTTATTGATTTTTTAAATAAATTTATATAGGTATTTATTTTTTTGGTTACTTCAATGAGCGGGATTTTATATTAAATAATTAAAATTTAATTGTTAGAATTTCTAAATATGAAAGGAATTTCAAAATGAAAATATAATAAATTAAAAATAAAATTTTTCAAAAATAAACAAGATTCTAATTCATTATTTAATTTAAATTTTGATTGAATTAAATTTTTGCTAGCCATTTCTTATTATTAAATAATATTTGTATTGAGAAGAGGAAAATATTGTTTAAAGTTGTTTAGATTAAATTTAGAATTACTTTTGCATATTATGAAAAATGTCATTATTACTTGTTGATTCGATTTAGAAGCTAATTTCTTTTCCGGATAAGTTTGTTCAAATGTCTCTCTGTGATGTTCGCGAAGATGTCGCATCAGACCAGTAGTATTACTGTCTTTCATTTTAATCAATATTTCTTTTATCGGCGCACACAATTTGCATTTTCCCATTTTGCAATCGTCTTTGATAAAATATCAAACGACTCTTCTAGCGGTAGAGCATTATGTTTTCGACGTTTAGATTGAAATACTGTTCCTTTGCTTTCTTCGACAGTGCTAAAAATTACAAACCAATAAAGAGCTTACTAATAATTAAATTATAAATAAATAATTTTAATATATATGTATATATTGAATAAATAAATAATTATAATATAAGACTTAAGCTTTTAAGTTATTAATTAATAACTGTTAATTTATAAATTATTGAACTATTATTACGAATTTTATTTTTTTATTTATGAAATTAGTAAAAATTGTTTTTTCTATTCCAATACCTGAGCTGTTCTTTTTCACCCTCCGGAAAGTTAGGTCTTTTTAATGGTTCGCTCCCTGACATATTGTTTAAAATAGTCGAGCATAAATAATATTAGATTTCGAATTTATTTTTTCGTATACGTAATGACAATATTTTCGTTGACATTTATCGTTTTTGTCGGTCAATACGAGACGATAAAAAACAATAAAGAATCTATAATATCGACTACTTGAAGTGCGTTCGATACGAGAATATTCGAACGATGTCGAGCATTTCTCGGTTCGACGTACATCACTATTATTTGTTACCTAAAAAAAAGACGAAAAATTTACGTAAATCTGAAAAAATTCTCTTTATCTCACATCGAAAACCTTACAAACGAGTAACTTCACAAACGTTAAGTCGTTGGGTAAAGCAAGTTTTACAAACTTGCGGAATAGATACAGAAATTTTTTCTTCTCACAGCACACGTCATACTGCAACTTCTGCAGCTGAAAGATTAGGCGTAGATCTTGATACTATCAGAAAAACTGCAGGTTGGACTGAGAACTCCAACACTTTCGCTAGATTTTACGACAGAAAAATTACTGCCGACAATCGTCAGTTTGCTACACGGAAAAAAAAAGTTCACGAATCTCTCGTGAACTAGTATATCACTTTTGGATGGGACACAAAATTCTTGAAAATCAACAAACACAGTTCGTCAAAATTTCATCAACTCCTTCACTAGAAACATAGTACGGTTTCCGAACTTTTCGTCAAAGTTAACGAAAAATTCGTGAACTTTTAAAAAATGCTAAAAACAAGAAAAAATAATTTCCAGACACTACTTTTTTATAGTATTTCACTTTATTTGATAACTTGACGCCTATTACGCACCCAACTACACAGAATACACAATTTTATCGCCATTAAAATTCGTAATTCGCTTCACGGGATTCGAACCTAGTACCTATACCCTATAACATAATATTTCTAACATAACTAACCGCCACGGCTAAATCTAGATACACTGTCCTTCGACAAACGAAACGATTAGCTTTGTCTGCTGTAAAACTCAGGACCGTGCAAAGTAGAAAAAGTCCCTTATCGTAACTTTTAATTCATTTTATGAATTATTTGTTTCACAAAGGAAATTAGCAAACAAAAATATTCACTAAGTAATAAAAAACACTGATTCTAAATAATAACTTTCATCAAAGAATTTTCCCGAATGTAAACACCGATGACACCGACTGAATGATGAATGCTTGATCAGCCATATTTGATGCGCATTACGAACTGCGCATACTACTGACACTCGCGAGTTCACGATTTTTTCGTGAACTTGTACCTCTACTTTTGACGAACTACTCTTTATTAACAGTTTATCAAAAATTCATTAACTTTGTTTCAGTTTTTCGTTGACGTTCGCCATTTCTAATCAAAAGTGAATGAAAATTTTGAAATTTTGTGTCCCATCCAAAAGTGATATACTAGTTCACGAGAGATTCGTGAACTTAATAAATGTTGTAATATTCTTATTAAGGAGTTCAAATCTGGCTTTCGTTTGAGACAGACGTGTTTATAATTTGCTCGTCGTTCGTTTTGTATACAATAGTCTTGTGGTGTATGTAACAGTGTAAAATGATATAAAGTTTTATTAAATCATTTTATAAAATTACGGAAAGTGATTTCTTTCTTTTTTTATTTATCATGACGACAAATGATGAATTGAAATCCCTCTTAATATCAGTGCAAAATGTGGTTAAAGAGACTAAAGAAAATGTGACCATAATGGCTGGAGATATTAAGGAATTGATATTGGCAAATGAAAAGTTCCTAAAAGATCTGCAAGATAACAGGAAAATTTGCCAATCTTTAGAAGAAAAAAATAGGAGCCTGGAAAAAAAGATTGAAAACCTCGAAAAAAGGATGGAAGATGTCCTCATTAGAGAAAGATATAAGAATATCATCTTATATAATCTTGAAGACTCACCGACTGTCAATGGAGAATTAAAACAAGCGGTCCTGAAATTGTTGAACGAGTGTAATATTTTAATCAGAGAAGACCAGATTGAAAAAATAACCAGATTAGGAAAAAATGAGGGTACTCGGCCTCTTTTAATTAATTTTAAGGACTTTAATTGTAAGAAGCTAATCTTTCAAAATGCTCTTACTCTTAAGAACAAGAGTATTTACTTTTCTAATGATTACACACCACAACAACAAACAATACGAAGAGAGTTAAGAAAATATCAACACATTTTAAATGAACAAGGAAAAGTAGCCTTTGTGAAAGGGACTAAACTAAGTATTGATGGTAAACTGTATGATCTTCGTGAAATTGAAGCTTCAATTGATACCTCAACAGCAGATAAAGATGCAGATTATGAGGATGGCAATGAATCTGAGGGTGGACAATCATCATCTTCTAGAGTTTCTACTGTCAGCCGAAAAAGGGGAAGGAACTCAAAATTGATAAGAGATATTCTCTCACCAAAAGTGAAAAAAACTAAAACCCAAAAAAATGAAGGCACAATTAAGGATTATTTTTTAACACGAGTAAAAGATCCAGATCCCAATGCAGGAGCAGCCAACTGATTTCAGAGATTTCACCCCGGATTGTTTTCTGGAACGCTAGAGGATTTTGCAACATAGAAGATTTGTACAAATACCTGCATGAAGAGGATATAGTTTGTGTGAGTGAAACGTGGCTTACTACAACACCGAATGTTATTTCTCCTTTCAGCAGTGGGGACTGTACAGTGATTCACAGCGAAGCAGTTCGTAAGTTTAGAAGGGGCAGAGCAAGAGGGGGTCTTATTATTATGGTAAACGCTTTAATATATAAATTGGAATTGATAGAAAGACAAGAGAATTATATTTTTGTTAAAATTAATAGTAATAAATTAAATATTATTATAAGTTTAATATACATTAGTCCAAGCGAACAATTTGAAAAACTCCTCACTGAATTAGATAAAACATTATATGAAATATCTCTTAAATATCCAGAGCATGTAGTAATTATAGGGGGAGATTTTAATTCTAAAATAGGAAATTTAAATCAAATTGAAGAATATTCCATATTTGAAAATTCCCATTTGAGTGGGGTTAGATCAAGTGTGCTCCAGGAAGAAAATACAAAAGGCAAAATCATAGTTGAATTATTTGAAGAAAATGGATTTTTTGTCCTGAACGGGAGAACAATGAGTGATATTCCAGCCCAGATAACATATTCTGATAAGGGTAGTTCGTCTGTTCTTGATTTTGTTTGGTCGAATTTTGAGGGTATTCAACTGATCAGAGACTTTGAAGTTTTGCACATTCCCACTAGATCTGATCACTTCCCTGTAGTGGTTTCCTTGTTTCCTAATATTTTTAAAAATACATATAACGGTAATAGTAACTCAAAAATATTTAAGTTAAAATGGAAGCAAGAGAATGTAGAAACTTACAGGGAAGTCATCAAATATCCCAGTAATGTATGCCCATTGACATCTATCGATGATATGTCTGAAAAACTGGTGAATTCAATAAGAAACGCTGCAAAAGAATCAAGTATGTTGGTTGTTGCAAATGGGAGGGGGACTTACGGCAGGCACTGGTACGATTCAGAATGTTTTAAGAAAAAAAGATTACTTAAAAGTTTACTCAAAGAATGTAAAAAACTTCAATTTCATCAATCAATATTATTAAAATACGAAGAATGTAGAAAAGAATATAGAAAATTAATTATTTATAAAAAAGAATCGTATAGGGGACTTGTGGTGAGTCAATTAACCTCAAGTAAGAATTCGACACAATTTTGGAGGACAGTTAATAGCTTTAAACCTAAAACCGTGAATAGAGAAATCATTGATTTAAAAACTTGGAAAAATTATCTTGAGTCAATTTATCCTTTACAGGAAATTGGAATTCCCTCCACAATTGTGTTGACTGACAATAATCCTTTTCTTAGTGAACCCATAACTCTGGAAGAGACTCTTCTAAGTTTAAAGAAATGTAAATATGGAAAAGCGGCAGGGACTAATGGGGTAAGTTATGAATTTTTAAAAAATTTGCCGGGAAACATGATATTGTATTTAAACACTTTGTTCAATAAAATAATTGAGAGGGAAGTTGTACCAAAAAGTTGGGGGCAAATTGATATTCGAATGATTTATAAAAAAGATGATATGAGTAATCCCGAGAATTATAGACCGATAGCTCTGGTCAGTAACGAGTTAAAAATTTTTACACAGATTATATCAAAGCGACTAACAGATTGGGTGGAAGGATCTCATCTTCTCCCTGAATGGCAAGCGGGCTTTAGAAAGGGAAGCACGGTGGTCTTCAAGCACTTTTAGGTTTACCTAAAATGAGTCAAAATTGTGCTAACGCAGTTTTATCGGGAATCGGCCCAAGATTCCAAATTTTCATTTCCGAAAATCGTAGCTGATTCTTTTTTCGAAAAAAACCAAAAAAACATATATATATATGGGCAATTCCACGTGAGATTTTAGTCGACGTCTTGAAATCGACCAAAAATATTTTTTTTCTATTCTGTATCGAAAAAAACAGATACGTATTTTTTTATTTTTGTTTAATTGTCCAAATTTTCGAGTTATGAATTTTCGAAATTTTGGACTTGTAATTGTAGACCTATATTTAGTAGCTTATAAGTCCGAAATTATTCAGTTTAGGAAAAAGTTGTCAAAGAATGAAACTTTTAGTTTTCTTTCGACTTTTAAGAAATGTAAAAAAAAAATTTTTTGTTAATTTTTTTAAATTTTTTATTAAAAAATTTTTTTTTTTTAAACAAATTAATTTTTTTTAACTTTACCCTGGATTTTTTTTATTTTTTTTAAATTTATTTATTCCTTATAATATATAGAAGATTTTTCAATAAATCCCCAGGTGGGACTGATGTGTTGAATGAGTTTTAAAACATTTTCAAAAATCACTTGCAAGCATCACAGTGGGATTTTTTTACAATTAACTTTTTAAAACTGTCTACAGTGTATAATTTTAATCTATTTAAGAGTTCTTTTTTTAAATTAAAGGATCTACGCTGTATAGACAATTTTAGAAGTTAATTGTAAAAAAAATCCCACTGTGATGATTGCAAGTAATTTTTGAAAATGTTTTAAAACTCATTCAACACATCAGTCCCACCTCGGGATTTTTTGGAAAATCTTCTCTATATTATAAGGAATAAATAAATTTAAAAAAAATAAAAAAAATCCGGGCTAAAGTTAAAAAAAATTAATTTATTTATAAAAAAAAAATTTTTTTTAAATAAAAGAAAAATTTTTTTTAATAAAAAATTTAAAAAAAAATTAATTTGTTTATAAAAAAAAATTAAAAAAAAAATTTTTTGTTTACATTTTTTAAAAGTCGAAAGAAAACTAAAACTTTCATTTTTTGACAACTTTTTCCTAAACTCAATATTTTCGGACTTATAAGCTACTGAATATAGGTCTACAATTAAAAGTCCAAATTTTCGAAAATTCATAACTCGAAAATTTGGACAATTAAACAAAAATAAAAAAATACATATCTGTTTTTTTTTCAATACAGAATAGAAAAAAAAATATTTTGGGCCGATTTTAAGAGGTCGACTAAAATCTCACGTGGAATTGCCCATATATATATATGTTTTTTTGGTTTTTCTTCGAAAAAGAATCAGCTACGATTTTCGGAAATGAAAATTTGGAATCTTGCGCCGATTCCAGATAAAACTGCGTTAGCACAATTTTGACTCATTTTAGGTAAACCTAAAAGTGCTTGAAGACAACCGTGGAAGAAGTTGCCTAGATAACACTTTTACATTAAATTCTATAATACAAAGCCGTTTATATTTTAAAAAGGCAAAAGTTTATGCACTTTTTGTGGATTTTAAGGGCGCTTTCCCTTCTTTAAACCATAGAATTTTGTGGGAAAGGTTGTACTCGATGGGGTGTGGCGCGAAATTCGTCAGACTCTTGGAGAACTTGTATTCAAAAGCTTATGTGTCCGTAAGAGGGAATAGAGACTCCTCTGGATTTGTTAAAATTACAAGAGGAATTTTACAAGGTGAAGTCTTAAGTCCGACGTTGTTTACATTGTTTTTGGCAGATCTAGAGGAGTTCTTAATTGATAGGGGTATCAGGGGGGTGTCGTTGGACCACAAAACGGAGATAATTATTTTAGCGTATGCTGACGATCTTGTACTCCTGACGGATTCTCCCTGTGAAATGAAAAAAGTTCTTCTTGCGCTCCACGAGTACTGTCAAATTAAAAAATTGGAGGTGAACATAGACAAGACTAAGATCATGATTTTAAAAAGGGGGGAAGAAACAGTAAGAATAATAAGGGTTTAGTTTTCAAGTATGGAAATTCCGAGATTGAAAGAGTAAAAAGTTATACATACTTGGGAGTGATTTTTAGTCAATCAGCGATATTTGTGAACACAATGAATATGTTTGCTTTGAAAGCGAATTTAGCATCGAATTCTACCTTGTCACTAATACACAAAATGCAAACACTCCCTTGGAGCTCAAATGTTCAGCTCTTTCAAAGTATGGTGACGAGTGTATTGTTTTATTTAGCACAGCTTTGGAGCTTGAGATATTTTGAACAAATAGAGCGAATTCAAACCACCTTTTTTAAAAAGTTGCTACATCTTCCAAAATGTACCCCGAATTATGCTGTAAGAGTCGAGACTGGGAGCTCTAGATTGTCGGTGCGTATCTTTGGTTTGTTACTTAATTGGATAGAAAAAATTTTTAAAATGAAAGACGATAGATACCCAAAATTATGTTATTTGAGATTGAGAGAGCTTTGTAAAAGTAAGGAAAGCAAAGTAAGATTTAATTGGGCGCTTCAAGTTAGTAATTTATTTGATGTTATAGAGGAGGGGGAGAGTTGGGACTCACTCGACCTTGAATCAGTTCAAAAGAATAAATTAAAATGGATAAAAAAATATGAAGAAAAAACTGTTCAAGAAGATCGTGGAAGGATCTACGCTTCCTCTTCTCTTTGTATTTATCCTTATTTAAAAACATATAATGAACCACAGGAATATTTTAATTTGAAAGCTCCTAATAAATTTGTAGCCGTTTTTGCTCAACTTAAATTGCTAAATAAGTACCAACCTAGAATTATTGTACAGGGAAAATATTTAAGCTTAAAGGAAGATGCTTTCTGTGATTTTTGTTGTGTAGACATAAAAGAAAAGGAATATATATTACATATTTTGATTGAATGTGAGGCTTTAAAGTTAAAAAGAAATAAGTATATTACAGAGTCAGAAGACCTGGAAGAAATAAATAATTATTGGATTAAAATTTTAAGTAAAACTGACGTTACTCTAATCAAAAATATATATCATTTCATTAATAGTTTATTTTAAATATCACTTAAATGAAGCTTAATAACAGTTATTTTGTTTGTCTGTATATGCATGTAAAGCTAGGAGTTTGTAATTTTGTGTTTGAATGGAAAGGAATGAAATATATTTTAATTGTTTAATTTTTGTATTGAAAGCAACGGATTTGTAACCTCTTTGTATGGATCGTTGGATCCTTAAACAAATAAATATTATATTATTATTCTTATTAAAATAAAATATTAAAAAATGGAACTCTGCTACTTTAAACAACTACAAGTTGATCTATTCGGAGGAGGCGCGAAATACAATTGTTAAATTGAACGAACTTACCTTGTGAAGTTCGATTTAAATTGTATGAGCGCCTCCTCCGAATAGATCAAACCCACCCTAAATGATACAATACACCCTTTATTATTTTCTAAGAAAAAATAACCCAAAATTTAATAATTATGGCAATGCTTTAAAATAATGAAAAATTCACAACGAACCGGAATATAGGCGTGAAGGAGCTGTGTGATCTTCAAATTTTTAATTTTAATTACTTTAAAAATGTGACAAAAATGGTATAACTTAGGGAAACTACAAGTTGATCTATTCGGAGGAGGCGCTCATACAATTTAAATCGAACTTCACAAGGTAAGTTCGTTCAATTTAACAATTTGAGTGACTTATGATTAATTGATTAAAGTAGAAAAATTGTATTTCTAGAATCGGAATTAACTGTAAGTGCTGTTTTACAATATCTAAAATATATGATTTAGTAAATAAAAACTCGTTTTGTTTCCTTATGACCAATAAATTTATTTCAGCAAATCATTTTAACATTCTGCGTCCTGAATGGAGGTTAGAACAACAATTTGGAGATAATTTGTTTCTAGAAAATGAACCTGCAACATATTTGGATATTTCTCGAAACATAGTTTCTAGTCTTGCTCAAGATCCTGATAGAAATGTCGATATTGAAGCTGTTAATAGTAGGATTATACGAGGGATTATATTAATTTTAAGTCTGACATAATAAGTAATAAAATGTTCATTGCTTCTAATTTTTCAAGTGAAATCTTTTAAAAAATTCCTGTTTTAAACTTAATATATAAATAAACGTAAATATTAAAAAAGCATATCTTTGATTTTATAATGAAAATAGATAACGAAGAGCAATTTAGAATTAATCTTGTTCTACAAAATAAATCTCCGTCATACCCATCTTTATCTCAAATCGAAGTTCTTAGTTCTTCTCAAGAATCTAATAGAAATACAGAAAATGAAACAATTAATGGTAAAGCAATTAATCTTTAATTTAGGCATTATTATTATTCTTTAAATATAAATTCTAATATTTTTAATACAATTTTTTTTTGTTTGAAAAAATAACTTTATTCTAATGAAGGATTGACTGATAAGTTAATTTTTTAATAGACCAATCTGTGACATTACATCCTGCAGATGATGTGATTGAAGGAAGCAATGAGAAGAAAAAGGAAAAAACACGAACGCGAAAACGTAGAGCGAATTCCGAAAATTGGAAATCGAATGCTTCAAAAAAAGCACGAAATTTGGGTCAAAGTTTAAAAGACGATGAAAATAGTAGTGCAAGTTTACCAAAAGCCATGGGTCCAATGTGTACTTCATGTCGTTTTAATTGTTCAAGTAAAGTGACTTCTGAAGACCGTTTACTTTTGTTCAACGAATATTGGCAATTAGGCGATCACACACGCCAGTGGGATTATATCGATAAAATGATTGAGACTTCCGAACCTCGGCAAAATGCAGAGAGTTCCAATGGGAATAAAATAACTAAGAACATATCACGACAATATTTTTTGAATTTAACTTCAGGAAAAGTAAAAGTTTGCAGCACAATGTTTTTTAATACTTTCGGTACCCAATGGGAAGTAAACGATTGGTTCAATAATGGGCCATGCTTGGCGAACTCCGTTCCATTATTGGAACATTAATGGCAACCATCATTGGACCACCAATGGTTTAAACTTGGGATGATCACGCTATTGCTAATGATCGGTAGCCAAGCATCGGGCCATTATTAGTTGCCAAGGAATTGCCAAGGAAACAAAATCGATTTTCAAAAGCTTGATTTTTTATTGGCAGCCAACAAAAAACCAAGGTTTTGAAAATTTATTTTGTTTAATTATTAATTAAAATTTATTTTTAAAAAATATATTGTTCAAAAATTTATTTTAGAAAAATATATTTTTCAAAAATATATATTTTTTTAAATTAATAGAACATATTAATTTAATTTTTCACCTCTGGTAAAACAAAGGTGAAAGACTGATAAAAATTCCCTTACCGTATCTCACAGTGGAGGGATAACTGTGAATGTCTTTGCGAGAGAGGAGCAGGTACTTATATAGAGCTAGTTGCCATGGGTTGCCACGCGGCTCAGTGCAACCGCGACGCAGCGCGCCGCAATTTATTCTTTGAAATTCAATAACTCAAAAACAAAAAAAAGGGCATTCTGAAAATTTACATGCCGATAGGAAGAAACCTCAGCTTTCGTTTGCAATAATTTATTTAAAAAAAAAACGGACCGATTTTTGGGTAATTGAAAATTAAATATAAATCATCAAAAATTAGGGTAAATTTTTAAAATATTAAAACTTAAAATACACCATTGGAAAGAGGACGAAAAAACCTTTCAGAAACATATTCTAAAAAAAATTTCCCATTACAAGTATGTTCAGAAAAAATTCACAAAGTAGCCGATGTTGGCAAAATTGGTCAAATTGGCCCCCCTCTACCCCCTCCAATTTTTCGAAAAAATCAAAAATATTTTTTGGGTCACATTTCTACTTGATAGAACAACAAATTCCTCGAGTTTCAATTTTTTTCAAGAAGTTGAAACTTCAACTTAGGACATTTCACGTAAAATGCCTCATATAGAGATGGGTTATTGTAATGAAATGAACATTACACGTGATCATTCTTATGTAAAACTTTGTGAACATAAAGTTAACAGTGAATATTATTTATAAAATCAAAAACTAATGATGACTGTAATGATTCAAGAAATGTTACAAAATATACTAATTTAAAAAATGAAAATCAAGTAAAAAAAAGATCAATAATACGTTCTTTAGAGGAAGAAGAACAACATCAAGTCATGAAACTTTAAAATAAAGCTGCTTATCAAAGAAAGTTTCGACAAAAAAAACAAAAGAATAATAGAATTCTTATCCCTCAATCACTTCAAACAAAGGACAGTATTATTACAGTGTCAAAATCAAATATAAATTCAGAAAAATCCTCTACAACTGTTACTACATCTTTGTCAAAAGATAATGTAACTGTTACAGCAAATTTAGGAAATACTAATATTTCCGGTCGTCAAAAAAATGTAGCTTATCAAAAAACTCATAGCCAAAAAAACGGGATTCTGCACAGAATCAAAATTTCTCTGACAGTATTTCAGTCTCGCATATAGAAGAACATTTTGCTGGTGCGATGAACATTTCATGTGAGCATTGTAATGCTAAACATTTCCAAGCAGAAAGAGTATCTAATAAAAAAAATTCATTTCATGATTGTTGTAAACATGGCGAAGTCATTCTTGAAGATCTACCTGCTCCTCCACTCATATTACAAAATTTATTTGTATGCATACATCTTTGTATGCAGAAAGGAACGATACTCCTTCATTTGGACAATTATTTATTGTTGATCAAAACGAAGCTTCCGAAATTTGCTGTAAGAATAATGTTCAATTAAACCGAGATATTGTTGATGGAATTGAAACAGCCCTTCGGGACTGTAACCTATTTGCGGGACGCATGATTATTCCCCAAATGTCATTTTTCCGAAATGTCATTTTACCGAACTGCACTTTTGCGAATAGTCATTTTTGCGAAATGTCACTTTTGCGAATTGTCATTTTTGCGAAAAGCTATTTTTGCGAATTGTCATTTTTGCAAATAGCCATTTTTACGAATAGCCATTTTTACGAATTGTCATTTTTGCGAATCGCCATTTTTACGATTTGTCAATTTTTCGAAAACTCATTTTTGCGAATTGTCATTTTTACGAAAAGATATTTTTGTAAAATGTCATTTTTGCGAAAAGCCATTTTTGCGAAAAGTCATTTTTACGAATTGCCATTTTTGCGAATGGTCATTTTAAAGAAATGACATTTTTGCGAATTGTCACTTTTGCGAATTGCCATTTTTACGAATAGCCATTTTTACGAATTGTCATTTTTGCGAATAGTCATTTTTGCGAAAAGTCATTTTTACGAATTGTCATTTTTGCGAATTGTCATTTTTGCGAAAAGCTATTTTTACGAATTGTCAATTTTCCGAAAAGTCATTTTTGCGAATCGCCATTTTTACGAATTGTCAATTTTCCGAAAAGTCATTTTTGCGAATTGTCATTTTTGCGAAAAATACAATAGTGAATTTATAGAACTACAAGTTTTCTATTGTATTTTTCGCAAAAATGACAATTCGCAAAAATGACGTTTCGGAAATTTGACAATTCGTAAATATGTCGGTTCGCAAAAATGACTTTTCGGAAAATTGACAATTCGTAAAAATGGCGATTCGCAAAAATGACAATTCGTAAAAATAACTTTTCGCAAAAATGACTATTCGCAAAAATGACAATTCGTAAAAATGGCAATTCGTAAAAATGGCGATTCGCAAAAGTGACAATTCGCAAAAATGACATTTCTCAAAAATGACAATTCGCAAAAATGTCAATTCGCAAATATGATTTTTCGCAAAAATGGCAATTCGTAAAAATGGTGATTCGCAAAAGTGACAATTCGCAAAAATGACATTTCTCAAAAATGACAATTCGCAAAAATGACTTTTCGAAAAAATTACAATTCGTAAAAATGGCGATTCGCAAAAATAACTTTTCGGAAAATTGACAATTCGTAAAAATGGCGATTCGCAAAAATGACAATTCGCAAAAATAGCTTTTCGAAAAAATGACAATTCGCAAAAGTGGCATTTCGCAAAATTGGCTTTTCGCAAAAATGACTATTCGCAAAAGTGCAGTTCGGTAAAATGACATTTCGGAAAAATGACATTTGGGGAATAATCATGCGCCCCCCTATTTGCACAGTCCTACCGTATGATGCATAAAGAAATTAAAAAAACAATGACTGAAAATAATGCAGAAATTTAGCCTGAGATGCAATTATTATTTTCATTAAAGCCTGGGATGGATAGTAGACGTTATAATTTACAAAGTGTCAATGAAGTTGAAGCAATTTTTACTACAACTGCTGATGGTGATATTCCAGAATCATATGTTACCGTATATAATAAGAATACAAAAAGTTTACAATATACAAGTTCTATGAATCCCAATGTTGAGCCATGGATATATCCTTTATTTTATCCACATGGAACAAGAGGTTGGGACAAAAATCTGACCTGCGCTAATACAAATAAACGTGTATCAAGAGCTGCATACATCAGGCATAGAATGGCTTCTAGGGACAACAATGTATTTTTAAAGGGTGGTAGATTATTTCAGCAATGGATTGTCGACAGTTATGTGAAAATTGAAAAAGATAGGACAAATTTCTGTCGAAATAATCAAAAGAAACTTCGTGCAGATACTTACGAAGGTCTAATTGATCATTTACAAAGAAGAGCTGATGATTCGAACAATGAAGTTGGGAAAATTGTAATACTTCCATCATCTTTCACAGGTTCTCCGAGAAATATATTACAGCATTACCAAGATGCAATGGCTATTGTGAGAAAATTTGGTAAACCTGATCTTTTTATTACGATGACGTGTAATCCAAACTGGCGTGAAATAAATGGAAAATTTATTACCTAACCAAACTGCCTCTGACAGACCAGATATTGTATCGCGTGTTTTTACCATAAAAAAAGATAAACTTATTGATACTATTGTAAAGGAACAATTATTTGGCGAAGTGATTGCTTATGTGTATGTCATTGAATATCAAAAACGTGGATTGCCGCATATGCATTTATTAGTGACTTTGAAACAAAATTATAAAATAACAACACCCGAGATTGTAGACAAATATATTTTGGCAGAAATTCCAAGTCAATCAGAAAATGTTATACTTCATGACATCGTTATGAAAAATATGATTCATGGCCCATGTGGAAATTGGTGTAAAGATAATAATAGTAAATGTTTGAAAGGTTTCCCAAAACAATTCTGTTCTGAGACAATAATGGATGAAAACGGATACCCAACGTATCGCTGCCTTAATACAGGACAATACGATCGCCTAAATGGAGGAACTACAAATAATCAATACGTTGTTCCATACAATCATACATTAGTTCAGTTATTTAATTGTCATATTAATGTAGAAGTAGTTTCAAGTATTAAATCCGTAAAATATTTGTATAAATATATTTTTAAGGGACATGATGCTGCTGCTGTAGTAATTACCGATAGTAGTAATAATACAAGTTCTTTAGAATATGATGAAATAAAAAACTTTATTGAAACTCGATATGTTAGTCCTGTTGAAGCATGTGATAGAATATTTGGTAGACCATTACAGAGTAAAAGTCATTCTATTCTCCGATTACCTGTTCATTTAATTAATCGGCATACTGTAACCATTAGTGAAGAAGCAAATGATGATGCTATAAATGAAGCTTTACAGAAACGGACTATGTTATTAGAATATTTCGATTTAAATAGGCGTGATCCACAAGCTAGACAATATACATATGCAGAAATTCCATGTTATTATGTTTTTAAGAAAGAACGTGGTGAAAATGCATTAAAATGGGTGAAGCGTAAAGGGTCATTTAATGTCATTGGACGGATGTATTCAATTTCGCCCAGTCAATCAGAACTGTTTCATCTTAGATTACTTTTAATAGTAGTTAAAGGCGCTACAAGTTATGATCATCTGCGAACTGTCAACAATATTGTACATGACATTTTTCGTAGTGCATGTTTAGCATTAGGCCTTATTGAAGATGATAGAGAATGGGAACGTGCTTTTACAGAAGGAGAAGTATGGATGATGCCACAACAATTAAGACGTTTATTTGTGCGTATTTTAATTTATTGCCATCCAGTTCATCCAAACGAACTTTGGGAAAAGTTTAAAGAGGCTATGTCTGAAGATTATCAGAAAAATTATCCATCTAATGAAGCTCATAAAAGAGCATATAATGATATAATTAACTTTCTGTTGCATGAAGGATCAAATATTAGCAATTTTCCTGAAATGATACAGTTAAATGAAATAAGTATTGAAACAGAAAATCAAGCGAACAACGAAATGTCATTGCAACAACATAAAGAGATTGGTGAAATGCAATATGTGTCACTGAATTCCAAATAGAAGGATATTGTTGATGAAGTATTAAATGTAGTTATTCAAGATAAAAGAATACCATCTTCTTCATGTTATTACATTGATGGACCAGGTGGATCCGGAAAAACTTTTGTTTATACAACTTTATACCATTTGTTAAGAAGTAAAGGAAAATGTGTTTGTACTATGGCATTTACAGGCATTGCCGCAATATTACTTCCCCGTGGTAAAACTGTACATAAAACATTTGGGATGCCTGTTCCATTGTTCTATGATTCTACATCAAATATTAAAAGTCAATCTAAGGAAGCTACATTTTTGAAAGAGGTTGATGTCTTTATTTGGGATGAAGCTCCAATGGCGCCAAGATATGCTATGGAATTAATTGATAGAACATTACGCGATTTTATGAATGTTGATATGCCATTTGGTGGAAAAACTATGCTTTTGGGTGGTGATTTTAGACAATTATTGCCTGTTAAAGTTAATGCTACTAGAAGCGAATTAGTTAATTTATCTATTACATCTAGCATATTATGGAGTCATTTTAAGGTGATATCATTAACAGAAAATATGAGAACTTTACCTGGTGAAAAAGAATTTTCAGAATATTTATTATCAGTTGGAAATGGTACTTTAAATGATGATGATAATAATATACTAGTACCAGAGCAATGTGTAGAAAATGGTGATATCATTCATAAAATATTTGGAGAATTAATTATCAATAATAAATACGATGATTTAGCAAAAGTAGCAATATTGTCTGCTCGAAATGTTGATGTTGATGAAATTAACAACAAGGTACTCGAACTGTTTGATAATAAAAGTGAGCGAATTTATACAAGTGTTGATAGTACCGAAAATTGTGATAATGGAAGTATAAATGATGCTATTTTACCAGAGTATTTGAATACTTTAAATCCATCAAATTTCCCGCCTTATGAATTACGATTAAGAGCCAATTGTATTGTCATGCTACTTCGAAATCTTAGTATTAATGAAGGTTTATGTAATGGAACGCGAATGCAGGTATTAGAACTATCAAACAATCTGCTACGTTGTCGTATTTTAACAGGTGATAATCTTGGGAATCATTAATTATATATTTAGGAAATTAAAGATCTAATTTACTAATCAAGAATTATGTTTACACTGAATTATTGAAATAAAAGTAAATATTTTTTCTATAAAAATGTCTGAGTCGTTATATATTTTTTTTCTTAAAAAAGGAGTGTGTCTCAGTATGGCTGTCTTTACGCGTAAGACTTTCTTCGACGCTTGTTATTGGTAAATTACGTCATTTTTTTGTAATAAGATTCACACGTAAGATTTCTTTACACGTTTCTTTCTTATCAATTGGTCAAAGACGTTTTAATTTCCTAATTTCAAATAATAGTTCAAACTTCAGATAATTAAGACACTTATTTGTACGTATTTTAATGTACTGCCAACCAGTTCATCCAAATGAACTTTGAAAAAAGTTTAAAGATAATATTTCTCAAGATTATTAACGAAATTTTGCATCCCATGAATCTTATAGAAAAGCATATATTGAAATAAATTATTTTCTTCGAAATGACGGAGTACTTACATTTTTTGTATAATATTTACAGAAACCACACTTATATTTCTTTTTTATAGCAAAAGTAGGAACGATTTTAAGAAACAAAAGTAAATTTTTAATTTAATATCCTCTGTTTATGGCTTTCTTTGACAGTAGAGATGTTTTTTGCTAGCTAAGTGAAAAATAGTTAAAAATTGTTTATTTAGTAACGTTTTTCTTTCATCACTATTTTTTAAAATATAAATTTACTATGGAAGATTTTAAATGTTACAAAATTTAATTAACAAATAGATTACTTTGATTATAAAAAGGTTTTCTATAACTTCATCGTACAAAACTTTTTATAAAATGTGTTATTCTTGAAATATACGCTTTTCTTTAAGCAAAGAAAAGTGTTGTTTTTTTTATCAAAACCATAAACTTTAGAAATGATACATTTACAAACAGATAAAAACAGAACTAGAATTGTAAAGGTATAAAAAATTGTTTTACGCACAACATAGGCTATTATTTTATTAAATTGAATAATATTTAAAAATTCCTATTATCAGAAACTGTCACTCAAATTGATACCTTAACAAACAAAAGACTGTAATTTAAAGAATAAAAATGCAAGAGAAAAAACGCGCGCGCGGCAGCGCGCGATCGTTCTCGTAAAATATAAAGTGAGGGAATTTATCAGTCTTTCATTGTTTTACCAGAGGTGACAAATTAAATTAATATGTTCTATTAATTTAAAAAAATATATATTTTTAAAAAATGTATTTTTTAAAAATAAATTTTAATTAATAATTTAAAAAAAAAATTTTAATTAATATTTTTTAAAAAATCAATTTTCAAAACCTTGGTTTTTTGTTGGCTGCCAATAAAAAATCAAGCTTTTGAAAATCGATTTTGTATCCTTGGCAATTCCTTGGCAACTAATATTAACCCGATGCTTGGCTACCGATCATTGGCAGTAGCGTGATCATCCCAAGTTTAAACCATTGGTGGTCCAATGATGGTTGCCAATTGTTTTGCCAAAAAAAAACCATTGGGTACCAAGCATGGCCCATTATTGAACCAATCGTTAACATTGGCAACTTCCCGTTGGGTAAAGCAATATTTATTCTTAAAATTTTCGTTTTTTAAAAACAGTGAAGAATTTGGCGAAAATTATTCTTAATCTTAGTTTATTTTTAATAAAATTAGTAGTCTATTTTTAAAATCTTTCATTTATCTTTTTATATTGTATACAATAGAGATTAAAATGTTATTTTAATTATTAGGTATTTCTAAATTTGTATTAAACACGATCACAAGAAAAAAGCAACAATCTGCATCAGCCCTGCCGGAAGAATGGACTGAAATTGTACTGGGGAATTAGTACTGAGAGCTCAGTGCTATTTCAGTGAAAATTTTCTGCGTTTCAGCACTGAAATTGTACTGGGAAAAATTACCTGCAAAAGGGTCGCTATCGGTGATGTTTATGGCCTGACCGTCATTAAGTTGAAGGACGAATATTTCTTTGTTAATGTTAAAAATAATTTTTATTTATATTTCAACATTATTTGTTTTTCATGAACTCAGATTCTTTACAAGTAATTATTATGTATGCTAAATATTCATGTTAATCTAAATTCAAAAATAATATCCGTTTTTACGTAACAATTAGAGTTTGCGAGATAGTTTATAACTTTTTTAATTAAACATTTTTTATAATGAATTTTAGATATTTGTAATCATAAAACATCACAGATTAAAATTTTTTTGTTTTGAAAATTGAATTATTTAAATTGTAAACTTTTTAAGCCATAAAATTATAATCCCATACAACAATAGGCTTTCGGGTCTATTGTTAAAGCAGGGGTTGCAATATAAGTTTAAAATTTAACGGGAATTTCGTTGAAAATTTTGTTAACCTTTTTTTATTTTCACTTCTAAACTGTTAAAAATGGTTTGTTGACATAACCTACATTTGAAACTATTGTTAAAGGACTTTAAAAATGTCTACCGAAATATTTAGAAAAACGGACTGAAATTGTACTGGAGGCCAGTACAATTTCAGTACTTTTTCAGTCCATTCTTCCGACAGGGAGGACACTTAATTACTGCTGATATGCGTGGCAAACATCATAATAAACCGAAAAAGGTATCAGAAGATACTGAAAACACTGTTCGCGAGCATATTGGACTGTTCGAAAGAATAGAATCTCATTACTGCCGATCTAATTCAACACGAGAGTACTTGGATGAAAAATTAAATATTTCAAAAATGTATACGATGTATAAGGAATATATGGCTCAAAACAACAGACCGATTATTGCTTCGGAATATCGATATCGTCATATTTTTAATCACGAATTCAATTTATCATTTCATCGTCCCAAAAAAGATCAGTGTGATCAATGCGCCACAATTTTTTGACAATTGATCAAAATCAAATTAAAACATTTAAAGATGCTCAAGAATGAAGTTTTTTGTGAAACTTTAAATTTAATATTGATTGGTTAAGAATAAGAATATAAGAAATTCAAAAAAATGTTTTTTAATCAAGAAATTAATGTCTAAATAATCATAATTAATGTCTAAATAATCAAATAATAAACTTAATTTATAAAGTTAATATTTAAACATATAAATGAATTAAAATATAATCTCAAAAATGTTGTTTATTTAATTATATTTACTGACTTAATATACAATAAATATCTATTATGTACTAAATATTATTGTTATTAAATAACACATAATAAAATAAACGTTCAGTTCAAAATTCGATTGTAATAGGAATGGTATTTTTCAGGAATCAATTGCTTCTTCATGAGGTAAATCAAATCCTTTTTCTTCTCACTATCAAGAGCCAATTTTGTTGAATAACATTGCTCCAAAACTCTTTTTTCATTAATAGTAGCGACTTTCTCTGTTGCATGGTCTGAGTAATTGTACTTAAAAGCAATGTTTTTATTTGGGCATACTCTTATTTCACTAATTTGAGATATTTTAATTTTACTCCAAAACGTTTTGTCCGATAATTTTGAAAAGTCAAAAACATTTTCTCGAGAAATTTCATGTACTATGTATTTGGGCTCCGTAACTTTCGCATTTCTCATGATGTCGCACCATTCATTTTGAGTGTAAACGGTATGATTTGTTGATGCGTTTTCTATCATAGCGTGCATTGAATCGCCACTCGTTTGCGTATGACCTTTCACTAAGTACCTTTAGAAAATAATGTAATTAATTAAATACAAGTTATTAGATGAATTTCTTTTTCGATTAACTATCATTTCAGAGTATGAGTTTTAAAAATTAAAAAATACTGTGATTCAGTACCATATAAATAGTTTAATTAAAGATTTTGGCTAAAAATTTTTTAGAGATTAATAATTATTAACAAACAAATTACTTGTGAGTGATAGTCACCTTCAAATCAGAAGCTGCTTTTAAGTACATAGTATATAAAATTTGATTTCGATTTTGGCCTGTGCAATTATCACTAAAAAATCTAAATTCCTTTATGCCTGTTTCGCATTTAGCAATAATAAATTTAAATAAACAACTGCTAATTTCGTTAGCCCCTCTCTTTGCAATCGTCTCATTCCATACATTGCACTCGCCCTCTTTTGTAGCCAAGTTGAAAATGGTGAAGTTAAAAATCGAAAGTTTTCTTTTATAATACATTATTATGTTGTTTACCAAAAAAAAGTTAAATTTAAAAAAATGTATTATTTTTTCCAGATACATAGAATAAAGTTACTCTACCAAAAACCATACCTATTATTAAATAAATATTTACTGTATCTCATAGGTTTTATCTAAATCACTTTAATGCTATTTGACCCAATATTTGCAGTATTTAAAGCAAATACCATTTAACTTAATTTTTAAATTTCAACATTTTTTTGGTAGACAACATTTTGTATAAAATTGTGAAAAAGTAAGGAATTTAAATATGTTAATTTAAAAATTAAAAATGTTACTATTTAAAAATTTATATTTTTATTATTATAGAAAAGTCATTAACAGTTTTCCTTAATGAGGGTTTAAGGGTCCGAGTGACCCCCGCTGTGAAGGTTGCTCGGGACTCAATTCCAAGTAGCGCTCGCATCGGGAAGCGCTTGGTCCCTTTTTACTGCGAAGAGACAAAATAACTGCGAACAGACAAAATAAATGCGAACAGACAAAATATATATGTGACGCTCCACGAGAAAAGGGACCTTAGCTGCAAAAAAATTAATTTTGAGTTATTTATATCATTCCGTACTTTTTGAGTTGCTCTTTCATATACAAAAGGCAAAAATAATTTCTACTTACAGGTTTTTTTGTTATCAATGTTTAAAAATGAACCTTTTGAGTGTTTACACCCGGTTGTTTAGAAAATCAGCCCCTCTACTTTCTAACACAACTACACAGGTTATGTACGTACAACTCATGCGCTTCGTGTAACATGGATAACTATCAATGTGAAGTGAGTAGTAAGACTGACTTTCAATGAAACGTCTTGACCAATCAGAGTGGTTCCACTTTAAATGCCTCTCCTGCAAAATTCGTCTGTAAGTCATAAGGTCCCTTTTCTCGTGGAGCGTCACATATGTCGTAGGCAAATAGAAAAATCCGGCATTTAGCTTAATGCCTAGGCATTGGGCTAAATGCCGGCAAGTACATAAATGAATCGTGAAAAATGGTTATTTTTCTATTTACCTGAAATCAATTAGTCATTTAGCTTATTGACTAGGCGTTAAGGAAATTGCCTAAGTAGCACCCGGCAAATAGAAAAATGAGAATATATGTGCATGTGTCACTCAACAGAAATTTTAAAATTGACTTCACATTTTCCAATTGATTTTCACTCCACATACTTATTTCGATTACTACAACCTTTAATAACTTCCTTACATTTTTTTTCGAATATAACTCTATCAACACAGGCCATTTTGATAAAATACAACTGTTAGTTGACAAAATCGAAGAGAGACTAACTACGATTTCCAATATTATAATATTGGAAATCGTAGTTAGTCTCTCTTCGATTTTGTACAATATAAATACAATATAAATTACAATATAAATTTAATCATCAGTTTTCGAAAGTGTATATTTCAAATTTTCAATTAAAAACAAAAATACTGATTTACAAACAAGCACTCGAATCTATCCCACAATTAATATTGCATTATATTGGAAATCAAAACGTCTAAGTAATCTTATTTTGTGAATTATATTTTTCATTTTATTTCAATCATTTTACTAAATATTTTATTATTATTATTATTGATAATAAAATATTTGTGTTAATTAATTTTGACATATTTTTTTTAATATTTCTGTTGAGTGACACATGCACATATTCTCATTTTTCTATTTGCCGGGTGCTACTTAGGCAATTTCCTTAACGCCTAGTCAATAAGCTAAATGACTGATTTCAGGCAAATAGAAAAATAACCATTTTTCACGATTCATTTATGTACTTGCCGGCATTTAGCCCAATGCCTAGGCATTAAGCTAAATGCCGGATTCTTCTATTTGCCTACGACATATATATGCGAACGGAATACGGACTTTAATATTGTTAATTATTATTATTTAATTAAAAAAATATATTTAAAAAAAAATTTCTCTTGGTTGCCAATATTGGACCAATGTTAACAACCGATGCTTGGCGAACCTGTTACATCCCAAGCATCAGCCCATATTGGTTCAATATTGGGAGTCAATCGGCGCCCAGCACGGCAACCAATATTGGACCGATTATAGTCTATTGGCAATTTCTCACTGGGAAACAGCATTGTATACCTATATATTATATAAATTGATTAAGTTACAATAGTTAATCACTATTTTAATAATATTTATCAAGTCTAGGTCCAAATCTTGATGTCTTGAAGAATTACGATCATCCAGGCTCCACTCTTCAGTGTTTTACCTCGAAGGAACAGGAATCTTTAATTGGAAGCCACGATGCTACTACTGATGTGACGAGTACTAAACTAATTATTTCAAAAATGAAGAAATTAAAGAGATTGCACGAGGAGAATATTGATGAACGACATAAAAAAAATAAAAAAATTTGAAAGAATTGGAACTGTAATGAGAGCCAGAAAAATATGTCTCGGATCCATCGTTAAATCTAATGAAATAAAAGACAGAATTTTGGAAGACGCAAATAACAATTTCTAGAATGAGGTATGAAGCCTGTTTAATCGCTATATTTGGTCTGTACCACCCAACAAATAAATATTTGTTGCCAAAATGGTGTAAGGAGGCCCTAAATTACTATAAAATACTAAAGGTACAGTCCCATGGTAGCGTGAAAACGGGAAACGGAAAAACGTAAAAATGAAAGTTACTAGAATTTAGTATTTTTTGCCTTATGTAGTTCTCCCGTCTACATCTTATATTGTCATAGTTAAATGTCTACCCGGATCCCGCCTATAAATAGTTGGAGGTGCTTTTTGTTTAATAAACAATAATTATAAAAATTAAAATAAAATGGACGAATTTAAAGAAAGTAGTCTACTGGTAAGTAAATAAGAAATTAACTAAAATATCTGTTGCATAAAATATTATACATAAAATGGAAATGTTTTGAAAGTTTAAGGTTATGTTTTACAAAAAGAATAATTTTATTTTAACGTTCATTTATAATTTATATTTAAAAAAATTTGTTTAAATATGAAATAGATATATTATAAAATTTTAAAAATATTTTTAATACTATTTTTGTTGTTGTTTTGGTTAAGTCAAATTTCTAAAAGGCGCGTGTTTTATATTGTTGGCAATTTTCTATTCTTATTAAACATAAATTAATTGACTTGAATAAAAATTTCTTATATATTGTTTTATTTTATTTAATTTATTTTGAACAGCAAATGAAATGTTGGAATTGCGGATGTGAGATACCTCCAGTAATATTAAATTCCATCAATTTTCAACATACCTGCTTTTTTGACCACGATAAAAATGTGCATTCTATTTTGTTAAGGGGGGAACCTCCTTTAGACGATCGAAAAATGCATCATTTTTGGGATCTTTTTTCTCGGGTAAAATAACTCCAAACGTTTTGCAATTTATATGGTACTTTAATACATGTTTTGAGAGTCTATAAAAATGTTTGGAGAAAAAACAAAACATTTTTAGTATGGAAATATACACAGCGTCCATGGCACTACATTTCATCTGTGAACATTCTAGCGCTCTGAATTTTTTTCTAAAACAAAGAAACCAACTTTTTTTTAAACTTTAGGATAATACCTTCTATATGACATTTCGATTTTTTTAAAAAAATTTCGAGAATTGATTTTTTTACCCACTTTTAAGTTAAAAGTGACTTTTCGTGCATAAAAATTGATTTTAACATTCCAAAAAAATATTTAAAAAAACTTTTTTCAAGAAACACTAAATGTCATATTGAAGATTATTTAATTATCTTTAAAATGATATATCATAAAGCCCGATTGGTTCAAAAGGGCGTTCTCAATCGTGTTCACAAAATTAAAAAATGGTGTTTCGAGAAAAATGCGTTTGAAGTTTTTTTTAAATAAAGTGACTCGAATGTCAAACAAATGAAAGAAGGGTTGTCACATAGAAATTACAAATTATACTGACAGTGGTACTCTGAATGAAAGAATAAGGCAGATTGAATGCTAAAACAAAAAATTCTGGACTCTGGTAAACATTTCACCAGACGACGCATGAAAAAAAAATAATTAAAAATTTTGTAACTTCTTCAATAATACAGAAATCGTCTAAAAATTTGATGGGTATATTCTTGAATAGTTGTAGAATCAATTAAAATTATTTCCAGAAAGTCGATTTTTTTGACGCAATAAAGGAGGTTCCCCCCTTAAGCAATGACGGAATTGTTTAAATGAGTGAGTATAGATATTTTTAAAAATATATATTAGTCAAGTAAATTGTATAAATTTTTTTTTATTTAACTATTGAACAATAATAAACTTTTTTGTATGTAGATATGTTGACAAAGAAGGAGCAAAAATTCAACAAAGAAGTAAACTTTCTAAATAAAATGAAACAATTTCCAGCCCTTTTCGACTCAAAGGAGAGATTAAAATATCCTGTTTCTAAAGGAACGGAAATGTGGGTTTCTTTCGCCAATTTATTCGAAGGTATATTTCAATTAATTTAATATAACTTTCATATTCATTAAATTACATTATTTTAAATTTTTATTTACCAATTGTAGATGAATGAAATTCAATTATTTCCTAAAACAAATATGTAAACTACATTAATACATAAGAAGATACACTAAACATTCACTCTGTTAACTTTTTTAGAGCATAATGCAGAATCGGCTAAAAAGGAGTGGAGAAACATTCGAGACCAATACCACAAATTTCAAGATCCAAGAGCATTTCGCCATTTTGAAGCAATGCAATATTTCGATAACTATTCATCGTAAGTATAATCACATAAAATTTTCTAATCAAAATTGTTCACATGTATTACTTTTTACGTAAATTTCTTTTTACTTATTGACAAATTTTAATTTTCAGATTAAACAATGAACCTATTCAAGAGAGAGAGGAGAACGGCAATGACTTTCATTGCGACCAAAATTTGGAAACCCTCGACAATTTTAATGACAATGGTTTACAAAACGATGAGTAAGTAATATACTTATTCTACAATTACATATATAATGTTTATATAATATACATTTTTCTTACAGAAATTATTTATTATTTACAGATCTAATATTGGCGATGAAACGGTCAATCATCAAGCACCACAAAAGCGAGGAGCCAAAAGGAAATTAAATAAAGGTACATCTGGAAATTCAAAAATTTCGAAATGTGGTTATTGTGGCGAAATTTTTTAAAATTTCGAAGCCATTTTGCAACACGAACACTACAAGGATATGGAAGAAGGAAAACAGTCTCTTCATGTAGACATGCATGAAAAAATGAAAGACGCAAAGAAGTAAAAAGTCAACGACGCGCTGATCGAAATTTTTCTGCAATTCTAAGCGAAAGTGGCGAAACACAGATTCCATACAAGCCACGTATAAATCACAAGGAAGCAAGACTTCAACGGAGGGCGAAAGATAACACACATAGAGATAAAATTTTTATTAAAAAAAGCCAAGAAAGAGGAAACAAAATCAGAAAAAAGGGGAAAAAAGACAATTAAAGAAGCGACACTATTCAAGGGACAAAAAAATAATGGATTTAAAAGGTTCGGAAGAAATTTTAAAAAATTGCTCAAATCCAATAAATGCGATCTCGACGGTTTCGATTACTTCTTGAGGCCAGAAGGAAATCTAGATTTTAGTAAATTGACTAATGAAGACTCCTGGTTCAAATTTATTCCATTCATGATTCGTATACAGGAGTATTTTAACACCAATGGCATTCGGAATTTTTTATTAATTCCACAAGAAAAAAGAAAGATATATAAAAAAAGAAGACGTTCAGAAATCCACCAGAAGGAAAAAAGGGAAAGAGAGGAGTTTAAAGAAAAAGATAAGGACATGAAATGAAAGTCAATTTTCGATTTCGGAAAACTCGAAAGAAAAAATATGGAATGAAAATTTGCGGATTGCATAACTACGAACGGCGTAGACGCAAGTGTGATCTACAACGTTCCACATGAAGAATTGACTACTAATAATAAAGAAGAAAATCCTATACAATATCGAAATTAATGCAGATTCGATCCTGGTCGAAAAGCATCGTTTGCGGGAGTTCGACGAATAGGATCACCTCACCCGTCGACGTGTAAGAAGAACAAGGACAGACCCATTTATGTCAGAAGCAATAGCTTACGCTGGCAAATGGGTCAATATAGACGAAGGGAGGAAAAAAAGGAAAGGGATAGATTTTCAAAAATATTTCCAAAATTATGTAGCGGAAAATCCGCACATGGAAAATTTTTGCAAATCTAATCCCAAAAATTTAGAAAACATTATAACTTTTTCATTAGATGTGTTTAAAACCTTTTAGAGTCATCACGAAAAAAAGTCTGTAATAAGACAAAAAATGTGTCATGTGTACATGTGTCACCAGCAAGAGTGACAAAATAATCAACTATTTTATTGGCGACACAAAAAAATACCCATGTTTCATATCATTTGGCGATGCCAAAATTAATAATACTACGAAAGGGTATGTGGCTACCCCTATTACCAAAATAAAACAAGGTTTTAAAGATCGGGCAAAACAACTAGGAAGAGAACACTTCAAAATTGTCAGCGTTAACGAATTTAACACAATTGCTAGTTGCAGTAATTGTTTAAAAATGATTATAAAGTCCAAAAGTCCACATACATAGATATGTATTCTGCAAAGAATGTAATATAACCTGGGAAAGAGACATTAACGCGGGCAGAAACATATTAAACGTGGGCTTAATTGACGAAGCAATTGTTCCTCGTACTCCACCATTCGAAAACAGTAATTTGCGCTTTCGAAAATAATTGCATTATCGTCGGATATGAAAAAATTTCTAATTTTACGTTTTGTTTTCCCTTTTTCGTGATATTATTTAAACATGTCGCCTTTATAAATATTCCGTACGCTTTGATTCGTTTATTCGCTCGCTTTAAGGACGTTCGTATCTGTTTACTTTTTCGATTTAAAGTTTGATATCTACTGGTGATTATAACTCAACGCTATGTGAGAAGGAATTTTTTATTTAGATGAAAAACTAAATTTATTAATACTTAGTTAAAAACGTACTTGCGAGGAAAATGGAGTACGAATTACATCAGGGAATAGTAGGTCTAGAATTTTAAAAATGGTCTGAGAAAGAAGTAGAAATACCTGAATAAAACTTTTTAAAGAAACCTTAATTTGCAGAAAAAGTTGAGAGTAATGAATTGGAATTGTTCTGCCTTGAATCCACAACTTGTCTACAGTAATGCTTCCTGAACGTTTCAGCACATTTTCAATTGCCTCTATCTAGAATTTCCTGAACTGGAACGTTGTCTATCTAATCTTTGGAGGCAACGGCTGAACGAATGCTGCCGGGAGTTGCCTGAAGACCAGTTTCTTTTAACACGGTTCTAATCCAGCCGGCTATGATTGTGCGACTAGCAGCTTTGGCAGGACCAGTCACTCTTATAAACAGATCATCTAATTTTTTCTGTGTTCTTCTTTTTTCAGATTCTTTAAGTAAGAGTCTAATCCAGGTAACAGAACATAACCTGGCGTTCTTGTGTCTTGACAATTTCCATCCAGACTGTCTAAAATTTGCTTGATCTGTCTTCGAGCCAAATGTAGGCCATAAGATAATTTCGTCTCCTGAGTTAGTTAGGAATTCTTTAAAGTCTTGAGGAGAGTGAGTTCATGAATACGACGCCCTGAAGCAAGTAATAGCAAGGCTGCTGTTCTTCGAGATACGTCGAAGAATGATAGGTTTGCTGATGGTTTGGATAACCAGTCAAGAAATATTTGTGTGTCCCAAATAACTGGTCTCGATTCTGTTGGTTTTGCTATCAAAATTGCTATGAGTACTTGACGGAGTAAGAAATCTGAGGATATGTTAGTCGAAGACATACCAGCGCAAAATGTTAAAACGGCTGATTTGTATAGAAGAATAGTATTGTAAGCATAACCCTCAGAAATAAACATGTTAGCTAAAAAATGTGCTAGATCCTGGCTACGAGGTGATTCTGGATTAATTCCGTTTTGATCACACTATGTCATCCAACGTGGGATAGGAGCTTTGTAAGTGGATAAGGTAGATGAACGCCAACTCTTCTTAATCAAATCTTTTTCTTCAGAAGACCAGTTTTGCATTAATTTCCCTCACACCCAATTTTCCACACTTGCAGAGTAAGTCGTTCTATTTCTGGAGGGAGATTCATTGTCGTTAGGTCTAATAATACCTGGTTCACGTTCTGAATTGTTTGAGGAAGTTCCTTGCTTCTCTGGGTTAAGTCGGACATCCAGAACGTCTGGTCCCATTTTGGAGCTACTAAGAGGTATTCGCCTCTGCACTTGTTCAGATGATTGAGAACTCGGGGTATCAGGCTGGGGGGAGGAAACACATAACCCAGTTTGAAATTCCATGGTCGGCTGAAGGCATCGATGAATTCTGCTCGACGATCCTTGCAATCCCTGGACACATATCTCTTGACTATTGCAGATTTTGCTGATGCAAATAGGTCTATCTCTGGTATTCCCCATTGATTGAAGATCTTCTTGGTTGCTTGAGAAAGCAAGTGCCATTCTGGGGGATCTTTTTTTTCTGGACAGACGATCCACAATTCCGTTGTACCTGCCTGGTATGTAAGCTGAAGATAAGGTTATCTTCAGTCTGTCCGTTAGTTGAAGCATCTTGAAGGTTAGATCGAGGAAATCCAAGGATCTTGTTCCTCCTTCCTTCTGAATATATGCAACTAGAATGCGATTGTCCGTTTGTAATAGGATGTGGGCGTTCTTAAGAAAGTTGGCTTGATGTTTTATTGCTGCGTAGACAGCGTACATTTCCTTCTTGTTGGAGTGCCAGTTCTTCTGATCGTGGGTCCAATTTTCTGAGATGAGAAAATTGTCCAGGTGGGCTCCCCAACCTGAATCTGATGCATCGGTCGTTAGAAAGTGTGTTACTCTCTTCCTGTGAAGAGGAGTAGTCTAAGTTGCTGCTGCATGCCACCAATCCAACTCCTGGATGCTTGTCCGAGGAATTAATCGTTTTTCTCTGAGTCTCTTTTGTTTGAAGGTTGTTGAAAATCTCTGGAGAAATCGGCAATGAAGACGTCCTCTGTGGACTACAAAGTTTGCGAAACTCAGGTGCCCTAGGAAACACTGAACCTCCTTCAGTGTGCAAAATTTTTTGGTTCTCAATTTGCTTACCAATAGTGCTATTTTCTGGATTTTTTTCTCAAGTAATTTTATTTGATCTTTTCGGGTATTCCAGACAATCCCTAGAAATTTCAATTCTTGGCAAGGAGTCAAGATACATTTTTCTTTGTTGATTGTCCAACCCAGATATGATAGAAGGCCTATTGCTTCCTGTCCCTGATGAAAAAATTTCGCGCGATCCTGACAAGCGATGAGAAAATCGTCCAGATAAACTACTATTCTCATTACCTTTGAACGAAGAATCTCGGCAATCCAGTTCGTCACCTTTGTGAAGACTTGTGGAGCAGATGAGAAGCCGAAGGGCAAGCACGTCATCTGTAGCAGCTCCCTGTCGTAAATGAGACGGAGACATCTGTGCGATTCTGCAATCGGTACGTGACAGTAGGCTAGTGTGATGTCGATACGGATCAACCAGTCCCCTGTCTGTAAGAAATCTCGAATCTTGAAATGAGAAATTAGTTGGAATTTTCTTATCGATACGTTCCTGTTGAGATTCCTTAAATCGAAAATCGGTCTGACTCCTCCACTGCTCTTGTTTATTAGAAACATCTTTGAAATGAAGCTTGGATTTTTGTGTTGCGAAGGTGGATAATCTCCAATTGTTTATCAAACGAACATTTGAGTTCAAAGGAATTCGAGAGCCAGAAATTACTTTTATAATCGTCTGAGGAGCTCCCAGTTTCTGCCAACTTTCCTTGAACGCAGCTAACTGACCTCCTGAAAATTTCTGAGGAACTTGATAGTCATTTATCTCCTTTCTTACGAAAAGAATCATCGTGGGATTTACCTTTAGACTCCTTGATAGTATTATTTTTAAATCTGAAATTATTTCTACGTTGTTGGTAGTGTTCCTTGGAAGCTTGAAAGGATCTTCCAATTGACGGGTATCGAGCAGATGTTCTAGGGCGATTCAACATCTTTTCTTGAGTTGGTCTTTTGTGTTAAGCCAAGATTGTAAACCACCAAGAGATTGAATCAAAGGGTTTAATTTTTCCTTACTAAAAAGATATTCAGAACTAGGAGGAACTTTACTTAGAGTTGATTGCACGTTCTTGTTTGGAAGTTTCAAGAGTAAACTCTCCCTTCTCCTCTCTAAACATTCAGCTCTCTTGACACAAATTACTTGAACAATCAAAACGCTGAAGTTTAATTTAATGTCTCTAAGCGATCGGTTTTTTCTAGGAGTAATCTCTTCTTTTCATCGACATCGGTCTTGAGTTCACCAAAATTTAAAACCCTGGAATTGCTTGGAGGGAGCGAAAGAAAATCCATGGAAGAAAAAGCTGGTTTTTCTGTTGCGAGATTAGAGTTGATTGAAGAAGGAAGATTCTGAGGGGAAGAATTTTGGGGAAATAGTCTTGTCAAAAGTTGGATCTGGTTCTGCATATTATTAATGCAATCATCATAATGATTTGATCGAAATTTTTTAGAATTGGGAGGAAGAAGTTCGTTATCTTCACTATCACTATAATCACAAATTTTGTCATGTCCTCCATCAGGTGAAAAAGAATCAGATCTCTTCTCGTCGTCTGAAGAATCGTGTGTTTATGAACGGTTAGACATTTTCTTTCCTTTTTTTTAATATCACTTATTAGTTGTTACACATTGAACACATTTAATAAGAAAAAATATTATAGAATTTTTTGAAATTCAGAAAAAATATTTTGATCGTAAAATATTTCATGTCAATTTGGCGAGAAAACTCAACTCTATGAACAAAGTTGTTTATAGCAACTAGACTTCTGGTGTTTAAAACAAAGAAATATAGACTTCAAAGAGAAAAAAGAATAAAGAGCAAGAATTGCTCATTTGAAGGCGAGAACGAATAGCTTATCTCTCATTAGGGATGCCGTGTATTGGCCGGAAGCATATAATTTTGGGTATTATTATATTACAATTATACAATTTTTATTTGCAGAATTTGAAAAAGGATATGTAATAGAGACTATTTTTTTATACTGTTAAAATTTGATCAAAAAAATGAGTTAGATCCATTATCAATATCAATCCGTCAATTTGCGTTCGGCTTCATTTTATTCCACTGGTTTTCCAATAGGTAGACATTTTATCAACGGGGAGTCGAAATATATATTAAAAAATTTAACTAATTTCAGAAGAGGTTCAGAAGAGATTTGAATAATTTTATTCAAGATCATAAATATTATTATCAACATTAATTTCAGAAGAATTTGAATTATCAAGAATTTTCAAAAATCTACGTTCTTTAAGATTATAATTAAATTCATTGAAAATTGAAATTTTCTAAAATTTCAAACTAAATCCTTTTAAAATTCATCTATTTATGATAAAATTGTAAACTCAACTCTTTTAAAATTGAATTAATTTTTAAATATTTAAGTAAAATTAGATTTCAAGAATAAACACAATAACTTTAGAAAACAACAATTTTGCAGAATTTCGATCAAAATTCCCTGACTTTTCCAGGTTTTATAAAATTCTCTGATATTTCCATGTTTTACAGGTTGCGTGTAAACCCTGTAAAGAATAGATTTTTTTGCGTTTTACACCTTAAATATCTCGATTTCAGCATTTTCAGGGAATAAATTTGTTATTTAATCCTTTGATTCTGATAAACCAATTTCTTAATAATTTTCCCAACTTAATAATAAATAGTATTACCAAGTTTATAGAAATATGATTTGACAGAAAGGAATTTCTTTCGTAACAATAGAACTGTTTTGTTGTCCTAGTACCTAATTTGACCCGATTCTGTGAGATTTTCCCAAATACTATACAACTTATTGTTACAGTATAAAATTTTATTAACTTACTATATATATTTTCTGAATATTATGAACCGACGAATCGCAGAAGGGCATATGTCAATGTAATTCAAAAGGGCCTATATATGTCCTTCCACGATCTAGCGGTTCATTCATAAAATTAGCTGAGATAATTATAGAAACACTTACAATTATTGAAATTTATTATTTAAAAAAATTCTTCATCTATGATCATTTTCGCCTCCTTCTACATTCATTGGGATTTCTTTTCATCCAATGCTTGAATTCACCCCTTCCGCTCCGAATTCCCAACATCGCAGATTTTGAATTAACATCGCGTGTTACAAATGGCGAATATCCCGCGATATAATCGTCCTTTAAGGGATCATTTTTCATTCGTGCCAATCTCGATGGTCGTTGATCTGGTAAAGGTTGATCCTCACATAAAATCGGATTATTCGCGTGTTTTCCACCATGAGGTGTTGGCAATGAAAACTGAGAAACAAAAAATCAAATTGAGAGAATGAAAATTTCAAATTACTTAAATGATCGGAGAAAAATAATTACAACTGTTTGAAAGAAAGAAAATATACACGCATACCTTTTTCCCTTTTGATGAAAGAGGCCTTCGAAAATTAATGTGCATATGTTGTTTTCCATTTTCGTCGATGGAAATCGAAACTTTCTTCAGCGTCTTATTACCACAATGGGGACAAAAGACTTTTGTCATTATTCCCGTTGTTCGGAAACACGCATAACATCTGAGTATAAAAGTTCGCATCTGTTTTATCACTTTTCCGTCGAGAGAGGCAATATTTAGTCCAATTTGCATCAAGACATTTTGCATCGCAAAGTCCATAGTGAGACACGCTACGACTGCCGGTTTTTCATCAATTACATCTGATTCCATTTGCTTTTTTATGACTCCGATATTTCCTAAAATAATTGTTTCTAATAGTTAATAAAATTAAATGAGACGCGCTTCAAAGAAAGGCTAAAGAAACTAAAAATGAAGTTTAAGTCCACAACGTTGATCAACGAAAAATATTTATTTAATACATTCAAATATTATTTATAATTTAATATTTAATTGTAAAACAATTATCATCAAAACAAACACCAATTTTTTTTCTAAATATTTTTGTGGCAATATTGCTACGTTATTTATAATTAATTTACTTAATGAACAATTTTTTTTCGTTGATCAACGTTGTGAACTTCAACTTAGTAACTAAAAATCATCAACAGACTTCGCACTCGATAATTAATTTAAAAAAAGTAGCAAAAAGTAACATTCAAACTAAAAAAAAAGTAGTAAAAAGTAGCTTTCGAAAAATTAAACTTGACGACCAAAAAAACTCGTTTAAGAAATTTCACAAAACTGACAAAAATTCCATTCTACATTTTATTTTCCTCACTTTTTCCTAATTTTCATCAAAAATATTTACTTCTTTCTTATCCTGTTAATAAATTGAATTCCTGCAACGAATTTTATTATTCATGAAAGGATTTAAATAATTATAAAAATAATTTAATTCTTGCGAAGAATTTTATCAAAATTTTTAAATAATTGATTTCTTTCGACTAATTTTGTGCAAATTCTAATTTAAATAGTTGAACTTCTGAGAAATTCTTAATATTCATGAAAAGAATAGAATTCTTACCAAGTTTTTACAAAATTTTTTTTAAATAATTGAATTCTGTTTGGAAAACTTATAAAAATAGTAGGATATATTGAAAATCATTTAATTGTGAAAAGTTTTTAAAAATAATTAAATTTTACAAAGAATTCAATTTAAATTTTTGTTAATAATTGAATGTCTGTGTGGTATTTTATTAAATTTTTTTAAAAACAATTGAATTCCTAAAAAACATTTTATTATATTTATGAAAATAATTGAATTTCCAAGAAAAAATTTATTACTTTTAAAAAGTAGGTACTTGAATTCTTGTGATGAATATTGTTAGTTATAAAAATAATAGAATTTTGAAAAGAATTTTATTAAAACGCCTCAAAATAATTGAATTTTCGAGAATAATTTTGTTATATTTATCAACATAATTTAATTCTTTCAAAGAATTATTTATGTAAATAATTGAATTCTTGGGAAGAATTGTACAAAAAACTAAAAGAATAATTGAATTACCTATTTCAAAAAAATTTAATTAAAATTGTATTTAAAATAATTGATTTCTTTCGAACAATTTTCTTAAAATATTTGAAAATAATTGAATTCCTGTGAAAAATTATTTTAATATTTTTGTAAATAATTAATTTCTTCCAAAGAATTTTAAAAAAACATATTTTTAAATAATTGATTTTTTAGAGGAATTGAAATTAAATTTTTAAGAATAATTACATTTTTTTATTAATTGAGCGGATGGGAAGAAGAACTCGCCGAGCGCGAGACCGTAAGGGATAATATTAGTCAGGTAGCAGTGAGCGCCTGTGGGCCACACTGCTACCTGACTGGAACTATCCTTTACGGTCTCGCGCTTGGCGAGTTCTTCTTCCCATCCGCTCAATTCCTGTAAAATTGTATTAAAAATAATTGAAATTCTGCGATGAATTATATTATTTATGAAGATAATTGTATAGTTGCAAAGAATTTTATTAAAATTTTCAAAATAATTGAATTCCCGAGAAGAATTTTATTTTACATTGTAATAAATATTGTGGAAAATTTATTAATAATTAATTGAATTCTTGTGGAAAACTTTATTTGTGAAAATAATTTAATTTTATCAAAAATTTTTTTAAAAAATTGAATTTTCATGAAAAATGTTATTATTAGTGAAAGTAATTGAATTATAGTGAAGAATTGAATAAAAGTTTTGTTAAATAATTGATTTTTTCAAAAAATTTTAAAAATTACTATTCTAAATTAATTGATGTCTGTGAAAATTTTATTATTAATGGAAATAATTAAATTTTGAATGAATTTTATCAATTTTTTTTTTAAATAATTGAATTCTTTTGCAAAATTTTATGAAAATACTATTTATTGAAAATAATTCAATTTCGAATATTTTGGAAATTAATTGAATCATTTTAAAGAATTTGATTAAAATTTTTAAAAATAATTTTTTGATTTCTAGTATTAGTGAATTTAAAGTAGAAATTCTAAAAAACAGAAATAGTAGGTTTTAGTGGCTGAAATCTAAAAAAAAGTATCCAAATAGTAACAAATCGTAAAAAAGTAGTAAATAGTAGGCTTTAGTAGATGAGTGCGAAGCCTACATTAATAAGGGAAACTTACCGGGAGTTATCCATCCGTCATCATCATCATCATCATCCTCATCACTGTCCTCTTCCTCGGCATCATTTCCAGAATCACTGCACAAACTGCCGTCATTACAATTTTTAACAGGACGAAGAATATCATTCAAGTCGTAATTATTATCAACCATTAAGTCCGTTTCCTTGCAGTCCAACTTTCCAAATTTATCTACCAAATCAATTGGAACTTCAATATCGGACGTTGCCGTATCGTAATTTGATTCTGATGAACTATCGGTACATTTATCAGATGAATTCTTCACATCTTTTGAATTTGTATCTTCAATATCCTCCTTTTCCAATTTTCCAGTCTCCTTTAGTTTTTGAAATAATCTCTCCACTTTTTCCGCTTTGGTGTCAACCCTTTCTTCTTCTTCTTCATCTTCCTCCTTGAATATAAATTAGTTTTTAAATAGTACACTTGAATTATTATTACACAAATACAGGCCTCGAATCGACTTTAAGACGTAAAAGAAGTCATTTCAGTCGATTAAAAATACAAAAAATGTCGAAAAAATCGTTTATTTAATTCAGTGTTATCACAAAAATTTTATTTTGTGTTTTTCTGACCTTTCACTGATTTTTAAATTCAATTATTCAAAACTTAAATAATTTTGTTGAATAAATATTTAAATATTTCGTATTTGTTTTTCCAAGGGAAATAAAATCATAAAGATTTCAATTTAAAAGCTTCTGAAATTTACAATTTCTAAAAATTACAATTATAATTCTTCAAAAATTTAATTATTTTCTACAATTTTTAACTAAATTTCATCTCTAAATCAATCATTAAATTTAATAATTTTCCGAAAGTTCTTCGAGAATTTAATTACATAAATACAAAAATTCTATTTTTTATAATAACACAGTACAACATTTTTGAGGTCATCGAATGTGCACTAAGTTTTGACTTCAGTTTCTGAAAGTACTTATCAAAACTAGCAACAACCTATTTCAGTTTTGCTAGATTAGCTCGGATTTGAATTTTATCGACATTTGAATTTTTTTTGAATTTTCACATTTTTCAGTTTTCTGCGATACGGGCGATTGGGAACACTGGCTATTAAAAGTTTATTAAAAAAAATTCGCAATGGTCACAATTTGAAAAGCAATAATCCCTCTTTAATTACAGAGAAAGAAAAAAAATTTGGTCGAAAATTGTTCCAGTTACGAATTTTTTTTTGGCTTTTTTACATTTTTTGGTTTTATGAAAAGGGCGGGTGAGAAAGCTGGCTATTAAAAGATTATTAAAAAAAATTTCGCAGTGGTCACCATTTGAAGAGCAATAATTCCTCTTTAATTTCTGACATTAAAAAAAAATTTGGTCGAAAATTATTTGAGTTATCAATTTTTTTTTGTAATTTTTCAAATTTTTCGGTTTTTCTAATACGAGAGGGTGGGAACGCTATCTATTAAAAGTTTATTACACAAAATTCCCAATTGTCATAATTTGAAAAGCAATAATCGCTCTTTAAATTCTGATAAAAAAAAAAAATTTGGTCGAAAATTATTTGAGTTATCAATTTTTTTTTGTAATTTTTCAAATTTTTCGGTTTTTCTAATACGAGAGGGTGGGAACGCTATCTATTAAAAGTTTATTACACAAAATTCCCAATTGTCATAATTTGAAAAGCAATAATCGCTCTTTAAATTCTGATAAAAAAAAAAATTTGGTCAAAAATTGTTCGAGTTATGAATTTTCTTTTGACTTTTTCACATTTTTCGGTTTTTTGATAAAGCGGGTGGAAACACTGGCTATTAGAAGTTTATAAAAAAAATTCGCAATGGTCACCATTTGAAGAGCAGTAATTCCAACCTAATTTCTGACATTGAAAAAAAAATTTGGTCGAAAATTGTTCGAGTTATGAATTTTTTTCGTACTTTTGCAAGTTTTTTTTGTTTTTGATCCGGGCGGGTGAGAACGCTGGTTATTAAATTTTTCTTTTTTAAAAACGCAATTGTCACATTTTGGAGAGCAATACTTCCTCTTTAATTTCTGACAAAGAAAACAAAATTTGGTCAAAAATTGTTCCACTTATTAATTTTTTTTTGACTTTTTCACATTTTTCAATTTTTTGATCAGGCGGGTGGGAACGCAGGCTATTAAAAATTTATAAAAAAATTTCGAATGATCACAATTTAAAGAGCATTAATCCGTCTTTAATTTCTGCCCAAGAAAAAAAATTTGGTCAAAAATTGTTCAAGTTATTAATTTTTTTTACTTTTTTTTAATTTTCGGTTTTCTGATAACGGAAGTGGGAATACTGAATATTAAAAATTTATAAAAAGAATTCGTAATGGGCACAATTTAAAGAGCAATAATCCCTATTTAATTTCTGCCCAAGATAAAAAATTTGATTCGAAATATTTGGTTTCGAAAAAATTAAAAAAAATCAAAACCCTCGGTTGCACAGGACCGCGGGTATACAAATGTACAGAAATAAATATAAATAACACGAATAATTTTCTACCAATTTTTTTTCTTTTATCAGAAATTAAAGAAGGATTATTGCATTTTAAAATTTGACTGTTGTGAATTTTTTTAATTCATTTTTAATAGCCAGCGTTCCCACCAGCCCGTATCAAAAAACGAAAAATGTGAAAAAGTAAAAAAAAACATAATTAGAACAATTTTTGACCAAAATTTTTTTCTTTGACAGAAATTAAAGAAGAATTATTGCTCTGCAAAATGTGACCATTGCGTTTTTAAAAAAGAAAAATTTAATAACCAGCGTTCTCACCCGCCCAGATCAAAAACAAAAAAAATTTGAAAAAGTACGAAAAAAATTCATAACTCGAACAATTTTTGACCAAATTTTTTTTTCAATGACAGAAACTAGGGAGGAATTACTGCTCTTCAAATGTCGATAAAATTTAAATCCGAGCTAATCTAGCAAAACTGAAATAGGTTTTTGCTAGTTTCGATAAGTACTTTCAGAAACTGAAGTCAAAACTTAGTGCACATTTTATGTGTTGCACTGTGTAATTGTAACTGTAACTGTAAAAGTTTCAAAAAATTATAATAAAGAAATTCTTAAAATAACTTTAATTTTAAAATTAAATTTAATTAAAAACATTTTTAAAAAATTTTTTAAAGATAATTGTTTTTCTTCAATTATAGACAATTCAAAAACCAAACAATTGAAATTTAGAGCTGTACAAAAGAACCGAACCGAGTTTTGTTCAGTTTTAGGGCGCCGAAATGTCGAATGTCGAATATTCGACATCCGAACTGGGCTAGTTTGAATGTCGAATATTCAACATTCGAACTGGGCGACTGAAATGTCGAATTTTAGAATTCGACATTTTAGCGTACTAAAACCGAACACAACTCGGTTCGGTTCGAATTTCGTAGTAACTCGAATGTCGAATTTTCGACATTCGAACTAGGCGAAAAAATTCGAACAGTTCGGTTCGAATAATTATTTTGCACAGCTCTATTGAAGTTGGATAAAATAATTTTTAAAATAATTGAATTTTTGAAGAATTTTAATTATAAATATGAACATGATTTTTTTTCCAAAATTTTAATAAGTCTAAAAAAGTAAATTTTTTAAATTTTAATTTACTTTTTGTTCGAAAATAATTGAATCTTAAAAAATTATGATAAAACATTTCTAAGAATTAGTTTTTTAAAAATATTCTAATGGAAATTTTGGAAAATAATAATTGAATTTATGTTATTATTTAAGTTGACTTATTTAAGTTTCGTATAATTTAAAAACAAACTAATTCATTTTTTGAAGAATTTTAATTAAAAAAAAATTCATTAAAAAATTAAAATGAAAAAATTGTAAATTGTAAGAATTACTTTTTTCAAAACTATTTTGATAGAATTTTTATATGCTAATTTTCATTAATTTTTATTTTTAAATTTGCACTTGAAGATTTTTCATATTAAATTTTTTGAAAATTCAATTATTTTCAAAATTTGCAATTAAAATTCTTCAAAAGTTGATTTTCAAAAATTTTATTAAAATACTTGAAAAAAATCAATTATTTTCAATTAAGTTTTATAAAAATTACAATTATTAAAAAAAAATTTAATTGTAGGTATATTTCGAAAATCTATTTAGAAAAATTATTCAAAAATAATTTTTGAAAGATTTGTCAAGAGCCATCAAGTAAAAATTTTAATTTTCTGGGAATGGCTTTAAACTTTGGTAAATTGTTGTTCTGTATAAAAGTAATAAAATCCTAAAATATTAACTTTTATAAAAATTAATTGTGCAAATTATCCGTCGATTATTGTCCGGTACACACCATTAGAATTCGACTGTCGATAAACCGGTTGTACTCGGAGAGGTTTTCTACAGTTTCCCTCTCCACTGGCGAGAAAACCCATTAGACGGGTGGTCCAGGCAAATGCGAGTACTCCTAATTTTCAAGTCGCTCTGTAGGCGCAAAAATTTAGTATTAAGAAATGTTTGTAAGGAATGTTCTACGGTTGTAAAAACACTTGTATAGCCAAGATTGTAGGCTTAAGACGGGTGTATACACAAATAAATAAAAAAAAATAAAAAATTTTGCAAATTATAGGGATTGCAGTCATGCCTTTTTTCAGAGAAACTGTTAATTGGGACCATTCAAGTATTACGTAAGCATTTAAGGGGGAGGGGGGGGGGTCTAGCTGTTGCTAGAAAAAATTAGAAAAAATGGCTAGAAAAAAAAAAAAAAAAAAAAAAAAATGGCTAGAAAAAATTAGAAAAAATGGCTAGAAGAAAAAAAAAAAAAAAAAAAAAAAAAAAAATGGCTAGAAAAAATTAGAAAAAATGGCGCAAATGCATATAAAAAATCTTACGATGGGGGAAGGGGGGGGGGGGTCTAAAAACCTGAAAAATATGCTTACGTAATACTTGAATGGCCCCATTTCAAATTAGTATAATTTCGACAGAACTTGTCAAACTTTAATTTTTTGTGGTGAATTTTAAGGAGGAATGGTATACCTAATCGGGCCAAAAGTTTGTGACATTTAGGGGAATTTGTAATTTTGTTATTTAAGCTACATATAGCAGTTTTTCTTATTGAAATCATAAAAGTAGACATTAATGAATATTAAAAAGTATATATTAAATAAGGAAAAGATAATAAATTAATCAAATTAATTTTTTTCATAAAAGCAGAAAATAATTTTTGTTACTGTCTGTACGAATTTAAAACCTAAAAAAATAAAAGTTACTGAAATTCTTTAAAAATTATTTTCGGATTTATCGAGTATTCCATTGCAAACTTTGAAAAAATGCTATTATTACGTATATATGTGTCTTATTATGCTGTAATATTAATGTTATTAATTATAAACATTGTCAAATAACAATTTATAATGAGCGTTTAATCGTGACAACCTCGCAATGCAAGTAGTTTGTTTTTTGATCGTTGGTAACAGTGTCAAGTGTTATGATTTGCATTTGTGTGGTTAAAAATAATGAAAATTTGTCATTTTTGGTACCTTTGGCGCCATCTCTTGGTTCTAAGTACCACTAAACAGCTGTCACATGTGAGTTTTTATATGCAGTGTTGCCACGTTTTCTCTGTTTGTCTGTCATAAAATTATTTTTCTTCCAGAAACTAATTAATTACTTTAAAACTAATTAGTGAATAAAAAAGAACCTTCGTGATTAATAAAGCTTAAATCTTGACCTTCAAGATACAATTTTTGCAAAAAAATCTGAATGTTTTAAGTATTAAATTTTTAATGATAAACATGCAAATTCGTACTTTCTCCATAAGAGGTAATGTTAAATTAAATAATTTTTAACTTGTAAACTATTTAGTGAAAAAATTTGAAATTTGGTGGGTCATTTTATTATATAAAAGCAAATCATTTCCCAAAATATCAAAAGATTCTGATTGTTTTGAATTTCTATACCATTCCTCCTTAAAGCATATTTTATGTATTTTTCAATTCAAAAATTCTGTTTTCAAAAAAAAATTGAAAACCCCTCTTTTTTCGAAAATAGGGTAAACCAGACAGTAGTCGGCCACTTAAGAAAATCTTTTTAATGAATACTGTTTAAAAATTACAATTAAAATTTCTTTAAAATTTGTTCCATGTGTAATTGTTCCTAATGTTCCCACAAAACTAGTATACCAATCATGTTTACAAAAAAAATTTGTTATTCGTTAAAAAAATTAGTAAATAAACAAGTAAGAATCCGACAGTAATCGGCCACTTACAAAAGCTTCCAAAAACCGTACAAAAAAATTTTTTTTTCAATTACAAAAGTTTAGATTTGTTTATGATCGCCTTAGAAATGATTATCAACAAACAAAATTTTTTTTTGAAAAAAGAATTTTGGAATTGAAAAGTAAGCAAAAGATGCTTGAAAATTCACTATTTAAAAATTAAAATCGACTAATTTTTCTAGAAGTTATGTCAATTTGAATAAAACAATGTCCTTTAAAATCTAATTTTTTTGATTGGATCATTTCACTTGGAATGTCTCTCAATAATTATTTTTGACACTATAAAAATCGAAATAAGTTGCATTTCATACTAAAAATATAGTATTTTGTTGCAGTATTTGAAAAACAAGTCGAAAAAGTAGTAACTTTTGAAAATAAGTCGAAAAAAGTTGCATTTTTTGAAAATTGTCGAAAAAAGTCTTAATATCCGAAGCCTGCAAATATTAATTACTCAAATTAAATTGTCAAATAAAAGTAAATTAATAAGAAAATAAAGATTAGATTTATAATTAAAAAATTACATTTTCCGGAAGATAGAAACCAGCGAGACATTTGGGATGAATTTGTTGTAGTGCTTCGGGATCGTTGAGTGTTCGAACAATTTCCGGAGCTGTTTTTAAATGTTGAATTCCAACTTTCTCCTTCTCGAGTTGATAAGTCAATGCTATGACTTTAATATCAGTGGCCGAAAGACTCGGATAATCTCCCGTTTTCTTGGCGAATTCCGTCACTAAATTAATATTAAATCAAATTAATTACATAAATTAGGATTTCAATGTTTTTTAATGAAAATGTGTCCTTATAAGACAATTTACAGGCATTATTATTTTGACAAAAGGATAACAGTAGCTTCAATCTAGAATCAATTTTCAGTATTTCAGGCTTCGCACTCGATAATTAATTTTAAAAAAGTAGCTTTAAAACTGAAAATAGTAGTAAAAAAGTAGCTAACGAAGAATAAAATTTGACGACTAAAAAAAAACTCGTTGTAGATGATTCAGAAAAATCATAAAAAATTTTATACTGCATTTTATTTCCCTAATTTTTTTCTAGTTTTCAACAAAAGTATTTACGTTTTTTCTTATACTGACAATAACTTTAATTCTAATTGCATTAAAATTTTTATAAATAATTGAATTCCCGTAAAAAATTTTATTAAAATTCTTTTAAATAATTGATTTTTTTCTATAAAATGTAATCAAAACTGTATTTTAAATAATTAAATTACTGTAAAATTTTTATTAAAATAGTAAATATTGAAAATAATTGAATTTCGATAATGTTTTGAAAATAATTGAATCGTTTCCAAGAATTTTATTAAAATTTTTGAAAATAATTGAATCTCTGCTATGAGTTTTATTATTTATGAAAATAATTGATTCCCTGAGAAGAATTTAATATAAAAATAATTGAATTCTTGTGAAAAATTTTATTACAATTGAACCGCCGGATCGTAGAAGGGCATATAGGTAGCCAATGTAATTCAAATGGGTTGTCCTTCTACGATCCGGCGGTTCAATTTTTTAAATAATTGAAATTAAGTGAAATTCTATTATAAAAAATTGAATTTTTTGTTCTTCTTTTTATTATTTATTAAAATAATTGAATGTTTTGCGTAGAATTTTATCAAAATTTTTTTTAAACAAATGAATTCTTTTATTTATTAAATTTTTAAATAAATTTTTTTATTTATGAAAATAATTGAATTCCATCTATTAGAAAATTTTATTTAATTTCGAAAATTTTTTGAAAATAATTGAATCGTTACTAAGAATTTAATTAAAATTCTTGAGAATAATTTTTTTATTTCGATTTTTATTTCGATTGTTAGCGAATTTAAAATTGTGCAAATTCTAAAAAAAAGAACAAAGTAGGTGTCACAAATCTAAAAAAGTATCCAAATAGTAGCAAATTGTAAATTAATAAAGTAGTAAATAGTAGGTTTTAGTAGATGAGTGTGAAGCCTGGTATTTTGAATAGTTTTATAATCAATTTGATTAAATTATATGCGTACCAAATTTAATGTGTTCTGGAAAGACTTCCTGAACCTTCAAATCATAAGGTAGAGCGACCAACCTTCTCAACTGTCGTTTGCTTGTGATTTCATTCACAACCGATGGTTCGGTAATTATATTATTACCTATTTCCTGTTGATAACTTAATTACTTAATAATTTTAATTAACTTAAGTTAAATTCCTTAAATGTGAGTTAAAATAACTAAAAGAAAATGATTTTTTTTTCATATCAACATAACCTTTAAATTCATTATATGATTAATGTGCGATTAATTAACGTTTGAAGTATTCTTTATAATAACTGTCATACAATTTAAAACTAATAGACACTAATGATAATTCGTAATATTCATGTTGAATTGTAATTCGACAAGAACTTTGACATAATGAAAATTATGAGACTAAAAGTTTAAGTTTAGTTTATTAATTATTAGTGAAGAGGAAATTTTGTTTATGAAACTTACGTGTAGGGCTGCATTTTTTATAAATGCACTTGTATCGGTTATTAAATACTCCACTTTTTTATTTGAATTCATTATAAACTTTTTAATCGTATAAATAGTATAAATTTCCACACGTGTTTGTATATAGAGGAGAACAGACAAAAACATAATACATAGGTACTGGACAAACTAAAGTAAATTCAAGGCGAGTTTACAATCCAGTAACTTGTCCGCCATCTCTGAACCAATCAGAAATCTCCATTTTGAAAACACACCTATAGCTTATGTTTATGTTAAAACATGATCTGTTTATTTTATTCAGCTGTTGACTTGAATTTGAAATTACTTCAGTTTTTTTTATTTTTCACCGCATAACAACTAGTTAATGATTCGAGTAGAAATTTATTAGATATTTCGTAGTTCGTGGTATTAATTTTAACTGCTGACTAAGGTAAAATCACTCAGGTTAGGTTACATTTTCAGGTTATGTTCCACCGGTATTTATTGTATATTTTTTGCAAAAATCGCATGTATTTTTCTTTATTTAAAATTAAAAAGCAATTATTAAAATTTTGTACAATGATTATCAAACCAGTGCATTTGCTATGAAATCATTCAAAATAATTTCAAACATTTCGAAAACAGGAATAAGTGAAAAATTGAATTTCTTGCCGAAAACAACTTTAACAATAAATTCTCCCTTTTACACTACAGCCAAGAAAACGACGAATATAAAAATGGTTAAATATCTAAATCAAACAGAGGCAATTAATGTTGATAAGGAACTATTTGACAAATATAAATTTAGCGTCGATCAATTAATGGAAATCGCAGGTTTAAGCTGTGCGATTGCCGTCGCGAAATGTTATCCACTAACGGAGAATTTATCAAAAAATATTCTAGTTTGTTGTGGACCAGGAAATAACGGCGGTGATGGTTTGGTAATCAAATTTTAACTAATTAAATTAAATCTCTGAATCTAATTAGAAACATAAATAAATTTTTAAAAATATAATTTGTTTTGAAAATTTCTAGGTGTGTGCAAGGCATTTAAAACTTTTTGGTTACAATCCTGAAGTTTATTATCCAAAGAGAACAAAGAGTAATCTTTATGAAAATCTTTTGCATCAATGCTTGGAAAATGACATAACAATTCACGATAGTGTGGAGAATTTTAAGAAAATACCGGAATATCGAACGATAATTGATGCTTTATTTGGATTCAGTTTTAAACCACCAGTTAGAGAAGAATTTATTCCAATAATTGAAATTTTGCAAAATTCCCCTACACCAATATGCAGTGTTGATATACCTTCCGGCTGGAATGTCGAGAATGGTCCACCGTCTGATGGTGGAATTAATCCGGAAATGCTCATTTCTTTAACGGCACCGAAACTTTGCGCTAATTATTTTCATGGAAAATATCATTTTCTTGGAGGAAGATTTGTGCCACGTAAATTGGAAATTGCGTTTAATTTGAATCTTCCAAATTATCCGGGAACAGAATTGGTCGTTGAATTATTGTAAATTTAATTTACAAATTCAATAAAGTCATGTAATGTTACTAGCCAATTGGTAACATTATCTCAATTTTTCTTAACCGAAAATATATCATATTTTCTTTATGAATTGATTTTTCTTCAGGTTTTTCTCCTAATTGAAATAACAATGGCTTTTTAAAATCGATGCATAAACGTCTAAAATCTGAATTAAGTCATTGAAATATTATTGAAGTCAGTTCAAAAGTTTGTGCAGTCGCAGAGGGTAAATAGTCGGAACTATTTCCAAGAGAAGTTGGCAGAAAGTTTTTTTGTTTGTAAATTACTTTCAAACATAACTTTAATAATTTTAAAAGGGAAATAATATATTAATTTTTTTTAAATAACAGGCTTCGCGATCAATTTTCAATAAGTTTTTATCTATTGAAAATTAAATTTCTATCGAATTTCTATTAAATATCTATCGAAAAATTAAATTTAACTAAAAATCTCGTTTTAGTCGATTCAGAAAAATCACAAAAAATTTAAATTAAAATCTTCCAAAAGACTAATTTCTTTTCATAATTTTTAAACTAAATTATTCATATTTGAACAATTTTTGTTCAATAAATATATGAATATTTATTTTTCCAGAGGAATGGAAATTTGTAATAATTTTTTAGATTTAACTGTTTCTAAAAATTTACACTATAACGCAGTTAATATTCAATTATAATCTAATATTTTAACTGAATTTTTTGTTTAATAAATATTTGAATATACATATTCTTATTTACTTTTAATGTAAAACCTTTTGAAATTTTATTAAAATTAGAACTCCAATTCTTGAAATATTTTCTAAAATTTTATCGTAAATATCGTATATAAATCCAAAAATAATTGATTATTTCTAAAAATTACAAATTATGAATTTTTTTTTAATTTGAGAAATAGAATTCATAGACTTATTAAGATTTTCAATAATTTTATTTTTTTGATAAAATTTCCTTTTTTTACTGTCTTGTGAAAATTATGTTATTGGAAAATTCTAGGAGAATTAATTTCACTAAAACACTAATCACTCTTTTTACAAATAAATTATCAAACTTTTGACATGCCAATTTGACAATTTTATTAAATTATTGAATTCTTTTTGAAATAGGTATTTTATAACGAATTAAAAAAAATTGAATTCTTTCGTGGAATTTGTTTAAAAATAATTACATTTTTGCAAAGTATTTTACTATTTATAAATATAATTGAATTGTTTCGAAGAATTTATTAAAATTTTAGAAAATAATTGAATTCTTTTGAAATATTTTATAACGAATTAAGAAAAAAATTGGATTTTTTCGCAAAGTTTTTTTTTAAATAATTGAATTTTTGCAAATTTTACTATTTTACTATTTAAGAAAATAATTGAATTGTTTCGAAAGATTTATTAAAATTGTAATTTGAAAAATTTTCCGAAAACAATTTTTAAAAATTGAAAGAATAGGAAATTTGTTCTAATTTCATTAAAATAAATTTTATGTTTCACAGAATTTTATTTTCTCAGTTTAAAAAATTATTTTTTAAAAAAATATTTTCAATTTTAAAATTAATGTATTGCAAATCATTGAATTGTTGTAAAGAATTTTATCCAAAAATTTGCTAATAATTGAATTCTCGCGAAGAATACGGTTAAAATTTTTGAATATTCTAATTAAATTATTTTGAAGAATTTCTTTGAATTTTTTTTTAAATAACAGAGTTTCTTTAATAATTTTAATTAAAAATTTTGAAAATAATAGAATTTTATGAACAATTTCTTTCATGTATTTAAAATAATCGTGTTTGTTAATAATTGAAATTAAACATTTAATTACTATTGAATTTTATTAAAATTTTAGAAAATAATTAAATTCCTTTGAACAATTTTATAACAAATTAAGAAAAAAATTGAATTCTTTCGTGAACATTTTTTTGAAAATATTTAAAATTTTGCACAGATTCTACTATTTTAAAAAATAATTGAATTATTTTGAAGGATTTATTCAAATTTTAGAAAATTAATTGTATTCGTTCGTGAAATTTTATTAAAATTTTGATTAAAAATAATTGTATTTTTGCAAAAAATTTTACTATTTATAAAAATAATTGAATTCTTACTAAGTAAATTAGATAATAATTGAATTTTTTTAAAGTTAAAATCTAAAATTATTCAAAAATTCATATTTGAAAATAAGAAATTTTGTAATTTGCATAATAATAATAAATTCAATATCACGTTCCGGGCGTTTCTTTTGCTAGTAAATTAATAATGAGGAACAGAGAGCAAAAGATGGAATAGGTATGAGGAGTCTTTAAGTTTAATTTTCCCCTTTTCAGACAATGTATGAAAAAAGCAAAAGTGAAAAATTGTCCCCCAAGATAATGAATTGAAATAAGCAGTTCATATATACAATTCGAAAATAAAATGCAACATTAGCGTCAAAGTAAAATAGCCTTTATTACATTGTGAAACGAAGAACAACAATTCTAAACTTCTATTATTGTGTCGTTTGCTTCACAGATTACGTTCGAAAGAATGTTAGTGCCCGCAGCGATCTCGGAAAATATAATCGTTTATACATACATATATATCTATAATATATACATATATATATATATGTTGTCGTAATACATCGATTTTCAACTTTAGTTTTCAAAATTTTTAATTAAAACATTGTCTTTTTTTTGTTTTAAATTTCTCAGATTTTCTTTTCTCGACTTATCGTAAAGATGTATCTACTTTTATTCTCGCATATATATATATACATATATTTGTAAATCCTGCATTTTTTTTAAATCGCATTAAATTGTATATAATACGGCTAAGATTGGATGCCAATACTGCACTTTTCCTGCAGAGAAAAAAAGGCACGAACTGGCGGAAAAGTCGGCCTAACTGTATAATATTTCTTTTCTTTTTTCTTTATTTATTATGGATGGAACTTCGTCACAATACAATATTTTCTTTTATTTTTTTTCTTATTCCACAGTAACAAACACGACACTTTATGGTCGTAAACGCATTTTCTAAAAGACTGCTGAATAGTGTCTTCGTTCCACTTTTTCAGAATAAAAAAAATTTTAAACTAAAATTGGAAAAGAAAAATTTTCCGGAAATCCTTTTGAAAAAGACGGACTAATTGAGAAAGTTTTCGCTTAATATTTTCATTTAATCATTTTTTTAAAAAGTTTTTTAATTTTTATAATTTGAATTATTAGTTTTTAAATTTTTATTCGATTCGAAGAATTTTTTTTCGAAAGTGTCACTGTTAACACTATTCAGCAAAATCTTTTAGATCAATTTTTTTTTAAATTTCCTTTCGCCCTTGAGTACGTATTGCATTACATTTCATTGTTATGTAAATCAAATGTATTTTTATGTATATAATATATTCATATATAATATATATACCAATTTAGTAAATTTATACTTTTTATGTCTACAAGTATACTATGTTTTTTTTTAAATTACGAATCTATTCTCTAAAAGAAACGGTACATTATTGTCTGTCGTATCGAATGGTAATATATATATATATACATTTTAATCTGGTTCTTAAATTTATTCTTTTTCATAATTTATATATATATATATATATAATCATGGAAAGCTCAATGGCATAACCACCAGTTTTACTGCGTGTACTATTTTTTTTAACGTGTAAAACACGATCACTTCGAATCAATAAAAATTAAATATTTTCTTCACATTGTCTTTGTCATATATAACAATTTTTTTTACAATTGTCGATTGCAAAACTGTTATAAAAAGATTTTTCTAATTCATTTGTTTATTTTTCTATTTATTGAATTCTAATACGAAAAGTAGAAAAATTAGAAAAATTCCGTTTTAATCAAGTATTAAAAATATTGCTGCAAAAAAAAGAATAAAAATTCTTAATTTTTACAAATGTCAGTTTAATTGACTCTTATTTTCGTTTATTTTCTCATTTTTGAAAAATGGTAATTAAAAAAATAAATAAATCGAAATGCTAAAAATGTCATTAATATATTGTGAAAATGGGAAAAAAAAGAATAACGAAATGAAATAAAAATCGAAGTGATCGGATCTGTAAACTTTCGTTATTTTTATAAACTCTCACTTCGTCGAATTATTTTGGCAACTAGGCAAGCTCGGTCGTTCACGGAAGGCATCGTATGGTGCTTAAAAATCGTTGCTTTAACAATTGTAACAATTTTTTTTTTATTTTCTCATTCTCGTTAGGAATTTTACGGATACATTATTTTTTATTAACATATAATAATAGTATCAGCGGTGGAAACAACATTAGCAGAAACAGCATCGCTATTGCATTATATATTCAAATATTGAAGGAATTTTTTAAAAATTACTTTTTTTTTAAATTTAAATCTTCAGTTTTTTATTTCTCTAAGCTTTTTCTATATTTTATAGTCAAGATAATTATTTTTTCTAATTATCTTTACTTGTTAATTATTATCCATCGTTATTAGTCATTAATCTCTGACAATAATAATAATAGTTAAAAAGTAATAATAAAAATAATAATAATAATAATAATAATAATAATAATAATAATAGTAAAAAATAATAATAAAAATAGTAATAATAATAATAGAAAAAAATAATAAAAATAGTAATAATAAGAGTAAAAAATAATAAAAATAGTAATAATAATAATATTAACAATAGTATTAATAATTAATAATTCATAATAATAATAATTAATATTTAATAATAAAAATAATAAAAATTAAAATAAAAAAAATGAAAAAAATAATATAATAAAATAAAAATATTCAATAGTTAATAATAATCATTCTATGTGCAATAGAAAGTGCGGCCTCCACTTATCAAGTCGGAAGAGAATAAATGCATTTTAAGGAATATTTCAATATCCAGAGAAAAATAAATTAAATAAACATATTAATTAAATATATAAATATATTTAAAAAGACAACAAAAAAATGCGAAAGAACCCCCGACTCTTTTTTTTTGTGTTTGTGTTTTTCAAATATAGAAAAAAAGGACTTTTGTGGAAAACCGCACGAGCGATCATTTTTTAAGTTCTATAGTATTTTTTATAATTATTACATTATAATTATATAAAAATATACTTCTTAAGTGTTAACACTAATATAAATGAGTATTATTAAGCAAAATTTGCTTGTTTTCGTATATATTATAATATATATTATATAGTGTAGACACGATGCCTGTCGCGGATAACCGAAGCTTCTACGTGAGGAAGTACAATTTTATTCAGCATTTTTTTATTTTTTATTCTTGGGCAAAAACGCCTTTAGGCAATTAATTAAATATTTATATTTTTTTTATTTATTTTTATACTATATGAAATTCAGAATCCACGAAAATTATTTAATTAACCTCTTCATCATTTTTAAATTGTCTCTTTGAGCACTTTTTATAAGATTCATTTTTGTTCGTTTGATTTTTTTTCAGAAATTGACTAACTTCCATTTTTTCTTTCTATTTCTCTTGTTATTTGAAATAATAAAAAAAACACTCTTTTATCTGCAATTAATTATACAAAACTGTATTAATATTTTATATTTCTGTCAAATATTTAATATTCCCTCAGAAAATTATTTTTTTTTTGAAAACTAATAATTAGTTTTCTTTGTATAAAATCAAATCATTCTAAATTTAACATTTTTTTAAATTTGGAAGATTATTTTGTATTCGTTTTTTCATTGTTTAATTAACCAATTATTAGTTATAACAATTTATAATCAGTAATTAGTAATTGTTAATAATTCTGACAAAAAGGGAAAAAAATTAAAAATGAGTGTTTTTTCTTTATTCCATCAAATTGGCAGCGAATCTAGACTATTATTTAATTAACAGTGTTAAAAAAAAGCTTTACTATCTATACTTTTAAATTTATTTATAGAATAACTATATTTTATTTATATATAAGATTAAAGTTAGCGTTTTTTTTCGTAAGTTCGATGTTTTCTTGTTACTTTGTCAATTTAAAAGTGAAGTACCGAGGTTTTTTTTTCGTTGGATTTTGAATTCACGGTTTTTTTCATTTCATTTATATATATATTTTTTTTAATATAACAATATCACTTATCACTTGTGGTACGTGTAAAATAAAAAGACGAATAAAAACCTTTATAAAATACATTCTCGAGTATTATCATCTGTAGAGTATACTGCTTACCTAGGCGTTCCGAACGAATAAATCATATACAAATATTGTAGGTAATCAATATTATTTTATAATCGTACAGTATTGGAAGCATTTTAATATCATACTTAGATCCATATACTAATTGGGCCTCGAATCTCGGTGAATAGAGAGAATTTCTTTTTTTTTCTTCAATTTATTAAACATTCTTTTTGTCTCATTTTTCTCAATAGCGTATATTATGGAACGTTGTTATGATTATTATTATATTATATTATTTATTATAAAAACATGAAATGAGTAATTAAGAAAAAGAGCGCCTCGAGAAAGGTCTTTTTACGGAATGTGCGTTACAATTTCAAAAAGGACCGATTTCTTCAAATTATACCTACAAAATTTTTATTTTTCTATTTTATTTTTAATTCAATCTTTATTTATATTTTAATTTTTTTATTTATTAATTCTTTTTCTTCATTTTCTTTATTTCTCATTTAATTAATAATTATTTATTAATTATTATTTAATAATTATTATTATTTGATTAAAAAAGTTTTCTTTTTAATTCCCTTTTGTCAATAGTTAAAATTTCTTGATTTCTGTTAAAAGTTTTCCTCTTTTCTAATAAACTCTGCAAACTCAGACTTCGCACTCGACAATTACTTTTTAAAAATTAGCAAAAAGTAGCTTTAAGACTGACAAATTAGTAAAAGTAGTGAAAAGTAGCTATCAAAAAATTAAATTTGACGACTAAAAAAAATCCTTTCAGTCGATTCACAAAAATTTGATTCAGTATTTTCAGTATTTTTCTATAAAAAATATTTACTTTTTTTTCTTATCCTGGTAGTAACTGCAATTCTCAGTTTTTCTAAATTTCAATTATTTTCCAAATTTTTAGAATAGAATTCTTCAAAAATACTATTACATTTAAAAACAATTTTTAAAAGTGAAAAAATAAAAAATTTATTTCAATTAAATTTGACAAAATCTTCAATTAATTATAAATTTTATTTAATCTTTTTAAATTATTTTTAGGAATTTAACTTCAAAAAATTTTAATTACATTTTTCCAAGACTAATTTTATCATTTTTTCTAAATTAAATTACATTTAAAACTTAAATACTTTTTTTTAAATATATATTTAAATATTTATTTTTCCACGGGAATTAATATTTTAAATAATTTCAATGTAAAACCTTCTTGAAATTTAATTCTTTTTAAAAATTACAATTGTAATTATTTCAAAATTCAATCATTTTTTTGAAATTTTTAAATAAAATTTTTCAAAACATTTATTCAATTATAATTTAATATTTTAACTGAAATTCATTTCTAACTCAAATCTTGTTAGAAAGTTCTACGAGAATTCAATTATTTAAATACAAAAATAATAAATTAATTGAATAATTACATTTTTCAAGGAATTCGATTAAAATATAAAATTATTTATGAAAATAATTTAATTCTTGCAATGGATTTTATCAATATTTTTTAAATAATTTAATTCCTGTGAAGAATTTTATTATTTGTGAAACTAATTGAATTCATGCGCAAAATTTCATTAAAGTTGTTGATAATAATTGAATATCTGCCAAAAATTTTATTATTTATGTTAAAAAAGTGAACTCTTGGGAAAAGTGTCATTAAAATTTTTAATAATAATTGAATTTCTGAGAATAATTTTATTTAAATTATTAAAAATAATTGAATTTCTGCCAAGAATTTAAAGTAGTGTAAATTTAAAATAAAAAAGGAAAAGGTAGCTTTTAGTGTCATAAATCTAAAAAAATGTATCCAAATAGTAGCAAGTCGAAAAAAATGTAGTAAATAATAGCTTTTTGTAAACGAGTGCAAAGTCTGCAAACTAATTTAAAATTTTTTAAAATCCATTCAAATTGTTTATTTTAAACAAAATTTTCCACACGTTAAAAAAACCGTTTTTTGCTCTTTAATTCTTAATAATTTCACCTTTCTTTGATTTTGATTTTTTTGTTTGATTTCACAGGACGAAAATTAATATAATTAAAAATAAATGTGAAATATAAAATTCCAGGGAAATTTTCTTCTTTTTCAAATATTTTTCGCCTTTGATTTTTGAAGAAATTGGTCCAGATTTTTTTAACTTCATTTTTTTTCTAGCTTTAGTATTAGTAATTATAAGTACATAAAATTAGGTAATGGAAAGATGTTTTTTTTTTGCATAATTTTCACCGATCCACAAGGCCCTGAAACCTCAACACTAACAATTATAGTCCTTTGGGCTGAGCTGAATAAAACTCGTTTTCTTTTTTTTTAAGTGAGGAGGCGAGAATCGAGATTTTTGTTCTGTCAAAACGGGCAGAATTTTTATTTTTCTTTTTTTCTCTATAATAAGCTCTCTTCGCAGCCAGTTTTTATAATTCGGTACACAACAATTCATTATTTTTTCATTTTGTCTTTCTTTCCCATTAGAATTGAGAGCCTTTCAAGTTATCTCGAATTTAAAAAAAGCTGAAGTGCTATCATTATTTGCTTTAATAACTTTTAAATTTCAAATTCAAAATTAAATTTTTTTAAACAAATTAAAAAATTTGTACCTTTTATTTTGCAAATTAGCGAAAAGAACGATTCAACTGTTATTCTAACTTCAAAGGCTCTCTCGTCATAAAACTACTACATTAAATGCATTTTTTTTAATTAAACACCTTTTGACCCGCGTGTATATTTGATTTTTTTTTAGTTTTTTTTATTAGAATTCTAAAAAAATAGGCTCAAGGCTACCAAAAGCCTTTTCTCTGACCAAATCAAACTGCGCCTTGAATTTAGAAAGAAAACAAAAATTAAAAGTATATATAAAAAAAAAGTTCTTATATACATAATAAATAAATTTTCGTAAAAAATATTGCTAAAAATGGTCGCTTATTATTTCTATATTCTCATTTTGTACTAGTTTTGTGAAATACAAAAAAAAGAATTGTCGCATACATACACGCACACATTACATTTTTATTGTTCTCGAGGTTTTTTGCAATAAAAAATATATTTATATTGCTTTCTCACGGAAACATTGTTTTTATATTTCTATAAATGAAATATTCAAATAGTCAAACAGAGTTGCCACGCTTTTGCTCATTTGAAATTTCCTGACTTTTCCAGGATTTTCAGGTTAAAAAACGGAATTTTTTCGGGTTTTTAAAACTACATTTATTATTTACCAAATTAAATAACTAATAAATTTTGTTTTTACTGATTTTCAGACAAAATTGAAACTTTTTCCCTGACTCTAAAGAATATTCTAATTCACTCTAAAAAAATTTAGATACTCAAAAAAATGTTGTCCTTTTTACCTTTATTTACGAATTACTTTCATTGTAAAATTATTTGAAAACATCAATTAAATTAATTATTTTTAATAATTTCTACAAAAAAGTCTACATAATTGTTAATAAAAAGTTTGAAAGATTCAAATTTTCAAAGATTCTAATTTGAAACCTTTTCTAAATTCAAGTTTTTCTATAAATTCACGCTACAATACTTTTAATATTCAATAATCTAAAATTTTTACTGAAATTCATTTTTAAATCAATTATTATTAGAAAATTCTACGAGAATTCAATTATTTAAACAGATGCAAAAATAAATAATTTATTAAATATTTCTTTAAATTGAATTATCATAAAGAAATTTATCAACAAATTTTTAAATAATCGAATTCTTTCGACGAATTGAATAAAATTCTACAATGAGTGTTATTATTTATCAAAATAATGGAATCATTGTGAAGAAATTTATAAAAAAATTTGTATAAATAATTGTATTTATGTGAAATTTTTATTATTTATAAAAATAATTAAATTTTTCCGCAGAATTTTATTATAATTTTATTTAAATAATTGAAATGTTGCCAAGAATTTTATTAAAATTTTTGAAAATAATTGAATTTCGGAGAAGAATTTTATTACTTTTGAAAATAATTGAATTTTGACGAGAATTTTTAAAAATTTCGAACATAATTGAATTTTTGCAATCATTTATAGTTTTTCCAAAATTGAATTTTTTTAGTTATTTGAAAAGAAATTATTGTCATAAATAGAAAAATTTGACGGTTTTGTATTAGTTTTGAAGAATAAACATAATAACTTTAGAAAACAACAATTTTGCAGGACTCCGATCAAAATTCATAGATTTTTTCCGGTTTTTTTCAAGGTTTATAAAATTCTCTGACATTTCCAGGTTTTCCAGTTTTCCAGATTGCGTGGCAACTCTGTCAAATTACAGGAAGCAACTAATCAAATATATGCGTTATTTTCAAAAAAAAGTGTATTACAAAAATACTTATTTTTCATTGTTAAATTTTTATACACATCAATGGAAAATATAGGTATTCAGTTTTAATAAATCTATTTCTAAATATTGTCTATTGTGTATATAAATATTATAAAAAATGAGAATGTAAAAATTTGTTTTCTTTTAATTCCCAGGCGCAGTTAATTTGAAATATAATAAATTTCTCATTATTCCGTATTATTGTTACGTTTCATCTCCTCTTTTTTAATCGTTTATTTATTTTATTTTGGTAAAATCTCTATTCATAAGTGCAATATCCATTTTTTTTTAGTTATAACGTCGTTCATCCCGTTCGGATGGCTTCGCCCTCCCCAGCGAAATTGTAACTAACAAATTTGTACATTAATTAGTTTCTCCTTATTATTGTCATGGTATATATATAATATCTTGTTAATAAAAATAATAAAATATTATGTATATTATATCATATTTTTTTATATATATATATATTTATAATAGATTATTGCATTATGCATTTTTGGTACCGTTACGTGTTGTTTTTTTTTGGTTAAATTTGTATATATTATATATACATAATCTTGCAGAGAATCCTGTTTACTAAACTTTGGTTTTATCTTTTTTTTCTTTAGTCATTTAATTTTTCATTAACTCCTTGGTTTAGAAATTGCAATTCGAGAATTTGCGATTTGGTTTTCTTTTTTCTTTCTTAATATCCCTTTCACTCGGTATCAATTTGGGAATTACTCTTAAGTGTATATCTATAATAATAAAGAAGAAGTCTCGCTCAACTATTTAAAAAGAAAAAAATTTTCTTGTAGAAAAAAATAATTGCAAATCCATTTTTTCTTTTCCCTCAAAATTGCAGACGAAAGAGAGGTACTTTTGTCAGTACAGTCTTAAATAGTCCTCTGTGTGAGAATTTTGCGCAAGTTAGACGCAAAAAAAATGAATATTTATAGAAATCAAACTTAAATGCTAAATCCTGAAGAGATTACGTGACCGGTTGGGGAAAAAATTTATCTTTTTTTCTTCTGTAAAATTTAGTTAATTTTTCCTTCGCCAGTAAACACGCAAGTAGGACTAAAAAAAGGGGAGAAAGGGAGGTATGTACTTAGCTAAGTGGGTGGGCCTCATCATTTGAGAGCAATTCGATGGTCCTATTCTCTGTATGGCTTGCAATAAGAGTACCGATGATTCATATGTTGACTGTAGGAGCCAGAGTGAGAAAAGCGCTTTAGGCACTTGGAACACTGGAATGGCTTTTCGCCGCTGTGCAGACGTTTGTGCTCAGTCAAATGATGTTTGTGCTTGAACGCCTTCGGACACTCCTGGCACTTGTATGGTCTTTGTCCTAGAAAACAATTATTAATTTAGTTCAATTTCTCTTAATTCATTGTCAAAATACTTATTTATTATTTAGTTGAATTAAATATAATTCATTCTTAGTATGTATTGCTAAAATTTGTTTCCCCTAAAGCGACTCTAATAATTAATTCGCACTATATAATAATTATTAATTTTAAAAGTAGCAAAAACTAGCTTGAAGATCGAAAAAAGTAAAAAAAATTACTTATCGACGAATCAAATTTGACGACTAAGAAACTCATTTTAGATGATTCAGAAAAGAAATTTGATTCTGCATTTTATTTCCCTGATTTTGTTTCTAATTTTCATCAAAAATATTTACTGTTCTTTCTTACACTGCTAATAACTTCAATTCTAATTTTTTACAAAATTCAATAACTTTTTAAAATTTTAATTTCAAATTTTCCAAAAATACTATTATATTTGAAAATAATTTCTAAAAGTAGTAAAAATATTCTTTAAAACGTTTTAATTACAATTTTTTTAAAGAAGAATTTTTTTTCATAATTTCCAAATGAAATTACATTCAAAAATATGGAATAATTTTTATTAAATAAATATTTTACTTATTTTTCCACAGGAATTACAATAATTTAAATGGTTAGCGTGTAAAATCTTTTTTTTTTAAATTTAACAGTTTCTAAAAATTACAATTCAAAACTTTAATCATTTAATAAAATAATAATATAATAATTTTTTTCTTAATTTAAATATTATTAGTTTTATAGCAACTAGAATTTTCAAAGATTTCAATTTAAAAATCTTTTGAAATTTAATTATTTCTAAAAATTCAAACAATAAAACTTCTATTATTCAATTATTAGTATCTAAAATTTTTAATAACTAAAATTCATTTTTAAATCTAATCAATTCTTAATAGAAAGTTTTAAAAGTATGATTATTGTTATCTTATTTATGAAAATAATTGAATTTTGCAAAAAAAATTTTATATAATTATTGAAATACATAATTGAAATTTTGATGAGAATTTAAACAAAAATTTTGAAAGTAATTGAAGTTTTGCCAAGTATTTTATTAAAATTTCTGAAAATTATTGAATTTCTGAGAAGAATTTTGATATTTAAAAAAAAAATTAAAATCTTGACGAGAATTTAAAAAGAATTGTTGAATGTATATAATTGAATTTCTAAGAATTTCATTACTTTTGAAAATAATTGAATTTCTATGAAGAATATTGTTATTTTAAAAAATAATTGAATTTTGCAAAGAATTTTATTAAAATTCCTGAAAATAATTGAATTTCTAGGAAGAATTTTGATATTTATAAAGATAATTGAAATCTTGACAAGAATTTTTAAAAATTTTTAGAAAGTAATTTAATTCTTTTTTAATTGATTAAATTCCTGTGAATTTTTTATTAGTTATGAAAATAATTAAATGTTTGCGAAGAATTTTATTACATTTTTTTAAATAATTGAATTCTTTTGGAAAATTTTATTAAAGTATAGTAGATATTGAAAATCATTGAATTGAGGAAAATTTTTGAAAATAATTAAATTTCTACGAAGAATTTGATTGAAATGATATTAAAAATATTTGAATTCCAGCGAAGAATTTTATTATTTATGAGAATAATTGAATTCTCACAATTTTTATCGACAATTTTACATATTTACAATTTGATTGCGAATAATTCAATTCTCATAAAGAATTTTATCAAAATTTTTGAAAATAATTGAATTTCTTTGAAGAATTGCATTACATTTTTTCGCAATTTTTTTATTGCGAAGAATTTTATTAAAATTCTTGCAAATAATGGATAATTTAATAAAAGTTGTATTTTAAACAACGACGAATTTTATTAAAATTCTTGTAAATAATGGATTTTTTTGGAAAATATTTAATAAAAGTTTCATTTTAAATATTTGAATTCCTGTAAAAATTGTATTATTTAGAAAAATAATTTAATTCTATTGTAAAATTTTATTAAAATAGTAGATATTGATAATTATTGGATTTCGAAAATTTTTTGAAAATAATTGAATCGTTTCTAAGAATGTTATCAAAATTTTTGAGAATAATTTTGTTATTTCAACTTTTAGCGAATTTTAAGTTGTGCAAATTCTCAAAAGCCTGCTAAAGGTCCCGGCTTTTTTCTCAGAGTGTTACATATTTCGAATATATGTGCAATAATATCGTATGAAATAATATTCTTATGAATTCATTGAATTAATCTCAACTTACCGGAATGTTCGTACTTATGTCTTGCTAGGGAACTTTGCTTCGAGAATGTTTTATCGCATTGATCACAAAAATAAAGACCTTCTTGCTCCGTCTCGATCGTTGGAGTCACATCTGCTTGAACGAGAATCCCTTCAGCCTGTGCTTTAACGACCGTCTGATTTTGACTCTAGAAAAAGAAAAAGAAAACGAATAGTTAATATATGCAATATTTATAATAGTTAACATTTATTACTAATAATTAATATATTTATATATAATATAAAAATCAAAATACGTTTGCGACATGTGATTTACGATGAATATGGTGAAAAAATCACGTTTTCATAATGTAATCACCTTCGTTAGTGTCTCATTAATGGGCAATGTACGTCGAACTTCAGCGGAATCGGTCGTCTCTTCATCGATAATAAGAGGCGAATCCTCAAGATCAGTGTCAGGATTCAATGTCGGTGTCATCAGTACAATGTCTTCCTTCGGTCCACAAGGTGACGCTGTATTTCTACTCGATGTATCACTTTCTTTTATCACGGAAATTGTCAGTTCTTTTTTCGAGAGATCAAGCGGTTGTTCATTTATCGGTTGAATGCCAGCATTCGCCAATGGAAGAAGGGCAGGAATTTTCGATTCCCGACGATCTCTCGCTCTTGAATTTTGAAACCAAACCTAAAGAAATTTACTTCATTATTTTACAGAATTTCTAAAATAAAATTTTTCTAATTTCATTAATTTTTGTTTAATAAATATTGAACACCTATTGTTATTTATTTTTCTACCAGGAATTAAAATTTTAAAATACTTAGATGTAAAATTTACTTTTGAAATTTGATTAAATTTAGAACTTGAAATATTTTCTAAAATTTTAACTGAAATACTTTTTCAAATCAATTCTTATCAAAAAGTTGTACGAGAATTCAATTATTTAAATACAAAAATGAATAGTTGATTATTTCTAAAAAAATATTAGAAATACAATTTTTAGAAGCTAATTTTCATTAATTTTTATTTTTAAATTTAAACTTGAAGATTTATCATTATAATCTTTGAGAATTCAATTATTTTCAAAATTTGCAATTAAAATTCTTCAAAAGTTGAAAGTAGTCGATAAAAGTAGAAGAAATATCCGAGGCCTGATTAATCAATAAAAATGTATTTCTGCGAACCTGAACAACACGAGTGGGAAATTTGATGTAATCAGCGATCATGATGATTTCCTCTTTCTTCGGCCTTGGATTAATGGCGTAGTATCCTTTCAGAACAGCCAATTGTTCATCATCGATCAATGATCTTGCCCTGACTCGTCGACCACTGTCACTTTGAGGTTGACTCGTTTCATCTTCATCCTCGGAATCAACCTCCGATGAATCAACAACGTCGGCTTTCCTCTTGCAACCCTGTCTTATTGTTGGCTTTTGATTGACCTCTTCGAGTTTTATCGCCAAACCCTCGCTCTGCGAGTCGCATTGGTCTGTCGTCGGCCAATCTGGATAATGGGTCATTTCGCTCGAGATTTCACTGTCTTGATCCTTAAAAAAGAAAAGGAAAGTTAATTATATTCTTTTGAATTTTATATAAATACTAGCAAAGTGATATTCAATTTAATATTATTATGCAAATTACAAAATTTTTTATTTTCGAATATGAATTTTTGAATAATTTCAGACTCAAATTAAAAAAAAATTCAATTATTAACTAATTTACTAATTAATTATTCTTGTTTAATTGTAATTTAAAAAAATTTAATGAATCCTTCGAAACAATTTAATTATTTTTTTTAAATAGTAACCATTGCAAAAATTCAATTATTTTCAAAAAACTTTCACGAAAGAATTCAATTTTTTTTACTTATTCGATATCAAATATTTCAAAATCAAAAGAATTCAATTATTTTCTAAAATTTTTATAAATCTTCCAAAACAATTGAATTATATTTATAAATAGCAAAATTATTTGCAAAAATTCCATTACATTCAAAACAATTTCACGAAAGAATTCAATTTATTTCTTAGTTCGTTATAAAAAATTTCAAATAATTCAATTATTTTCTAAAATTTTAATAAATTTTTCGAAAAAATGTAAAGAAACTCCATTATTTAAAAAAAAAATTCAAAGAAATTCTTCAAAAAAAGTTTAATGAGAATTAACAAAAATTTTAACTCGAGAATTCAATTATTTTCCTAAATAATAATATTCTTCGAAGGAATTCTATTATTATCAAATTTTTTGATAAAATTTTTTGCAACAATTCGATGATTTCGAATAAATTAATTTTAAAAATGGAAATTATTTAAAAAGTTAGGAAACAAAAATGCAAACAACCGGAATACAACGATTATTATAATTACAGGCTTCGAAGTGACACACATTTCCACTTTTTTGACACTTTTTTTGGTCAAGCCTACTTTTTGCTACTTATTTTGTCAAAAAGCTACCAAATGCTACTTTTTCCAAAAAAAGGTAAACAAAATTGACAGAATTCAAGAATTTTAGTTTTTTTGGTGAATTTCGTAGATTTTCAAAAGCCCGCCAAGTGAATTAAATTTATTATTGGACGCGTGATTATAATATATTATAATAATTACTAATAGTGAATGTTTATTAAATTACAACTTTCTAACGTTTCGAATTTTTCGTATCTTATTTTATTATTCTTTAAGCTTCTTAAAAAAATTAAAAACTACATTTTTCATTTTTCACCATATAATTTAATAGTAATATCTTTCTTGACTTTATAAAAGTTGCATTAAGTATAGAAAAAATCAATTAATTAACAATAAAAACTTAAATTTTTTTTATATATAAATTGTTTGATTAAAAATCCAAAATAATATTTATTTAACGTGACTATTTATTATATGTTTAGAAACGTTTTGTCAAATTTAAAAATATTAATTGTATTTTCAATAATACAGTGTTTTAAGTCGGTTGTTCAATAATAAAAACATTTATAAAGATTTAAGATCTATCTAGAAAAAAAATTATAATTTTTTTTAGGGGCCGTCCATAAAGCATGTGATATTGTTAGGGGGGGGAAGGGGTTAAGAAAATGGTCATGGTTTATCACGAGGGGGAGGGGGGTATTGGCCTTCTTGTCATGTGATATAACTCTTGAAAAAAATCTATACTTTTATGTATAGTATTTATGTGGTTGGATGATTACCTAATTGATGAAAGTTTCGTGGACAATGAAAATTTAGGCTTTAAGGAGAAAGAAAACGCACCACTATTAAGCATCAACTATTACTGGAAAACCCTTGGTGTGAAGATAATGCATAATTCAGAAAAGAAAAAGATAATATACACTATACTGGTCAAAATTGAGAGACCACCCATTTTCAGACGAATGAAAAACGTTTTAAAACATAAAACTTATTGAAACTAAAATTTTTTTCTGTTTATTTTTTGAAAGATTTGAAAAATTTGAATAACTTCTAAAATAATGAACGCTTTTAAATGATTTTAGGCTTATTTTAAAGGTAATTTGCTACACTATAAGAATTACTTATAGGCATTAACGGGTAATTTTTTTCTTAGAAAATGCAGGACATCAAACTTAGACCAAAAAAATTCAAAAAATTTGGAATAATTTTTCTGTACTAAAAACTATTCTAGAAAATATATAACATATCATACATTGTAGATTTTTCAAGAAAATTTTATAAAAAAATATTTAAAAATTTAAAAAATTATTTTTCTGTTAATAAGATTGTTTCAAATTTTTTGAATTATTTTGGTCCAAGTTTGATGGCCTGCATTTTCTAAGAAAAAAATTACACGTTAATGCCTATAAGTAATTATTATAGTGTAGCAAATGACCTTTAAAATAAGCCTAATATAATTAAAAAGCGTTCATTATTTTAGAAGTTATTCAAATTTTTGTAAAAAATTGAAAATGACGATTTTTTAAAAATATCTAAATGAATTATTTGCCAAACGACTTCTGAAATATCTTGTTCTTTTCAAAATTTTATCATCTTTCAAAAAATGAACAGAAAAAAAGGTTAGTTTCAATAAATTTTATGTTTTAAAACATTTTTTATTCGCCTGAAAATGGGTGGTCTCTTAATTTTGACCGGTAATGCATTTTAAATAATATATAATAAATTAAATAAATAAATAATAAAATAAGTATTAATATTGAATAATAAATTAAAAAATATTCTTGCTGAAAAACGTTTGTTATTTTAATAATATTAAAATTTAAATTGATTTCTTTGACATGATAGAGAGGGGGGGATTTGTAAATATCATGACCTATCACAACCGGGGGGAGGGGGTCAAAAATCGGAAAAAAATATCACATGCTTTATGGATGGCCCCTTATTGGAATTAAATTACTCATAATTTATTATTGTACAAAATTATGGCTATGTGGATTCTAAAATTTAAAAAATTTATATGACTAAAAACAATCCATTTTTTCCATTTTGATAGTTGTTATTAGTAAATTACTAAAAAATGTTTACGTTTCATTTTTAAAAATTAGATGGCTGATAAAAAGTTATTGATAGTTTTTTAAAAAATAATAAGGAGAAAGAAGGTGTCAATTTTACTTCTCAAAATTATGAGCCTGTTATTAAAAAACAAATTCTTATGAAAGATCTCCTTTAAGTATTATTAACAACTAGCTGTCGTACCCGTCTTCGACGGGTTTTAGTTTCTACTAATATATTTGAAGAGGTGTCTACCAATCGGGAATTTAATTTGATTGGGAAAAACTAATAATTAGTTACATTAACTACTTCATTAAAAAAATATTACTGTTTGAATCAGTAAATGACTTTTCCTATCAAATACTATTTTCAACTAATTCAGATTTACAGAACAGTATTTGTCAGTTTGTAGTACTTTATGCGTTTGTAATATTTCAATTAATGTATTAAAAATTAATCCTAATTTTCCACCAGCTTTTGGAGTTATGTAGAGTCTAATTCGAACTAATTGTATCGCAAGTAGACCCTACGTTACGACTGCTAAAATCTAAAATAAGACCTATATTGTAGGCTGAATGTAGGGCTTAAATTTTGCCAAATAAAAATATGACATTAATAAAAATTAAAGCAAAAAGCAATTTTTTAAAAACGAATTAATATAATAAAACATTTTTTAATTAGATAAGAAAATTCCCGGTTTGGCAAAAAATTCCCGATTTTTCCTGGTCGAATTAAATTTCCGGCTATTTCTCAGTTTTCTTTCGCGGTTAATAGACACTCTGTTAAATGTATTGGTAGAAACTATAACACGTTTTCGATTCCTACATGGGAATCTACATGGGATCCACTTTCATAAAGGAAACCATTTGGATTCCCATGTAAAACCGTATGGTAAATTGCGACACGATTTTGAGTGATAACTATACCTTAAATAAACCCAAAAAGCCTATATTTATTTAAGAAAAAAATTCCATGTAAAATCTATTTTTATTTTTCAAGTAGGTATAATTTTTCCATATCCCTATTGAAAATTTCCACATGGGATTTTACATTTTACCCGTTTTTGCTTAATGCCCGGATATAATGTTGGAAAGCAACAACATACCCCAAAGATTTCTAAAATTCAAGAAGCAAAATTTTAATTCATAAATAGGAATTTGTTATTTATTTTCAAAGTCATTTCTAAAACATTTCTAGAATTCAAAAATAAGAAAATTTTGATTCATAAATCCCAATTTGACCTAATGGCGTTTTAAGGACTTTATATGTTACCGTACCCGCTGAAGTTAAATTTCAGTTTTATTGATGCTTTTACTGTACCCTTTATGTTGAACGTATACATATATTTTATTTTCTACGTTAAATGAAATATGAAAATACATGCTATGAAATTTCCAAAGTTAAAACATTAAAATAACAATACACAAATTATTTGCAAACTCACGTTAATTGATTTTAGAAAATTTGTAATAGACATCAAATTCATGACTCTAAACTTGTTAATAAAATAAATGTAATGAATGTAATTTAAAATTTTAAAACATCAACCGATATCAATACCAACTTCATAAAAAATTAAACAATATTGAAAAAAACTAACTAAAAATTTGGTCGAAAATCAAAAATATGATTTTGGCTTAAAAATTCGGGTTTATTATTTATATTTCATTTTTATAGTGAAAATTAGTTGTATTTATATTAAAAAGTAGCTACAAAAAGTGTCACATCAATTTGACAAAAATTAAAAAAATTTGCATTTTTTCAATTTTTTGAAATTTGTGAAAAAAGCTATAACTTTTGTTCAGCTTAATATTTTTCAATCGGATATGGCTAGAAATTTAAGTTAGACCAATACTCTTTTTGGCCTGCTACTAGACTTCGAAGCCTGATAATATAGACAATAGTCTGTTTTCGTTGTTCGCCTCGGGTTAGGTGCCACATATTAAATTTATTAATCAAATTAATGTACCTGATAATCGTCATCCAATTCCCGTTTGATAGTGGCAGGCGATGACGATAGTTTCCTGACGTTAGCCTCGAGTAATTGTTTCGTGACGGATGTATTGACGGTCTCGAGAATACGTCGAACGGCGTCTAATCCCTCATTTGGCGCTGGCGATTCTTTGCCCTCGGTTCCCTCAGTGCCCTCCGAATCGGCCGTCGATGGACTCATCACTTCACCATGAGATTCGTAATGTTCAGATGATAAATCGTCACGTCTCTTTGTATGCAACTGATGCAAAAACTTTCTCAATGACGACTGCAGAAAATACGTTCCAAATCCCATCATTTGCGGAAGTAGTGTAGGCACATCGTACATACCTAAGAGAAAATTTTATATTAAAATGTGAATTACTGTTCTTAATTTTTAGTTGAGAATTTTCTTAAATTTTAAAAATTATTCAAAAGAAAAAAAAAGAAACGAAATATTTACCCCCTCCTTCGTTATGAATGTCATGATAATGAGAAGGCGAAAGTTTAGGTAAAATTGGCAGGAAAGTATTGTTATTCGCAGCAATCATATCAACGTCGCGACGATTTTGTAATGGTGCTTGACTTTTTCTCGGCCCTCTGTCCACATTACTGATTGCTCCTTGCCTCGACTTCTTTAGATTTACTATCAGACATTTTTTTGAGGTCATGTGACTTGAATAGGATCCAGAGTGTGAGAATCGTTTGCCGCAGTTGTTACATTGAAATGGCTTCTCTCCACTGTGAATACGAAGATGCTCCTGTAAAAAATTCAATCTTCGTTACAAAAATACTCCCAATTTTTTTTTAAATTATGTTATAATACAAGATAGACACAAAAATTTAATTTTCCTTTTCCCTCATTTTTCCCTAATTTCCAGACAAAATTTTCACTTTCTCCCTAACCCTAAAGAATATTCTGATTCACTCTAAACATTATTAGATACTCAAAAAAATTTCTATTACATTTATTTACAAATTTCTTCAAAAGTCAAATTATTCGAAAACATCAATAACTTCATTTTTAAATAAATATTTAATCTATCTATAAATATTTAATCATCTTGAAAATTACTTCAAGATTTTTAAAAATTTCAAATTCAAACCTTTTTAAAATTCAAGAACTTATAAAATAATTATTTTAAAACATGAAGATGATCGGAGTGATAAAATCATTATTTTATATTATAAACTTTTTCAAAATTATTCCCAAACTTTAAATTCAACTATTATTTTCTAGACTTTCTAACTAAAATTTTTCTTTACATAAATTATTTTTCATAATTTTTGAAAAAGTTCCTTGAGAAGTTTCAAATCCATTTGTTTACAATTCAATTTTACGAAATTTCGATCATTCGGAAATTATTCTTCAATTAAATATTATTGCAAAAATAAACAATTTATTCAATAATTAAATGTTTCTCAAAATTCTTTTTAAATAATTGAATTTTTTCGACGAATTGAAAAAAAATTTTTAAGAATAATTAAATTTTTCAAGGAGTTTGCTTAAAATTGTATTTAAAAATAATTTAAATTCTGTGATGAGTTTTATTATTTATGAAAATGATTGAATTCATAAAAAGAATTTTATTATTTATGAAGATAATTGAATCTCTGTAAAGAATTATATTATTTTTTAAAATAATGGAAGTACGGCTAAGAAATTTATAAAAAAAATTGAAAATATTTGAATTCCTGTGGAATATTTATTATTTATGAAAACTTGTTTTAAATAATATGATTTCTTTTGTAAAATTTATTAAAATATTTAATATTGAAAATCATTGACATGAGGAAAGTTTTTGAAAATAATTTAAATTTTGCCAAGAATGTTATTAAAATTTTAAAAGATAATTGAATTTCGGAGAAGAATTTTATTATTTATAAAAATAATTGATATTTTGCCGAGAATTTTAAAAAATTTTTGAACATAATTGAATTTCTGCGAAGAATTTTATTACTTTTGAAAATAATTGAATTTCTGTAATTATTTATAATTTTTCAAAAATTCAATTTTCTTTAGTGTTTTTAACTAAAAATCTTCTATAAATAAATTATATTTAATAATTTTTTATGAGTTCTTTGAGAATATTCAAATAATTCAAAAAAATTCAATTAAACTTTAAAAAAAAATTCTTAAAAAAACTATGAAAAAAGAAGTGTGAAAAATTCAAAATTTCAAAGATTTTATTTTTAAACCTTTACAAAATTCAATTATTTTCAAACAGAAACATTAACGCTACAATGCTTTTAATATTAAATAATTATCTAAAATTTCAACTGAAATTTATTTTAAAATTTTTAAATCAATTTTTATTAGAAAATTCTACGAGAATTCAATTATTTAGATACAAAAATAAATAATTTATTGAAAAATTGAATGTTTCTTAAAATTGAATTTTCATAAAGAATTTTATAAACAAATTTTAAAATAATTGAATTCTTTTGACGAGTTTTAATAAAAATTGTTAAGAATAATTATTTTTTTCGAGGAATTCGATTAAAATTGTATTAACAATTATTGAAATTTTGCGTTGAGTTTTATTATTTATAAAAATAATTGAATTCCTAAAACGAATTTTATTATTTATGAAAATCATTGAATTTCTGCAATCATTTGTAACTTCTCAAAAATTCAATTTTTTAAAGTGTTTTAACTAAAATTCTCCTATAAAGCCATTATTTTTAATAATTAATTAAATATAGGTATTAAAAAAATTTAATTAATATTAGAAAAATTTGAATTATTAAAATTTTTAAACAATCTAAGTTCTTTAAAATTTGTAATTAAATTAATTGAAAATTGAAATGTTCTAAAATTTCAAATTAAAACCTTTTGAAGTTTATCTATGTATTTATGAAAATTGTAAACGCAACTCTTGTAAAATTCAATTAATTTTGAAATATTTAAGTAAAATTATTCATTAAATAATTCAATAATTTTATGATAGTTCTTCAAGAATGAAGTTATTTAAAAAGAAATTATTGTCAGAAATAGAAAAAATTGAAAATTTCGTATTAGAATTTGTGGTAATTTCATAGAGTTCATGAGGGAATAAATAAAGACACAAAAATAAAAAATTTTCTTATGAATTTTAAAAATATAATATTTCCCAGTACTTTTAATAAAAATCCCTAACTTTTTCCTGACCTGTGGCAACCCTGTAAAAATTATGTTAAAATAATTAAAAATAAAAATCAAAAAATATGAATGACGCTCCGAAGAAAGGTATCTAAGAAGCAAAAAATTTGAAGGTTATGTTTGTATCATTTATAAGTTTCTGTGTTTAATTAAAAACTAAAATAATTTTTTATAAAATATTTTGAATCTAAAGAAGACCAACGAAGACCAATGGACATTGATGTATTTTCATTCAAAAAATTACAAACATAACCTCAAATTTTTAGTTTCTGTATCTTTCTTCAGTGCGCGTCACATATAAATACAAAACAAATGAAACTAAACAAAGAGAGAATTTGTAGGAAAACTGTCAGAAAATTATTTACCTTGAGGTGGTGTTTGAATTTGAAGGCTTTTTCACAGTGGGGACACTTGAATTTACGGAGAACTGCACTCTCATCGTGGCTGATCATGTGCCTCTGAAGACGATAGACGTTGGCAAAAGTTTTATTACACACTTTGCAAGACTGTAAAATTAATTAATGTTTGTTGCTTACGTAAAACAATAAAAGAATCCACCCATTTGAAACACGTATTTATTTATTTATTTCGAACCTAAAATTATTTCCCCAAATTTCGTAAAATATAAAATTTCTGTTGGCATCACTGCAAATGTTATTTAATCCCTGTAGGAAAAGAGAGCAACTTCCGGTTCGTGTGTACGTTCGTGTAGATTCGTAACAAGAGGCGAAACGAACCTGCACGAATCAAACATCTTTCTTCAGCCATTTGCAATTATTTTTCCCACGGATAGAAAGCAATGACAACGATGTTTATTAAAAATATTTACTTTTGTCGTTTTATCTAGCAAGAAGAGAATATTTTTCTCTTTAAAAAAAAGAAGGAAACCAGAATCGTCAATAAATCGTTTTCCCAAGAGTTCTCGAAATAGACGGTAAATTAAAGAAAAAAGCCCAGTGTATTAAAGTCCCCTCGCAGTTTCACGGGAAAAAGAAGCGATAAATCAAAGAATTTAGTGTTGAGGTCAAGAAATGTGAGTGTGGAGACTTTAAATTATCAGGATGGAGATTAAGGAAAACTTTACATTATATAGGGAGGAATCTGTAAAAAATAAAAAGAATAGAGCGAAAATTTTAAGATAAAATACTGATGCTGCAGATTGTCAAAGAAGAGTGAAGAAGAGTATATAGATATATATTTTGTCCTGCGTGTATAAAGTTGAGATGATAAGCCACTTACGACTTGCGAGAACTGAGCACCGAGGTCGTGCTTATCGATGACGTAGGTCGTCTTGTGAATGTCCTCGAGATGGAGCTGTAGGACGTTTAAATTCCGACAGAGGATACCGCACTGGGGACACCTTTCACCCTGTTTCGTCGAACCTCCTTCTCCGCCGCCGCCACCGCCACCGACACCTCCACTCGCAGTACCATCCGCGCAACCGCCCACTTCCGTGTCCGCACCTGTCTCGTCCTCGCTGCACCCTGCTCACAAATGAAACGCCCTATATTAATTTCCAGTCATGGCCGACCTAACATCCAAAAACATCACTGCCATAACCCTCAACTGTTCTCTTTTGTTCTTCAAAACATTATTTTAAAAAAACGCATGTATTTTTATATTTACCAATCATAAAAAATCGATTATTCTCTTCAGTTTTTCATTACTTTTTTTGTTATTAAAAAGATTTGTTGGGCATTTTAAAAAAAAGAAACTTTTTAGAAATGCCTTACTTCAGAGTATTTAAAATGTCTGATCGGAAGGACAGCTTATAAGCAGTTGTCTGTACAAAGAAAACGTCCGCCATGTTAACATGGCAGACGTTTTCTTTGTACAGGTAACTGCTTGTATGCTGTCCTTCTGGTTTGCACAACTATTTATTAATATAGCATAATTAATAAATTAATGAATTCATTATTATTAATTTATTAATTACCATAGCGATTTTAATTTTCTTTGTACAGGTAACTGCTTATATGCTGTCCTTCCGGTTTACACAACAATTTATTAAAAAGCATAGCATTTCTATCATAATATTATTAGTTCATGGCAAATTTGTCTATAATGTTAGCCATGAACTAATAAGATTGTAACAGAAATGCCACAGTTAATTAAAAAAAGTTATTCTTCAAAATTATAATAAAATTCTTCAAAATACACTACCGTCCGTGAGTATCAGGACGCCCCTTTTTCATGAGTGGAAAAATGCTTAAAACGTAGAAAATAAGAATGACAAAAATTTTTCGTATTTTTTTCCTGAAAGCTAATGAATATGAAATGAAAATGAAATTATCATGAATATTAAAGTGTCAAAAAGGTCAATGTAAAATATGTTCATTTAATAGATATACTAAAATTCAAAAAAGCTTTTTAATTACTTAATTATTTCAATTAAAAAAAATTTTTTTTGGTGAAAAAGTGTCAATCTGCTTTTCAAAATTTTTTTATCCGACTTTCACAGTTTCAAATTTTTTTGGAAAAATTTATATCACAATACGATTAATTAATTTAGATTCTACATTGAATAGAGATTGAAACAAGACCAAGAACGCTAAAAAAAGTTAATTAGTTTTCGAGAAATTAAAAAATTACGAAAACCATGCAAAATCCAGTATTTTTTCTGTATCTGACAGAATAGTCAACGAAAATTCTTCGATCAGGTGTCAGTCTTTTCATTATTTCATTAGCTTTCAGGAAAAAAATACGAAAAATTTTTGTCATTCTTATTTTCTACGTTTTATAAGCATTTTTCCACTCATGAAAAAAGGGGCGTCCTGATACTCACGGACGGTGGTGTAATTCAACAAATTTTTTATATAATTGATAATTTAAAAATTCTTTCAAACGATTCAAATTATATTTTCAAAATTTTTCGAAATTTATAATTACTTTCAATATTTACTATATTTTAATAAAAAGTTTCCCAAAAGAATTCAATTATTTGCGCATAAAATTTTAATAAAATTCAGAGTTAGTCACCCATTTTTTCTCAATATTTTAATTCTCTCAATTTTTCTCTCAAAATTTTAATTACAATTCGTCGAAAAAAATTTGTAAGAATTCAAAATGCAAAGAATTTTAGGATTTCAATTATTTTCAAAAAATGTTCGAAATTCAATAAATTTCAATATCTACTATTTTAACAAAATTTAAAAATAAAATTCAATTATTTTCACAAATAATAAAATTTTTACAAAAATTCAATTATTTAAAATAAAATTTTCATTAAATTTTTTTTAAAAAAATCAATTATTTAAAAGAATTTTATTAAAATTTCTAGAAACGATTCAATTATTTTCAAAAAATTTTCAAAATGTAATTATTTTCAAAAATGTTTAATGCAATTCTTTGCAAAATTCAATTATATTCAAAAATTTTTTTAAAATTCTACATAAGAATTAAATTACTTTAAATAAAGTTTTAATTGAATTCTCGTCGAAAAAAATTGTAAGAAATCAATTATTCTCATAAATAATAAAATACAGTAGACAAATTCAATTATTTTGAATATAATTTTAGTTAAATTCTTCGCAGAAATTAATATATTTCCTTAAATAATAACATTTTTATAGGAATTCAATTATTTAAAATACAATTTTCATAAATTTTTTCGAAAAAAATTAATTATTTAAAAGAATTTTAATAAAATTCCTAGAAACGATTCAATATTTTCAAAAAATTTTCGAAATTCAATTATTTTCAATATCTAATATTTTAATTAAATTTCCCAAAAGAATTCAATTATTTAAAAAAAAAATTTGATAAAATTCCACGCATAATATTCAATTAGTTTCATAAATAATAAAAAATTTAACAAAAATTCAATTTTGTAAAATAGAATCTGTTCCCTAAATTCGAATCAGTTAAAAATAACTGATTCAGAAGCAAAAAGTCAGTCACTAATTCAAATAGTAATATTTCTACTGACAATTAGTTAAAAATAACTGATTGTCAGTTAAAAATAACTGAAGTTTCAGTAAATTTTTTTTTGACTGATTCAATTAGTCAAGTTTAACTATTTTTTTAGTTATTTTTTACTGAAAATTAGTTATTTTTTCACTGAAAATCAGTTATTTTTAACTGATTCAGAAGCAAAAAGTCAGTCACTGATTGTCAGTTAAAACCACGATTTTTAACTGATTCAAATTAAGAGAGTGTATACATTGATTGGAAAAAATTAATTATTTTAAACTGTTTTAGAAAAATCTGTGCAAGAATCAAATTATTTTCACAAATAATAAAATTTTTCATTGGAATTCAATTATTTAAAAAATTGTAATAAAATTCTTCACAAGAATTTAATTATCTTTATATAAAATTCTTCTCAAGAATTCAATTATTTTTACAAATAATTAAACTCATATCAGAGATTCAATTATTTTGAAAAATTTTTATAAAATTCTTAAAAACGATTCAATTGAGGGGCTGGATGCTATAACGTGTTACGCGCCATTCACTTAACATGGCGCGTAACACATTATAGCATCCAGCCCCTCAAATATTTTCAAAACTTTTTCGAAATTCAATTATATTTTCAATATTTACCATTTAAATAAAATTTTCCAAAAGAATTCAATTATTTTCATAAATAATAAAATTCTTACAATATAATTAACAGGGTGTCTAGCGAATTATGATTTTCAAATTCCCGGCAAAATCCCGGATTTCCCGGACCTAAAACTAAATTATTCCCGGATTTATTTTTAAGACATTAATGACTATACTATTAAAATTTCATAATTTTTTAAATACAGTGGAAACTGAATTATACGAACTAATTCAGGCAGGATCTGGTTCAGATAATCAAAAGTTCAAATAATAGAAATTGCAATTATTTTTTTTATATTTGTGGATAAATGATTGTTTCGGAATTATTTTGCAATGCCCAATGGCATTTATGTCTTCTTTTAGATATTTACATTAAAAGTCACTGAGGTTCAACTGCAATAAGTTAAAAATATTAGGATTTATAATTAAACTTTTAATTGAAGACTTTAAAATGTTAAAAATGTATGCAACAATTATATAAATAATAATAATATACGGTCAATTCTACGTCACAAGTATATTTTATTTATAGTATCCCAGGAGGAAAAGTCGGACGAATGTCGAATTATACAACCGCCTGGGATCCGCGCCCGTACGGACCGCCAGCACCGATGGTCTGTACCGATTCGGATCCTAAAATGCAACCGGCGCGGAACAGATTAGGCTCCGACTTTTGGATCCGCCTTTCTACTTTCGTCAGTACTGGCGCGGTACTGGATTTGTTCCGCCTGCAGATTTCATTCTTCTACGCGCGTCGGAAGAATGACGGATGTTAGGTCTGTACTGGCTCGGTGCTGGGGCGGATCCGACTGCGGATCTCGTCATTTATTGTTATAGTTTACATTATCAGTATAATCATAAATTTTTTTTTTTTATTATAATTAATTATTACAATAACTAATTGCATTTATTATAATATTATTATTAGTTAACCAATAAATAAATTAATAGTATTCATGCAAAGGAAGAATATAAGAAACTTAATTTTTTCATTATATATATAAAAATCCAACTTTATTAATGTGCAATTAAATAAATAATTTTTAATAAATAATATATTAATTTGAAAGAAGTAAAATATATTTAACTTGAAAGAAAATGTGATCAATACATTGTAATGCCTACAATAAATACCTAACATATTAAATACAATATATAAAAAAGAGATTATTATTAATTAATTTATTATTAATTAATTAATAATCTCTTTTTAATTTAAACAATATATTAAGTAATTATTTATTGACACTTTTCTGCAAATTAAATAATTAAAAAAATGTGTTGTGCATTAAAATTTTATTCAATTTAATACTATTACTTATATGTTATAAATTGTTTTGCAGTGAAGTTATGTTCATATTATTCGATATATTATGTAATAAAATATTAAAAAACATAATAATAAAAATATAACATTTTTTTTTATCCCACATGCACAAAAATGTCGCTTTTAGATAGCTGACGACAGGGAGTAAAGTCACTCATTTGTTCGACCATATGAAAATGGCGTCCATTTTCTCCCTTGTGCAAACATAACCGCTGATCCCATGCGTTATTTTTGCCCAAGGGAGAAAATAGGCCGCCATTTTCATATAAGTCGAACAAGTGAATGACTTTTTCTCCCTGTCGTCTGCTATCTGAAATCGCCACTTTTGTGCATTAGGAATAAAAAATATCGTAAGTAACACGAGAATAAAGGCAGCCTATTTGTTTACGATGATTTTTGTGACACTTGTTCCGGTCTCGGGGCGCCTACGGCGCCCTCGACCTCCACTCGTGTCACAAAAATCACCGTAAACAAATGGCTGCCTTTATACCCTTGTTGCTTAATATACTATTAAACGAAATATTGAAATATTCATAAATACACATTCAGTAAAGTATTGAAAATATACCGGTATTACAACAGTTCGTATTTCCAAATTGCCTATTGCCGCGTAGTAATTTTACAATTTTTATTTGAGCTAGTGACACTTGAGAGTATTTAAGATTTGAGAGTCCCATGCGAGCGTAGCATAGTGGTTAGCGTGCGAGATTTCGGTGCGTAAATATTCGGTTAGGCGTAGGTTCGTACCTCCAAGCGTTAGGATTTTTCAAATGTGTATGTAATAAAAAATTGCGTTTAAGTGTATAAAGAAATAAAAAAATGTGTAAAGTGAACTGTCAATGAATTGTCATCCGTATTTATCTTTTGCAATTAATTATTATTTTTTTTATTGATATTTGTTGAAATTATCATTTGGATCCGATCCGGTTGTCAGTTGGTAGAATGCCAGCGCTCGGCTGGCTATTAAATGAAAAATCCACGGTCGGTACAGTGCCGGGTCCCAGCCGGTTGAATTATACACGGAACGGCTCTTCGCGGCCGGTTACCGGGCGGTAGAATGCCAGTTCCGAGACGGATGGCCAGCCAGCTCCTGGCCAAGTCATCTTTTGGTAGAATACCAGTTCTCGCGCGGTAGGCAGGCGGTTCCCAGCCAGTACCACTACTCCGGCGTCGGTACAGGCGAGGATCCGCGCCGGTTGGAAATTTCCCACTGGGATATGGAGTGTATAACTCCTTTTTCATTTTAAGCCAAGTATAATAAAGTAAAGAAAAGTAAAGATTTCCTTCTTCTTTACTTTATATTTTATTTATTCCTTTTAGAAAAAAGGTATACGTATCCTTTATTTTTCTATTCTATAGGGGGACCAAAATATTTTTTGCAAACTATCCTTATTATTTGTAAGTATGTATTAGATAAGTTTTCTAAATTCAATAGTTTTAGAGTTATAGATTTTAGAGTCTACTTTTAAAAATCCAATAATTTGGTTACCTATAAAAAATGAAAAAATAGATTTACAATAATATATTTTCATCCTAATTGAAAATGTGGACTGAAATTTAACGTGAAATTGCCTATACATATACTTATAATATATGTTTTTTTCATTTTTGAAAAATATATGACTGAAGGTAGTTCTCTGGCTTCTACTCTTGTAAAAATTTATTTTCTTCAAATTTTGAGGAAATGTTTCTTTTGGTGCCCTTTAAATGTGGTAAAAATTTCAAAACCCTTTGCGATGCTAAATTTTGACTTATTCAAGTTCAAACTTTCACTTTTCCATGCGTTTATGTTAAAAATAAAAAATGTCAACCACAATATCTCGTTTTTTGACATGGCAAAAGGTTTTGAAGTTTCTATCACATTTAAAAGGCATCCGAAGAAATATTTCCTCAAAATTTGAAGAAAATCTATCGAAAATCAATTTTTAAAAGAGTAGCAGCCGGAGAACTACCTTAAATTGAAATTTTTTTTATAGATTTTAATGAATTAGAGAAAATTTCCAAAAATTCCCGGATATTTTTTTCAATTCCCGGCAATTTCCCGGGTTTTTCCCGGTCGAACTAAATTCCCGGCAAATTCCCGGTTTTCCCGTTTTTCCCGGACGCTAGACACCCTGTTTAATTATTTAAAATACAATTTTCATTAAATTTTTTCGAAAAAAATCAATTATTTAAAAGAATTTTAATAAAATTGTTTACGGCAATTCAATTATTAACAAAAATTTTAATACAATTCTTCCCAGAAATTCAATTATTTTCAAACATTTTAACAAAATTCTTTGTATGAATTAAATTATTTTTTATCAATAAACTTCTTCGTAGGAATTCAATTATTGTCATAATCAAATTCGCCCTAGAATTTAATTATTTTTATAAATAAAAAAATTTTCGCGGAAATTCAATGATTCAAAATTCAATTTTTATAAAAATTTTCGAACAAAATCAATTAGTTAAACAAATTTTTATTAAATTCTTTATGGGAATTCAATTATTTATAAAAAAATGTAATGCAATTCTTTGCTAAACTTCAATTATTTTCATAAATTTTAATAAGAATTAAATTGCAATTATTCTTAAAAATTTCATTAAAATTCTTTGAAAGAATTCAAGTTTAAGAAGGGTTTGCGCCCATTCGCCCGAATCCACGCGCCCGAATCAGAAATCCCGAATATAATTTCGCCTGAATGATAATTCACCCGAATCCAATTCCCCGAATGGTTTTTCCCGAAGTCATTCGCCCGAATAATATATTTGCCCGAAAAAAGTAAATATTAATAAATATAAGAATGAAAATAAAGAAATTAAAGAAAATTAAATTTTAAAAATTCAATTGTTCCAATAACTCGAAATGTACTGATTAAACTTCAAAAAGAACAAAGGGAAACCGAAACTTTTCTTGTGGAGCTTGGTCTTGGGCGCTCTGTTAAAGCAGCGCCACGTAGGAAATGGATTGCGATGCAACGCCGGTACACTACAATAGCAGAATCCTATGAGCATTTTAAAGAAGGAGACGAAATCATGAAATATTTAGAAAATTTGACTCATAACATTCAATTATAATAGCACCTGGAAAATTGCAATAAATGTTTTTATTTACATAAATGTACTTATTTTTTTCGACCATAATACTCTTCGGGCTTTTTGTTTTCAGGCACATGTATTCGGGGAATTTTTTTTCGGGCAAACGGTTTTCGGGCGAATATATACTCGGGCGTGTGGATTCGGGTTTTCGTACGGTGTTGATAAAATTTCTATATAAGAAATTAATTTTAAGAAATATTAAATTATTTAATAAATTATTTATATTTATTTTTGTTTCTATTTGAAATTTTAAATAACTGAATTCTCGAAGAACTTTCTAATAAAAGTTGATTTAAAATTGAATTACAGTTAAAATTTTAGATAACAATTGAATATTAGAAGCGTTAAATACTTTTGATTTTTTTCGGTCTTATAGCTAATTTTTGATACATTTTTAAAATTAATTATAGATTGCGAAGCTTGTATGATTCTAATAAAATTTTACGCAGAAATATAATTATTTTCATAAATAATACAATTTTGACGGGTAAGTGAAAATGACACCACCAGGCTTCACAGTGCCCCTAAAAAGTATTTTAGGGGAAATAGGGAACTGAAAATTGAAAAATAGGGGACTTTTAGGGAACTGTAAAAATTGTTTATATAAAGATAAAAATACAATTTATTTACAGGAACACAAACTTCAATACAATTTTTAAATACTGCTCTAAGAAATTTTAGTACAATAAGGAGTACAACAGTAAATATTAATTTACATTTCACAAGTCTTTAAGGTTCAAATATAAATTCAAAATATTCATTTTTACAAAAATTTATTTTCTTATTTTTAATTTTCATAAAAGTTTATTTTTAGTTTAATTATTAAACGAAGATTCTTTTTAAATAAATGAATTAGATAAACAAAAAATATCTCCATTTAGTCTTTTAAAAATAATGTATGTCATAAGAAGTTTGTGCAGATTATAAAAATTTTAAATACAACTAACTTTACGGAGAAAAATGGAGTTTGAAAAACTGGGAGTCAATATTGAAAAAACAGGACTCAGTCCAGTGAAAGTACATTAATTCATTTCCATCAAGCATCTTAGGGTATTGCGTATAGTGTATAGAGGGCCTTAGTTCCAAATGTCACTGTAAAGAGCATTGAAACACAGGCGAAGATTATAAGGCGCGCTGCAGTGTGCATAGTAGAGAAACTGGACTCAGTCCCCTACTTCGAAACTTTCACAATAAAGGAACGCAGGCGCGGAACCTGTCAAAATAAATGGCCGACGCGACGCGAAACGAGTGTTTCCTTTTATTCACTTCGTCAATTTTATATAAAAAAACAATAACCAATCATTAAAAAAAAGAAAAATATGTTAAATGCACTCTTTATATATTCATATTCATAAGTTTTATTCTTCCCACATCTTCATACTTACAATTAACAACTAAATGCATCGGAAAATCTTACAATCATACGGGATTGAACACCTACCTAACCATACAACTAAATATACGCATAATTATAAATCGCACGCTTTTACATTAAGCCTCTCGGCTACGCAATCGATGGGGGAAATTTCCTATTTAAGAAACATCCCTTACCAATGAAATAAATTAGATCATGCGTGGATTTTACTTTGTAATTAATGTAAGTATGGATGTCAACAATATTCATAATATTGAATAAATAATATTGTCAACTAGTTTCAATTTGATACGGTTATTAGAATTTAATAATAAATAAATAAAAAACATTAATTTTTTCTTAACCTTTTTCAAGTTTGACTCTCCTCATGGTAAATTTGAGCATTCTTTTTTTTCCGTGTACAAAATACGAGGGGGTATTTACTGGTTGAAAACGTGTACACTCCAATACACTTATTACGCTAAAATTACACTTATTACCAAGTATTACAGGGTATTACAGGGCAATACAGAGATACGACCATTAGTGTGTGAGAGAGAGAGAGAATAACTTGTGGTTTTCGAGTATAGGTATCTACTTTATGTGCACGGCGTTCATTTTTCGAAAGAACTGGACTGAGTACAAGGCAATTTTCTATCAAAACATCTTTGTCGAACAAAAATTTTTATCGACACAAAATCTCTATGTCTCTAGTCATTTACATCCAATTTGGTTTCAATCCGATACTTAAAAGAAAAGCTGTGAATCTTTTTGACTGTTATAGTTAATCTTCTTATCAGTCTTATCAAGACTGATTTATAATTCTTCCTTTTGTGGTTATAAATTTATACTCTCTAGAAAAAGCAGTAAGTACCCAGTTTTTCCAAGGATATCAAATTGAGACAAAAATGTTGCGTAGCAACGTTTTGATTCGTTTTTTGTCTGAATTTATTGATATTCTTAGAAAAACTGTGTATATATGTTTATACGCTGCGGTATTATCGCTGCTATTCATCAGTGAAATTTCGCTAATACAGATATTTAGAGAGTAGAAATTTTGAATAAATTTGTCTATAGGTACGCATATAAATATTTTGATCTGTCGTTGGTTTGACTTTTTCTGTTGTTGACTGCTCCCTTTTTGCTTTTCGGATACGTACGTTGCGTTGCAGACACACGCATGCGGGAGCTGAGTATATCTCATCTGTTTATCTCTTCTTTTCTAGCGTCAGGAGTACAGTGAGTGAGAGAGAGAGAGAGAGAGTGTTCCCTATGTGACGAAATTAAATCGGCGTATATATACCGGTTTTTCCCAGCTAATCACCTCTGCGAATCGTATGGCATTTAAATCCCGTCAACCGACAATGGGGCCCTGAAAAAGTTAGACAGGGTTGAATGACCCTGCCATGTGCCACTTTTATCGAGGCACCCCCAGCATCGACACACGCGCCCCAGGATCCCGGTGAGATTCGAACAATGCTTGCCTGCGAGATTTGACGATTCTCCTCTCGCTGCCTCTCGCTATAGTCGCTATTCACCCTGTGCCCTCGAATCGAATAGCCCTCATGTCCCACCTTATAGGTTTTCTCCCCCCTCTCCATCACGACCTTCACCATCCGCCCCACATTCCCCAAACTACCCCCGTGCGTCCTTCACCTTCACCCCTTCGCCTCTTTTCCACCCCGTCAACGCAGTGAGCCTTGATGAAAACGACTGATAGAGTTGGATAGAGTGAAGGGTGTCCCGAAAAGAGGCCACTTTTCGACTACAACTCTCCGTGTTTCAAGGTGCCCCTATATACCTTTAATCTTTAATTAGAACTTAACGAATGTTTTATATGTTATGTTATATATGTGGGCTGCTTGTGTCCATCCTGAATTATCTCTATTAAATCTCAATTAGTTCAATTTTACCAATTTCTTCGATAAATGCTCTGTTATGCTCTACTTTAGAATTGTAATTGTTACAAATATGAGATGGACGCGCTATCTATTAAAGCAAATCATTTTGAAGCTTTATGTTGTTTTTACCTTAACTAATTAAAAGCTTCTGCTTGTTGAATTTATAACTAAAATCAGTTTTTATTCATTACTTTTATTCATTACTTTGTAGATGTAGGGTAAACCAGACAGTAGTCGGACACTTAATACACGGAGAGAGAATATATATTAAATTTTGTAAAAATATTTTCAAATTGGGGAAAAAGTGCAACAAAGCGAAATTTTGATATAGAAAATACTAAACTTTAAAAAAACTTATGTGAAATTTACTAAAGTTATATTAGAATTTAATTAATATTCTTGATATTTAATATAATTATACTAAATTTCACATAAGTTTTTTTAAAGTTTAGCATTTTTTATATCAAAATTTCGCTTTGTCGCAATTTTTCCCCAATTTGAAAATATTTTTACAAAATTTAATATATATTCTCTCTCCGTGTAAAATCTTTTTAATGAATACTTTTTAAAAATTGCAATTAAAATTTCTTTAAAATTTCTTCAACGTGTGATTGTTCACACGTTGAAGAAATTAGGATATCCTACGAAACTATTATACCAATCATGTTTACAAAAAAATAATGGCAAATAAATAAGTAAGAATACGACAGTAGTCGGCCACTTAAAGCAATCTTTTTAATTAACACTATTTAAAAGGTGCAATTCATATTTTTTTCGAATTCTCTCATGTAATATTGTTCCTTACGATCACACAAAACTATTAAACCAATCATGTTTAAAAAAAAAATTTTTTATTCGTTAAAAAAATTAGTAAATAAACAAGTAAGAATGTGACAGTAGTCGGATACTATCAAAAACCGTAGAAATTACAGTTGATTCCCTTTGTGGATTTTCGTTTAAAAAATAGTTAACATAACCTTTAAATTTTTTGCTTCTTAGCTACCTTTCTTCAGACCGTGTCTCGTGTGCATATACAAACATACATATAACACATACAAACATTAAAGTCAAATTTATTAATTTATTTACGACTTTTTTTAATTGTTAAATTATTCTAAAACACTAATAACTTCATTTTAAACAAATATTTTAATTTTTAACTAAAATTCTTTTAAATAAATTTTTTGAATAACTATTAAAAAAGGTTCTTTGAGAATTTTCAAATCCTTTTGTTTACAATTCAATTTTATGAAATTTTGATTATTTGGAGGTTCTTCAATATTACACAGCAAAAAAAAGTCTGACTCCGTTTATACCTTAAGGTTATGTTGTTCAGTGGTCACGTGACTTATAGTAAAGTATATGGGGCACGTGACCACTAAATAACATGACCTTAAATTCAGCCTCAAAAATAGGCTAAAAGTAAGACTTTTTTTTAGTGTGTAATATTAGAAAATAAAAACTTCAAATAATTAATGAAAAATTCAATTAAACTTTTTGAAAAAAGTTAATTCTATATTCAGAATTGTTAATTAAAAGTAAGAAAAGTTCAAATTTTCAAAGATTTTAATTTGAAACCTTTTAAAAATTCAAATATTTCTATAAATTCAAGTTTGCGTAGAATTTATTAAACTTAAGTTTTCAACGTTAAATCTGACGATTTTCAAAGTAACAATATTGAAAATCGTCAGGTTTGACGTTGTAAACTTTAGTTCAATTAGAATTTTATTAAAATTTTGTTATAATGATTGAATTCTTTTGGGAAATTTGATTAAAGTAGAAGATATTAAAAATCATTGAATTGAGGAAAGTTTTTTAATATAATTGAAATTTTGCCAAAAATTTTATTAATGTTTTGAAAATAATTGAATTTCGGAGAAAAATTTTATTATTTTTATAAAAATAATTGAAATTTTGACCAGAATTTTTGTAAATTTTCGAACATAATTGAATTTCTGCGAAGAATTCTCTTACTTTTGAAAATAATTGAATTCTTGAAATGAATTTTATTAAAATTCCTTTTTGAATAATTGAATTCTTTTGAGAAATTTTATTGAAATAGTAGGGGAGAGTCTCCAGTTGCGAGACGGGTTTTATTTTTGACCCGTAAATTGTAAACGGGCAAACGAAATTGTAAATAAAATACACCGTTCGAAAGGTAACAGAAATACGCAACTTTTATTAAAAGAAAGTATAGTGTTTCGATGAACTCAAAAATTTTTCGATATATTTTCCGAGCACATTGCTTTTGTCAAAAAAAAAAAAATGTCTCCAGTTGTGAGACACTCATTAAAAATTGCTAAAATTTAATAAGTTTGACATAAAACGTTATGTTTAGTAGAAATAATTAAATATATATAATAATATATATTATTATATACTAAATAATAATATTTATTCGCCAAAATATGACTATCAAATAAACACAATTTAATAGCTTGAACAAGAGCATTAAAATTGATTTCTTCTGAATCAATTGACTTTTTTCCACTTGACATGCCCAAAAATACTAGAAAAAAAAATAAAAACAACCTTAAAATAGTATGCCTGCAAAGTCGTATTTTTTATGCTGCCCAGATGGGTGTTGACACCGTCTCACAACTGGTGATATGCTGTGTCTCACACCCAGAAATTGGCGCTATTTTGAAAAAGGAAAATTAAATTATTTTCAACCGTAGATTGGAACAATGCAATATTGCATCACAAAATATAAGGAAAACACTAAAAGAAAATGCATTACATTTACCTTTTCCAATTAATTAACTTGGAAAAAAAGTACTTTGCATTTATTGAAAAAACGCTTTTTAGTCGATTATCACACACAGTGTTGGTATTTAACAAAAACAGTTTGTATATCCGCTTCGGCGTAAACGAAAAAGTTGGCTCATATAAAAAGAAATGTTTTTATATAAACCAATCGGCTTTTTAATATTGCATGTTAAAAAAAATTGACTGTCTCACAACTGGAGACTCTCCCCTAGATATTGGAAAAATAATTGAATTTTAACAAATTGAAATTAATTATAATTTCTACGAAGAATTTTATTAAAATTATTTTGAAAAAAATTGAATTGTTACAAAGAATTTCATTAAAAAATTTTTGAAAATAATTTAATTCTTTGACGAAATTTAATTAAAAATGTATTGAAAATAATACTTACATTCTAGTAAATAAATTGTAGCAAATGTTTTTAAAATAATTGAATTGAATTGTTACAAAGAATTTCATTAAAAAATTTTTGAAAATAATTTAATTCTTTGACGAAATTTAATTAAAAATGTATTGAAAATAATACTTACATTCTAGTAAATAAATTGTAGCAAATGTTTTTAAAATAATTAAATTTCTTTGATGATATTTAATAAATTTTTTTAGAATAGTTACATTTTTTGAGGAATTCAATTAAAATTGTAATAAAAATAATTGAAAGTATGCGATGAGTTGTTTTTGTTTAAACAATATTATAAAATTTTGAATTTTTGTATTTAAATAATTGAATTCTCGAGGAATATTCGGAAAATTATTCAAAAAATAATTGATCAAGTTTAGTTTAAAATTGTAGAAAATAATTGAAAATTGGAAGTGTTGTAGTTGTAATTTTTAGAAATTATTAAGTTTCAGAAGCTTTAAAATTGAAATTTTTTTTTTATTTAATTTCCCGAGGAAAAACAAATGAGAAGTATTTAAATATTTATTTAGCAAAATTACCTAATTTTTGAATAACTGAATTTAGAAATCAGTGATAGGGGAAAATCAGGGAAATAAAAAATAAAATTTTTGTGGCAGCACTGAATGAAATCCGGAGAGAAAATATATATTAAATTTTGTAAAATTATTTTACAATTTGGGGAAAAAGTGCCACAAACCGAAATTTTGACATAGAAAATACTAAACAGTGAAAGAAGTAATATAAAAATTAGTAAAGTTATATTAAAATTTAATTAAAATTCTTATATTTGATCAATTTGCGTCTAGATCCACATTTTTGGTGTCAATTAATTGCAATTTGATCCCAGTTTTTCTAAGGATATAAAATTTGATATCCTTATAGAAAAACTGTGATACTTTCTATTACTTAAGTGTCGACTTTTTCTTTTAAGTTTTAAAGTCGATCCAAGGCCTGTTTTTAAATAAAATAGCAAAATAAATCTCCAAGAAATAATAAAACAAGTGTATAGTCGAAGATCGCAAGTTTTTATCGTTCCATAAAAATGTGTATAGCCTGTGAGACTGTATAAAGCCACGTGCGATGTTATTATTAATTGGCATATCGAGTATGCGAGCGGAAGCCCAACATTTTTCTCTTGGCAAGAATCTTGCCGCACTGCCAACGAACTTTGCTCGTAGTTTGCTTTGATAACGAATACTGAAACGGGTCAAAGCCGTGACCTCTCTCTCTCTCTCTCTCTCTCTCTCTCTCTCTCTCTCTCTCTCTCTCTCTCTCTCCTGCCATTCTTTATATACACCATACATCTCTGTTGTTTTTCGCACCTAGCCATATTTTTTCATATAAAAAAAGGAAATAAGCGGAAAGAAAGGAAGAATATAGTATATGTATTTCCACAAATGAAATGCACTGGTGCGACGATGGATGGTGTGAAAAAAAACGTTATAAACTCCCCTGGGCTAAAGGAGGATATACACGTCACAGAGAGCGAAAAAATATCTATGACACACTTCAAAGAAACGAAAAATTAAGGATAGATTTTTTTTTAAAGTTGAAACTTCCTCCCGAGCCTCGATTTTTATGTTCCTTCGTTTTCGTAAAGGTTTTCTATTTTTAAACACGCACAACTTTTTTCAAACGAAGGCGCGAGGAATTTCTGTTAATTACCAAATGAGAAATGAAAAAATTTCTGTTAATTTCACTCTTAACTTGAAGGTATCAAAATTGCAACGAATTGATGTCAAAAATGTTGATCAAAATTTAGGGTGGACACAACTTTCAGTTTATCAATTTATTGACATTAAAATTATTTTCCCTGACAAAATCTTTATACAGGAAAATATGAAAGTTTACGGAAAATGAGTAAAATTTATGAATTTTAATACTTTCTAAAAATTACAATTATATTTATAACCCTACCTGAATTCAATTATTTTCTAAAATCTATATTAATAATTGTCGTATTCCGGTAATCTGTTCGCAATTTGAAGTTAGCTTTTGTTTACTTCTTTGTTTACAAACTTTTTTTAATTTTTTATTTTAAATGTTTTTAATTTTAAAATTATTGTACTAAAAATCATTGAATTCTTGTAAAGTATTTACAAAAAAAATATGAAAATAATTGAATTTTATGAAGAATTCAATTATTTTCAATAATATTGTAATAAAATTCTTTAGTCAATTTATAAATAAGTAATAAAAATCTTCTTGAAAAAAATTAATTCTTTTCAATTATAAATTTTACAAAATTTCAATTATTCAAAAATATTTTTATTATAGGATATATTTGAAAAATTTAATTATCTTAAAAAAAGATTAAAAACTAATTTTTTTAAATTTTCAAAAGAAATATTTTAACTTTTTATTATTGAGAACGAGTTTTGAAATGTTCCATCATTGCAGAAATGAATTAAAAGAACTGATTCCCAAAGTTGGATTCTCGAAAGCAAGTTTCAAATATAGATCATTAATCGAAAATTATTTCAAAGAGTAAAACTTTATATAAAAAATTAATATGATAATAATTTTAATCAGTAGTTTTTAAATTTTTTACGTTTACCAAGAATTAGTGGTCAGTTGAAATTTTCCAAAATTCAAATTTGGAGAGAAAATAATTTCCAATTTAGGTGAAAAATAAGAAAAAGAAGTAAATTTCGTGTGAAAAATGAAAGACCCTGAGAGACGGACTATAAAATCCCAGGTGGAAGCAAGATGCGACGGAAGTGTTACATACCGGAAACTTAGGATGGGACCCAGATGTGAATTTCGTTACGGGACCGTATTTACGTGCTTTTATGACTTTTTGAAAATGTAAATTCTAAATTGAGGTAGGACCCATTCACAAGCTGCATTCTCCAGACACATTTTAACTTTAATGTTTTACATGTTTCTTCGAAATTTATTCTCTTTGGAACATATACATAAGCGGAAATCGAATCAACCATGGCTCTTTAAAATCAACGCTCATCAGGCATATATATAACAACTTTTTTAAAGTTTAAAATATCATTTTAAATTTTGTCGCAGATAACAGACGGACTTATTGCTTTTAATTAGTAAATTCAATTTATTTTACTCATAAATCGTAATTTCTACTAATTTATTAGTAAAAATAGATAAATAATAAATAAATAGTAATTTCTACTAATTTATTAGTAAAAATAAATAAATAATAAATAAATAGTAATTTCTACTAATTTATTAGTAAAATTTACTAATTCGAAATAAGGAAAAAGTCAGTCACTAATTTAAATTAGTAAATATTTTTAGTAATTTAAATTTTGAGAGTCAATCCGAATTAGTGAAATGTCATCCACTAATTTTAATTAGTAAAAGTTTCCACTAATTTTTAGTAATTTTTCACTAAAACTTTTTAGTAAAAAATGTTAAAGAACATAAATGAAATAGTAAAAGTTTGCTAAGAATTAGTGGAACTTTCTACTCGCATTTTAAGTAGAGAACGATTTTTCACTAAAGTTTTTTTTATTTTATATATGAAAAATAAAGAAAACATTTTTTTCTTTTGGAACAGTTGTAATCTTTGAATTTAAGAAGATTTTAAACGAACAGTTTTGAAAATGTCAAATCTTTTAAAGAAGTTAAAAATAATTAAATATTTATTTTCAAAGAATTATTTAACTTTTAAATAATTTTAATTTAAAATTCTAAAAGAATAAATTATTTCTATAAATAAAAGTAAAAAAAGATAAATATTAATGAAATAATCTATTTCTTTATTTTCTCTAATTTTATACAATTCAAAAGAACAAAAAATTAAATTGATTAGTATATTAATATTAATAATATATAATTAATTAGTGTCTATAAAAAAACAATTGTGTAAATTTCTTCCTAATATTTACGAGAATTTACGTATAAATTCTTTTGAATTGTTCTATTGCAGGGCAGTTATGATTTAAATCAAAGACATGTTTCCATTTTAATCATGATTTAAATCAAATTTTCAAGGTTTTTTAATCAAACTTTGACTTAAGGAAGAATTCAACAAAGAATTGGAACAAAAGATGGAAACTTAAGTTACCTATTTTTATATGAAAAAGATAAATTAATAAATTTTAAATTCTATTTAGTGAGAGCGTAAAGAATTAAATTTTCAACATTTTAAACAATTCAAAGTTGAATTTGATAAAAAATTCCAACTTTCTATCAATGAAAAACTATTTAAGGAACATTGCCTAATATTTAACAAATATTTCTTATTGACAAATAATTATAATTTTTATTCAAATGCAACTTTTAATTGTTTAAATTGTTGGAAATTAAATTTCTACTACTTTCTCCTGTTTAAAGTTTTAAATTCAAAAAATAAAAAAATTATAAGAGAAATATCTTATTAAATATAAAAACCGTTAGAATTAAACAGAAGATAGTCGTTTATTTTGTCAACATGTTCGGTTAAATAGTTTTTTAAGAAATATAAAAGTAGCTATTCCTTGTTGATATTAAAAAGAACAATTTGATTTGATTTGCAATTTGATTCCTTTACATCAAAGATGAATATAAAAAATATAGAAAACAAGAGAAAAAATTATGGGAAACATTTAAAATTTCGTCTATTTTTTCGTTTAATATTATTTTAACACTTGAAACACATAAAAAATAATTAAACTTTTTAAAATTTTCATTAGTTCGTATTATTCGAGTTTTCGATTATCCGAGACACCACTTCCCCACATTACCTCGGATAATCGAGGTTCTACTGTAATAAAATAGGAAAAAGTTTCTTAAAATAATATTTCTGAATTTAAGAACTGTTTTTTATTTATATTAAAATAGGAAAAAGTTTCTTAAGGTAAGAATATTTTTGAATTTAAGAACTGCTTCTTATTTAAGGAATATTATATTCTAACTTTAAGAATAAAATACATACATGGAAAATGTACTTAAATAGGAGTCAAGATTATATTCTTAAATTTAGAATATGGTTTTTTTGGTGTACATGATTATATATGATATACAGATATATCACCATTATTGTTATATGATTATGCGAATCTAGTGAATTGAATATGTATAATTATACATATATACGCGAACAGAACGCGTGGTATTCAGTCATATTGTCTGTCTACGTTACAATAAGATCACTATCTCGAGGTCCAGTATATGGATAAAATGAGGCGATATATAGATATACACAAATACACATCATGACGTCAACGGAATGTGGAAACAGACATTGTAAATTGCAAATAATAAGTGCAATCTTATATCTGGAGCGCTCGTCTGCGATTTATGGAGTTCTACTTCCAGAAAATCGTAGAGACAATAATGTTCTTTATACAAACTCTAAAAATCAAAGATTAAAAAATGGCTTAAAAATTATCTTCTCCTGAAAGAAAATTCCCTATTTAGTCGCAAATGTTATGGGGACTAAACAGTCGATTGTCAGTTTTTCAAAAAATCAAAAGGGTAGACGATTTTTTTTAAATTAAGTAAAATTTGTAATTTATAACTAAATTAAATTAACAAAATTATTTAAGGAAAAATCATCTTATTTTAAGATATTTTAGCGCAGTCACTTTCAAGTTGTTTCCAAAAAGTTAATCTCAAAATGCATTGGTTTCTAAAATGGTAGATTTAATTAAGATGTTGAAAAGTGACTACAATGTATTTCAAGATGCTTCTTTTTGCCGTGAAGGTATTTTTTTTAAATGTATTTTTAGAAGAGTTGAAATTTTATAAGTATAAAATTAATTTTTTTTTTTTTTTGCTTTGGGACTTTTGGGAAATCTGCCTACAGATACCTTGGATTCCGTACTCCAAGGTTATGTGGGGTTGGTAAAATGAAACAAAAGGAAATATTAAAAAAAAGATAAATAAATAAATGTTATAATAAATTTAATAAACTGGCGACCTACTACCAGCCCGACCCACTAAAACCCGTAACCCTTCTTTTGGAGTATATATGTATAAATGTATGTGTAAATATATGTATAAAATGTTTATAATAAAATTTAATTGGACTGAAAATTTTATATATTCTTTATATATTGAAAGACGTTAATTGGACGATGATAATAGCAATTTAATGTTCTTTTTTTTCCTGCAAGCCGGGGATTTATATCTGTAAATGATAAAAGTTGAAAGTGAAGAACAATGGGTCAAATGCGCGTGATATGTGCACATAGAGAGGATAGTGTCATCCTTTTTCATCAGCGAATTGTGCAAAATGATTCACTCTCATAATATTAGCTCACGCTAATTAACAGTAATATATACAGGACGCAAAATGAAAATAATACAAAAGTATTATTTATTTTCATTTTTCATTATTATATTAATTATCAAAAAACAAACGACGTGATAAATTTTTTGATTCGGAACAAAATTCATTTTTATTCTCTAATAATTATAATGATAATAAATAATAATAATAAATAATTATTATTATTTTATAGTAAACAATATTTTTCTCACGATTCAAAAATTTCGTTTTTAAGTGATAAATTTGAATTTCCTAAGGGAAGAGAGATTTTCAACTGCATATTTAATTTATATGTACGAAGGCGATTTTCTGAAGGAGAATAAAATTTTCTCGGTTATGTGATCTCTGATAATACGCGGTCTTCATTCAAGAGAAATTGAGCAAGATAAGCGTGTCGAGAGCGCAGTTTCTTTTTTTCTTTTTGCTTTTGCTTATTATTATTATTATATGTTGCGCAAGGAAGTGTATTTTTAATTTTACTCTCTTCAATCAGAAAAAATAATCTCTAAATCTGAAATAGTATCTTTTACTAAGGAAATAGTGCGGATTCGTTTACTAACTGAATTAGTAAAATATTAAATTTGAAAGAAGTTAACAATTTTCCCGAATCAATCTACACAAATAAATTAAATATCTTAAATAAATCTCGATAAGCTCATGGGCTTCAATGTATCGACAGCACAGCTGACCTAATACAGAAACCTGCTTAATTTGAAAAATATTGTCGAAATTAATTAATAATTTCAAAATTATCAAAGAACTCAGAAAAAACGGTAGCATGGTGGGATACGAGCCCACGACCTTTCTATTGCCGGTAGACTGCTCTGACCACTGAGCTACATGCACCCCGAGACTCTCCGAGTTCCTTGAAATATACTATCCCTTCCTACATTATTTAATGATAACGTAGGAAGGTTCTTAAAGATGGTAAGCCTAATTTTAATCACCGAATGATAAATTCACTTCCTTCAATTATGAATTAGTAAAAGTTTTGTCTAATTTTTAATTAAATCAAATATTAGGAAAATAATTATTTTCAAATTTTATTAAAAAGATAGGAAATTTTTAAAAAAATAATTAATTTTTTAAAAAAAAAGTTACCGTAGTCAAAAGTTACCATTTCGAGGAGAATCATATATAGTAACAATAAATAATTAAGACACAAAGAAAATTTGTCATCCTTCGTGTGGGAGATATTTTGTCTTCGAAAAGAAATAAATTCAGGACTCGTCCTCTCTATAAATCTCTCTAAATAATATATATATATGTACAGATTTATATATAAAAGATCTTACTCAAACTCGTAGGGATCTTAGGAAGGAAGTTTGCTAATTTTTTTTCCCGCGCGCGTGCGATGAAACGCAATCGATGCTTGCTCTTGTTTTGTAGGCAGAAACGGAAACGATATACAAAAGTAACTTTAGTGTCTAGTTACTGTAATACACACTAGTATATATATATATATGTATATATAGGTAGTTGAGAGGCAGAATCATGCGGTGGATAGAGGTTTCGGACATGGCGGCCGCGCCCCATCAAGCTCAATGACCTCCAACGAGAAATCGTTTACTTCACGCGTAGGAGATCGCGCGTGGCTTCTTAAAAAAAATACATATGAGTGCAATCTCAGTGAAAAATATTCTTAAAATCAATTTTAATTTTTCTTTAATAGAAGAAACGTTACATTAAAGAGTTTTTCCACTTTCTCTCTATATAAATCATCTGTTTAATTAATAAACTAATTGAACAAAAAATCTTATTTCCTTGACCAATATTGTTGAATTCTTATAATTCTAGGTAATATTGTTACTTATATGCTGTTATGTTACACTTCTGCGCAAGTGAAAATTTACTGCGCAGACGTATGACTACACAGCGCCTCTAATTTTCCTGTATGCCGAAATGGTCGCGTGGTTTTACCCCCTTATTCGCAAACTAGCGTACTCGGGTTCGATTCTTCCCAATTTCGAAATTTTTCATTTATTCGATTTTCACATTCCTTGACACAGAAAACAACTGAATTCATTTTTGCACTTAGGCAGAGGGTTGAAATAAAATTATTCACAGTTAATAAAAATATGTCAAATTATTTTCGAAAAAAGAAAGTATTTGCGATTGTTAATGAAACAGAACTTAAAAAAAATTTTTTTTCCTCGTTTCGTGAAAAACTTTTGATTATTTTTAATGCAGTTTGTTAACGCAGTGCAGCAGCGTCAACTGCAACGGTTGTTAGCATGTTTACGTGAATCAAGAGTAAATTTTATCGAGGCGGAAACAATGAGAAAATTAGCTGATTTACAGCAGTTAGCGCTCAACGAGGCACAAGAATATTCTGTTTCCGACATGCCAACAAATGTTTTGGGCATTTCGAAACATGACATTTTGTTATTATTACAATGGCATTAATGACACTTGTCACTGAATATTTAAAAAATTTTGAACGCACATTCGGATCTTAGATATTAATTAAATTTGAAACAACACAGAGTTTTTCTAAGGATAGCACATATTGAGATTATAAATCAAATTTTAACAAACTGTTTTTATGTCAAACAATATTTAAAAAATATTTATAAAATTCATGTTTACTTCTTAAAAAAACCATTTGTTATGCTGGTATAAAAATTGTGCCAATATAAATAATATGCGCTCCGAAGAAACCCAAGAAACAAAAAATTTGAGGTTTGGAATTTTTAGAATGAAAATACAACTCTTAATATAAACCATTAGTTTAAGTCTGTATTAGGTCCAAAATATTCGATAAAAACTGAATTCAATTTTAAATTAAACACCGAAACATATTAGTGATTTTGTATAATTATAATTATAATTACTATACACATTATTAATTATTAATTACAAATAATTATACAAGCATCATTAATATTCTATTATTCATATTGGAAATTATATAAATAAATCATAAAACAGAATAAAAAATTAGATTTTAATTTATTTAGAAAACTAGATTTTTATTTTATGTTTTATAATTTATATATAAATTATATAAATAAAAAACTAATTTCTTACTTTTTTGAAAGCACTTTTTCAAATTTATAATATATATTATACAAAAAAAAAGACAAGTATAAAAATACACGAGTTTATAAATAGTGTTAGAACGTGGTAGGCCTGAAATATATATCGTACCTGGTGGCAAAGACCTGAGATTTCTTGAAAAATACATTAAAATACGCCGAAGGAAATAATACTTTGTTTCAAAAGTTGACTCAGGCATATTATGCCGAGCATGTTAAAAAACTCATTTTGCTGCATATTAACCTTCCTGCTGTAATATTAAACCTTATACCATTTGTTATGGTATTCAAATTACCTCATGTGACCTACGTTATATTACATGTGAAGGTGTGTGCCGAATAGTTTTACGAATACTATGTAACAAATGATTCATCTCATCCCAGGTATATATTTAAAAAAAATCTTCCAAATTGAAACAATTTGATGCAATGTTTAAAGAATTTTAAAGATCTTTTTACTTCTCCGCCATTATTATATAAATATATAAAATTATTCATTTATAAAATTTAATAAACAGATTGAAAAACCATAACAAATTCCAAAAAATTATTCGACATGTTGAATCCGCCATTTTGGATTTTAGAAATCTCGAATTTTAAACAACGACTTCAAAATCGTAAAAGGTAAAAATTGTAATTTTAAATATTGGTCTGAATGGTTAGAATTATAAAAAGCGACAACTTCTAAAATTTTGCTAACCACTCTCTAAATCTGAATATGTGAAATTTCACTTATTGTACGTTATAAGTCGTCCTCTCGATCAATAAGTGCATATACACTTATAAATAAGTGAATTTTTCACTTATTCTGAGTGAAATTTCACTTATTATAAGTGTATATGCACTTATTGATCGAGAAGACGACTTATAACGTACAAATATGTGAATTTTCACATATTCAGATTTAGAGAGCAGACTTTGATATGACAAATAAAAGAAAATAAAGGAAATATATTAAAGTAACTTTAATATATTATATAATTTAATATTAATAACCAAGATGACACGTTTAGTTGTCGTTAAATATTGTAGAGTAACAACAAAAGAATGGAAAATTCAAAGGCTATATAATCCTGCCTAATCCTCTTATCCACCTGCTATTTTGAGCCTTTATGGCAAGCCCGAGATTCGACCGCTCTTTACGCCTCAATGCTAAATTCTATACTGCTCTCTCTCTCTCTCTCTCTCTCTCTCTCTCTGCCTCTCTCTCTCCTCTCCTCTCTCTCTCTCTCGACTCTCTCTCTCTCTCTCTCTCCTCTCTCTCTTCGGTCTCTCTCTCTCTCTCTCCTCCTCGCTCTCTCTCTCTCTCCTCGTCTCAATCTCTCTCTCTCTCTCTCTCATCTCTCTCTCTCATCTCTCTCACTCTCTCACTCTCTCTCAACCTCTCTCCTCTCTCTCTCTCTCTCCTCTCTCTCTCTCAATCGCTCCTCCTCCGTCTCTCTCTCGTCTCAAATCTCCCCTCTCTCTCGCTCTCATCCTCTCTCTCTCATCACTCTCTCTCTCTCCTCTCTCTCTCTCTCGTTCTCCTCTCTCTCTCTCTCTCTCTCTCTCTCACTCTCTCCATCTCTCTCTCTCTCTCTCACTCTCTCTCTCTCTCTCGCTCTCCATCATCTCCTCACAGACTCGCTCTCTCTCTCTCTCCTCTCATCCTTACTCTCTCTCTCTCTCTCTGGGTT